>NC_059109.1:119510010-120110010 GCF_020740685.1 Jaculus jaculus
TCGAGGCTCGGTTCCCCAGGTCCCACGTTAGCCAGATGCACAAGGGGGCGCATGGAGTTCGTTTGCAGAGGCTGGAAGCCCTGGCACGCCCATTCTCTCTCTCCCTCTATCTGTCTTTCTCTCTGTGTCTGTTGCTCTCAAATAAATAAATAAATAAAATATTTTCCAAACTCTAATTCTTAATAGATTTTGTTTAAAAAGTTTAAATGCTCCTCTGTGGGAAGATGAAAAATGATTAGCATATAATTTTAGTGAATCAATGATAGAAATTTGTGCCTATATTTTGTAGTTAAAACTATGTTAACTGGGTTGGAGACATGGCTTAGAGGTTAAGGAACTTGCCTGCAAAGCCTAAAGACCTAGGTTTGATTTCCCAGTACCCATGTAAAGCAGATACTCAAAGTGGCACATATGTCTGGAGTTCATTTGAAGTTGATGGAGGAATTGGCATACCCATTTTCTCTCTCTATCTGTCTTTCTCTCCAAAAAGAAAATAAATTAAACATTTTAAAAGTAAAAGAAACTATCTTAACTGTACAATTAAATATATAGAAAAACTTCAAAGAAAGAGAAAATAAACCCAATTCATTAAATTTGGGTAAATTTTAGATTTTCCTCTCTCAAAAGTCTTGTAAATAAATTTGTTGGTCAATAATCACTAACATTTAAATCATGCTACCTCTTAAAGAATATAGGTTTGTGCATCTTCTGTTGTGTCAGAAACATTTTTTAAGGATTCCATGGGTGCTTGGGGAATTGGCTGGCTGAGTAGTTGTTTTCTGAGTTCAGGCATGCATTGTTAAAAAGACAAAGGTGGGGCTGGAGAGACAGTTTAGTGGTTAAAGTGCTTGACTGCAAAGCCAAAGGACTCAGGTTTGATTCCCTAGGACCTACATAAGCCAGATGCACAAGGGGGCACATGCATCTGGAGTTCATTGGCAGTGGCTGGAGGCCCTGGCGTGCCTATTCTCTCTCTTTCTATCTGTCTCTCAAATAAATAAAATATCTTAAAACAAGACAAAGGTGCTTAAGTTCCTTCTTTCCTCTCCCATAGGCAGAGCTTTAACATTTCTGGATATAGGGTCTGCACTTAATATAAATTCAAAGTGAGAATCTACTCTGCTTTTCATAGAGCCATTCTTAGCTGTCAGAAGTGGATTTCTAGCAGCATCCTGGTTAGTTTCTGAAAGGCCTGTACTTCTGACAAAACTTCCTGACTGTACATAATGTTTTGATACATACACGCATACATGACATGACATTTGAAATATACATTGTATAAACATATATTGTTTCACAAAGGAGATTTAAAATTTTTTGCTAGTTATAGACATACTCAGTGTGTAAACAGCGCATGTTGGTACCATCCTTACCCTCGTCCATGACCCCCCCTAAAGAGACCCTTCTCATTGGGGATGCTGGTTATCCCCATGGGAATTGTGGGTCATGCATTGTGGGAGTAGTCATCAGTTATGGGGAAAAGGCAATGTCTCTGTGTGTAATGTCCCAACTTGTAGCTCTAACAATCTTTGCACTCTCTCTTCTGTGAATTTCCCTGAGCCATGTTGGGTTAGTTTTAGGTCTGCTTCTGTAGTGGGCTCTTGGGAGCCTCTGTGTCTCTGGATCTCAGGTTTGGAAGGAGTTGAGTGTTCTCCGTTTCTATCTCCTTCACCCTTGTGCTGATATCAGGTTCACCAAGAAAGCAGCACCCTTGCTCCTCAATAACTCTATGGTTTCAGCTGGGGCCCTGGTGAGAGGCGATGGGCTGATTCTCTTCTCAGGTTCTGTATCCATCTGAAAAAAAGAAACCTATTCTCCAATGGAGAGTGAAGTCAGCACAGGTTAAATGGGATAATCATTGTTAGTTTAGAGAGAATTGAATAGGTGTAGGCCCTCTTATAGCCCAAAATGGGTGGGAGCTTGATATTGGAGAATGAACTCTTTACTTGGATGTGATTCTGTCTTGTTTCCAAGTTTCAGCTATGGGTTCCTTTCCACTGAGTGGATCTGTTAGCCAGTCCAAGATCAGTTGGTTACCCACCATGGCTGTGTGCCACTATTGCACTTGGGTGAGCATCACCTCAGGTTGTTTGCTGCTGAGTATCTTAGACATTGAGTTGTTTGGACAGATGTTGGCCATTTTCCCCCAGTAACTCATGTAGCACCTTCTGTCATTAGACAAGTTAACTGTCTGGGGACTGGCTCTCTTCCAGATTCCAGCCAGGTCTTTCCATGTTCCTTACTGACAGTATATGGTGTCTTTGGCAGTAGAGTATTACTATTAACTTCTGGTAGGTAGGTAATCAAGTGCATTGACAGAAGTCTGTCTTCTTTTGGGAAACCTTGTAAGTCTTTCTGATCAACAGCTTGTTGTGGATGTAAACTGTGTCCTCTTACTGGGAGTTATAGGCCAGCACTAAGGGAAAAGAAGGAAGAAAAAGATAGGTAATATAAAAAAGAATGAAAGAGAGAGAGAGAGAGAGAGGGAGAGAGAGAGAGAGAAACAGGAGAAAATTAAGAAAATTGAGGTTAGGCTTCATCTTACCCTCTCTAGGGCCCTTTGATTCACGTGTTCCCTTTAAGGTCCTGATGAGGGTTCAAACTTTCAGTCTGTGTTCCAGGATGTAGGATTTTATGGTACTATTTCCATGTGGGTTCAGTTTTCACAAAGGAGATTTTAATGGCACAAATTCCCCTTTCCCTTGAATTTCTTTTAAGACTAAAATTATCTCTCAAACTCATTTTCTTCTTGTTATATTTAACACAATTCTAGTTTTAGGCACAATTTCTAGTCTTTTTCTGCCTGATATTCTCTTTTTTGTCATCAGAGTGTTTTAAACCATTATTTCCTCATATACATTTAATGTCTCATTTTCTCTCTCTCGTCCCTCTGAGAATCCAATTATACATACATTGGACTGTTTGATATTATTCCCAGAGGTCAGTGAAGCACAGAGAATACCTTAATTTCTTGATTCAAATCGGACAATTTCCATGAACTTGTCTAAAAACTTAGTGACTCTTCTTTCTGGCAAGCACAGTTTTCTACTGAGCCTATAGGTTTATTATTTTTAATTTCAGGTGACTTTTCTGATCTTAAATTTTATTTTATTCATTTTTATGGTTTTTATTTTTTTGGATTAAGGTATTCATTTGTCATCTCATTTTCTTTAAGACCTCAATAATATTTTTCATAATTATGTGAACATCCTTTTTACTGCTAGTTTCAAAATATTAATTAGGGTATTTTTCTATGTACAACTTCCTGAATCATTGTATGCATAAAGAGTTGTTTTGTATGTTGGATATTGTGTGATGATTTTTTATAACAATGTTGGATTATTTTTTTCCTCCCTAAAGACAGTGACATTTTCTTCCAGAAGGTATTTAATGGATCAATAGCTATATAGCTCAAATATTTCCTAATAATAAATAATTAACATTTTTATTTTAAAACAATTCTTTGGCATATAGTTTTAACACTTATTAAAGATAAATCCAAACCAAATTTACATAGTAATAGAGGAATGAGATTTTTATTTTTACATGAGATTAAATCTTATCTAAATATTTGACACTTCAGGATAGAGTATCTTCAACATCTTTCTGAATTGGTTAATATTTTGATTTTATAACTATCAGCAATGAAAGCATTGTCTCACATATATAGGTAGTGCAAAATTGGAAACGTGTATGTTCACAGCCATTTCAGAGATTGTTAGAAATTCTGTCCTCACTCTGCACCAAAATTCATGGAATTATTTCTTTTTTTTTTCAATGATTTATTATATTGAAACGCAAGTCATTAACTCATCTGAACATTTCTTTAAATTTATCTATTTATTTTTATCTTTTATTTGGAGAGAGAGAGGGAGGGAGGGAGAATTGGCACGCCATGGCCTCAGCCCTTGATATCGAACTCCAGACGCCTGCGCCACCTAGTGGGCATGTGCGACCTTGCGCTTGCCTCACTTGGGTCACCTACATATTTTAAAATCAAAGATTCAACACAAATGTTTTCCATAATTAAGTTATTATGCTTCTATGAGGACAGAGTACTTTGTGTGCATAGTAAAAAGAAAAACATTACAATTTATAACATACAGTGGGCCTGAATCTGAGCCATATGTTTCCGGCAGCACTCCCTGCGTCGAGGCAGCATGAGCATCGCAAAGCATTTTGTGGGTTCACAGCGAAGGCGGCAGCGAAGTCACGTGATGCGACCCTGGACAGTGCTGCGAGAAACCTCTCGGGCTCATTATGTGCTTGCTTTTGGGTTAATTGTTGGTTATCGCATGCTCAACACTTTTGTTGTTGCCCAGTATTTTGCGACCCTCAGTTACACGATTCCATCAGGTGCTGCCATTCACAGAAGACAGGAGATGGCCCAGTGGTTAAAAGCACTTGCCAACTAAGCATGGGGGCCTCATGCTTGGGCTGGAGACTGGCAAGTCTGACTATCCATAACCCACGTAAGAAGCTGGGCATGGCCCAGCACGTCCAGCACTCAGCGGGCGGGGTAGGAAGATCACCGGGGCTCGCTGCCAGACCGCAGCTCTGCGCTGAGGGAGACACCTGTTTGAAGGACAGAAATACACTGCACGTATGAGCAATAAGAGGACACGGATGCTCTCCTCCGGCCTTCACACACATGCACTTGGCGTGTTTGCCTCTTCACACACATGTGGACACACCACACACATAATCTACACACACTCACATGCAAAACTTAAGACGCATCTGGGTTCTCGGGTACGATAGGGCAGGCCTTCCTTACAGGGTCAGATAAGAAATATGTTAGGCTCGGTGTACTGTATATGTCATCAGGCACATGGTCTTATCCATTTTATCTTACAACCTTTTACACGTGTAAAATCCAGTCCTTTACCAGAAAAAAAAAAATCAGGCTGTACAATTTAGGCCTTAGTATAATGGTCATTATGATATTTCATTTAAATATCTCAGCTGTTAGGAGACCTCATTCTCACTGGACTGGAAGATAATCTCTAAGCATTGGGTCAACGGTCATGTTTCTGCTTCATTCTCAATCTCTTGGCACCTACCTGTTTCCCTTGATAGGCCTCATGAGCCCTGCCCTTCACCTGTCCGGCTGGCGTTCTAGCAGGGTGCTTACATGAACCCCTCCTATTAAGCTTTCGGAACACCTTCATTTTGTTGTCATGGTACATACACTATAACTGATTCAAACCCTGAACATCATTGTCTGTCTTCCTCCGAGTCAGTTAAGACCATCCTACAAGTTGGTGCCCGTCTTGTCATTCAGTTAGGACTACCCTGTAAGCCCCTCACGCCCTCACTCAGGTCCACCCCACACGCCGGTGTCCGTCTTCCCACTCAGAGTGTGTCAGTGTGTGTCTCCACTCAGGACCCTCCTGCTCTACGTGAGCTCTTCCTCCTGTTCTTCAGAAAACCATCCACAGGCAGAGATCACAGACGTATTTAAGGGTCCCTCTTGTGTGTTTCCCTTACTTACTATCCCACGAGTAAAAACAATTGCATCATATGTGGCTCTCCACTTCATGGTATGGGGGTGAGTGCAGTGCTGATTGCTGTGTCTTCACAGCCATGGAAATCCCACAGTGGCGAACGAAAAAAACGAATTCTGAGTTTATCATTCTCATAGTTTACATGCTCAAGGGGCCCCCATCAAACCAAGGATTGAAAACAAGCTCCTAAGCTTTCTATTTAAGATTCTTTGTAATCTGTTGCCCATTTACCCCTTTTGTTCCACATTTTATCAGGAACCCTGTGCTTCAGTCTTACTGCACTTTTTTTGTTTTGTTTTTCAAGGTATGGTCTCACTCTAGCCCAGGCTGATCTAGGATTCACTGTGCTAGTTTCAGGGTGACCTTGAACTTGTGGTGATCCTCCTGCCTGTGCCTCCAGAGTGCTGGGATTAAAAGAGTGTACCATCACACCTGGATTTTGCTGTGCTTTTAACCAGTATTCAATCATATCTTCTTTTTTTTTTTTTTTTTGCCTCTGCGAATTTGTTTGGCTGTTATGTGGTCATACCCTTTATTCATTCTTTGTCTGACCGAAGCCCATCTCACTCTTCCTTTTCATGTCACTGCTTTTGAACTGATTTCCCGAGCTCCCCCTCAGGTAAGTTAGCTGAATCTATAGTTTCCATTGCCAATTTGCGCATCCTGAAAACACGACTCTAGTCACAAATATTGGCTGCAAATTCTTTCTCTTCCTGTGGGTAGAGAACTGCATGATTTAGTTCTGGTGTAAACCCACAAAATTCACTGGGCACTGCTCCCTTGAAGCACGTGTACTCTATTCAAAAGGGAGTCCCATTTGAACTGATCACTATATGGGAATGCAGACCCAGTGCCATTAAATCTGATTTTTCAAGAGAAGCTGGAAATCAGGATTTTTACTTGTGATTTGCTGATATTGTGTGTGTGTGTGTGTGTGTGTGTGTGTGTGTATACACATGCCTGTATGTGAGTGAGTGTTTGTGTGTGGGGTGGGGGAATTCTACATGGAGGCCAGAGAGCAACCTTGGGTTGATCCAATTTTATTAGAAAAAGGTCAGCAGGGTCATTCTGTGGCCTGGAAATCACCAAGGAGGCTAGCCCTGTGGCCAGCAGGTTTGAGGGATCAGCTTGTCTCCCCTGCCCCAGTGCTGGGATTACGAGTGTGTCAACACACCTGACATTGTGTGTGTGTGTGTGTGTGTGTGTGTGTTGTGTATGCACATATATGTCCTCTTGTGATACCCATATGCTCGCCCGAGGTGGGGATGCTCTCCTGGGTAGGCTGGAGCGGAATGCCAGGTGAATCACCCCACTGCTCTTCTGCCTGGTCTTGTTTGGAGTTTGAGGGGCTCCCAAGATTCTAAGTATCTGCTCACCTGTGGGGCTGGGGTTATAGAAGTACATAGCGACACCCGGCTGTTGTATATGTGATCTGGAGATCTGAACTTTGGCAGTCTCAGACCTCCGTCAGGTACTCATCCTTGCACCGACAGACCACTTAACCACTGAGCCATCTCTCCAGCCCAGCATTCTTTTATTGTTACATTTTTAATGTGTGTTTTGGGGATTGACCTTAGATCCTCATGCTTTAAAGACAAGTAATTTGCCAACTGAACTACCTTCCCAGCCCAGTTTCCTGATTTTTAAAGTATACACATGCGCCCCCTCCCCCTCCATACCAAAAAAATGACTCTTTTTTTTAGCTCTGTGGGTTCAATTTATCTCTCAGATTGGAAAGTGTTTTTTGAGGTAGGATCATACTCTAGCTCAGGCTAAGCTAGAATTCACTATGTAGTCTTGGGGTGGACTGAAACTCATGGCAGTCCACCTACCTCTGCTTCCCAAGTGCTGGGATCAAAGGCATGTGACACCATGCCTAGCTTTCATATTAAACATTTTAACCTCTTCCCTAAGAAATTGGTGAGATAGGGCTGGAGAGATGGCTTAGCGGTTAAGCGCTTACCTGTGAAGCCTAAGGACCCCGGTTCGAGGCTCGGTTCCCCAGGTCCCACGTTAGCCAGATGCACAAGGGGGTGCACGCGTCTGGAGTTCGTTTGCAGAGGCTGGAAGCCCTGGCGTGCCCATTCTCTCTCTCTCCTTCTATCTGTCTTTCTCTCTGTGTCTGTCGCTCTCAAATAAATAAATTAAAAAAAATTAAAAAAAAAAGAAATTGGTGAGATAACTCAGGAGACGCTTTACATTTTTTAAAAAAATAATTTATTTGACGGGGGGGGCGGGGGAGAATGAGCTTGCCAGGGCCTCCAGCTATTGTAGATGAACTCCAGATTCATGCACCCTTTTGTGCATCTGGATAACGTGGGTCCTGGGGAATGGAGCCTGGATCCTTTGGCTTTGCAGGCAAATGCCTTAACTGCTAAGCTATCCCTCCAGCCCCACATTACATTTTAAAAAAATATTTATTTATTTGAGAGAGGGAAAGAGGGATATATATATATATATATATATATATATATATATATATACACACACACACCACACATATACATATACATATACATATACATATACATATACATATACATATACATATACATATACATATACATATACATATATATACACACATACACACACACACACACACACACACACATATATATATATGTATGTATGTAGAGAGCGAGAGCGAGAGCAAGAGCGAGAGAGAGACAGAGAGAGAGAGAGAGAGAGAGAGAGAGAGAGAGAATGGGAGTGCCAGGGCTTCCGGCCACTGCACAGGAACTTCAGATGTTTGCTGTACCTTGTGCATCTGGCTTATGTGGATCCTGGAGAATCAAACTGAGGTCCTTTGGCTTTGTAGACAAGTGCCTTGTTTCTGTATCCCAACATTACATTTTTAGATTGGATGTAATGCTGTTGGCAGTATTAACCATTCGGCAAGCATTGGTTAGAGCCTCGCACTAAGACCATGCTCTTCAGGGGTGTTCACTTACCTGCACCAGATGTGATGTGTAACTCCATGACACTAACCACCTATTTGTAAGTTTACAGAACTTTGAAATTTGAAGTGGTCTGAGAAGCTGTTCTCAGAGTCTGTGGGAGAGATAGAGAGAGACAGAGAGAGAGAGAGGGAGGGAGGGAGAAAATGGTAATGGGCACACCAGGGCCTCCAGCCACTGCAAACAAAATTCCAGATGCATGTGGCACCTTGTGCATCTGGCTTACGTGGGTCCTGGGGAATCGAACCTGGGTCCTCAGGCTTTGCAGGTGAGTACCTTAACCACTAAGCCGTCTGTTCAGCCCCTGGGTGTCTCTTTTCTCCATGACCACGAACAGTTTACTTTTATACAGAAGAGCAAAGTACCTTGTAAGGCGATTCACTTCATTACTGACACCTTTGTTATCTGAGAGGTTTTCATTATATTAAACAAATCTAATTTCCCTGGTAAGTATTCCTGTCGACTCTTTGGAATTTGATGGTAGTATCTTAACGCCTCTTCTGCTTCAGTATGCTAATTATTTCAACAAAGCTACCAAAGTGTCCTCTGATCCAGTGTCTTGTGAACGCCTTGCAAAAAGAAGCAGTGTCTCCTGTCCTTTCCTTTTGTTGTGGTTTCTAGATGCTTCCTTTTCCCCCAAGCAGATTCTGTGCTTTTTATGTGCAGCACTGTTGCAATGTGAATAGAACCCTCCAGACATTTATGGAGAGCACACGGAACAAGTGTGAAAGGGACAGTCACACAGCCATGGCTGGTAAATGCAGCCTCAGGTCTCACCCTTGGACATTGCTGTGGTGTGAATGCAAAATGGCCTTCCTGCCTCTGCCCT
Organism: Jaculus jaculus; assembly: GCF_020740685.1. Taxonomy (NCBI): domain Eukaryota; kingdom Metazoa; phylum Chordata; class Mammalia; order Rodentia; family Dipodidae; genus Jaculus; species Jaculus jaculus. Next base: position 119,519,307 of record NC_059109.1, read on the forward strand.
CAGGTTCATGGGTTTGAATATTTGGTCCCCGGGTGGTGGTGTCAGTTGAGAAGGTTGCAGAGCCTTTAGGAGCCAGAGCCTTGCAGGAGGAAGAGGGCCCCCGGGGGCGGGCCTTGAGTGTTTAAAACCAGGCCCCATTTCCTGTTGCCTCTCTGCTTCCGGATTATGAATGAAATGTGGCCTTTTAGTCTTCAGTTCCCATCGGCCCAAAAGACTATATTCTCTCAAAATGTAAGCCAAAATAAACCTTTCTTGCTTGAAGGTGCCTCCAGTTGGGCATGTGTTCACACTAACGTGGTGGTTACACAGAGCAAGCCAGCAACCCTCTTCCTTTCCTGTTGGCTCAGTTTTCTTTATCCACGGTTCCCATTTTGCTCTGTGACTGCTGGCTTACTGACTTAAGTGTCGCATGTATACCTCTGTTCTGTAATTGTATTGCATTAGGTATGGCCCGTTCTTCAAATCCATTTAAGTATTTTTGTCACTTTTGACTTATTTGTGAATTCATTCATTCAACAAACATGTATCAAATACCCTTTCTTGTGTCAAATACTGGGCCTATGAACGTAACGGTGCTTGGAGATTAATTCTAGTTATTTGTTATATTCATGGCACAACTTCAAACCATGTTTTATTTTTTTTTTGTTTTTAGATAGACAGTCTCTAGACAAGGCTGACCTTTAACCCTCTATGTAGCCAAGGATGGCCTTGAACTTCTGATCCTCCTACCCCACCCAAGTGCTGAGATTATAGGTAGGCCTGTACCACTGCACTCAGTCCCAGATATATACAGATGAAAATTCCCTTGTGTCTCTTAATTTAACACAGTACAATAACATAATTTAAAAGGAGAAACATGAGATATTGTATTATAATAATGCTGTAGCTATCTTTGTGTTGCTGAGACAAAATATAATTAACCAAAAGTAGCTGATGGGAGAAAAAGGTTTAATTTTACAGTCTTGAGGGTAAGCTCCACCATGGCAAAAGCTTGGTAGAGCAGTCAATGGGTATCACTTTTGGCCACAAAAGCTTTCAGGAAGCAATAAGAGTGAGCTGAGCTCTGGAAAAGAGGACCCTGCTAGAATACCCCTAAGCCTGCCCCAAGAAACACATTTTCTCCAGTAAGGCTTCATTTGCCAAATTGCCACCAGTTAGGGAGTAAGCGTTCACGGCCCACGGATCTATTTGGGACATTTGATTCGAACCACCACAATCAAAAATAAAATAAATAATTATAAAGTAATTACATAGTATACTAAAAATACACATTGAAATAGAGTTTGATAAAGTAATTCACATTTATTATTTTTTTATTATTTATGAGAGAAAGAGAGGGAGGGAGAGAGTGAATGGGCACACCTGGGCCTCTTGCCACTGCAAACAAATTCTGGACATATATACCACTTTGTGTATCTGGATTTATGTGGATACTGGGGAGTTGGATCCAGGCTGTCAGGCTCTGAAAGCAAGCACCTTCAACTGTTGAGCCATCTCTACAGCTCTGCATTTCCTCCTGTGTTAAGATAAAACACTTCTCAGTCAGGAAGACAGTTCTCGAACATGATAAGTAGCATCTTCTGACCAGTGGCAGCCAGCATTGAGGTAAAGTAACTGACATGGGGACATTCTAGGTTTAAGAGCACACCACCTGGGAAGCTTCAAGCAGCACAGTAGCGATGAGCAGAAGTAAATGTGGCCATGTGGGAGATGGCTCAGCAGTTAGTGGCGCTTGCTTGCAAAGCCTGCCAGCCCAGGTTCCATTCCTAAGCCACCCACATAAGCTGGATGCGAAAAGTGGCCCAAGTATCTGATATTCATTCGCAGTGGCAAGAGGTCCTGGCATGTACACACACACACACACACACACACACACACACACACACACACACATATTAAAAAGGAGTAAAAGCTTTAAAGATTGAAAGACGGGCTGGAGAGATGGCTCAGCACTTAATGCACTTGCCTGGAAAGCCTAATGATCCAGATTCAATTCCCCAGTACCCTGTAAAGTCAGATGCACAAAACAGCACATGCTTCTGGAGTTTGCTTGCAGTGGCTAGAGGCTCTGGCATACCCTTTTTCTTTCTGTCTCTTTTCTCTTTCTCTCTCTCTCTCTTTCTGATTTCAAATAAAAAAGTAAATAATCATTTTTAAAAAGATTGACAGGGAAGAAACCAAAAGATCATTATTTTATTTTATTTTTTTTTGTTATTTTCAAGGTAGGGTCTCACTCTAGCCTGGTTGACCTGGCATTCATTCTGTAGTCCTAGGCTGACCTTGAACTCACAACAATCCTTCTACCTTTGCCTCTTGCATACTGGGGTTAAAGGCTTTAAACAATATGATTGTTCATGTTGAAATGCTAGTAGCATAATGTACTTATAACTATTACAAAGAATAAGAGATAACACTGCCTATAAACCCAATGTATAATTTTTCTTTTATGAGAGAGAGTGTGTGTGAAAGAGACAGAGAGAAATTGGTGCATCAGGGCCTCCAGCCACTGCAATCAACCAGTAGACATGTGCACCGCCTCTTCAGCATGTGTGACCTTGCATGCTCGTGTTGCTGTGCATCTGGCTTATGTGGTATCGGGAGAGTTGAACGTGGGTCCTTAAGCTTCACAGGCATGTACTTTAACCACTAAGCCATCTCTCCAGTCCATATATATTTTTTAAAGAAACACACACACACACACTCTCACATACACACATCATGAACAATTAGAAATTGTGGCCTGAAGTATAATTTATAATAGCAATAAGATTGTAAATGGCTTAGGAATAATATGTTCAATACTTAAGGGAACATTACAATTTACGGAGAGTCATAAATGGAAATCTAACAGGAAGATGTATTCTGTTCATGGATAATAAAGATCTATAGTATAAAGGTGTTAGGTCCAAAGAATTCTGACTCTGGGGAAAAAAAAAAACAAAAAAACAAAAACAAAAACAAACAAACAAAAAAAAACATTGCAGCAGAAACAATGGGATCAGCCAAGGACTGCATTGCATCATGGTCTGAGGAAAACGGGAGGAGGGACCTCATTGGCTAGGATCTATGATGGGGTAAGACGGTGGCTTGTTGAGTGAAGGAAGGCAATTTAGTGTACATGGTAAACTTTTAATACCCCTAAGAAAAAAAAAGAAGGTCAAATTGCAGGCTGAAGAGACAGCTTAGTGGTTAAGGTACTTGCCTACAAAACCTAATGACCTTGGTTCAATTCCCTAGTGCCCATGTAAAAGCAGATGCATAAAGTGGTGCATTCATCTGGAGTTTGTTTGCAGCGGTTAGAGGCCCGGGCATGTCCATATTCAACCTCTTTCTCTCTCTCTCAATCATAGGGACTTTGTATATTTAATGGAGTGAACGATAAAAGCTACTACTCCGTTGCCCCGGTGAGTATCGCTGGGGCTCTGATAGAAAACAGAAGACGCAGTGCAGTGGAATAAATGGTGCAGGAGAAGCTGAAGGGCTCTGTTTAGGGATGAGAGGAGGGCAGGGAGAGACCATTAAAATGGTGGTGAAACTACTGTGGAAAAGCAAGTGGAGGAAGTCATTGCAAGCTCTAGAATGAGGAGTCGAGGAGAGAGCATTGTTAAAAGAAACCAGTAAGAAAGCCTTCACTATGCGCAGGTCAAAAAACTGTATGTTAGGACCTTTGGAGGAGGCACACAGGTGCCGAAGTGAACCACAGCCCAGCATAGAGCGATCTGGTGGAAATTAGTACTATAGTCTTCCCTCTTACCCTTTAGTCACCTATGCAAGCCTTCCGCTGCATAGCTCCTATTGGATGTGAAAAAAGTGATCTCATTGGCCAGTTCTCACTGCATGTCTGAGAGGTCATCCCACTGGGGTCACCCACAAAGACCAGCAGCACTGCACAGAGCCAGGGAGAAGGACAAATCAATGAACTTGGAGAGGCAAGGAGAGACGATCCAGCTCACAGCTGTGGGTCTCCACACAGCTTTTGCAGTAACTGCTGTGCTAGTTTGAATGTGGCAGTGTAAATGTGGACTAGATGTTTTATTCAAATGGACTTTGCAACTGCAGTCCCCCACAAGGGCGGTTCCTGCTACAGTGGGGAGGGTCGCTGGGGATGGATTGGGTTCCAGCCCAAAGGCATGGAGAGAGAGCAGTTTGGGTTCTGGCAGTTCGGTGCTTGCTGGCTTTTGATGTTTGCTGGCTGCTTGGTGATTTCTCTCTGCTTAGATCTATGGCAGGTAGCCAGCTTCTTACATTACTGATGGAACTTTGCCTGGACTTGTTAGGTGAAGAAAACCTGTTCCTCCCATAGACTGTGTCTGATGGGATGTTTGTCACAGCAGTGAGAACTGACTCCAAGAAACGTCTTCTTCCAGGCCTCATTCACAAGTGAGAATCAACACTGAGGAAAGGTCATAAAAAAAAAAAACATTCAGGGCTGGTGGTCTTGCTTAGTGGTTAAGGCATTTGCCTGCAAAGCCAAAGGACCCAGGTTCAATTCCCTGTAACCTACATTAGCCGGATGCACAAGGGGGCTCATACAACTGGAGTTCATTTGCCGTGGCTGAAGGCCCTGGAGTGCCAATTCTTTCTCTCTCTCTCCCTCTTTCTCTGCCAAATAAATAAATAAAATTAAAAAAAAAATTCAGAACAGAATTTTATGGAGAAGAGTCCTTTCCTGAACTGCATTGAAAGAAGCAGAATTTGACTTGAGAATCAGTCCATTGATGAACCAATATGAGCACCTATTGGCTTTGATAGTCTCTTTGTGTACTGTAAGGGACCAAACTGATCTTTTTTCTTAAAAAAATTAATTAATGTATTTATTTTGAGGGGCTAGAGAGAGAGAGAGAGAGAGACAGAGAGTATGGGTGCACCAGAGCCTCCAGCCACTACAAAGGAACTCCAAGTTCATATGCCACGTTGTGCATCTGGCTTACATGGGTACTGGGGAATCAAACCTGGGTCCTTAAGCTTGGAAGGAAAGTGCCTTAACCACTAAACCATCACCCCAGCCCCAATGTGATCTTTCAAAATTCCACTTTACTATATACCTATGTGCCTATGTAACTCCAGCTACAAGGAGCCACTGAATTCGGCATGTGCAGTCCCCTCGTTCCATCCTCCTTCCTATGCTGTAGTTAACTGCTGTGAGGAATGGAGCTTTGTGCTAACTTGCCTCACTTGGGTCTCAGGTGCGCCATCATTGAAGAAATACTTACTGAGAACCTGCTGTGCACAAGACACTGAGTTAGCGCAGTGGGAGGCCAGCAGCAAGTGAGACATTCTTGCTCACTAGAGCCTCCAGCTTCACAAGAAAACAATAATAAAATCCTAAGAATACAATGCTGAAGTTGTTATCTTCTTTCCTACCCTTATAATTCAGTAATTTCCCACAAACTTCTGTCTCTTTATTGAATGTATGTATATATGCAGGGATGTAAGTATACATATGTGTGCATAGCATGTGTAAGCCAGAGGTTGGCATTAGATGAATTCCTCAATTGCTTTCCACATTATTTTTTAATTTTTATTTTATTTATTAGAGAGAGAGAGAGGAGGGGGGGGAGGGAGAGAATGGGTGTGCCAGGGCCTTCAGCCACTCTAAATGAACTCCAGATCCATGCACCACCTTGTACATCTGGCTTATGTGAGTCCTGAGGAATTGAACATCAGTCCTTTGGCTTCGCCGGCAAATGCCCAAACTTCTAAGCCATCTTTCCAGCCCCTCTCTACCTTATTTTCTGAGGCAAGGCCTCTCACTTGAACCCAGAGCTTGCTGGTTTGTCTAGTCTAACTAGCCAGCTTATCCCAGGAACGCGGTCTCCACCTCCAGAGGAGTAACCTTATAGGTGGGCTGCTGCACCCACCCAGCACTTTCATGGTTGCTGCAGATCTGAACTCTGGTACCTATTTTTGCACAGAAAGGTCTCTATCCACTGTACCATCTCCCCCGTCTCCCCCACTTTATTTTTGGTTATCATTGTTACTTGGATCTTCTTTTATCTTGGTGAGTACAATTCTAAGACCCTGGGAACTGGGAAAAATGGTTTAACTAATATGTTGGTGCTTATTCAGAGGTCTCTTAACTATATATGCTTTTGCTGGAGGGAGAGGTAGGATTCAGAATGGAGACTTCTTGTGCTGCCATTTAGTGGCTGTTTATTACTCTACCCTGAGTGGCTTCAGGCTGAGAGACACCATTCACAGGACTAGAGGACTGAGCATATTTTTAAGGTGTGATCTGTGGGACCCTCTACACATTAGCTTGAGGACGCATAGCTTATGGCATTTAATGTTCTCTGTTCGGGACTCTGATCATAACCAGAGGTTGCAGTTTTGACCTTAACCTTAACCTCAAAGCATCAGAACCCACCTATTCACAAAGAAAGAAGATGCCGAGGAGACCCATGGGACTTGGTGAGGAGAGGACTATCTTTCAGGTGGTTATACATTAAGATCCCCAAGTCCTGGGGGTGTGCTGTATAGTGTACAGATCCCCTGGGCTCAGAACCCAAGGTTTAAGTAAAGGATCCTTAACTGCTTCTGTTCCCCCCCACCTCCCCTGCAAATTCTCCAGCTTTCTAGCTGTGGGCACTGGCCAAGGACTTAGGTAGACAAATTCCCATCAGCTGTGTGTTCATCCTAATCCAAGCGAGCTCCAGAGGAGGGCCCACAGACACGGCAGGTTGAGTCAGAGGTCAGTTCATTGTCTGTTTCACCACAAACCTAAATGCTGCCATGTCAGGGCAGATACTGGGTCCCTTACGAAGCCCTGGATTTAAACATCTATCATCTAAGGTCAGCCCAGCATCTCCTAAGAGTGGTTAAGTGAAGTCTGGAATATAATAAAAATTAACATCCTTTTAGAAAATTTCAGCATGCGTGTACGATGTGTAAGTGCACACATGGAATGGCACACAGACGGAGATCACACGGCCACTCTCAGGTGTTGGTCCTCACCTTCCTCCTTGTTTTAATCAGGGTCTGTTGTTTGTCCTTCTGGGGCTACTGGCTGGCAAGCTTCTAGCAGATTCTTCTGTCTCCACCCACTTTATGGCTATAGGCATGCTGGGATTACAGATCCTAGCCCTGTAGCAGCTCTTGATCTTTATATATGTTCTGTGGGTCTAACTTGGGGGGTAAGTGGCTTATCCACTAAGCCATTCCCCCAAATTAGATTTTTTTGACACCGGCCTCACTCTATCCTAGGCTCATCTAGAACTCACTGTGGAGCCCAAGACTGGCCTCAAACTCATGACTAACCTCCTACCTCAGACTCTCTGGAGTGCTAGGATTGAAAGTTTGTGCTACCACACTCAGCTCAAATGAGCATTTTTAAATGGAATTTGGAATAAGAAAATTAAAAATAGAGGGGGGGGGGTTGGGGAGATGGCTCAGGGGTTAAAGGGGCTTGCTTACAAAATCGGAAGGCCCAGGTTTGACTCCCCAGTAGCCATGTAAAGCCAGATGCACAAATTGACATGTGTCTGGAGTTTGTTTGCAGTGGCAAGAGGCCCTGTTTTGCCCATTAATTCTCTCTTTCTCATGGCAAATAATAAATAAAAAAGAAGGGGATTCAGTAGTGAGAAAAGGTAGATCCTGTGCTTTCTCCTCTTCTGAGGGATGAAATGCTAATTTGTACACTGAAAATTCTGAGAAATCTTACAGTTTTTTTTTCTTAAATTTTTATTTTATTTTTATTTATTTATTTGAGAGCGACAGACACAGAGAGAAAGACAGATAGAGGGAGAGAGAGAGAGAGAGAATGGGCACGCCAGGGCTTCCAGCCACTGCAAACGAACTCCAGATGCGTGCGCCCCCTTGTGCATCTGGCAAACGTGGGACCTGGGGAACCGAGCCTCGAACCGGGGTCCATAGGCTTCACAGGCGAGCGCTTAACCACTAAGCCATCTCTCCAGCCCAATCTTACAGTTTTGACAGAAAGAAAAGAAAAAAACCAATTTGATGAAACCCATTTTTTTGAGGCAAGCACAACAGACTGCTTTTAAAAAGTTTTATTTATTTTTATTATTTTATTTTATTTATTTATTAGAGACAGAAAAAGGGAGCGAAAGAGGCAGATAGAGAAGAAAATGGGCACCAGGGCCTCTAGCCACTGCAAAAGAACTCCAGATGCATGCACACCGGCTTATGTGGAGCCTGGAGTTCTTAGGCTTCTCAGGCAAGTGCCTAGACCACTAAGCCATCTCTCCAACCCCAGACTGGCCTTTTTTATATGAGAGTGAGAAAGACAGAGAGAGAGAGAGAGAGAGAGAGAGAGAGAGAGAGAGAGTGAATTCACATGTCGGGGCCTCCAGCCACTGTAATTTAACTCCAGATGCGTGCTCCACTTTGTGCACAGGTGCAACCTTGTACTTGCTTCACCTTGTGCGTCAGGCTTACTTGGGATCTGGGGAGTCAAGTGTAGGCTTTGCAGGCAAGTGCCTTAACTGCTAAGCCATCTCTCCAAGCTAAGCCCACTTCTCACACAATTACTTTCTTATACCCTACCTTACCTCACACATATAAACCTAAAGGCACCGAGTTGCCACTCAGCAGGCAAATGTAGTTGCTGTCGACTGTGGGTCACTGTGTGCTGTAAAGCTTTCAGGTCAAGGGCTTTGGAAGCCGCCTTCAGAGAGCGTCTCTTGCAATCCCTCTGTGTATCCCAAAGCTTTGATGGACATGTAAGCAGCCCTGGCAGCTCTTTCTAGAGCGTTCTTCCTTCATGCACTGGAAGGGTATGGACAGTGAGCAGAGCGGGCAGGAGGTAAGTATGAGGCCCTGCCTTGGAGAACAATTTCCATAGATGCCGCCGGGACCCCAGCTCCCCGAGGCACACACAAGCATTTACATCTGTTTTTCCACACGGCTTGTTCCTTCAGGCCCAAAGCTGGGGTCTGGGGATTTCCATCTGGGCTCTGCCTATAATGGATTATGTGACCTTGGGGCAGTTACTTAACCTTGGGGTCTTGTTTCTTCAGCTGTAAAATGAGGGGAAATCATTGGGTGGTCCCAGTGGGCCTTCTTGCTTTGCTACTCTGAATTTTGTGAGCATAAAATTCCAAAATCCCTTTTCTACACCTCAGTACCTTTGTCTTGCAAACAAGAGACTATGGGCATTGGGGAAAAATGAGGTGGCCTGTAGAAAAGCTGGACGTAAGACTGTTGGAGCTGGAGGTTCAGTTCGTGCTTGCACTTGTACCTTGTTTCATTTTAAAGCTGAAATATGCTCTTTGCAAACATCCAGAACGCATACCAAATCAAAGATGTGAGTGTGAAGTCAGAAGCACGGAGGCTGGGCCTTAAGCAGTGCTTACAAAATAGAGTATCAACGAGGCTGCGGAGGACTGGAGCGATAGCTCAGTCCCTTAAGTGCTTGCTTTGCAAACATGAGAACCTGAGTTCAATGCCTAGAACCCACATTAAAACAAATAAAAGGGGCCTCCAAGAAAAGCAGCAGAGCAAGATCTGGTTTGAAACCTGGTCACCAACCTCACTTGAGCTCAGTTTCTTAATCCTGAACTCCTTCCTCGCCAAGTCATCCTGAGAGTCAAATGAGAAACAAGGCTGTGGGCTCAGACAACCCAGGTTGATGCCCTTCATCACAAAATACCAGTCCTCTCCCTTCTTCTGTGCTTCCCTTGCCAGGGTCTTGTGAGGAAGTAGTGGTCCAAAGCTTAAGGCCAAGCTCATTGTAAACATCCTATAAACATCAGTGAATAGCAGCAATGGTCTTGTAGTGTCTCTTTTCTTTTTTTAAAATTTTTTTAAATTTTTTAAAAATTTATTTATTTATTTATTTGAGAGCGACAGACACAGAGAGAAAGACAGATAGGAGAAAGAGAGAATGGGCGCCCCAGGGCTTCCAGCCTCTGCAAACGAACTCCAGACGCGTGCGCCCCCTTGTGCATCTGGCTAACGTGGGACCTGGGGAACCGGGCCTCGAACCGGGGTCCTTAGGCTTCACAGGCAAGCGCTTAACCGCTAAGCCATCTCTCCAGCCCATAGTGTCTCTTTTCTACGGTTATCACTGCTTGCTGCCCACACTCTGCTGGCATTCGTTTTCCCCAGCCATCTTTACCCATTAGATACTTTTTCAAAGTCACAGGATCACCAGCATTGTTGTCCGGCTTCTTGCTTGAAACAGGCCAGAATTCTTGACCTAAAGAAATCAACAAGCCAAAACAGCTCATCAGTTAGGCTAAACGGGCCAGTGACTCCCAGGGATCCTCCTGTCCAGCCCTGGTATTATCTGGGCACATCATCAAGCCCAGTATTGTTACATGGTTCTGGGAGCTGAATTAAGATCTTCATGCTTAGAAGACACACACATTTACCAACCACACATTTATGTTCTCAGCCCCATAACCTGATTTTTGGGAGCCATTTGTAAATTATTTTTTTGGCAAATAAAACCATCTCCTGAACTATCTTTGATCCTTTCAAACTTGGCATGTATTTGCCTCTGTGATTAAGCCTCGTTAGGTAAAACCAGAAAAGGGAGCTATTGTCAGAGAACTTTCTCCAAGTGCCTCTGAGCCAATGGCTCTGAGGGCCAAGACTCCTAAGAGACCGCACGAAGGGACGTCCAAATACTAGGGTGCAGGGGAGAGCAGATGGATGTCTGAGCCCTGTTCTGCCCCAGCAAAGACCTGCCAAGTGAGTATTGACACACTCTGTAGAAATAAAAGTGGTGGGTGAGTAGCTGCTGATTGGAATGGCAGCGTGGGTAGTGGGGGCGGGCCGGGCCCAGCAGAGTGACAGCTGTGGTACCCAACATTGTCACCGCAGACACTGAGGGCCTCTGTTCCTCCTGCCTGCCCACATTTGTGCACCTTGTCATGGCAGGGTGACAAGCCCAAACACTAGGGGCCTCCCTTTCTTATGCTAATGCTCAGTAATGACAGCTTCCTCAGCCCAACCAGGTATGACAGCCACCACAGGCAGCCACCACAGGCAGCCCGCCCCTGCCGCTTCTGGGCTCCCAGCTCCCAAGTCCCGGGCCTGGCTCAGGACAGAATGAGCAGGTGGACAGAGTCCTCTTTGGCAAGGGGTGGTGGTCTTAGGCCCCATGGAGCTGTAGCTCAGCTCTTGACCATTATCTACAGAGGGCCTCGCCGCGTCACTGTCTGTCTGTCCGCATCTCCTTCCGCCCTCCGTCTATCTACCTGCAACCATTTCCTTATGTTCTTTCAGCACACAGCAACCTTCCACACTTCTGTCTTCGGTCTTTGGACTTCCCTCTTCCCGGAACCTTTGTTTTTACGTGCTTTTTTTTTTTTTGTTTCATCTTTTTTATATAATTTAAATTTTACTGGCAGCTTTACTATACAGAACATATTGCAAAATTGGTCATATTCCCATGGGTTTATCTATCCTCTTGTCTCCTCTTCTCCGTCCCCTCCCCTGAAGGACTTTCGCGGTGGGGTATCAGCAGTTCACTGTGGGGTCAGGCTTGCGCAGTCACTTCCTGTGGGAAATCTTTGCTTTCTTCCCTCGATCCTTTTCTCAATCTTCAGAAATCTGCAGTGTTACCCACGTTCATAGTCACCTTATTCTTTTTTATTTTTTTTTAAATTTTGGTTTATTTTTATTTATCTGTTTGAAAGTGACAGAGAGAGAGAGAGAGAGAGAGAGAGAGAGAGAGAGAGAGAGAGAGAGAATGGGCACGCCAGGGCCTCCAGCCATTGCAAATGAACTCCAGATGCAAGGGGGTTTGTGCATCTGGCTAACGTGGGTCCTGGGGAATCAAGCCTCGAACCGGGGTCCTTAGGCTTCACAGGCACGCGCTTAACCACTAGGCCATCTCTCCAGCCCCATAGTCACCTTATTCTTGACTGACTGCTGCTCTCACAACTTTCAACCCACAACCCCAGGAGGAGGGTCCTCAGTGGAATGGGGGCAGAGAGGAGGGAAATGATGGTACCAACACACTATGTGTCGACGGCATACAAAGTTTCTACTTAATAAACATAAGTAAATTATTTGCAAGGAGACAGAGGGGTGGGAAGGCGTGCCAGGGCCTTGAGCCATTGCAAACGAACTCTAGATGGTTGGGACACTTTGTGCATCTGGCTGGGGAATCGAACCTGTGTCCTTAGGCTTTGCAGGCAGGTGCTTTAAGCACTGAGCCATTTCTCTAGCTACCATAGTCACTGTGTTCTGTAGAGATAGCTTCAGATTGGCTCTCCTATTGCTTATTTCTTATATCATACTGATTTCAGTCTTTGATATCTTGCCTGCTAATGGATTTCCTTGTTTGTTTCTTCTACTCACACAGAAACTGAAGTAGGCCCCTCCATCCCCAGGGCCTCGATGACTGAGACACAGTAGCTACTCAACGCATGAAAGCTTGGAGATAAGCAAGTATGAAAATGCCCCTGTCAGCATAGCGCCCCAGGCACTTAGTCTTGTATGAGAAGCCATGACTCCGAGAGCGTACATCGTCGCAGAAAAGCTGCTCACATGATTCCCCTGGCTTCCTGGAGGAGCTGGTGAACTCGTGTGCAACCCTCTACTTTTTGGTTTCCACTAAATCCTATCTGTCTAATCCTGTATTCTGTTTCCTGCCAACTCTGGTTATAGTTAGCTAAATGTTTAACATTTGCTCCTCCAAGCTGCTCCAGCCTGAGGGCTATGGGGAAAAAAAAATCATTTAAAAATCGTGTTTTCTTTCTGAAAACTTGTAAGGCTTTCTCTTTATCTTTGAAGTTTGGGAATTTCACAAGACACCTGGAGCCCGTGTCTTTGTTCATGAGTTCTGCTCGAGGCTCTGCAAACCTTCCCAGTCTCAAGGCAAGACCAGCACAGGCTCTGAGGTCCAGTTCTCTTCTATTTTCACTATCACTTTTCTCCATCCCTTTTCTTTGGTCTTTTTGAATGTCCCACTTGTTTCTTAGGAAGTCTGCTGGGTTCATCCTAAGACTCATGACTTCACCCTTGATTCTCTATGCATTTCTACATTTATGTGTTTCTGTGTGGTACCGATTTGTAAGGTGTTTATTCTAAGAACTCTTTCCAAACACGTCAAGTCTCAAGAGCAGTTCTTCATCTTTTCAAATCAAAATTCTGAAAGCCAATTTCCCCCAGAGAGACTGTTTCTTGATTTAATTGCATTTCTTTTTTATATTAATTTAATATAAAATATAATATAAATATAAATATTTATATATAATTTTTTATAATTGCTTCTCTTTTTTGTATTTGTGGATGTGTATGTGCTTATGTGCTATATGTGTGTGAATGTACATGTGTATGGTTGTGCATTCATGTGTGTGTGTGTGTGTGTGTGTGTGTGTGTGTGTGTGTGTTTGTGCACATGTATGTGGAGGCCAGAGGTTGATGTCAGGTCACACTGCACCTTCACATAATACCACTTTTGGGACTGCGTCTTTTAAATATTTTATTTATTTATTTATGAGAGAGAAAGAGAGGGAGAGAGAGGGAGAATGGGTATACCGGGACCTCTAGCTACTGCAAACGAACTCCAGACACAGGTGACACCATGTGCACCTGGCTCAAGTGGATTCTGGGGAATCAAACCTGTGTCCTTAGGCTTCTCAGGAAAGCACATTTACTGCTCAGCCATCTCTCCAGCCCAGGGAACATGTCTATGTAGCATGAGCATAGTTCTTTTTTTTGGTTCATTTTTTTTATTTATTTATTTGAGAGCGACAGACATAGAGAGAAAGACACATAGAGGGAAAGAGAGAGAATGGGCGCGCCAGGGCTTCCAGCCACTGCAAACGAACTCCAGACGTGTGCGCCCCCTTGTGCATCTGGCTAACGTGGGACCTGGGGAACCGAGCCTCGAACCGGGGTCCTTAGGCTTCAAAGGCAAGCGCTTAACCGCTAAGCCATCTCTCCAGCCCATGAGCATAGTTCTTAATAGAGGAGCACAGACGTTGGGCATTTGTCCTTGCTGAGCACTAGATTTCTGGAGCTGCAGCTGGATCCTCCCATTGTGCTGCCCTCCTGTCTAAGGCCACTCTTCTCTCTGCGCATGCTTCCCTGACACCTCTTTACGCCTGCCTGTAGCTTTCCAGAGGCAGTGGACTCTTGCCCTCACCTCCACACTGATACACAACTCTCTTTCTGTACTGCTAGTTCAGAAGGGACACCATTGCTCAGAGCTGGTTATTCCTGCTGTGCATGGCCAGTGAATGCTCAGAGGATTATCCTAGCCCGCTCTCCTTCAATGAGTGTGGCAGAGCTCTGTCTTTTTCTAGGCTGGGCTCAGAGTGGTGGGGTCTAGGCTTCTAGGAGTTCATGCAGTTGAAACCTTTTCCCCAAGGAGACAAAGGTTTTTTTTTTTTTTTTTTAATCTTTCCATTTTCTTTCCCCAGTATGCCATGGGATTTTCAAAGACCACTTCCCTTGTCATAAGGTCACTGTTCTGGTGGCAAATGGGATGTGTGAGTATATATCTTTGTCTTTATATGTGTTTCTGTTTCAGCATTGAATATGGTATCAAGCCATATAATCAACATAAACACAAGGTTATTTTTTTTGATTCGCCAATACTTTTTTTTTAAGCAGAAAATGATCCTAAACCAAAAAGGTTAACCAATGCTGATATGTTTGTCTCCTCAAGAAATATCACTGAGAACTTGTTGGCCAGACCCTGCTTATTATGGATTATGGGATGGGAGAGAGAAAGAGAGAGAGAGACCGAAACCTTTGTTTTAAGGACATTGTAACTGGGGCAGCAAGTAATAAAAGTTAACAAATACAGAAGGTAATTTCAGGTGGCCATTAGGACAATAGAGAAAAAAAGCTGGAGACAGAGTGTCAATGCCAGGTGTTGTGAGGGTACTTGGGGTATGCGTGTCTGTCAGGGCCTCTACCTGGGTGCTGAAGTTCCAAACTTGGGGTGTCATGTTTGCACAGAAAGTACTTTATTGATCAAGTCATCTCTCCAGCCCATAACATCACTTTTAGGAATATGATCTAAATAGAGGTTTTACTATCTCACCATTTCCCACTGACTCATGTTTGATAGCTTAATCGTCTGCTGGTAGGTGTTGGGGAAATTGCTGAATTCTGAAGGCTCTGACTTAACCAAAGGACTAGTCTTCTGATGGATTCGTAATTTGATATGACCAGGAGCTGATCAAAGAGTGGAACTGAGTCCTACTTGGAGGATGTAGACCTTCAGGAACATATTGTTGGTTGGTCTCTTACTGTTTCAACTTCTCTTTTTCTTGTCCTGTCAAGAGTTGGGAACTTTTTCTGTTCTACTTGCTTCCACTAACTGGATCTCCCCAAGACCTGGGGTCAAGAGACCATGAGCTGAACCTTCTGAAACCATAAGCCAAAATAAAATAAAACCAAAATAAATCTCCTTTTCAGTTGCTTATCATCACGGTGATGATGCAAAGTTAACAAATACCTGTAGGCAGCTAAATACATATAGCCAAAAAAGACACGTAGCTGACTAATACATCCAGCTAAAGCACATGCAGCTAATTGTTTTTCAGGAATGGTGGTTAAGAACATGCATTTCATAGATGGTGCTTGGAAAATTGTATGCAAAGAATGGAGCTAGAGCCTAGTTTTCATCAGCGATAAGAATCGATAAGAGCCAGGTGTGGTGGCGCGTGCCTCTAATCCCAGCACTCGGGAGGTAGAGGTAGGAGGATTGCCATGAGTTCGAGGCCACCCTCAGACTCCATACTGAATTCCAGGTCAGTTGGGGCCAGAGGGAGACCCTATCTCAAAAAACAAACAAACAAACAGAATCAACAAGAATGGGTTAAAGACTTGAGTGTAAAGCCTGAAATCATGAAAGCATTAGAAGTAGGCAGAGGAAATGCTCCAGGAATTGGTATAATCAGAGATCTTCTTCTGCAAAAACCCCAAAGCAAAAGACACAAAAGCAAAATACAGGCCAAAAGGGTATCATCAAAATAAAGAAAAGCTCCTCACAGTAAATGAAACCATCTAGAAAGTGCAAAGGCAGAAGGGAGAAAAAAGCAAACTATGCAATTGACAAAAGTTTCATATCCACAGGGTAGAAAGGCTAAAAGCACTCAACCCAACAAACCAGAACATAAATCATCCAATTAAAACGTGGGCAACTGACCTTTCTAAAGAAATTTTCAGAAGAGAACTTTCTGATACTAAACATGGATATGAAAAACTGCTCAACACCACCCAGCATTGGGAAAATGAAATCAAGACCACAGTAAAATACCGTCTTGCTTCAGTACTACAATTGTTAAACAACAACAAAAGCAATAACAAAAACAAGGGCATCAAGTGCTGATAAGAACACAGAGAAAAGAGAACCCCACACACTGTTGGTGGGAATTTCCACTAACTTAGCTGTTATGCAGAACAGTATCGGGGTTACTCACCAAGTTGAAACCAGAACTACCATACACTCTAGCGATTCTCACTGCTGGATGCAAACACATGAAGGAAATGAAGGTGGTCCAAATGGCATTTGCACTTCCACATTCCTTGCAGCACTATTAACAGTGGCCAAGAAATGGGAGCAGCCATGCTGTCTGACAACTGGTTACTACATAAAGAAATGGGGTGCATAGACACGGTGGGATACTTCTATTTGGCCACGAATGGGAATGAAACTGTATCATTTATGGATGGAAGCAGACTCATGATGCTAAATAAAATAGGCTAGACACAGATGCCACATGAACTCAGTCATATGTGAAATCTGACAATGATAGTCTCACTCCCAGAAGTAGAGAGCAGAGGCTGGGGAGCACAGGAGGTAGTGAGGGATGAGGAAATGGTTGGACAGCGGCTCCTGAGGTTACAGTTCTCTGTGACTAAGGACTTCGGCAGTAACGTTGTACAATAGGCTAACTATAGAGAACAATAATGTACTGTGTCTTTCAAAACATCAGAACTGATTTTTGACCTTTCGCCATAGCAAATTATTTGTGTTTGAGGAGCTAGATAAATGTAACCTGACTTATACGTAGCGCAATGTGTATGGATGTGCATCAAAGTCTCCCATGGTGCTACGTGAAAACGTATAACTTTTATTTCTTAGGGTAACAATTAAATGCATTTAAATATAAAAAAAATATCTGTGAGTCTGAATTTAGCTATCTTTTCTCTTTTATTGGGCATTTCTTTTAGGCATCTGAAGATTGTAGAATTTACAACATTCTGTGGAAAGAGAGTCTTTTGATGGTCTTATTAGACTCAAGTACTTCTTTGTTACTCCGTAAACTTTTAGTGGCAAAAATAACATTGATATGACAGGTTCGACGGGAGTTTTACTGAAAGATCAGTGACAAGAACTGGCTCTAGAAGATAAATAATCTTCATTTCACATGGCAACCCAGTGACAGATGAGGACAGATGGTGACAACCCTCAACCCGGAATTCTGCTTGAGTCAATCAATCACACATCCGTCAATCAATCAGTGACTATTTATTGATCTCCTGTTTTGGCTAAGAACACAGACCTTGGAATTAGATTCAAAAACCCAGGCTTACCATGTGCCAGTGACATCCCTGGGAGAGTTCCCAAACCCCTCTGAGCCTTGATCTCTTCCTGTAAGGCGAATAATGGCATGTATCTCAGTGAGCTCTTGCTGGGGCTGGATGAGGCGTATGTCGTAGGAGTCAGCACAGCCCACTGGTGCTCTTTGACGCTACTTTTGTGGCTGTTATTGTTCTTACTATTATGGAAGCACTCTCTGGGTGTCCCAGGTTATTGCATAAGCAAAGGATTATTTGTTTTTAATTGCTGTTTTCCTATTGAGACTTTTAGTTCCTTTTTCTCCGGGCCGAGTTTACGATGTCAAAGGGATAAACTTGATAGAAATGTCAGGGTGAATATTGTGCTTCAATTTGAAATGTTTCCCTTGGTGTTATATATTTGGGTCTTAATTCGTTGGTGCATTCAGAATATGACAGTATTGGGAGGTGGTGAGAGGTAGGAAGGAGCGGGACCTAGTTGGAGGCAATAGGTCACTGGGGTAGGGGTATATATTTGGGACTACATGTTGCCCTGGCCTTTCCTGCATTGTATTCTAAGTCTTTCCTAAGTACTGGTCTCATTCAATAGAATAGATCAGGATAGTCTATTCTGTTTGTTGTTATTGTTGTTGTTGTTGTTTTTTCTTTTCTTTTTCCATTACCTCTCTTTTAGCTCCTCTCTTCCCCATAGGCACCCTTTGCTATAGACGAATTTATGATCAGGACCTGAGACGCTGTATTGGTAACCTTCTCTTTATTGGGTCAAAATAGATGGCTGGAACTAACTTAGGGGAGGAAGGAGTTCTTGTTAGCTTGCAGTTCCATCAGCTAAGATTCATCACATTGGGCAGGCATGGTGGTAGGAGCTGGAGGAAGCTGGTCACAGTCACAGATCCACAGGAGGAGGCAGAGTGGAGATTGATGAATGCTTTGCCTCCGCCAGCAGTCTCCTTTGTATATTGTCCAGGACCCTGCCTGCAGATAAGGTAGGGATTTTCCACCTCAAGGAACCCAATCAAGATAAACTCTCCCAGATGATTCTAGGTCCTATCAAGTTGGCAACCTGTGGAAGCATAGCTAAATTTCTACTTCTTTTAAGGGCAGCTTGAAGTGACTGCAAAGGACATGCATTCCTCCGTGTCTCCTCATCCTTCAGGTTATGCAGGGGCAGAACCCATGTCGAGAAAGTGGTTCAACACATTGGCTGTAGTTCGGAGGTTCAGCATTGGAATATCTTCCCTATTTGAGGGAGAGAGGAGAATGGACATACCAGAGCCTCCTGCTGCTGCAAATGAACACCAGACACATGTGCCACTTTGTGCATCTGGCTTTATGTGGGCAATGGGGAATGGAGGCCCAGCTGTCAGGCTTTGCAGCAAGCACCTTTAACTGTGGAGCCATCTCTTGTCCACAAACCTGTGTCTCAGCCCTCACTGCATTAGATTGTGACCCGTGCTCATGTTTGAAAGCATTGCTCAAGGGCAATTTCACTTTCCCAAAGTGCAGTGACCCAGGTGTTAAAAAGCTTTGCATTTCCAGTCTGCTTAAAGTTGGCAGCAAAGAAGCTTGAACTTGAATGTTGGACGCTTTCACAGCTCTCTTGTCAATTTCAAGACTCCTCCTCACCCTCAGACTAACGGCATGCCAGGGTGGTTTTTGTTGTCCATATTGAGGATTGTGCTGTGGACAATGCGAGCTGCATCCTGGACAGTTACCTACTAGATGCCAGCGAGGTTCATCCCTACACCTCAGTTGTGATCACCAAAATGTCTGTAGACATTACCAGATATTCCCATGTGTACAAAATTGTCCCTGACTAAGGACTATTTGTCTAGTGTGCAGTTGTTGAGAATATAACTTGTCTTTTCTCACTAACCACCAAGGACATGATCCTCCTTTAAGAAAAAACCCCACCATATAACAGATGGAGAGCCTGAGAAGTAAACATCTGGAAAGTTCTTAAGATAGCACGTATCTTATCAAAATTGTTACATGGGTTAGGTATGCTCATTTCAATTATTGTTGCTATTGAATATAGATCATGAAAGGTCTATGCAACACTAATCAATTGCTATCATTTTTGTTTATTCCCATTCTCATTACTTTAGGAAATTCCCATCTCTTATGCCTTCATTTTCTGAAATACCTTAATTTTTCTTTATTTTATAAGAATCTAAATCTTCTCCCTATTAGAAGAAAATATCACCAAGCCCTTTTTGACTGGCTTTGCTGCAACACATAATCCTTCCGATTAGAAGAATGTAGCAAACCTGTTATTAAACCACCCATCTCCACCCCCCCACGCGCCAATCCTTGAGGAATACTCAAGCACACTTGCATATTCTCCATGGCTAGTGACTTTTTACTCAGCACAACCTGCTTTTATCCAGGAGAGCGGGTCTTTCCTTCCCTCCGCCCCATCTGAAATGCACACTGTGCTTCGCATATGTAAACAGAGATTCTTTGAAAATAAACTCTTCAGTGTTGGCGTGTGTCAGGATTGACGGCTGCTGTCCAAGCCCTTAATTCCATAACAGCAAACATCTGAGCAACGAGGGGGAAAGTCAGTAAACCATCCGGATGTTTCGTGGATGTTTAGCCACGCACTGGAAATTTGTGCAACATCTGGATGACAAGCGTGCACCCTGGCGTTCCATTGGGTGGCTTGGTTATTGTGTAGATGCAGGCTTTATCTTAATGTGGCCATAATTTATGAGTTCAGAATTTCTAATTCGAGTCAAAGCCTTCTGAACTTAAATCCATTCACCCTTGGCAAAATGTATGTTTTCTTTTTTCAAAGCAACGAGACTAGGAAAGTTTATTAAAAAAAAAAAATCTCAAAAGGCATTTTGACATCAAATAACTCTCAAAACCCAATGTTTTTGTGATTCAAATGAATCAGAAACATATGGATTACATTTTCTTTAAATTGCTCTCAAGATTAAAAATCAAGGGAAAAAGTGCCCAGGGCCAAGTATGTTTTGGAGGTTGTTCCAGGACACAGTATGGTGGAAACTGAGCTGAAGGTGTGAATAGCACCCACAATGCTCGTGGGATACCCGTTCCTTGCATCTGCTTCAGGACCAGAGTCGAGCCCTGAGCGCTTCTTCTCACTCTCTCAGGCAACCACGCAGACCACCAAACACAACCGTAATAACAAACACCAAACATGGAAAACATCTCCTCGTTTGCAGTTAGCAGAAAACAAACAGCATACTTCAAAGCCAAACTAAAGATGTCTCTTTTTCAAGCACACCCACCACCCCCCCCCCCCACACACACACCCGGCAGCGTCTGAAAACGATTAAAAGAGGAGAAATTACACTGGAAAAAGAAGCTGTTTCAAGCATTATTTGAAAGTGGGCAGAGATGGGGTTTCTGACAGCCAAGCCACCTCGAGCAGTAACCCAGCTCCTGGCTCCACATCCTCGGGCTCAGATATCAACCTCAGTAAGGCTCTGCGAGCCAGAGGAAACCAACCTGGAAGAGATGGTGTGCATGAACTTGGGAGCCGAGTGCCCCACTACAGAGGTCTTGATTTGATTTCTGTGAGTCATTCCTTTTGACTGACTTGTACCCACCAGGCCAGACTCAATTCCTTCTTGGGCGTGGCCATGTTCCAATTTCATTGCCTCTTTTATATCTTTTTTTTTTTTGGTTAAATTATTTTAACTTCCATTTCTGTTTAGTCATATAAAAATAACAGATCTCTTTTCCTAAGTTCACCATTCTTTACTCTGAGCAGGCCCTGGAGGCAAAGAAAGACCTTTGGAAGAAACACCTCAGTGTGGTTTGCTTACTCTCCTGGTTGGTGCTCCCTCAGAAATTTTCCACACCACTTTGCCTCTCTCCTTCTTCCCATTTTCCAAGTTTTTCATACCATAGCCTATATTTAGGGTTTTTATTATAGTTATGTGTTGTATTTATGATCCCCTTTTATCAAGTTTTATATCAGACCTCTGAAACTGTCACACATTTCAGAAGGCCATTTATTTGTTCAACAAATATTTATCGAGCTTATACTATGTGCCAGGAACATATTTACTAAAGATCTGTCTGTAAACAGGACAGTTTGGAG
Source organism: Jaculus jaculus (assembly GCF_020740685.1). Lineage (NCBI taxonomy): Eukaryota > Metazoa > Chordata > Mammalia > Rodentia > Dipodidae > Jaculus > Jaculus jaculus. The sequence continues at coordinate 119,540,842 of NC_059109.1, forward strand.
GAGATGAGTACGTAAATGGATAAATAACTTGGAGGGAAGGCCAAGGCTTATTGGGAATGGAAATCATGTGGATGTGGTGAGAGTGTTAGTGAGTGCTTTAAAGTGTGTGGATGGAAAGATGAGAGAGAGAGAGAGAGAGAGAGGGAGAGAGAGAGAGAGGACCCCCCACACACACAGAGAGAGAGAGAGAGAGAGAGAGAGAGAGAGGACCCCCCACACACACACAGAGAGAGAGAGAGAGAGGGAACAAGCACTTGGATGGGAACTATGATGACAGAGTCAGGAAAAGAGGAGAAGGGGGCTGGAGAGATGGTTTAGCAGTTAAGGTGCTTGCCTGTGAAGCCCAAGGACCCTTGCCATCATGGAGCTTCCCCTCGTGTCTTTAAGCCAAAATGAACCCCTTTTCCCTCAAGTTGCTCTTGGTCAGGTGTTTCCTTCCAGTAATGCAAACCTGACTGCAGCAGAAGGAGGGGGGATGGATGGATAGAGGGAGGGAGGGAGGGAGAGAGAGAGGAAGAGAGAGAGAGAGAGATTGAATGAGTGAGCAGGCCAGGGCCTCTAGCCACTGCAAATGAACATCAGACACATAGGCCACCTTGTGCATCTGGCTTATTTCAGGGAGTAAATCCTGGGTTCTTGGGCTTCTTAGGCAAGCGCCTTAACTGCTAAGCCATCTCTCTATCCTAGGAGGAGTATTTCTGGTAGAAGAGACAACAAGGACAAAGACCTTAAGTCATGAACTATATCAGACTAGTGAAGAAACACAGAGAAGGATGTGTGCCTGGCATCTCGTGTGAGAGAGGGTGTGGTGTGAGGCTAGGTAGGTGAGTAGGTGCCCAGAAATATGCCCTTCCTCCAGCCATACCACCACTTTATGGTTTTGTCATGAGATGGCGTCTCAGAAAGAAACACATCTTTTCATCTTAGAAGACTTTCTTTCTTTCTTTCTTTTTTGAGGTAGGGTCTCACTTTTGTCCAGGCTGACCCAGAACTCACTCTATAGCTCCAGACTGGCTTTGAATTCACAGCAATCCTCCCATCTCTGCTTCCGAGTGCTAAGAGAAAAGGCGTGCCAGAGGACTATTTTATCCAGCTATTTGATGGGCTTTAGGAAGAAACAGGCTGGTTTATTCAATGGCTGCCCCATTCTCAATCTTCCTTTTTCCCAAAACGCTTGTAGCATAGTGGGTCTCTCTTGATTTCTGTGCATGGGACTGAGTTTTTCTCATCAGTGTCTGAAAAGGTGGAATCTCTTTCCAAATCTTCTCCTAGCAGTTGAGCATTAGGGAAATGGAATTTTACCTACATCTTCCTAATGGTCTTTGTGTTACGTCAACAAGCCTCGAAATATACCGTTAGTGGAGCCAACACATATTTCCTTCCAATCCCAATAACACAAAATGAACATGCTTAGCAGAGTTGCATTATGATCATGTTCGATGCTGACGCTTTGAGATGGGTGACATGATGGTGTCTACAGGATAGTTGCTAAGCATCAAAGTCAATGCCAAGTTGAAAAAATCCTTGATGCAGTGTCTGACACATTATGAAATTTCCTCAATGTGCACCAGCCTTTATTACAAACCCGAAAGATGAATATTCGCCTCATGATTTTAATGTAAGCTGTCCCCAATAGCCTTGCGTGCTTGTAATTCAGCCTCATATTTAATTCTCAGCTGATGGAGCCTTTGAGAGTCAGAGTCCTTCTGGAGGAAGTGTCACTGGGACGGACTCTGGGATTCTACAATCAAGGCCCCTCTTGTCAGGACTCGCTAGCTCATTCTTGCTTCCTCTTTCCTGCAGCTGATATGCAGTGATGGCAGGCAGCTTCCTATGCCTACCATGATGAAACTTCCCTTCAAAACTGTAAGCCAGGGCTGGAAGGATGGCTTAGCAGTTAAGGTGATTGTCTGCAAAGCCAAATGACCTAGGTTTGATTCCCTAGCACCCACATAAGCCAGATGTACAAGGGGGCACACGTGTCTAGAGTTCTTTTACCATAGTTGGAGCCCTGGCACACCAATTCTCTCTCTCCCTCTTTCTCTCTGTCAAATAAATAAATAAATATAAACCTGTAAGCTGAAATCAACCTTTTCCTTCTGTCAGCTGTTTCTGGTCAGGTGCTTTGTCATAGCAATGAGAAGATAACTGCTGCAATTTATAATAACATAATCATGATAAAGGAAATACAACAGAAACTGTAGTAGTGGGGCACAATATGATTTTTGCTGCAACAGCCTTCAGGATTACTGACTATGTTTATGCCTGAGAAGTTTAATATTTCATGGCCAAATGTAGCTTACTAAGAATTAGAGGCAATATAGATGTTAGAAATGCGGAAAATAAAGTGTACCACTTATCCCAGAATCCCTTCCTAGCAATGTTGACTTTAGTTACCTGTGGACCTCTCAGCCTGACATCAGTTACTGGGGCGTATTAGAATGACTCCCCTAAGAATATGGAACGATTTTGGATTAGAGCTTGTATCAGTAGCACGAAGAGAATGAACACACTCCTACATCCACTTCAAAACATTAAAAGCATTTCAGAAAATTTTCAGTGTTAACATTGGCATTTCTTGGTGGGAAGATAGTGAAGTATTTCTTGAATCAATTACAGTAGATGAAATTCACTGTTGCTATTTTGGGCTTTATATTAGTTTCCCAGAGCTGCTGCAACTCTGCCACTGCCCTGGCAGTTTAAACCAACAGGCGTTATTCTCTCACAGTTCTGGAGGTCACATGCCAGAAATCTGGTGATCAGCAGGCCCAGACATCCCTTCAGGCTCTGGGCAAGAATGCGGTTAAATGCTTGCCTGTGAAGCCTAAGGTCCCTGGTTCGAGGCTTGATTCCCCAGTGCCCATGTAAGCCAGTTGCACAAGGTAGCACAAGCATCTGGAGTTCGTTTTCAGTGGCTGCAGGCCCTGGTGCATCCACTCTCTCTCTGCCTCTTTCACTGCCTGCCTGTCTCTCTCAAGTAAATAAATAAAAATAAACAATTTTTTTAAATGCTCTTTTCCTTCCTTTTCCAGATTCTGGTTGTTGCTAGCATTCCTTGGCTTGTGGCTGCATCACTCCAGTCTCTGCTTCTGTCTTCATGCTTTCTCCTTAGGTGTCAAATCCTGCCCCCCATAAGCATATGCGCATTGGCAGATGGGACGCATCAGGAAACCCATGATGATCTGCACATGTCAATGTCCTTGGTTTAGTCACCCATGAATAAATTTTCTATCTTTGACAATCATTATTAACTGATTACCATTTCATAAGGGAAAAATTTAAAAATTCTTTAAGTATGATTTCTTAGAAAAAAAGCACCATGCTAAAGCCAATATGACATCTAATAGCAACATTTCTATTTAGCCAAGTATTCATTTCTTTTGACAGTTCTGGACAAGGAAACAAGCTAGGCAGTCGTCTATTGGATGAAAGGCGAGAAGTGTGCAATAGTGGAACCTTTAGCTGGAGCTGGGAACAAAATCAGAGTCCAATGGAGACCAAAACCATAGACTCCAACAAGAAGCTCCCACTAGTCTTTAGCCAAAAGAGTGGCTACACCCACCTAAGTCACTCTTAATTAATAATGCTTATCCCATTGAAACTAGGCTGTCTCCTTAGCAGAATCCGTTTTCCTTTTTCAGAAAGCAGCTAAGACGAGGAGATAAACCACCCCTCACACATCAACCAGGGCCTGGGTGAAACCATAGAGGCACTGGCGAGATGAACAAGAGTGTTGTTCTATAATGAGCCTGTTAACCAGCTCCAGGCTCATGGAGACAGACACTGAGGCTGCCAACACAGAAACCCAGAAACTATTGAGAGCACAGTACTAAAGTATACTTAAAGCACGTCCACCATGGCTCAGGGAATTTTGCAGAAGAGGGGGTGGAAAGATTGTAGGAGCCGCACAATGGAAGGGACTGTCTGGAGGCACCCCCGCCCCCGCCCCCAGCTTTCCAGTGACTGACTGATAGTCTCACATCCATACTCTGCAAACCTAGTGGGGACACCAGGAGTCCCACTGAAGAGGACCCTCAGTGAAATGGGGGCAGGGAGGATGGAAATGATGGTTACCAACATAGGATATATCCATTCAACTTTCTACTTAATTGTTTTTTAAGTAAGAAATAAAAGAGAAAGAGAGAAGTAACTGTGGCTTTCAGAAGACATTATTTTTTTTTCCTAGAAACATAATTGGGAAGATATTAGTATTCAATATAAAAATAACTGGATATAAATCAGCTGAAGAAAGCCAATAACTTGTCTAGATATCCGTGAAACCCAGCTATAATTAAATATCACACCAGATGACATTCTGAGGAGAAGAGCAGCACCCATAGCCACGACCAACATCTATCACAAATGTTAATTTGGCATTTTAGTGGCATTCTCTTTCTCTCTCTCTCTTTTCATAGCAATCACAAACTCCAAGTAAAGAGGACCTAGAAATTTGCAAATGACTTGCTGCAAGACAAAGTTACCAGATCAACCAGCATTTCGGGCCCATCCCTCCCCACTGACACTGTCATTCAGGGCAACATGGGATGCCAAGCCTTATTTTGGTTGTTTGGCAGACATCCTGTGTGAACAGAATAAGACTGATGCGACGTACTCGTTCATCATCCTGTTTTCCACGAAGGTGTAAATGACTGATAGCCCAGCCACAAGTCCTCTAGGACTGTTGGGAATCGGTTTTTCTTTTAAAGAAACCCCTGGCAGTGCAGTTTAAACAGCGTTAGGTAATCGTGGGTGGGCAGTGTGACCTTTTGTGGTAAGAAAATATCTCCGATCCATATCTTGTGCTCTCCAGTGAGCAGAGCTAGCCCAGCCTCCTCTGTCTCCCTCTGCTATAGTTTTACAGAAGGCTACATAGTATAGCCTTCAGCTCTTTGATGTGGTCCTTGACAAGCCTATAATATGCAGCCTTCTGTAATGCCTCTACCTCCCCTTCACGAAGTTGGAAACCACAGTTCTTATCAATGTCATTATAAATCAGTTCATCTGCTCTTGAACTCCATGCAAATGGAATTATATGGTAGATATTTTTATGGCTGCCTTCTTTGTGAAAATAGCATTTCTTAGATTCATCCATGATTTCTGTGTTTTGTGTTTGCTTAACCTTTAACTACATGAGAAGGTGAAACATGAAAGATGACTCAAGAGGCTCACTGGGAGGTTATGAGACAAGTGTCCTATGACGTTTGGTAATTGCATGAACATCCAGAAACACTTGGTTGAGGAAGCTGTAGTGCCAGAGCTTCATTGCATGATCTTCAAGGCTAGGGTTTAGACCTACTTTGAAAGCTCTCCAAGTGTCCCAAGTAATGTCACCGAGGGGGAGGACCACTGCCTGGCAATAATGAGTGTGACATGGGCAGTGGGACCCCATGGTTCTTTCAGGAGATCACACTCTCCTCCTCTTATTCCATGAGAATCCCACTGTGATTGGAGTACATGCAAATCATGCTTGTATGCACCATACCTTTGAAATGCAAGTCAGGAATCCCAGATATCTCTATTTTTTAAATTTAGTATATTTAAAGAGAGAGAGGGAGAGAGAGAGAGAGAGAGAGAGAGAGAGAGAGAGAGAGAGAGAGAGAGAGAGAGAAAGAAAGAGGAGAATATGAGCTTGCCAGGGCCTGTTGCTATTGTTGATGAACTCCAGATACATATACCACTTTGGGCATCTGACTTTGCATGGGAGGGTGGGGAACTAAACCCTGTCTGGAAGACTGAGCCTCCTCCTCAGCCCCCCTATCTGTTTCTTCTCTGAGGAGAGTGTTGAGTGCCAGGGCTGGAGGAAAAGTGAGCCCTGTTGACCTCTCTATACTAGGCTGATTCCTGAAGACATGCTGAAAGTAACCTTTGCCATATTAGTCAGGACAGGAAAAGCTCTGCTGTGGTAACAAATGAATTTTAAAATCTTTTAAAACTTTACTTCTTTTATTTATTTAACACATACACAGATAGATAGATAGATAGATAGATAGATAGATAGATAGATAGATAGATAGAAAGAGAATATGCACACCAGGGCCTCTAGCCACTGAAAATGAACTCCAGACGCATGTGCCACCTTGTGCATCTGGCTTTACATGGGTCCTTGGGAATTGAACCTGGGTCCTTTGGCTTTGCAGGTAAGTGCTTAAATGCTAAGCCATCTCTCCAGCCCACAAATTAATCTTAAAGTTAATAAAGATGGACTTCTCAGTCAGGTTACATGTTCAGTATAGATCTGCAATCATTCAGAATCCCATGCTGACAGTTTCTAATAAATGGATTGATTGGTCCTTGAAGTTACGACAGGAAGGTATGTGAACACAGAAGGCTGTCAAGGGCTGAGAGTGGTTCGTGTCAACTCTTAGAGCTTGCTGCACCTCAGAATCATCAGGGGGAGGTCTTAAGATATACCCCATGTCCATTAAATGAGAATTTCTGGGGATGAGAATCATGTCTCAGCATGTTTTAGCCCTCACCCAGGGGATTCAGATGCACAGCCAAATCTAAGACTCACTGACTTAGATTGTATGTGCTCACGCCTCATTGGCTTGCTCTAGTCATGTGTCCCTTTCTATCTGACATACTTGTTTGTGATGTTGACTTTGGAATGTCGTCCCTCACACATACACATGTCATCCCACCATAATAATATAAGCCTGGACTGGGTCAGAAGCCATGGGATAGGGGAGAGGAATGGATTAATTGACATTTGACAATCCAGTCACTAGCTTTTCATTCTGGTACCCTTGACATTTGAAATGGGATTCCCTGTAGAGGATTCTAATCCTTATTCTAGTAATAGTGGGCCCTATTGGAAGTCTTAACCAAGGGACCAATTAGATCAAATCTAATCATTTTAAATTGGGTCAACTATGATATAGTATGAACAAGGATGGTACTAGGCCAGTTAAGAAGTCTCCGAGATCTAGGCAAAAATGGTCATGGCTTGGATGATATTGACAAAAATATAGCCTGTAACAATGAGACTATAGAGTCTAATTATTAATTGTACCATATAGGTGAGGTGTGTACAGGAATTGTGTCCTTCTGGAACAAACAACCCGACATAGACTGGTGGAGAGATGGAGGGCAATACCAGACCCAAGTGTAAATAAGTGAAGAAATAAAGACATGTGCTTTGATATCACTTTCAAGAAGTATGCCTTAGGCTGGAGATAATGGCCTAGCAGTTAAGCACTTGCCTGTGAAGCCTAAGGACCCTGGTTCGAGGCTCGGTTCCTCAGGACCCACATTAGCCAGATGCACAAGGGGGTGCATGCGTCTGGAGTTCGTTTGCAGTGGCTGGAGGCCCTGATGTGCCCATTCTCTCCCTCCCTCTCTCTCTCTCTCTCTCTCTCTCTCTCTGCCTCTTTCTCTCTCTGTCTGTCACTCTCAAATAAATAAACAAAGAAAATTGTAAAAAAAAAAAGAAGTATGCCTCTTTTTTTCTGTGAAAGAACATTACTGATCCATTTTTAGTGGAGGTCTAGCCTGCCTACTCTCTTGTCAACAGCAGTAGTACATTGCTTTTTTCAAGTGCCTACTCCAGGTAAAAGATCCGATACTATTAATATTCCATCTTTGCATAGCCAACTCAATTTAACAAAAATGTCTCTACCGTGGAAAAAACATAGAGAAATATGTCTCAAGATGAGGAGAATGAGGGCTCTCTGGGGGAACTGACTTGTCCGTCACTGACCGCATGCACGTGGTCCACTTGAATCTGGCTCTTTGTGCACATAGCCTCTCAGCTGCGCTCTGGGAAGAAGGTGGGTGCTGGTATTCAGGCTGTGCTGTGCTCCCCATTCAACTGAGCTGACCTACCTCCTGGCTCCACCTGTCAGCATGCCTGCTAGGCTTAAACTCTACGTCATACCCAACATTCAATTGAGGAATAAAAACCTCAGGATGTTCAGATTAAGAACCGAAATGTACTTGTGATGGTGCTGGATTTGTATTAGCTGTAATATTGCAGTTTGAAATTCCCTCGTAAACTCTTTTCTGTTTAATTATTTTTTTAAAATTTATTTATTTATTTAAATTTTTATTTATTTATTTGAGAGCGACATACACAGAGAAAGACAGATAGAGGGAGAGAGAGAGAATGGGCGCGCCAGGGCTTCCAGCCTCTGCAAACGAACTCCAGACGCGTGCGCCCCCTTGTGCATCTGGCTAACGTGGGACCTGGGGAACCGAGCCTCGAACCGGGGTCCTTAGGCTTCACAGGCAAGCACTTAACCGCTAAGCCATCTCTCCAGCCCTAAAATTTATTTATTTGAGAGCGACAGACAGAAAGAAAGAGGCAGATAGAGAGAGAGAGAGAGAATGGGTACGCCAGGGCCTCCAGCCACTGCTAACGAACTCCTGATGCATGCACCCCCTTGTGCATCTGGCTAACATGGGTCCTGGGGAGTTGAGCCTCGAACCGGGGTTCTTAGGCTTCACAGGCAAGCGCTTAACCACTGAGCCATCTCATACACACATATTACATTTTGGTTACGAGTACCCCATGGTACCCTCCATCTCCCCCAGTCTCACAGTACTCTTTCTTATATACCAGGGAAGAAAATGATTCCACCTCCCTAGCAACCTTTACCTCTCGTTATCTCACTGACTCCCACTATATTTCAAGGAAATATTGCATTATGTGAATCAAACTTTAGAAATAGTGAGCCAAGGAGTGATATACTGATTTACTTAAACCTCTGTTTCCTATATACACATTCTAAGCACTCGCCCCCACTGGATAAGAAGTTCACTGAGGGCTGGAGAGATGGCTTAGCAGTTAAGCGCTTGCCTGTGAAGCCTAAGGACCCCAGTTCGAGGCGCTATTCCCCAGGACCCATGTTAGCCAGATGCACGAGGGGGCACACGCGTCTGGAGTTCGTTTGCAGTGGCTGGAGGCCCTGGCATGCCCATTCTCCTTCTCTCTCTGCCTGTTGCTCTCAAATAAATAAACAAAAACAAAAAAATTAAAAAAAGAAAGAAAAGAAGTTCACTGAGTCTTAATGAGTACTAAATAATCTGGTATGCATTCAGTGATCACTAATTATTTTTCTGATTAAAAAAAATGAGTTTTGACCTATAGCAGTGACAACCTTTGAGCTCTCTCTGTTATGGATATTTCTCAGGCTGTCCAATACACAGGAAATGTAAGGTGGTCTTACATTGGCTCAATCTGTTCTCAAACTTAAAAAGAAAAAGTAATTCTACTTAGCGGGGCATGGTGGTGCATGCCTTCAATCCCAGCACTCGAGGGGCAGAGGTAGGAGGATCACTGTGGGTGAGACCCTACCTTGGACAAAAATAACATCTGCTTAAAGGTTTTCAGTAAGTTCATGAATGTATATATAGTATATTTTTTAATCACATTCACCCCACTATCTTCTCTTGAGCCCTTCCCACTCCTGTTGAACTTCTTCCTCCCAACAAGATGGAGCCCATCCTCCTTTCATGTCTTTTTATTGATTTTTTTGGTTGCAGTGGGAGGGGAATCATTTTCCTCCGTTGTGTAGCTGCTGTTAAGTTGCCCTGGCCCCAATATGTATCCCTCTATCCATGTTCATTCAAACAACTCTAGTTAAACTGATTTTATTAAAGAAAAAATATTAAATGAGATATAATTCACATACTATAAAGGTCAACCTTTTCAAGTATATACTTTAGTGGCTTTAGTGTGTTCACCAGGTGCTGCTGTGGAGTTCCAGAACCTTGCTGTCAGTCCAAGAAGAACTTCAAATCCATTAGTAGTCACTTCTGGTCCCCTCCTCTTCCCAGGTGGCAAACATTTTTCTAGTTCTCCATGGATACGCCTTCTCTGAACACGTCATACAAGTGGAAGCATGAAACATGCTGCCTCATGTGTCTGGCTTCTCCCACTTAGCTGTCCAGGTTATCAAAGCTCACTGAAGTGATAGCATTTGTCAGTATTTCCCCCTTTTAAAGTGGAATATTGCTATGCTCTATACATGTTATATTTTGTTTATCTGTTTGGCAGTTGTTAGACTTTGGGGTTGTTCCCACCTCTTATCTTGCTGTTATAAATCATGCTGTACCGTTCTCATAGGCTTAGGGCACTTAGAAAGTGTGAATAATACTCCTGAGTTTACAGAGGGCTCACAAAATATTTGGGTTAACCAAACAATGAGATCTGGTCCCAGATGGTGACTCACCTTCCCTTTTATAAACCTGCAGTTATCTTGCTTCTAGCTAGCAAGGCTCATCAGTGCAACCAAACCTCACTTGAAACACAGTGAACTTCTTTTTTTTTTTTTTTTTTTTAAATCAACTCATAACTAAAGGAAAACTAGAACACATTTAATCAGATTCCAGCTCATTTTATGGACAGCTGCAATAAAAATGTCTAGGTTCCCAGGTTTCCCTTAGTAGAGACAGGTGCATAGGAAACTGCCCAGCTCCAGTGGGCGGATTTGTCCTATTATTTTTTTTTTAGCAGGATACAGGAAGAAGGAAGAGAATAATTGTTGATTGCACTAGTGACTTAGCCTGGCATTTCAATCCCCCAGTTCAGTCGAATTTCTAGTTCCTATTGACTTCCCAGTGCGAATAATGCCCATAATGCAAAAGGCTCCACTTCCTGAGCGGCAACACTTTCACAGGACTCTTTACCACACCCAAATTATTAATGACTAAGTTAATTAACTGTTAATGACAATACTGGACATACCTTATCCTTTGCCATCCCTGATCATCTGCCTCCCTCCTTTGCCAAAATATAGGAAGGGTTGTCTCTCTAGCTCATGAAGCACTCTATGAGGTTTGATCTAAGCCATTCGCTTTCTCTTCTTCCTGAGGTTGCAGCCCTCATCCTCATATAGACTTGGTGAGTGGACATCAGGTTGAATATCTGAAGGCGAAAGTATGAAGCCCCTGGGTGTGGATCACTTTTGCACATTGCCTGTCTGTGCAAAATTGCACAAGCAAAACCGAGCTGCTGCCCACAACTGGCTAATTACAGAGGCAATCATCGCCCCAGCTCCTTCCAAATGAGCAGGGCGCAGCTAATTGTGCTCACAATTGGCTGATTGAGCTCACAGTCAGTAAATTGCTGCTGCAACTGTTTGTGCATACAATTTTGCACCTGGGAGTAATCGTGGGCGATGGGGTCTAACACTCTTTGAAAGTACACGAAATAGCAGTATGGCATCTGAGAAACCCAACATGTCCAATGTGCATGTGGAATTTGAGCTGGACAGGGGAAAGACATATTTCTTAATTTGAACTGGGGAGTAAAGCAATGCCCCAGGGTTTGTATTAAAACTTATAGTTCTGGTCATCTCACATCATATATCTTTTACTTCACATCCCAAGCCAACTGGTCAACCTGCAAAACACCTCTGGTATGGGATGGATTATAAAGTGTAGTACTTAGGATATGGGTTTTCAAGTCTGATTACCTTGGTCCAAATTTAAATTTTTCTACTCCCTTGCTGGGTAACCTTGGCAAGGTTTGATTTTTTTCCCCATCTATTAAATGGTGATGATGATAAAAGTACACTTGTCTCACAACTGATGCGAGCATTACATGAAATAATGCCTGCAAAGTGTGGCCACATGACATTGGCTCTATGAATGTTTTATACATACTGCAATTATACTCCACAGAGTACTTTACTCCTTCTTTTTTAACATGCTGGTTATAAATGGCTGTTAGCATAAGAGAAGTTTGTTTTCTCTTTACCAGTTCCATGTGTGTGGTGAAGCTGTTAATTTGCCCAAACTACAGTTTGCCAGTCTGGAAAATGGCAGGCAAATGTTATCTACCTCAAAGGGCTATTGTGCAGATTCAGTAAGACAGTATAAATGAAGAGGCTAGCTCTTGGAAAGCGCTCTGGAAATACTAGTGTTGCTGTTTTCATTACTACTGATGTTCTTATAAAGATCTGTGAGAGCACAGCCTGGCATATGGGGAACTTGGAGCTAACATACTACTATATAACTCCTGTCCACAGCGTGACCTGCCCTCACCCACTGCCCTGACATAATGGATCCCTTTGGACAGAATGGAGGTGTGAGAGCTCTGTAGAAAACTTTTGTGTCTGGGCTCTTCATGAATCTAAATGAGAAGGGACATAGGCCCTGCTTCTGATGTTTGTCTTGCCCAAGCTCATTTCTTGGTCCCTGATAGAGACAATTTTATAGGGTTCTTACTCTCAGCAAGAAGAAAGAGATAAGGACAAGCTTTGGCAGGATCCGGAAATTAATCCAAGGGAGGCAGACATCATGTCTCTAAAAGTAATTGAATCTTCCTGGAGTCTGGTGGAGGAGGGGGATGGAGCACAGACCTTCTGACTTTCAAATCTGTAGGGAGGCATGGGGGTAGAGCTGCTCTGGGCTAAGCTATCTCCTCAAGTACGTGTTTCTACCAGTTAACCCAACCTCCTTTCCTTCCCCCTTTGGGACTGCCTCCAATCATCCAGGATATTTCTGGCACCTGCTACAGCTACAGGGTAGGATGCACACTGCCCTTCCCTTGCTGTGCAAGAATAAATGCCTAGGACTCTTCTTGGGAGAACGGGCTTACTTGAGGATCCACACAGGGATGCAGGCAGGGATGAATGACAAATACCTTGCACTCCTGGAGTCTCCCTGGCAGTATTCTTGGTTCCCTGATCTTATACACCTTACATGGCATAAACAATGGGAATGCATTCTTCACAGTTCAGGAGACTGGACATTCAAGGCCAAGGTGCACCATAGAGTTGGTTTGTCCTGAGGCCTCTTTCCTTAGCTTACAGTTTCTTGTGGATTTCTCACAAGATCTTTCTTCTGTGTGTTCAGATTTCCTCTTCATTATAAAGACACCAGACATATTGGATCAGGACTCACCCTAAAGGCTTCATTGAAACTTAATGACCAGTAAATATGAAATCATATGAATACAGTCTGTCTTTGGCTGGGGATGCATTCTGAGACACTGGAGGTTAGGACTTCAACACAGGCAGTTTAAAAGAAATATAACACAACTTGGCCACGTGCAATCTAGAAGTCCTAACGTGATTTTTCCTTATGGAGGAAATCAGGTAGTTCCAGAACGTAACTTATCCACTGACTAGCTGGGTGACTTCATGCAAATCATGGAACTAAGGCAATCACACATCTCAATTTGTGCAGAGTTGCCCTGTTTGAGTCTGTTGCCATTATAAGTAATTATCTGACCATTCCTTTTTATTCTTAAAAGCATGACTATTTGTATGATAAATTACATGTTTGCTATTCATCGATTTATACATAAAGTGTCAAGAATCACAGAGATGAGAAGAGTTTGCAGGGTATGCTGGGAACATGTGGATCTTCCTGCTTGATGGTGAGTGTGATGATGGTTTTTAGATATTTCAATTTACAACATTCCTGGCATCAAGTGTGAAGTGTCTTGTCATTTTTTTTTTCTTTTTCCATATAGTCAGTTCCCCAAATCTTCTGGCATTAACTGGGTCTCCCAGAAAGCAGCTCAATGACAGGAATGACTCTAGTCACTTTCCTTGCTGAGATTTAGTTCCTTAATTTCCCCTTTGAGTCTCTGAACCACCTTGAGCCTAACTACCCCAAGTTAGCGCAGACCCTGCAGATTAAGAACTCAGTTTCCCACACACTCAGATGTTAGTCGTAGTTCCCAAGCCCCCACCATACTCCCACCTGATCAGTTAGAAGCTGTGGGTTCCTATGATCCATTCCTCAAGCAATTCGCTAGAGGGGGCCACAGGACCCGGAAAAGATGGTTTGCTTTCTACTCCTGGTTTGCTCTAAAGGATATAACTCAGAAACACCTGGGTAAGAGAGATGGCTGGGGCAAGACAGTGGTGGAGACCATTACAAAAGTCATGCCCTCTTCAGCATTTAAGAGTTTTCACACATCATGCATGATCAATTGCATCGTTGATTCGGTCTCCACATTATCTCTCCTCTCCAGTGTTTGTGGGATGGGGCTGAAAATTATAACTTTCATTTTTAATGTATTTTTGTCATATATATATATATATATATATATATAGATAGATAGATAGATAGATAGATAGAGAGAGAGAGAGAGAGAGAGTTGGTGTGCCAGGGCCTCTAGCCACTGCAATCAAACACCAGTTGTGTATGCCACCTGTGCACATGTGTGACCTTGAGTACTTGTGTCACCTGGTGCACTTACATCACCCTGTGCATCTGGCTTACAAGGGGTCTGGAGAGTCAAACGTGGGTCCTTAGGCTCCACAGGCAAGTGACTTAACCTCTAAGCCATCTCTCCAGCACAAGTCTAACTTTGTATGGTTGTTCCAATATCATAGCTAATTCCTCAAATAATTAGCTCCTGACCCCATCCTGAAGGTAGGTAAGGGCTCCCTGGGAAAGTCCTCTTTAGTAGTATAAACTCATATACCATTTGCAAATCACAACTTTCGTTATTTCCATTTCTTAGACAATTCCAAGATTTTTTTTTTAAATATTTTTTGTTCATTTTTTATTTATTTATTTGAGAGCGACAGACACAGAGAGAAAGACAGGTAGAGGGAGAGAGAGAGAATGGGCGCGCCAGGGCTTCCAGCCTCTGCCAACGAACTCCAGACGCGTGCGCCCCCTTGTGCATCTGGCTAACGTGGGACCTGGGGAACTGAGCCTCGAACCGGGGTCCTTAGGCTTCACAGGCAAGCGCTTAACCGCTAAGCCATCTCTCCAGCCCAATTCCAAGATTTTTAATGAGAAATTTGAGAAGTTCTCTGTCAGAATCTGGGACAAAGACTCAAACTAATTTTCTTATGACAACATGTCCACTGTACAGGCACCTTATTTCTCGACTTTCATTCTCTTGGTCAAACAGGATTGTCACGAGGTACACTTTTCCCCTTGGCCTGGAGGTGATGCCAGTGCCCATCAGTGAGCTTATACCATTGATCATCTGGGTCCACATGCAACTGGCATTTGAGGGTGAAAGATAGTGAATTTGGGGCTTCTTGGCTGCATACTATAGGAGTAGCCATGACTAATTGGGCTGAAGGGGAGGAAAAGCCTAATTATAAAGGTGGTTCAGAGACTCAAAGGGGAAATTAAGGAACTAAATCTCAGCAAGGAAAGTGACTAGAGTCATTCCTGTCATGTTTGGTGCAGGGACATCAACACATTACCTGTTTCGAGGGAGAGGGAGACTAAAAAAGTCTATAAACATGGGCTGGAGAGATGGCTTAGCGGTTAAGCGCTTGCCTGTGAAGCCTACGGACCCCGGTTCGAGGCTCGGTTCCCCAGGTCCCACGTTAGCCAGATGCACAAGGGGGCGCACGCGTCTGGAGTTCGTTTGCAGAGGCTGGAAGCCCTGGCGCGCCCATTCTCTATCTCTCCCTCTATCTGTCTTTCTCTCTGTGTCTGTCTCTCTCAAATAAATAAATATTTTTTTAAAAAAAGTCTATAAACACCAATAGTACATGGAACATTAAATTCCCCTCCACCCAGAATGAGCAACAGCTGTTGTTCAGTTTGCTCTGTTTGCTTCCTGTGATGTTTTCCAGGTTGATGTTTTCTGTTTTTTCCTCCCTGCCCCTGTTTTGTTTTTCTAAATAATATAAAAATTTGTGAGATTCTTCTCAGTTTCCAGTCCCGTTTGATTCCTCATAGTCCAGGGTGAACATCACTGTGGGCTTTCAAATCCTTCCAGAGTTTCTGCAACCTGTAAGGTGGATGATCTCTGTGTTGGGTCAGCATTAGAGCCACATTTCAGAAAGAGTGTCTGACATGAAGGTCTGAGGTTGTGTGCTAGTCTCTGGCACTATTATGACTTTGATGAGCCTTTGATTATGTCACCTCCATGGACTCTTTTCTCCATAAAATGGCCCAGAGTCTAAGGTCCAAGTGCAGACACCGCCCTGTTAGGTTGCCAGTCCAATCTTTGCCTCTGAATTCCCCTGTATCCTCCCCTCAAGCATCCTCCAGGCTGGGTTAAGCTCATAGAGAACTTTGTCTCTATGTCCAGCTGTGATTCTCAAACATCCTTGGTCACGTGCTCTTGGTGCAGGACTGGCTCCTCACTGTTTCCTTAGTGAGACACTTTGTCTGCTCATGAAAGTGGCAAGCAGCACTCTATGCTGTTGCTCAGGTATCCTGCTAGCTCGCTTAGAGCTCAGAGGCTACGCCTGTGTTCTGAGGGATGCTGCAGCTTTCAGCAGAAGGAGACTATTGATGCACATGGAGTGCAGTGTGATGAGGATCTGGGGTCCTGGGGCACAGCTGGAGGGCACCACTAGTTCTTGTCCCAAGGAACGTATCCTCCACCCTTCGCCTCCTTCGGGCCAGCCTCGTTTCAACTCATCTGCAGATGGCCGTTTCCTTAGGACTTGGCCTGCATCTCTTTACTTCTCCTCTGTCACGAGATAAATCATGTCTCATCAATTCTATGATGCGCATATTTTAAAAGCCATTTAACATATCTGAAAATAGGCTATGATTGATTGCCTCTTACAAACACTGTTGGCCCGGTGGTGGTTGTGATATAGATGTCATTGCCTCTGTATTCACTGACTTGGTCAGAAAACTCTGTAGTAAGACTTTCTGATAAGATAAAAGAAGATGGCCATGAGGAACGTGCAGACTAGGGGGCCAACAACATAGAAGGATACCTAAGAGACTTCATCTTTTTAAAATACTTTTTTTTTTGAGAGAGAGATACAGAAAGAGGGAGAGAGACAGACGGAGAGAGAGAGAGTGAGAGGAGCGAGCGAGCATGAGCGAGCGTGAATGGGTGCACTAGGGCCTCTAGCCACTGCAAAGGAACTCCAGATGTCACCATGTACATTTGGCTTACGTGTGTTCTTTGGAATCGAACCTGGGTCCTTAGGATGAATAGAGAAGTACCTTAACTGTGAAGCCATCTTTCCAGCCCAGAGACTATATCTTCTAACCAGTTGTGGTGGTTTGACTCAGGTGTCTCCTCATAAACTTACATGTTCTGTATGCTAGGTTCACAGCTGATGGAGATTTGGAACTTACTGCCTCCTGGAGACAGAGTGTTGTTGGAGGCGAGCTTATGGGTATTATAGCTAGTTTCCCCTTGCAGTGTTTGGCACACTCTGCTGTTCCTGTTGTCCACCTGATGTTGGCCAGGGGGTGATGTCCACCCTCTGCTTATGCTATTTTCCCCTGTCATCATGGAGCTTTCCCCCTCAAGCCTGTAAGCCAAAATAAACCTTTTCCCCCACCCCTGCCCACAAAAGCTGCTCTTGGTTGGGTGATTTCTGCTGGCAGTGTGAACCTGACTACAACAACAGTAATATTGCACATATTTTTTTATGTCTCTCAAGAGTGATAAAAATAAATCTTAAAGGGATTTTTAATCAAGAGCTTTTTAATCATTAGAAAATAAAAGTTCCAAGGCAAGATTTAATTGACAGCATTTTCTTTTTCTTTCTTTGTGCATAAAACAATGAGGACTTCCATCAACGATTTCTTAGAGTTGATAAAAAAAAAAAGTAAGTCCCACTCATAAGGCTCATAGAGGCTCCATGGGGATATAGAGATCACCACATTTTCAACAAAAGCACTTTGCTGACCTGTAGTGGATACTCAGTACATCCTACAGATTGTCTGATATTAGCTAAAGTAATGCGCATGAGGAGTAGAGAGTGACAATTCATCATGAACCAACCTAGAATGTTTTCCTATTCTTTATGGCATGCCTTTTTCCTTAGAGTGAGGAGCGGCAAAGTTTGTTTTTTTTTTTCCTCTCTCTTTTTTTTCTTTTTGACTATAAAAGGCTGGTGGTTTAGACCCCAAAGTTCTGTGCACTCTCGCACCATACTCAGCTCTTCCTTCTTTAAAAAATGTGAAAATAGCCATAGAAAATAAGTAAACGAAGGGTCGTGGCTATGTTCTAGTATGTATTTACCAAAACTGGTCAAGGAAGGATTTGACCTATAGGCCCCAGTGTGTCATCTTTCCTGAGGTTGGGATTTAAAATTTTTTTAAACATTATTTATTTATTTTTTAGCACGTGTCTCTCTCTCTCTGTGTATGGGTGCACCAGGGCTTACTGACTCTTGTACTATTTCCTGGGAGTCTGGCTTATGTGTGTGGCTTGGGAATTGAACCCAGACCAATGGACTTTGCATGGATGTGCCTTTATTCACTCTTGGCTCTAAAAGTAGTAGGGTTTTAAAGTTCATTGTGTCTAATCACCCACTGACCTTACTAAATTTCAGATTTCTGTGTACAGCTCCCGATGACTCAAAAGACAACAAAAAGAGACAAGCAGCCAACTTTTGAGAACCACTTCCATAAGGTCTTTAAGAACGAATTCTTCTTGGAAGTTACCTGAAGTTCTTCTAGAAACTATGTGAGAGAAGAGGCTGAACTGACAGAGTTCAGAATCATTTGATGTCTTGCCATATGACCTTAATTTGTATATTGGCTCGGGACAGCAAGATGTTATTAGGATTTAAATTAAATGGCAAGGCTAGACCTTTTTTTTTTTTTTTTTAAGAAAACAACTGCCCCTTTGCTAATGTAGAGTAAAGGTTAAATGGCCCCAGATTGAAATTATATCCTTTTGATTTTGTGGTGAAGAGGAGATTACTCTCTTGAATGGGCAGCAGGGGTGTGCTCATAGAAGAAACTTCTCTGGGTCAGACCTTGTCCACTGGTGCTGGGGTCTGATGTGATCAACACATGCAGAGCAGATCCGCATTAGGAAAACGCTGCGCTCTCATCAGCTATGTGTGGCTCCCCAGAAGATAACTTTCGTCATTTATATGGAATGAAGTTCTTTAAGATTGATTTATTTGGGCTGGGGATATGGCTCAGCAGTTAAAGGCATTTGCCTGCAAAATCTAAGGACCCAGGTCTGACACCTGGAACCCACATAAGCCAGATGCACATGGTGGCACATGCATCTGGAGTTCATTTTCAGTGGCTAGAGGCCCTGGTGTGCCCATTCTCTCTCCCTCTCTGTCATAGATAAATAAATAAGGATAAATATTTAAAATATTGGTTTATTTAAGAGGCAAGTAAAGGTTTTGAATCTCTGCACTATTGTAGTCTGTTTTGAAATGCCTCTTGTATAGTATGGGGCTATATACCTCTTTGGGACAGCATGTGGTCAGTTGATATAGAGACTATGAATTTGTGTGATGATCTGAGAATGGTCACAACTTTCTACTAGGCACAGGGTTTAGCAAGACCTTTGATGTGACCCTGGTTAAACTCAATGTCCTACTTGTTCTGCAAAAGTGCCCAAGCTGATAGGAAGAAACTGTAACAATGCTGTTAGGCCTTACTTTTAGGTATGTGACCACTAGCTTCTACCTGGCCTTCACTTCTAGCTGGAAATTCCATTATATTTCACTAGTTAACTCACTCTTCAGAAGGCTGTTTTAGGGGAATTGGGAGATGGCTCAGCACCAGAACTAAAGTTCAGATCCCCATCAGACACATTCAATCGAATCCTGGTATGGTCTTAAGAGCCTAACGCTGGGTGTAGTCGTATATGGCTATAACCCCAGTGCTGGGGATGTGAGATAAGAGAATTGTCAGAGCTTGCTGGATTGACAAGCTGAATTCTTGATCTCTGAGTTCAGTAAGAGACCCTGTATCAGAAAATACATTGGGAATATATTGAGGTAGACACGTGACATTGACTTCTGGCCTCCACATGCACACACACTTGCATACACATGTGACCACACACATATATACATGCATGCATATCACAAGCAAAAAAAAAAAGCTGTTCTGTATTTCTTTCTCTCTTTATACCCCACACTTGCTGACAAAGTTAAAGTAGTAATGAAAGAGATTTCATACTTCCCCACCATCATATCTTCTCAGGTACATACTTCCTTCCTCGCTAGAGGAACACAAAACTACTCCTGGTACTATATCAGGTCAAGATGTCCTGCACTTGTGCGTGGGTATACATCCATTTTGCCTTGTCAGGGACATTTGTCCAGTACTTATACTTACTGTCATATACTTACCCTGTCCACTAGGTGCATTTATATTAGCATTTCTTTTTAAAATTATTATATTTATTTATTTGCAAGGAGAGAGAGAGAGAGACAGAAAGAGGAGTGAGCTCAGGGCCTCCAACCACTGCAAATGAACTCCAGATACATGTGCCACTCTTTGCATCTGGCTTTACGTAGGTACTGGAGCATTGAACCTGAGTTTTTAGGCTTTGAAGGTAGGTGCTTTAGCTGCTGAGTCATCTCTTCAGCCCTAGCATGTCTTTTGCTTTTGCTTTTTAATTGGTTGTGTTTTGTTTCGTTGACTAACTTTGTATCTATGGCTGGTTTTGAACTTCTGATCCTCCTGCTTCAGAAGAAAGCTGGGAATTCCCGGCTTGCTCTCCCCATTTCTGGCTTCTGTTAGAATGTTCTAATATCTCCAAACATAAGAAAATCCACTATTGAGCCCACATGTATTTACAGCTTTTTGTTGTACTTTTCAAAACAGGTCTTTACAAGAATTGTCAACGTGAATGGTCTTTGACTCCTATCCTTCTCTCCTTTTTCCTGTTTCTCCTGTTACCCTTCTTTCCCACCATTCCAGAGAAACTGCTCTTGTAAGATACACTATAACCTTTATGCTCCTAGATCCAGTGTTCAAATGTCAGTTGTCACTTTCTCTGCTCATCCTAGCATTTGTCACAGGTAGTCTGTCCTCCTTGGCTTAGGCCAGGACTCCATGCATGGTAGCTTTTATGCTTGTTTCACTGGTTAAGTCTTTTAACTTTTTTTTTTTTTTTTTTTTTTTTTTTTTTGGAGACAGGGTCTTACATAGTCCAGGAGGGCATCTATCTTACTATGAGGTAGCCAAGGCTGGCAATTGAACTGATTCTCCTGACTGTGCCTCTCAACTTCTGAGATTACAGAAATTTGCTACCATGCCTGATTTGCTTTCAGAAATGTTTTTTTTTTTTTTTTGGATAATTTTTTTCTTTTCAGATTCAGTTAGAGGTGGCATAGACTGCTGTACCAGTTACCTCCTTGTTGGGACAAATTAACCAGATGCAAGCAGCTTAAGAAGGAAAAGTTTTACTTCTAGCTTATGGCTTCGAGGGGAAGTCTGCCATAATGGGGAAAACCTAGCAGGAGTGGGCAGCCAGAGACACATTGTCACACTCACAGAGAGGAAGCAGGGGAGAGGCGAATGCTGCTGCTCAGCCAGCTCTCTCCTTTTTATAACTGTATTCTATTTATGTATTTGAGAGAGAGAGAGAGAGAGAGAGAGAGAGAGAGAGAGAGAGAGAGAGAGAGACATAAACAGAGACAGAGACCGAGAGAAACAGAGAGAATGGGCATGGCAGGGCCTCCAGCCACTGCAAAGTAACTACAGATGCAGATGCCCCCTTGTGCATCTGGCTTACATGGGTCCTGGAGTGTTGAATTGGGATCTCTTGGCTTTGAGGCAAAAGCCTTAACCACTAGGCAATCTCTCCAGCCCCCAGCTCTATCCTTTTATAAAGTCTGGGACCTGACCACCTAATGAACCTAATCAAGATAACCCTGTATGGGGTGACTCTAGTGTTGCTGACAATCAATGTAAACAAACCATCGCACTTGCTAAAACAAAGGATCCTCTTGCCTCTATCTCTCAAGCTCAGGGATTCCAGGGGTTGGCCCCTGTTCTTTACTTTCAGTCAGGAGCTGTTGGAGAGAAGCCATGGACTTTATCAGTTATAAGTGATTTCTACTCTCTGGAATGTCTATGAAACACTGGTTTTCATTGACCTGAAGTGACCCATGGCCTGGGGTTGGGGATATGTTCAACTTTCTCTGAAGGGCATGGTCACTAGGATGAGTGTGAAAATAAATTTTGATTCCGGTAGCAAGGAAGAAAGATAGAATAGCTCGTGGGTATGTAGCAGATGGAACTTCCAGAGGTGGCAAGTTTGTAGCATCCACTTGTTCATATAAAAATCTCAGGCATTGCAATTACTAGAGTGGAAAGAAAAACTTGATGTTGAGAGCTGATCAGAGAGTAGAGTCACTGGAGCTCCCCTACATTGCTGGCAGGAGTGCAAATTGGTATAGATACAGTTTCCAGTTTCTTACAAATTTGCCATGGCCCCCAGGAATCCCAGTATCACACACCCAAGAGTAACAGAACTATACACTAACACAAAGACAGCACCAATAATCACATCAAGTTAGCAACCACATACCTGTCCTTCGACTAGAGGAATACTCAACAAGCTGTGCTATATCTATGCAATGGCATGCTATTCAGTAATGAAAAGGAGTGAACCACCAGTATCCACAACAATAAAGATGAATCTTAAATGCATTTGTTAAGTATGAGAAACCAGACTCAAAGACCAATGCATCTTGTAATTCTATTTATGTGGCGGTCTGGTAAGGGAAAACTATGGGTGTAAGAACAGATCAGTGGTTCCTGCAGATTGGGGGTAGAGTTGTTTACAAAGATCTATGAAGGAAATCTGTGGTGTAATGGAGCCGTTATATATCACAATTGTGGTGGTGCTGGTTGCATAACAACATTGGTCCAATTTCATAGAACTATATACTAAATCAGGTATTTTTTTCTGAATAAAAATTATATCTTATTAAATGTGACTTAAATGAAGGCTCAAGCAGCAGCTGAACTACAGGATGAAGGACTATGTTGTGGAGTGTAATCTGAAGGTATCCAGTTGAGAGGGACAGGACGTGGGTGGTTTTAGGAGAATAGACAATGAAGTCCTCACGTGTTGTGGAGCCAAGATATGCTCCCTGCACCATGGAGTCCCAGACCTATGGAAGCACGATGCAGTGTGTACCTCACCCAACGCTACTTGAAGCCTACTCAAGAGGTTTGTTCAGGAAAAGCAAGGTTTGGGGGACTCGGTTTCCCTTGAATGAAATCCAAGCAATTGTTGTACCATAAGGAACAGCATTGCTTCAGTGACTCATGCAAAGAAATGATTTTAATCCCAAGCTCTCCCCATCAGGGTAATATTTCTACAGGCCAACCAAGCATGACCATTCTTAAATAGGAAAACGCCTTCTGATAATAAACTATCTCCTATACACACCATTCGGTGAACTTGCTTCATCTTTGTCAGTTAAATGCTTGCAATTTTCCCTTCCCCAGCAACTGACAAGGATCTATTTTATCTCTATTCCATGTGTAAGGAGAGTTTTGGGAGGCTGACCATGGTGTTAGTGGGATTTGATGTTGACACCCCCATGATTCAAGTCCCTGATTACTGTAGGGCCTCAGGCTAACCTTCTAACCTCTGTTTCCCCCAAATGCAAAATAAATAGAAAGTTCTTTACTTATTTATGATAGTCTCTGTTACTTGTATGAGAGATGTTCCAGTGTAAGTATTATTACAAGGTCCAATTTACTGTCCAGAAAGAAGCAATCCTGATAGAAATCTTTCATTTAATTAAAATTGATTTTAAAATTGCCTGATCAATAGTGAGTTAAAAATTCATCCTGGCTCAGTGGGAGGGGAGAGGCCTCTGAACAGTTCTAAGTAGAGTGGTTTTGGCTCAGGAGTTGGGTTGAATCTAGCTGGCTTGGCTTTGCTGACCAAAGTCTGATGGTTTCCTTTGTGGTCCAGATGGCCCAGGCCTCCCTGAAGGAGGGAAGACACACAGAAGAACCAACTCATATTTCTGACATTCTGAGTAGAAAAGCCTTAAAAAGGAAAATTGACCTTGCTAGTTCCACTACTTATACTTGCAAGTTAAGGTAGTGCCATTTGGTTTTACCAGAATGTTGACTTGCTCACTGTGGGAAAGTAGAAGACACATTTTCTTCACAGATGCCTTCCCTGGGTGCATGGATGGTCTTTTTCTCTGTGTGCTGCTCTGGCAAAGCCTTTACCTCCATATATGTGTAATCATTAGCTAAGTTTCCATCAGTTCAACCCTTGTCTAATGTACACTTTACCATCCCTGCTGCTCCTGCCCTGGGTAGAGATGTCTTCACCTCGTACCAGGAAGGTTTTAGCTACAATCTTGCTGGATTTTTTTGGCTTGAGATACCCGCTTGCTTCATTCATTCTCCATGTTCTTTCTACATGATAGGTTTCCCTTAAAAGCATGGGTGACTGCTGCTCAAAAATCTTTGATGACATGACCCTCCTCATTTTAATACAAAATCAAATCCCAAAGCCAGGCGTGGTGGTGCAAGTCTTTAATCCTAGCACTCCGGGAGGCAGAGGTAGGAGGATCGCTGAGAGTTCGAGCCAACCCTGAGACTACATAGTGAATTCCAGGTCAGCCTGAGCCAGAGTGAAACCTTACCTTGAAAAACAAACAAACAAACAAACAAACAAAAAACAGAATCAAATCCCAAAGTGCCTTGTTTGGATATGTCATAACATCTTTAATCAGGCTCCTTCTTAATAAGGGACCATCCATTATGTGTCCCTTGAAAAAGGGTGTCAACTGCCTTGTCTCCTTCCATTTTGTGATGTGCTACCTAACAGTCTTAGAGTACCAATGCTCCTGGCCCGCTATGCTTACACTGTTTCCTAGGATGGGACCATGCTTTCATTCGTATGACAGGTATTTATCCTAGTTGTGCTGCATGCCTGGCCTTGTGGGAGTGGGGATAGTGTGTCCTGCTCTCTTGCAGTCGACATTCTAAGGAAGAAGTAAGCTATTTTAAAGAGCAACAGTTAAGGAAATGAAGAAATACAGATGGTGGATTGTGCTAGGAAACAAACCAACGGAACCTGCGGTAAGGGTCACATGGTCTGGGACGGCAGAAGCCAACCAGGACATCAGGGTGGTCTTTCCAGACCGAGAGCTACTTAAGCCAAAATGTGAAGGATGAGGAAAGGGTGTTGTGTAAGGTAAAGGACAGGGGTTAGTAACTCTAAGATGGCCAAATAGGAGAGGCTTTGGTACAGTCTGGGGAGAGCACGTTGCCTGCAACGGTGAGGAGATGGTTTTCACGCAATCTTGGAGATAAAGGTGGACTGCGGGTTCCAGCTCATGGGCGCCTTTTTGTGGCCATGTAAAGGGACTGAGTCGTAATTCAAATACACTTATTTCTTAAGGCTCTTGTAACACTGCACCACATGCCAGGTGCAGAAAAGAACTTACTGTCTTAGTCATGTAGGCAAGAAGCCTGAACAGAAGGTGTGGCCGGGATCACACTCTGGAGTCCGGAGCGAGGACCTCTCCTGTTCCTCTTGCAGCTGTGGGCATCCCACCACAAGTCCTGTTTGATCGTAGTGTAACTTCAACCTCTGCATGCAACTTCACATGCTCTTTTCTATGTCCCAACTACTTCTTCTTTAAAAAATATTTTATTTATTTGAGAGAGAGAGAGAGAGAAAGAATGAGTGAATATAGGTACACAAGGACCTCCTGTCACTACAAATGAACTCTAAAGCATCCCTCACTTTGCATATCTGGCTTTATGTGGTTACTGGGGAGCTGAACACAGGCCATCAGGCTTGGAAGTAATGGCTAAATTATCTTTCCGGCCCTCTTCTCTTCTTATAAGAACATTAGCCATGTTGGGACCAACTCACTGACCTCATTATAACTTGATTAAATCTGCAAAGGACCTGTTTCCAAATTAGGTTGTGTCAAATTCACAGGCATGGACAGTGAGGATTTCAGCATATCTTGTTGGAAGCACCACATTTCAATTCATAACCCCAGGGAACATGGGAGGGCTTTGGAGCAAAGGGATCCAAGGGAACCTAGAGATCAATCTATCAGGATGAAATGAGGGGAAGCTGAGCTGGAACTAATTGGGTACATAGATGTACTTTGGCAATGCAGTGGTAGTTTGAATGAAATGTAAGCCATGGCCTCACATGTTTCCAACTCACATGGCTCCAACAATCTTTCCACCCCCTCTTCCACAAAATTCCTTGAGCCACATTGGGTGAATTTTAAGTTTACTTTAGTGATGGGCTTTTAATTGTTTTTAAAGAGAGCAGATGAGAGAGAGAGAGAACTGGTATACCAGGGCCTCAGCCACTGAAATCAAATGCCAGATGCTTTTACCACCTAGTGGGCATGTGTGTTCTTGCGCTTGCCTCATCTTTGTGCGTCTGACTTACTTGGAATCTGGAGAGTTGAATATGGGTCCTTAGGCTTCGCAGGCAAGCATCTTAATCACTAAGCCATCTCCCTGGCCCAAACAATATATATTCTTAAGGCAGTTTACATTCCACACTCTCCATGATTCCTTGCAATTCATTCTTTTTCTCTGTCACTTATGGCTTTATTTTGGTCTTTTTTTTTTTAATCCTTATTGTGAAATTACTCATGAAGCAGAACTATCAGGATCAATCAATCATGGTGGAAGGCATGAAAGATTGATTCAATATCCATGAAGATTTGCTAGCTGTATCAAGACATTGAAGTGAATCTTGTTGACACATCATTGTACTTTCTTCCAGTAGTACTGACTGGCCAAAAATTAAGTCCAAGTGTGGTCAATGAGTCTTTCAAAGAGGGTAAGATAACAAGACAAAGAGGTAAGATGATATCTAACATGTTCTTGATATGTGTGATCCAGAGTCTCCTAGATGTCCAAGGAATTGACAGAAAATAATGCAATTTCATATGAGTTTAATGATGTAATAGGAATTATGTAGGGTTAGAAGATTATAATTGTGAAAAAATAAAATGTATGAGGAAGCTACAGCTGGAGAAGGGGTTTCAAGTTATCCTATTAGAGTAGTCCTAAGGTTTCTCTGCACCATACTCACGGCTACATGGAAGATAGCTAACATAAAGATGAAAAACGGAAGGCACTGGAATTAGGAAGTCAAGTCCATACAAGGGCATCTTGTGGTGTGGGTTTGAAAGGTGGATGTGGAAGTGGAGAGCATGTGTACTAAAGAAGTTGAAGATTGCATTTAAAAGGCAACATTGATTATTAGAACACTGAATATGTAACTGAAGTGGCTGTGTACGATGTGGTTTATATGTGTGTGTGTGTGTACAGTGGACGTGTGATGTGAGTGGTATACTTGTGTGTACGTGTCAATGCATCACTCTATGTGGTGGGGTGTACTTGTGGTGGCCAGAATAGAATGCCAGATGTCTCACCCCATCACTTTTCACCAGTTCTTATTTGAGCTGGGGTCTCTTAATGATA
The DNA here is from genome assembly GCF_020740685.1 of Jaculus jaculus. Taxonomy (NCBI): domain Eukaryota; kingdom Metazoa; phylum Chordata; class Mammalia; order Rodentia; family Dipodidae; genus Jaculus; species Jaculus jaculus. Next base: position 119,567,911 of record NC_059109.1, read on the forward strand.
CTGGAACTTGCTATGTTTTCCATGTGCTCCAGTGATTCTTGGATCTCCCATCCTCTATGGGACTGGGGCTACGGACATGTGTGGCCACATCCAGCCTTGTATGTGTGTCCTGGGGATTGAACGTTTCAGGCCTCTATACTTGAACAAGAAGTCTTCTTAGCTGCTGAATCCTCTTTCCAACCCAAACATCAATTCTTATTCCTTGATTTCACTTAGCTATATCTGTTATGACAACCGAAATGTACTTGAGGTGCTACTGTGTGCTTATTCTCATTAATGTTTTTTTCCTTCTCTACCTACAAGGCTGCAAACAGGTCTTTGTGTGATCATGCTTCATTTGTGTTCTTACACAAAACAACCAGATGTCTGGACATACTCTTTCTACCTACCAGGCCCTACACAAGCAATTAGCATTTGAGCTTCTATTTCAGAAGGTCACAGCTCATGGTAGGAAAGAAGATGTGGGGACATGAGCGAGAATCTGAAAAGGAAATAGAATAATCAATGAGGCTAACTGAAGTTTGTTTCACGAACAGTTCTTTACAAAGGAGTGGACAGGGTTAAAGGAAGCACTGAGTAGAAAGAACCAGCTTACAAGGTGGTCACCTCTTTAGAGTGGGCAGGAGTCAAAGAAGGCTGAGATTTCCCAAGACTTAAAGCAGCACAGTGGCTTGGGGTTTCAGCACTGGGGATAGATGGGACTGAGCCTCACCCAGTCAATGGACCAAGCTCCATGGAGCGCTCAGAAGCTGGATCCTCAGCACCAGGTTTCTCAGTTCCAGACTTGAAAGCAGGAACATAAACTGGCCCAGTGCCTAGCCGGCTCCTGGGGAGATGATTCTACATTGCAGTATATACTGTATATTGCTTAACATGAAATTCCCTACAAGCTCATCATCAGGGTGGGACACGGGGTCTGTTAAGAATCAGAATGACAGTTAGGTGTGGTGGTGCACACCTTGCCTTAAATCCCAGCACTAGGGAGGCAGAGGGAGGAGGATTGCTGTGAGTTCAAGGCCAGCCTGAGACTACATAGTAAATCCTAGGTCAGCCTGGGCTAGAGTGAGACCCTACCTTGAAAAACCAAAATACATAAATAAACAGAAAAATAAAAATTGTCAGAATGAGGGACAGGTAAGAGGAGGGCATCCAATGAAGAAGCTCACATGTGGGACCAGAGTATGTGGGCACAAGTCTTTGCTGCACCACTGTGTGCCCTTGGCTCACCAGAGAAACCCTCTGAGCCTCTCTGCATACAGAAGTTAGGTTAAGGCACTTGTGTGAATCTACACAGATGGTAAGTGTGGTGGCACACATTCTAATTTGTCTGATTTACTATTCATTCATAGAAATATTTATTGGGTGGGTCATTGGACAGACATGGGAGATGTTTGCTGCTCTGAGCCACCAGGAATCAGAGAGTTTAAATAATTATGTGTATGGTTAGTGCTCTAGGGAAATGGAGGGGAATCTATTAGAAACTTAAGGAAGGGAGAAAAGTAGATGGGAATTAAAATGGTATAATCAATATTCCAGAATAAGCTCCACTATTATATCTGTGATAATCTAAGTTTCATAAAGAGATTGTGTATATAGTCATAAATTATAGAGTTATGCATAATAGGAAGTTGGAAATGAATTAAGAGGACACCATAACATGCTCGTTAAATAAATTATACCAAATTATTGTGGCATATAATAGAGTTGTTTAAAATAACACTTATGATATCATAAGAAAAAAATTTACAGCAAATGTATAAAATAATAAAGTATAAGGCTATTTTTAATAAAGATTTTAGGGCTGGAGAGATGGCTTAGTGGTTGCCTGCAAAACCTAGGGACCCAAGTTCAACTCCCCAGAACCCACATAAGTCAGATGCACAAGGTGGTGCATGTGTCTGCACTTCATTTGCAGTGGCACGAGGCCTTGGTGCACCCATACTGTCTCTCAGTCTTTCTCTCTCTCAAATAAATAAATAAATACAAATAAAATATTTTAAAATAAATATTTTATTATTTTATTTATTGTATTTTTAAAAATATTTTTTGTTTGTTTTTATTTATTTGAGAGTCGGAGAGAGAGAGAGAGAGAGAGAGAGAGAGAGAGAGAGAGAGAGAGAGAATGGGCGTGCCAGGGCCTCCAGCCACTGCAAACGGACTCCAGATGCGTGCACCCCCTTGTGCATCTGGCTAACGTGGGTCCTGGGGAATCGAGCCTCAAACCGGGGTCCTTAAGCTTCATAGGTAAGGGCTTAACCGCTAAGTCATATCTCCAGCCCTATTTTTTTACTTGAAAGGGGAGAGAATGGGTACACCAGGGCCTCGTGCCACTGCAAAAGAACTCCAGATGTATGTACCATATCATGCATCTAGATTTACTAGGAAATCAAACCCAGGCTGAAATGCTTTGTAAACAAGCACCTTTTAGCCACTGAACCATCTCCTGGCCATGAGGCTGTTTGCATGTCATGATGTCCTGTATTTAGGAGGATGGCAAAAAAATGAATTCATTCTAAGTGCCAATAAAATGTATAAGCAATTATTTTGTTGTTCTTTTAATTTTCTTAAATTTTCTAAATTCTCTAGAAAAGCAAGAGGAAGATAATAAATGAAAGCTCATGAAATAGTTATGGACTTGTTAAGTTCCTGATCTAATGCAATGAGAATTTATGTGGCACTAAGGAAGAAGTAAGTCATGATGCATATTCAAGATTTACCTCGCCTTGCTGGGATATCAAGATAAATATCTTTATGATAGAGATTATGATGATACTAAAATAATAATTAATGCAGTTTGTTAAGTGTCAGTGCCATAATAACTTGTCTTAAATAAATGCTTGCTTCACCCCAGGTACTGCTGTGAGAATTTCCAATATATTGTTGTCTTATATGATGGAGCCAAGCATTATCCCACATTATAGATGTGATAATTGAGGTTTAGGGTGTTAAAGAACTTATCCAAGGTCACACAGCTACTAAGTGACATAGGAAGATTCCCAATTCTATTTGTTTCATATCAGAGCATGTATTTTTTCATCATGAGATTTCAATGTCCTGAATAGTTTTCTTTTTTAGTAAAGAAAAAAGTTGAAGTTGGCCTTAAGGAATAAATAGGAACTATGAATAGGAGCTCCAAGAGAGAGTGGGTATGGGGAGTGCATAACAGGTATTTTCTAGGTGCTCATGGGATCTTCCATGAACTAGCTGCAGGGAGAAATGCCTGGCTTCATCCCTGCACCCTGGGCACATTCGTCACATGAATGCTTACTGAGCTCCTACCATATACCACAGGCTATGTGCAAGGAGAGTCATGGCCCACCTCCTGCGGACTGTGACATTAACCATTACCTAAGAAATCTATGAGAGAAGGACAGTTCCACTCAGGTGAAGTGAAATGTCAGTCTATAAAAGTGTCACTAGCACTCTCTTGGGTAAAGTGTGAACAGGAGAGAGGGTGCGGGGCAGGTAACTAGCTCTGGGGGCCCATGACCAAGGTTGATATTCAAATTGGCCAAGGACATGTGAATTCAGTTGATAGGCCACTCCAGGAATAGAGGAAAATATTATCAATAGGAGGAATTGAAACTTCCAAGTCTATAAACAGACATTGGAGTGTCCTTATTGAAGGCCAGCTCCTTAAACAAAAGGAAATATGGAACATAAGGAGTAGCACGGTACCTATCGCATAAAGTAGCTATGTTGGTTACTTTTATGGAACAAAATACCAACTTAGAGAGGGGATTATTTACTTTACAGTTTCAGAGGGCCTCAGTCCATCATGGTGGGAAGGGTGTGGTGGAGCAGAGCAGCTCACATCAAGGTGGCAGAGAACAAAGAAGATATGGAACATTTGGGCAAGAAGTCACATGTAAGTGGTTGAAGGAGGGTTGGGTGTCTTCAGAATGAGGAGTCATTATGTTGATGCTTTATCGATGTGCTTTTGTGTTGTGGGAGGTTCCCGTCGCAGCATGCTGGAGGGTCCCCTCAAAGGCCTACATGCTCTGAGAGCAGCATAGAATATGGGAAACGCTTCCTGACTGTGTATCATGCTCCACTCTTGGCATTTCTCTGGTTCTAGCCATGCCCTTATGAAGCTCACTATCCAACCAGTGCCAATGAATCCTGGCAAAGGCCCTGGATCCTAGCAAGCTAAGTGGAAGTCCTTCCACGATGCTGGGAAGAGATGAAATCTTTTCTTTTTCTCCTGGGAAGGTTTGGAAGAAGACATTTGCAGTGGAGGAACATTAGATTAACAAATGGAGAAAAGCAGATGTGGAGGATGGAGAGGGTGACTGGATGACCACATTGTTCAAGCATCCTGAAGGAGCTGTGTCTCATTTCTGGAGTTTATTTGGCTTTCTCTCTTTCACCCTCTGAGTCAGTCCCTTAGCCTAATGCTTTGTCTGCTAAAGCACTTTGAGGGCCAGTTCTAAGGGCTTTGACTGATAAGATGTTTCTACACAGACCCCAGAAACAAAGAGCCACTCCTCACTGCACATCAGGACAGGGTCTGTGGTGTAGTTGGCTGATCATGTAAGAGGGTCCACTACGGTCTTCCCCTCCATCATCTTCCATCATTCTTCCTACAAAAGAAGGCACACAAATGATCACAGATCCACAGTCTTTCCTGCAAATGACAGAATACCACTTTTTTTTTTTTTTGTTGTGACTGGATAGTATTACATTGTATTTATATCACATTGTTTTATCGTTCACTCAGTAATAAATTGCTAGGTTGCTTCTTTGCCTTCACTACCCTGAATAGTGCTGCAATAAACATTAATGTGCTGGTGTCTCTTCAAGGTTCCAGTTCTCCCTTTGAATATATTATCTTCAGTAATGAAATTTCTAGATCAAATGGTAGTTCCAGACCTACTTTTTAAAGGATTCTCTATGTTAAAAATAAACATTCAGGCTGGAGAGATGGCTTAGTGGTTATGGCACTTACCTGCAAAGTCAAAGGACCTTGGTTCAATTCCCCAGTACCCACGTAAGCCAGGTGCACAAGGTGGTGCATGCATATGGACTTTGTTTGCAGTGGCTGGAAGCCCTGGCACACCCATTCTCTCTTTCTCTCTCTCTCTTCCTCTTTCCCTCTCTCAAATAAATAAATAATAATAAAATGTTTTAAAAAATAAACATTCATGGGGCTGGAGAGATGACTTAGTGGTTGAGGTACTTGCATGCAAAGCCTAATGACCGAGCTCAATTCCCTAGTACCCATGTAAAGCCAGATGCACAAAATGGTACATGCATCTGGAGTTCATTTGCAGCCACTGGAGGAACTGGCATATCCATTCTCTCTGACTGTCTTCTCTCTCTGCTTGTATATGTATATATATGTGTATATATATATATATATATATATATATATATATATATATATATAGTTTATATATATATTTAGTTTATATATATAGTTTATATATATCTATTTAATATATATATATATATATATATATATATATATATATACACATATATATGTTTTCAAGGTAGGGTTTCACTCTGGTCCAGGCTGACCTGGAATTCAGTATGTAGTCTCAGGGTGGCCTCAAACTTTCAGCAATCCCCCTACCTCTGTCTCCCAAGGGCTAGGATTAAAGGCATGTACCACCATGCCCAGCCTAAATATGCTTTTAAAAAAGCATTCACTAGTTGAAAGAAAGTTGTGTTTTCTAAGGCCAGTGGAAAAGGGAAGTGCTGCCTGGACAAGGTAGACAGAGATAAGTACATGGTAACTTCTTCTCTCAGTGCTTGGTTTGTTGGAAATGTTGTGTCAGCTTCTCTCACCTGTATCCCAAAGCTCTGGTCACACAAGCAAAGGGACTTTAGGGAGAATGGGCAATGACAGAAGCTTCCACTTGAGCTTTTATCAGCCTATATGTAAAAATGTTTGCAGCATACATTCTACACAGGCAGATATATGTGGTCATTGGGTTTCGCTGTACTCACTCGTCTCCCTGAAGAAGGTAAGCTGTTTCTTGTAATGAAACTGTACTCTCCTGCACTTTCAGATTCCTCCCACAGTACAGGAGGAAGTATCTGTAATAAAGGACAACAGGGGACAATTTCCACCAACGCTGTTGTCAGAGGTCAGCAACGTATCTGAAATGATTTAGCCTCTGTCAACCCACCCATGTAAGCCTGCTCGCACCCTACAAGAGGCCCTAGGACAGCAATCCTGACTCCAGAACTCCTACGAAACTGGGGCAGACTTACTCAGGGCACACAAACCTCAGTCTTCTCCTCTCCTCCCCCATCCCCACCACATAATTCCTCATGGAGGGAAAGCAGGTTGTGTTTATTTAGATAAAGATATATTACTATAATAGAGTTACTAATTATGTCCAACAACTTTTTCCTTAAACATAGCATTCCGTGGTTGGGGCTGGAAACCATTAGAGTGAGGAGGAGGAGGAGGGCTGAGGAGAGGGAAGGCGTATTTTTCTTTCCCCCTGATTTATGATGGCGTGATAATCTTGGCCTGCTCACAAGTTGCTCTTTCCCGTGGATAACCGGATTCTGCTTTGCCAGCTCTAATTTGAAGCAAATTTTACCCTAACCCATCTCCTCCTCCACATTAATGTTTATTAAAAGCCAACCACAGCACTCCAACACCATTGCCCCTGCCCCCAGGGCCAATACCAGGTTATTGGGAGGGAGGTGGGAACTCCCAGCTGAGCTTCACTTTCACAAAGCATGCCGCATCACACTGGGAGGACAGGAGGAGAGTCTTTGGCTCCCTAATAAGGTCTGCAGGCTGTGCTGACTTGGACCTTGTTGGTGTTGCAAATGTCACATAAGGACACAGCAATACCAAGAGTCATTGTTCTGGAATTCTTTAGGGAGAATATGAGAAGAGCCTGATGACTGTGCACTTAACACATGAGGCCTTGCAAACCACTGTGAACATTTCACTCTATCCCCTTCCTGTGTCATCCCTCAATGTTCTCCAATGGAAAGGGCACCCTAACCAACTTTCTCTATTTTGTTTAGACAGCTGGCATAGATGGGGGCTTCCCCAGAAGCAAGTCTCAAGAGAAACACAGGAGAAAAAATGTTGATTAAGAGTCCCAGGTAGCAGTGGTAAGAGAGTGGGGAAATAAGACAGGAAGAAAAAGAAGCCAAATATAGGTTGCAAACATGGAAGAAAACTATCTGGGCTAGAAATGAATATTATTCAATAACAAAAGGATCAAACTTCCTGGAAGGCATGCAAAACCCCAGTGCATATACCATAAGCTACAGAGATATAATCTAAATAAAATAATTACTGATCAGACAGGAAGAAAAAATAGACAAATTAGCACTCAGAGTCAGAGAGTTCAATATTCAAAGAACTATTCATAGGACAGCTAAACCTGAGAAATCAAAAATGTCTCCCACAGATTTACATGTTCCCTGGCTGGTGGTACTGTTTTGGTAGGTTATGAATCTTGTAGGGGATAGGATCTAGCTGATAGAAATAAGTTCCAGGGCTGTCTTGCAAGTTATCCACAGTCCCTGGTGCCTGACATGTTGTCTACTTCCTGGTCTGCCATGGTATGAACCGTCTCTAATGTGCATCCACTGCCACAAACTGAGCTCCTTGGCCACAGCTTTCCCCACAATGACGTGCTGAAGCCCTCTGAAACTGTGGGACAAAATAAGTCTTGAAGTTGTTTTGGTCAAGTTCTATGTGCACAGTGATTCAAAAGTAACCAATATGGCACTCGACCTGACAGCCAAATATGATCCTTAGGATTACATAGAGCATTTATACCATATACATAGCCATTGACAAAATGCAATAAATTTGAGATGATATACAGTATTTTTCCTAGCCACAGTATAACCAACCGAAAACAGAAAAAAAGAAGTGTAACTGGAAAATATCCAACCACTTTGAAACTAAGCCACACACTCACTGCTTTAAAGATACTTACTTTTGGGCTGAAGAGAGATGGCTTAGCAGTTAAGGTGCTGGCCTGCAAAGCCTAAGGACCCAGGTTTGATTCCCCTGTACCCACGTGAGCCAGATACACAAGGTGGCACATGCTTCTGCAGTTCGTTTGCAATGCCTATTCTCTCTCTCTACCTGCCTCCCTCTCAAAGTAAGTAAATAAAATAAAATAAAATAAAAATTTTTAGATACCCTTTAAAATAAATAAAATAGTTTTAGTTGGTTTTTATATTTTCATATATGTACTTCATTTTGGTTATATAGGCCCCAGATTATCCTCATTTATCCTCCCCCTTTTTTCTTCCTACTACTTACTAGTGAGTACACCAAATAAGAGAAAAACTTCCCTCCCTGTGGTAGTTTCAATATGAGTGAATGTCCCCCATATCCTCACACAGGATTGATTAAGATTCAGCTTCCTACTGCTCTCCAGCACTCTTCTGGAGGAGATGCCAGTTGGGGCAGATCTTATAGTCTCACCCCAAGGTGTGTTCAGAGAAGTTTGAGCTCTGGTTGTTGGTGCTTACCGCTGCTAGCAGTGATCTCTCACTGTTGTGGATGCTGAAATGAGCTAGATTCTTTTGCCATTGATGGTGTTTACCCTGGTTTCTTTAAACCTTGAATAAACCCTTTCCTCCCATAAGATGCTTCTGGTCGGGTGTTTTTCCGGCAACAAGAAGGTAACAGCAACAGTAAAACTGGTACTAGAAAAGCAGGGTTGAGGCTGTAATGACTCTGACCGTGTGGGTTTTGGTCTTTAGGAACTTGTTTGCAGTGGGAAGACTGTGGAAGGATTTGGTTCTCTGGTGAGAAGAAGTCTTGCAGTGCTATAAGCAGAGCTTTGTTTGCTAGTCTGGCAGTATGAAAATTCTAGATGTAGAGAGACTTGTGGATGGTGAAGGCTTGGCTCATGAACTTTTAAAAGGGTAAAGAGATAACTTTGTAGGAACTGAGCTACTGGCAGAAAGGCTGGTTGTGTTATTCCCCCCATGTCCTGAGCATTTGACCAAGGTAAAATTTAAAAGTAATGGGCTACTGTGCCTGCTGGAAATTAAAAACAAAAAACAAACAAACAAACAAAAAAACAGAAACATGAAAAATTATGGTTTATCCCAGGGAAAAGAAATCAAGCAAATTTGAAATTACAGAGATGGGTTTTGGTTTACTTCAGCTGTAATGGCAATAGTTTTCCATTGCAAGGAGGTGGCTTGAAGGAAGACTGGTGACACAGTATCCTCTTCAAGGTCAAGTTTTTTATTCACCCCTGGATTTACAAAATTATTTTGCAAATCAGCATCCTGCTCTTTAAGGTCATTTTATTTCCCCTGCAGATTCACAAATTTGGCTCTGCCAGCTCACTTGGTGATGGTTTTGAGAACATCAAAAATGATGGAAAGAAAGGGGTCATTGGATGTGAAACATGGTTGGTTTCATGCTTTATAAACAGCCCCTGGGCAAAGTGAAGCAGTGTTGAAATCCATGCATTGGAGGCAGAGCACGGCCGGTGTATAGAGCTGTGAGGATGAACTGTGGTTTGTAGTGTAGACTCAAGGATGTTTTGGATGTAACTGGACAGTGGAAAAGCTTCCATAGAGTGCTGCTGGCCCAGGATGGAATTTTCTGCAGGCCTCTCAGCCTAGCTGGAGGGGTAGCATTAGAATCCAGAGACTTTCATCACTGGTAATGGATGTCAGACCTCAACTGCAAATGTTTGATGTTTGCGTACTGGTTATTTATTTTGCATTGGCCCAGGCTCTCCCTGTTATGCCCTTTTGAAACAGAAATGTTTATGCTGTGCCATTATGAGTTGGAAATAATAACCTGCATTTTAATATTACAAGACTCACAGTTAAGAAACAGTCTTAAATCTCAAATGAGACTAGGGAATTTTAATGATGTTAAAATTGGTAAGGACTGTGGGGACCTCTGGAGTTGCACTGAAGGCAATTTGCATTGTAAGATGATCATGAGTCTATGGGGGCCAGGGGAAATATGGTGGTTTGAATGTGATTGTATGTCTCCCATTGCCTCAAGGGTTTATGATTAAGTTTAAACTCCCTATTTAAGTCTCTAGCAGCCTAATAGAGGAGGTGTAACTGTGGGTGGATCATGAAATTATGAAATTTGCAGGAAAATGGATGGATCTGGAAAAAATTATACTTGATGAGGTAACCCAGTTCCAAAAAGCCAAATGTTGCATGTTCTTTCTCATATGTGGATCCTAGCTACAAATGATTAGACTTCTATGTGAGTAGGAATAAAACTAAGTAGCAGAGGCCAGTAAGTTAGAAAGGAGATATAAAGGGAATAGAGATGGAGTGGAGACTTAATAGGATGATATTATATATATGTAAGTAGAAGAATAGATTAATGGGGATGAAAATGTCTAAGTGAGGTCAGAGGAAGAGATTAAGTAAATGAAAGGTGGAGGGAGGGCTAATCAAAATCTAAGGATATAAATAAGTCATATGGAAACCTACTTTTTTGGACAATGGGACACTCAGAAGTTGTTACTAGAAAATATTCAGTGCTGGGGTGGGATACTTTCTAGTGAGTTGTTGGTCAGGGAGATCACTGCTACCCCCAAAACATTATAGGCCATTGCTGATGCCCTTGGTTTCCCACCAGGAATACAGACCTTATTGCTGAAGACTCCACATACTTGGGCTGAAAGATCACTGAGAAATCCTTCTGGAGCTGAGCTGAAAACCTCCTCCATGTAGACCAGCTGAGAGAAAGCTATAAAAAGCCATGCTACATTCAGTTCAATGGGAAAGAGATAAATCACTGGTGAAGATACTCAGCAGTGGACACTGCAAGCCTTATGTTTGGTCTGCCAGGCCAAATGAGCCAGTGGGTGCAATAGTGGCATTTCTGTTATGGGGAAACCAACTGCTCCCTAACTGGACTGGAGGCCTGCTCCAAGGGAGGGAATACATCCCTGATCCTGCCTGATCCTGAAAACCTACAACACAGGTAGTCATGAACCCCAGGGGTGTAACATCTTCTGGTGTTTGGCTAAATGCATATACTATGCTCACCAAACTTACTAGTAAGCACTTCTCTTAATGTTCATACCCATATATACTACTCTCATTTTGGGACAGAGAAGCTTCCCTTTTCAGATGGAAGTGACCTTGGGATGATTCAGAAGGCACCATAGTGCTGAGAAGAAATGACAGAGGAGTGCTTAGCACTGAAATATCTCTAACACACCTTCCAAGGCTCAGGGTCCATTGCGGAAGAGGTGGTGGAAAGAATGTAAGAGCCAAAGGTAGGGTAGGACTCCTTACAACGTACTCCTCCAGACACAAAATGGCCTAGATATCCATGACCTCACAGTGCCTGACACTACTTACACAAGACCATCATAAGAGGAGGAAAAGATGATGACATCAAAATAAAAGAGAGACTGATTGAGATGGGGAGGGGATATGATGGAGAGTGGAGTTTCAAAGGGTGAAGTGGGGGGAGGGAGGGAATCACCATGGGATGTTGTCCACAATTATGGAAGTTGTTAATTAAAAGATTAATTTAAAAAAGCCAGTTTGAACTCTGGGAAGAAGTTGGAGAGAACACAAGGAAACATGTATTATGAAGGCAGTAAAGAGACTAAGTTGGTTAGAGGGCAACATGGGGATGGGAGATTGAGAAGAGGGAGAAAGGAAACAATTTTTTTTTGTACACACCATGATGGAACCTAATTCTTTGTATGCCAATAATAAATAAATAAATGTAATAAAAATGTAAAATGGCAAATTGACCCTTCCAGAAATATCCAGTCATTTGGAGAAAAATCACATTTTTTAACCCAAAATCAAGGAGAAGGCTAACTGAGCGGTTCTTTGTTGAAGAGAGAATAGCTCTGAAAGACATGAAGACCAAGTTCAGGCCTCAGGGATGTGTAGGGTGGTTTTCACAAGAAGCTGGAGGTATGTAGGAAGTGTGAATAAAAATGAAGCAAAAAAGAAGCATATTAGAATGCTGGAGAAAGGCGAGGCAAACCTCTGGGAGAACACAGGAATGATAGGGTACTGTCTCTAGAAGAGAGAGCATGGGTCCCAGGAAGGGACCCTGTAGCTCATAGGAAAGCAGTAACAGGATATAGAAAAGGAATGCAAAGGAGTTTATTAAAAAATGCCTGAGTTAAATACTGGTCTAAAAACTCTGAGGAGTAAAGAAATATAATATGTACTAAATTAACTGAAAATGATAAAATATATCATACTTAATACTTAATCATATGAATAGTTAAAATCATATGAAAAGTCTCCAAACTGGTAAAACTTTACTAAAGGGAAATAGATAGCATCTACATCATCTATTTCTATCTATACTTATATCCCTGTCATCTATATGTACATGTAATCAATCATTTATCTATCATCTATATATGTATGTATGTATATATGTTTGTATGTATGTATGTATGTATGTATGTATGTATGTATGTATGTATGTATCTATCTATCTATCTATCTATCTATCTATCTATCTATCTATCTATCTATCAGCTAGCTAGAGAGATCAACAGCTTCACTATTTAATTTCTCTCAGAATTATATCAAGAAGGGAAAAGGAATTTTCTCCAAGTATCTGATTTAGAGAGAATTTGTTCTGTAAAGATAGAAAAAAAAATCCTTCCAAAGCAGATGAAAAGATCATTCATGCATGTGATGAGCTGGACACTTATCAAATGCAGCCCAAAATTTTTTCAGCAAAGTCTGAAACCATCTACTGGCTATTATTGAAGCTAGCTTATTTCTCATGAGAGAAAAGCTCATGAGAATGAGTTGAGATCACCACTAGCTGAGAGCCATCTTCATAACTGAAGAAAAGAAACCAAAAAAAAAAAAAAAAATCTTGAGAAAGAGTGTAAGGGTTTTGAACAGTATTCTACATCCCTTAGGTGGCTAATGGTCTCTTCACAGAGAGCCATAAGGTCACCAGGGAACTCTCTGGCTAACCAGCTCTCTGGGGTAGGAGGTAAGCTAGGCCGGAGATCTACGATCCCATGCTTAGTGTGGGGTAGATGCCGCCCTTCCAGGATCAGGCCCCAGGGAAAAGAGGCTTCTAGCAGGTGAACACCATCCCAGCACTGAAGCATGAAAGAGTGCGTCTGGTGCCCCTGGAGCCAGCAGTAGCTCAAAATCATTTGATCTGATCTCCCTGCAAAAAACAATGCTCTTGCCTCAGATTCTAGGTCTCCCTACCTTGTTCCCTCACCCAATGTTAAATGTTGCCAAGGGAGTCCAATACACAGTTCCTCAGAACTGTTCTTTCCTCTACACAAGAAAGCTTAGAAGCTGTCTGAGGGTGCCGTACAGTGGAGGGACTTCCCTGGCCTCACACATCCTTCTCTCACACCCATAGGGAGTCATCTACATGTCAACCCTGCTTTCCAATGACGTGAGTTCTATAGATCCTGAACCTTAGCAAGGTGCGGGCTTTTTTTTTTTTTCCTCTGAGCAAAAATAATGTTAGTTTTTCTTTTAATTAGGTAGCTATTGCTTATTCAATGACTCAAGTGGAAACTAAGTAGGGTTATGTTCTAAATGATATCCTATAACTTTGGATGACTTCAATGTGGCTCTTATAAATTAGCTCCTTTGATTTTATTCTATCTGATGTGGTATTTTTCTAGTAACTTTGCTCACAATAAGTCTACTATAATTCAGAAAGTCAGTAAGAATTCTGTCTTTTATCCTATAATACCCTTAATTTATTTTCTCTTTTGTTTGGGTTGCAGATGTCTGTGTGATTTTATAATACTTCAAATGGAGACTAGATAAGATTATAATGTTCAGAGCAGTATTTTGTAAAAGTATATTAGATGCACGTGAGTCTCAAGATTGGAGAAGACCCTGAGGCCAGGAGGTAAAGGTTCAACCCTCTCACTTGTGTCTTCTCTGTCCTTAGCCATTTCTTAGCTGTGTGTAGTGACAGGTATAGCTGAAGATCATGGACAGGTGAGTGGTCTTCCTTCCATCAAGGCCCAGCAGGTATAAGGCTCCCATGGAGACCCAGCTCTGCCAAAGCTCGTTTTGGGAAGCCAACTTCTATGAGGCTTGGCCTGTTCTTACTACCACACTCTCGCAGAACTGACCCAAACAAGGTCACAGGCATCTGGCTGTCTCTTAATCTAGGACCTGCTGTGGGAAGCACAGTTAGACTAAGGGGAGACTTAGAGCCATTGTTTATCATTCCTACTTATTTCTCTTTCATCCACTTCCGTCTTTTAAAAAATATTTATTTATTTGACAGAGAGAAAGAGGGAGAGAGAGAGAGAATGGGTGCACTAGGGTCTCCAGCCACTGCAAATGAACTCCAGCTGGGCACATGTGCCACATTGTGCATCTGGCTAACATGGGTCCTGGGGAATCAAACCTGGCTCCTTTGGCTTTTCAGGCAAACTCCTTAACTACTAACCCATCCCTCCAGCCCCTGTTTTTTTTTTTTTTTTCCTTGTCCAGCAGTGTGTTGAACACATGCTCTACTCCTGGGTACTTCTGGATGCCTTCCTCCTACATCTGGACCAAATACACTATGGTCTTACCAGGCCACCTCTCTAGTTCTGGTATCTGGACCTTTAGCCCCAGCAACACCTGGTGCCAACTTCCTCTCCAGCCTAATTGTTTCTAGGCACCTGTGTCCAGACTACCACAGCTGTCCCAAATCCTTACTTGACTCACATTCAGAAAAATAAAGCCCAAATGTACAGTTCAAACATCAAGGAAACCATGCAATCCTGCTGCCCACAGCTGTCCATGACTCGAAATGGCACTACCAGTGAAATCTACACTGCCAGCGATCACCCGTGAGGCTGTGTGCACCTTGGTTTATGTTCGTCCCTGCCTGTGGCCCTCCAGTCTGGATTCTGAACTTCCTTCAAGAATCGCCCTGCTATTTGTGTGACCTGCAATACTCTTCACCCAATGTGAGGGTCTCTGCCTTTTCTCATTGAGTATCCTCCCTACGTTGGCACACCCTGTTCTCCTTGTCTTCCTCTCTCTTCTATAGCTGTACAGTGGCTTGACAGGACTCTGAAATCATTGTTTTCTCATTGTATCTTTATATCATTTAACCTCTTTCATGACAACATTCTTATGATGAAGATTATTTATTTTAGAAGAAAGATAAAATTCTTGCTGTTTCTTTCTGGCTCGTTTTAGGGGAGTTATCTCACAACAGAAACACCGCTCGCTGTTCGCACTGACCCTCTGGAGTGTCAGGGACAGCCCATCTATTTTATTCATCCCTCACCCTTCCCTCCCGTCCTGACCATGGCAGGCACTCACAAAGGACTTCTGGAGTTCAGGAATAAACAGAGGTGGGTTCGGTGGGATGGTCTGAGGTCTGAAGCCTGTTGCAACCTCATGGTATGGCTGCTGTCCTGGGCTTCCCAGGGCATGCTCTGTGCGCCCTGGACCCCAGTGCTCCTCATGATCGATCCGTCATACACTTCCTGAAGACTCCTGACTTTGTTCTAGAGTGAGCATGTTCCAGGGTGGGCCCTATCTAGATAGTCCGTGCAGTGAGTCCTGAGTACCCACATTACTGTGAGCTATGCAGATGGCTGGCGATGCCCAGGTTTGTAGGACACGTGTAAGGTGACATGGTTGGCAAGCATTTGGCCTCCTCTACCATAGTAGACAACAGGAATGGTCTGGGTACATATTTTTGTGCAAATAGAAAAGTTATTGGCCATCAGGGATCCAGGTCATTCGGTGGCTTGGGGTGAGAGATCTACAGCTTGGGCGCATTCACTACTCTTACATTTGGAAGTGGCAACTATTATTTGGCTGGGGGCACTCAATCCATAAACAGAGTGCCATGTAAAAGCCAGGATATGTTTTTATGGCCACCCTCTGGCAGTCAGAGATAAGGACATGGGCTCATATCCCATGTGATAGAAAGTTGGTGGCTAAGTTTGGGCTCAGGAGTAGAAAGCCAAGGTACTAATCTCCCTTCTGCTTCTTTTCAGAGTTGAAACTCTCTCTTCTTTCAGTCTCTTGACATTCTCAACTGTAAACATGGAGAAGGTTGCTAGGTTGCTGAGCAATTTCAACGAATCCACGCAAAAACATTTAGTTCTCCATGAGTGGCTTTTGTTATCACCTTAAAAGAAAGTATCACACCTTGCACTGAAGCTGAGATCTTTGTTCCTGAATCCACTCACATTCTATTCTTTGAAAAACAGCTTTTCTTTAACTGTGTTTGATTTGTTGATTATGTCATTTTTCCAGTCCCCAGCCCCACCCAGAATTCTTATATTAGGAACTGCTCAGGCCAGTGCAGAAGGGTGTGTCTGAATACTTAATGGGCCAGGTTCCAAGGGGAGATAGCTTGGGTACTCTTCTGACAAGCTCTGGGCAACTGCAGTAACAGTATTGAAATTCTCATTTCCAGTGAGGCTGACTATTCTTAGGGAAATTTGATTCTATTTCACAAACACCTCTCCTACTCATTAAGACACCTACCACTAAAAAACATCTGGTCAATTAAATCTAAAACATTAGTCACACAAGTTGTTGGCATTATATGGTCAGACATCTGGACAAATGAAATTTTAATTAAATGTTTTAATACATGAGGCCTCAGTTTCAAAGCCAGTCCCTGAATAGAAAGTATATACCTTCTTGTGCTAAATTGGGTGGGCTGGGATTGCCATATGAATTCACTATTAAAAATTTAACAATAGTCCTAGATAGATACAATGGTCATGCTTCCTAGATTTGCCACATGGTTCCTGATTTTAAAAGTTCCATGTGGCTGGGAAGATGGCTCAGTGGTTAAGGCGCGTGCCTGTGAAGCTTAATCACCCAAGTTTGGTTCCCCAGTACCCACGTAAAACCAGATGCACAAAGTGGCTCATGCACCTGGAGTCTGTTTGCAGCAGCTGGAGGCCCTGGTTGTGCCCTTCCTCTGTTTGTCTTTCCTCTACCTCTATCTGCTTGCAAATAGAGACACAAATGTATATATATCACCCCCCACCACACACACGTGTGTGTGTGTGTTATTTTTTTTAAAGTTCCATATGACTGGGGAGATGGCTTAGTGGGTAAGAACTCTTGATAGTGGGGCTGGTGAGATGGCTTAGCGGTTAAGGTGTTTGCCTGCAAAGCCAAAGGATCCCAGTTCCCTTCTCCAGGAAGCACATAAGCCAGATGCACAAGGTGGTGCACGCATCTGGAATTTGTTTGCAGTGGCTGGAGGCCCTGGCATGCCCATT
Source organism: Jaculus jaculus (assembly GCF_020740685.1). NCBI lineage: Eukaryota > Metazoa > Chordata > Mammalia > Rodentia > Dipodidae > Jaculus > Jaculus jaculus. The sequence goes on from NC_059109.1 coordinate 119,585,088, forward strand.
CTCTCTCTGTCTCTTTCTATCTCTGCCTCTTTCTCTCTCTCAAATAAATAAATAAAATATATTAATAAAATAAATTAAAAACACAAGAGTGTTTGATGGTAAAGCCTGAGGACCACAGAAGGCAAGAGTTTGGTCCCCAGCACACATGTTCAATAAAAGAAAAAAAAGCTGACGACTCATCATGTAATGCCAGTCAGTCCCGAGGGCGAGAGAGATAGCAGCATTGCTGGGCCCTGCTGGTCAGCCAGGCTGACTGAAGCAAATGGCAGCATGATGGCTCCATGTGCAGGGAAAGGCTCCGTCTCAAGAAAACAAGGACAAGAGATCAAGGGGAACACCTGACATTCTCCTCCAGCCTTCACATGTGTGTGTGTCCTTCTGCGCGCACACACGTGCAGATACTTTAAATACGTGTACCACATACACATGCCGCACACCATGCTACATACATTGTGAGCATGCACACGCACGAGCGCACACACACACACACACACACACACTCGTCCATTATTTTGTTAGTCACTTGTCAGGCCCCAAGTTTTTGTTAGGCAATGTGGTGCATATTTACACAGGGTTCTAAGTAGAATCCAGGAAACTGACTTGAAATGGTGAGTCCAATTCTAGTTATTCCTACATAATTGTTTTGATAACCTCTTTCTATACATTTCCCTGAGAAAACGGGGAGTCGATTTTCCATTTCCTACAAGAGGGGAAACATTTTGTCTGAAAGCATGATGTCTGACACATACATACGTGAGCACATGTGTTTACAATTTGTGGGGCACATGTGCACCCACTTTTGTATTGAATCCTCATGGAGTGTCAACCTTAACCTAGATGAATGATAAGACTGGCTTGAACTAGGGTTCTAGCAGTGGACATAAATAGAAGTAGACAGATCTGAGAGAAACCCAGGGGGCAAAATTGACAATGCTCATTGATACTTAGCCAAAGGGCGGTGGGTTCTGAAGGAGTATTTCTACCACCGCTGAGAGCATTGTTGGAAGGACTCCTTTGGTCAACTTTTTTTTTTTGGTTTTTCAAGGTAGGGTTTCATTCTAGTCTAGGCTGACCTGGAATTCACTATGTAGTCTCAGGGTGGCCTTGAACTCACAGTGATCCTCCTACCTCTGCCTCCCAAGTGCTGGGACTGAAGGTGTGAGCCACCATGCCTGGGCTGGTCAACTTTTTAAATTACAATAGAAGCAACTTGCTGCCTTAAAAAAAAAATTGACATTTCCTTTTTATCTTCTACCCCAAGAGCTCAGAGGAAGACTATTTAAATCTCCCCCAACTCTGTAGCTTCCTTGATCCATCAAATATCCTTATCTTGGAATGTGAAAATTTTAGCACAAGGTCATATAATGCTTTAAAAAAAAACCCTCTGAAACACAGAAGCAAATATATAGCCCATATTTGGACATCTGTTTTGAAGTGGCATCCAAGAGCCAGGGCTGCCTAGTCCAAGCATGGTAGCTGTGGCCACATATTGCCATCAGTGTGGGAGGTGCCAGTGCTAATGATCCTGGTGTCCTTCAGAGACCTGCTCTGCCAATGTGCTAATTAGGAACTGCTTGGAGTGGCCTGGGCTGGGCCAGTCAGTCCACTCCTGCTGCCCATCTCTTCTCCGTGTGTCTTCCTACCACACACCATGCAACAATTTAGCATTGTGTTTTATTTATTTGCTTTTTTTCAGCATGGACTATTCAACATAAAGGGAAAAGAAAAGCAGACATTTCCAGAATGCTAGATGAAGTCCAGAGAAGCCAAAGCCAACGATGCCACTGACTGAAGAAGTCTGAAGCACCCTTCTTAGAAGGGTGCAGACCTTGTGTAGTCAGCTGAAGGTCTTGCCCATAGGAGGGGCCTCTAAATCCCACCACTCGGGGAAACTGGGAGGATGGATGAGCAAGAATGGGCTCGCCTGGACCTCTTGCCACTGTAAACACACTCCATATGTATGTACCACTTTGTGCCTTTGGTAGGCTTTGCAAGCAGGTGCCTGTAACTACTGAGTCATCTCCCAGCTCCAAAGCCATCTTTCTAATGAACCAGGAGTGGCCATGTGGGTGAGAGGACTCATTCTCAGGAGGACATGTCTAAGCTTCAGGACGGGTGAGAACCTCTGTCCTCTCTCTCACATGCACAATACCTTTAGGATTTATTTTTCTTTCCTCAGGAGAATAGGCCATGGGGAATGTTGATAGGATAGTTTCCTTAGTGCTCACACGGGGACGTTTTGAAAGCCAAGGAGTCAGCACTGAGAAATGCCTTGTCTCTCAGGTACATGATTAGCCTGGCATGCATTGGCAGGAAGAAGAAGCTGGGGTGAAAAACTGTGCCTGAAAAGTGGCTTTGCTCCTGGATCGGAATTTCAAGTTAATTTTTTTTCTATAATGAAAAAGGAATTAAAATTCAGATGTTGAGCAAAAAATGCTTTCAAATTCAAGTTACAACTTTCAAGGTACCTTAAGTGTGGATGGAAAATGTCTCATGATGGGGAGAGAGGTCCATAGCTGAAGGTTTGTCTGTAGGAAATTTGTGCTTTTACAAGCTATATTGAGTTTTGTGTTTCCCATGGTTTGTGCTTTCCTTGGCTCTCCTTTACTCTTTAACCTCACCAAGATTGACATCTACTTGAAATACACACTTGGCCATGCCACTAGTTAGCTTAATACCATTAGCCCATCAACGGGACCTTTGTCCATGGGACAAATTCCCACCAAAGTCTTTGGTCACTTGCTCCTTCTGCAGCAATGACCACTAACAGCCACCATGTCATGAAGTATTTGATCCACACCATAATCCTAGAAAGCTAATTAGGCTCAATTTTACAGAGTTCAAAACTGCCTGTCTCTACACAAGGCAGAATAACTTACGTGAGATCAAGCCATGTTTCGTGGATTGCAAGCAAAAGTCCACCTGAATTCAACTTCTGTTTTTAATTCTACATCATTTTCTTTCCGCCTAAAACATTCTATACTTCATGCCATCTTCCCTGTAAGACAACTAAGCTCCTTGAGGGTTACCTTCAAACTGTACCTGAACTACGAAGCGACTCCATTCATCCACAATTCTTCTTAGCTCCAACACCGTTTAAATTTGTTTTCCAGCATAATACCATTCTATCTGTCCTACTTCTTTGTCTTTTCATTACCCATCATAGGTTGCGAGTGTTCCCAAGCCCCTTTCTGTGCTATATTTCCAGGCCTGGAAATATAGACAGAGCATTGAATATGTATCAAATCACTACAGGTCTGGAAAAGAGTATTTTGGGTCATGGACCTCTCAAATGCAGAAGAAACAACCCTTAAAAGTATGTGCTAATGGGGACGGAAGGCTGACTGCAGAAGCAAGGGGTATTCTATTCTCCTCATTATGCAATCTGACCGCTTGGGCTGTCCAGCGTCTCAGACATTTCTGAAGTCCTTCCTAAATGTTTAAACGAAGCAAAGTGGTTGGCTTTGTAAGTAATAGAAGTCAATTGCGTTTGCAGCATCTAAAGCAGGAATGGCATTAGATGGTTGAGATGGGGCTGGTGCCAAGAAGTGCTGAGTGGGCAGGAGGCCTGATTCTCAGACTCCCTCTGAATCCATTTGTGATAATCCTGGTCTGGCTTTCCACCAGTCGCCCTCCTAATGAGACTCAAACAAGACAGCCTTTGCCCCCAGCTCAGACATATCCTGAATCAGTAGTTCACTTACCCAGACTTTTAAAACCACCCGCCCATAGGCACACACTCACATTCTTCCTTAATACACTCTTAATCTTCATTGCTGCTAACACTTTCCTAACAGGCTGGCAAACATTCAAGCAGAAACTGAAATATTTAAATGCACTGGGCCACCTCAACTCCCTTGCAAAATGGACTATTCCAGGTCAGTCTGGGCTAGAGAGAGACCCTACTTCGAAAACCAAAAGCAGCAGCAACAACAACAAAGATAGACTTTTGGCTAAAAAGCAGAAGGAAACAGCTCTTTGGCCCTGACCCTGACCCTGACCCTGACCCTGACCCTGACCCTGACCCTGTGAGTTACTGAGGAGGGCTTGCCTGGCTTCAGGGTAAGGCATGGGAATTGCAGATGAAGACTAGGGTAACACACACTTGTGATCATTTGTCCCCACATCCCGGTGGAAAAACTCGGGGCTGAGGTGGGGATTCTTTACCCAGGCCACACAGCTGCCACCAAACAGAAGTGAGTCAGGTCATTAACTACAGTCCCCCCGCCTCCACACACACACACACACACACACACACACACACACACACACACACACACGACATACTGCACAACAGCTGGCAATTGTCCTCAGTTTTTATCAGTTTAAAGGAAACACTCCCCATTGTGTTGCCACGTTTTTAATTTGAGTGGTCTTGACTCTTTCCAGTCATGAGACCCTTAATGAAATTAAAACTAAATTGTAGTTGAAAAGCCTACAGTGCAAACCAAAGTAAAACAACAACGACAAACAATGATCTGGCTGCGGGGCCCCTTCCTGGGACAACTGCATAAAACCTTTAGCCCGCTCCTTTAAGCACAGTTGGACAATATTGGCCTGAAGCACAGCTGAGTGGATTCGCACAACTGGCCTTACTGTCTCCAGGGACCTTCACCCATTGGTGCCTTATAGGATCTGAATGCCTGTTTAAGCTCCCATGAAGAGCCCAAGAGGATCACGTGGGATGGGACAGGATAGTCAGCTTTCTGACCCTGTCCAGGTAAGGTCCATGGAATAGACGAGGCCACAGTGGGGGTTTCTGGGAGAATTTGCAAGAAAAGATTTCCTAGAGAGCTCATTCGGATGAAGCCAGGACTTCTGAGGAAGAGCGCTGGCTCAGTGGCAATGAGCAATGACCTCCACTTGCCTCCTCCTCCCCCACTCCACTCCAATTAAGTCATTTTCCTTCCTCTCCACCTGTACCTGGGGTTCTCTCCAGGCTGCAGGCAAACGGTGCATTAATCACACACGGATCAGCCGTTGCATGGGGATGGTGGAAAGCGGCTGATTTATGAACCAGTCCAAAGTGTGGGGAGGCTGGGAGTGGGCAAGGCAGGCCCAGCTCTGGGAGCATATGGGGGCCCCTTCTCTAGGACCAGACCCATATGCTCCGCTGCAGGTCCATATGTTGTGTGGGCTGGTCCCCTGCCCTTGCCAGTCAGTGTTCAGGCTGTCTGCTGTAATGTGCAAAAGGCTGGGTCTACTACATACCCTCTCCCAGATTCTGAGACCTTGAGGCTGGGGTCTTAGAGGTCTTCTTACAGACAAGAAGATAGCAACACTTATGCCCTTGTCAATACACATTATTGATATCATTTATTTGGGGATAGTTCACAGACGAGAGAGAACAGGTTTTTTTTTTTTCCTATTTTCTAGAAAAAGAAATGGATACATAGTAATAGGATCACAGATACAATATCAATAGTAATAATACAACTTCTAGCTACTGCATGTGTGCAGATGCCAAGCTCTGTTCTAACCAATTAAAAATATTTTATTTTATTTTTATTTATTTGAGAGAGAAAGAATGGGCGAGCCAGGGCCCCCAGCTGCTGCAAACGAACTCCAGATGCCCCCTTGTGCATCTGGCTTATGTGGGTCCTGGGGAATTGAACCCTGGGTCCTTTGGCTTTGCAGGCAGGTGCCTTAACCACTAAGCAATTTCTCCATCTCTGTTCTAATCACTTTTAATAAGTAATAACCAAACACATGAGGAAGTGATTGTTCAAGGTCACAGATGAGACATGAGGGTTAGGAGCTGAACTTAGACCCATGTTTGCTATGATTCCCTACGAATTATCATTTGACACTCATCCCTCCACTCGTTTATTCATCCACTCATTCTTTTATTCACTCAGTGAGTTTTTATTGAGTTCGAATCACACATTGGACACTAGACTCCGTATGCAATTGAAAAAAAAAAGCAGGTGTGCTATCATCTTCCAAGGAAAACACCTTCTAGCGGAGCAAGACAGACAAGAGGATATAAAAAAAAAAAACAGGGCTGGAGAGATGGCTTAGTGGTTAAGCGCTTGCCTGTGAAGCCTAAGGACCCTGGTTCGAGGCTCGGTTCCCCAGGTCCCACGTTAGCCAGATGCACAAGGGGGCGCACGCGTCTGGAGTTCGTTTGCAGAGGCTGGAAGCCCTGGCGCGCCCATTCTCTCTCTCCCTCTATCTGTCTTTCTCTCTGTGTCTGTCGCTCTCAAATAAATAAATAAATAAATAAAAATTAAAAAAAAAACAGTCAAGAAGAAAACGGTCAAGTACAAATTGCAGTAACTTACACAAAGGATATAAACAAAGATGAGAACAGGAGGTATCTATGACAGCAAGGGTATTTCTTCTCTTTTTTAGGACAAGGGGAAGTAGCTCCTCGCTTAGATGATGATATGTGCAAAGGTCTTGCAGTTAAGATGAACTCAGGGTGTTTGAGGTGCTAAGTTTAGGAGGGGTAGAGCCACCCACAGACATCAGAGAGAGGAAAAGATGGGATAACAACAGTGTGCTGTTGACATATTATAAAGGACTTAGGAACAAAGTGCGTTGGGGAGACGGCTCAGTGGATAAGGAGTTCGCTGTTTAGGCATGGACAGCACAGTTTGGTTCCCAGCACCTACCTACAGCCTGCGATCCCAGTGTTCCTATAGCAAGAAGACAAAAGACAAAAGGGTCACTTGGAAGCTCTCAGGTCAGCTAGCCTGGTGATGGTGGTGGTGAACACGGTCATGCACAGTGAGAGACTCACTTCCAGTGAGGTGGAAGGTGAGCGCACCTCTGAGGTTGTCTGACTTCTATATGTATGTAGGAGCATACATGTGCCTGCACCCACACACGGATACACATGCAAACACACACACACAGACACCAAGAAAAAAATGAAAAGAAAAATAAAAGTGAGGTGTGAGCTTGGGGAAGCCATTGCAGGGTTTCATTTCACACAGCTTGGTGACACTCACTAATAGATCACAGTGGTGAAAGGCTGTGCATACTCTTCGTCAACAGTGAATGTGACACTTCCAGTGTCTTCCCGCCCTCGGGTACTTCCCAGTCTGAGATGACTTAGAGAACTGCCGTTTGATGAGGAGACAGGCTACCCGGTCTGTAGACACTTCCACGGCTGTGACGGTGCCTAGCCCTGTAGCAGAAGCACAGACCTCCCAGGCTGTGTGGGCATCCTTAAATCTCCAAACCACTTCTGCGTCTTTAAGACCATGTTTGCTTTTTAGTAAGTCCTAAAGTGATATCATTACTCCACCCCATTAAGTTTTACTACTACCGCTCTGGCATTGTATCCTTTCCTTTGCAGTTTTTTTTTTCTTTAAAGATATAAAAGAAGCTTTGGGATATTTTATTACTTTCTTTCATCATTTCAGATTTCTTAACTTTCTGTTCCAGCAGGCCTGACCTCGGACATAAGATCTAGTATCCTGCATAGATTAGATTTTATTTAACAAACATTTGTGTGGAGGTTGTTCTGTGCTTGGTAGGAATCCAAATGCATTATAAGAATAAAACTCATTTAATCTTCTAACGAGTCTTTAATGTCAGTGCTGTTAGTATCCTTTTCATTTTAGGGATGAAGACACGAAGCACAGACAGATTAAGTGAAAGAGCCTGGGGTTCACACAACCAGCAAATGACAGTGGAGCCCAGCCCTAGAAATCCTTTCCCGGTGTCTGTGCTGGCAGCCATGCCAGTCAGATGGGCATTTCCTGTGTGGAAGCCAGCCGCAGGATGTGCCCCTCAGAGAAAGGCTGGGCTTTTCCCTTTGCCCACTTCAGATGTTTCTGACCTGACCAGTGGGTCTCTTTCTGGTCCTCTGATCTCTGTGAAACCTCCCATTAAACAGGGCAGAGTTTGGGCGGATGGGGGACCCTGAGTGTCAGGCTATAAAAAGCCAAGGCCAAGGGAGTTGGGTGACTGTGGACAAGAGTTTGTCAGAGATCGAGGAGGATGCTGAGAAAGACAGATTGCAGCTTCCGTGTGAGAGCCGAGGCTATGCAAGGTTCACAGGGTCATCTTCAGAAGCATCGGAGACAACGATCACTCCTTTTAAAAGGAACTTTTAGAAGCACAGAGAGAGAAAGAAAAAGGACTTTGTAGATCTAAAGTGGTGCCTGTCCTGTCTTCCTGACTGGGCTCCATTCCTCCCTGTGCCCCATAGGCCACAGCGCAACAACCTCCGCATCAGCAAGACAGCTTAACACAGCAAGCTTTTGTTTTCATTCTCCACGTCCACAGCTTCTCTTTCCCACCAGCTTTCCTGTCCTCCTTTCTTTCATCCTTTCCTGAGTCTTTCTTTCCCCTTCTTGCTCAATAGACTCATTTCTGGAGCACCTAGTGTGTGTCACACCTTGTCTATAGCCTCTAACCCTTAACCCTTCCACATCCCATATCATCTGGGGGATATCTCAGACTATAGCTCTCTCTAGGAATGTGAGGACCTTCATTCTGCTTCTCACGCTCAGCTGTCCTCTTCCCGCAAACCATTGTTTTGTCAAGCCTGTGGTTTGAGAAGCTGATCTGATTCATGTGCTGTCTCCTCTACAGGCTTCTGGTTCACTCCTTTCCAAGGACATCATAAAATGCAGTTTACAAACTTCTTCAATATTTGTCCGAGGGCTTCCAATCCACTGTAACAGTTGCCAGGAATCTTCTATCAAGACCTAGGTGTTAAATAGTTTAGCATTCACAGGTCACTCAGTCATGGCTACAGCCACTCACCTTTGCTGTGGCATCAAAGTGGTTTTGTACAGTAGGTAAACAAAAAGGAGGGCTGGAGAGATGGCTTAGGGGTTAAACACTTGCCTATGAAGCCTAAGGACTCCGGTTTGAGGCTTGATTCTCCAGGACCCACGTTAGCCAGATGCACAAAAGGGCACATGCATCTGGAGTTCGTTTGCAGTGGCTGGAGGCCCTGGTGAGCCCATTCTCTCTCTCTCTCTTTGTCTGTTACTTTCAAACAAATAAAAAAAAATTAAATAAAGGAGCGTGAGTGCATTCCAGTAGACAGTTTACAACAACTGGCGGCAGGTGAATTTGTTCTGTGGGCCATGATTTACCGATTCCTTGAGAAAAATTTTGATCCTTCCATGTAGACACTGCACCCCTTGTATGTTCTGATTCAGTAAGTGGATTATCGAATGATCCCAGGATGGAATAGTGAGGTGACGGCTTCTTCCCAATTCCCACCAGCAGGCCTTTCCAGGTGTTGTGGTCCTGTGATGGGAGAGGCTGTTGCTCTGTCATAGTTGGGAGTCGGTGCGCTAATCTCCATAGGAACATCTGTCAGAGATGCCAATGAAAGTTTGAAAGTGAACATACATATCTGGTACGTACAAGCAGTTCTTCACATGTCTGGGATCCTGTGGATCGAGTCTGTGATCATGGTGATGTTAGCCGGCCCTCCTTGCCTGATGAGGACAGGGAGGGATAAAAGCAGGGAGATCTGGGGATGGAAAGGTGACTCAGTATGAAAAGTGCTTGTTGCACAAGTGTGAGCACCCAAGTTAAGAGCCCCAGCACCTGTGTAAAATCCAGGCGTGAAAGTGTGTACCTATAAACCCAGTTCTGGGAAATTGGCGACAGGAGGATCCCTAGAGCTTTCAGGCTGGCTGGGATAGCTGAATCAGTGAGTCTTGGGTTTGCTGTGAGACCTCGTCTCAAAAAATAACGTGTAGAATGATTAACGAAGCTATCCAAAGTTAATACTGGGTCTCCTCATACATGTTCCATTTCATATACACATGCATATGAGCGTGAATATACACATGCATGCATACCATTCACACATATACATGTTTACAAACAGGCTTATCCTAGGAACAGAGCGGACTTTTAACGGATGGGTGGTTTTTCTAAGAACAGAAGGGTGATTTCTAGGTTTCTCTTGGCAGCATGGAGACACTACTTAGGGAAGTGCATTCTGTGAGGATGACCAGTGTGCCGGATGGGGATGCCTTAGTGCCTACCTACGACTGCCTTGGACGGAATGTGCATCCTTGGTTTCTGAGTCCCTCCTGCTCCTTCAGCAGTCATCCCTATAGGATATTAGCTCACACCCTGTGCAGGTTCTCTGCCAGTCTTCACACTTTCTTCAGCGTGCCTTCCTTCCAAACACCCATCTCCTGCAGCTGCTCCAAAGTGGGCCACTTACGGAAGTACAGCTCTGCCAGGATGCCTCCTTGGAAGCCATGCCCTCCAGGGTGACCCTCACGCAGTAACAAAGGAGGAGCAGGAGCATGAAGGCTCTCCTATCTGTGTGTTTGGGGCGGGGGCGGGGGGGAATGCTTCAAACTGCTGGGGGTGGCTCATAACCCAGAGCTCTTCTCTCTGGGACCAAGCTGTGAAACAGCCTGAAATGGCTCTGTTGTGTGGCTTGGACCCTTCTGGGGTCTCTTCCCTACTCAGTTTCCCCTAGGAAGCACTTTTGTCATAGGATGGTTCATTGAATAGGGAGGGGTCCTCAGCCAGTCGGCCTCCACCTCCTGAGCCTGGCACGTGGTATTCAGCCTTGTCTCAGAAATAGGATTTATGAGATGTACGAACATTCTTAAATCTCAGAAACATCATTGAGTCTCAGACCATATTTGTTTTTATTTTTTTTTATGGTAAATCTCTAAAATGATGGCATTGCCCCACTCCACTGAGACCTGTCCCAAGACACATTCCCTGAGGAGAAATGCAAAGAGCCACAAAGGGGAGGTAGAAATCGGAGCCAAAGGGGAAATGATACATTGGTTATGGGGGAAAGACAGAGAAAAATGATTTAGAAAGGCAACTTCCCTGCCTTTTCTAAGTGCCAGACCTAAAGGCTCTGTAAATTAAGGGAGTGGGCAAATGGACGCTCCTCAAATGCCTGTGGATCAGTCTTACTGTGCTTGGCATTGCTCAGCCCACTTGTCCTTTGCTTTAGTAGGAGAAGACAAAGGTCATGAGCAAATCGTGTCACCCACACAGTTACCAGTTTGCTACCTAGCGCCTCACGCTAGTAAATGCTCCTTCACTCTCTCTGTCTGAATCTGTTTTGTGACACGGTAACAGAATACTGTGTGCTAGTAGTACATAAAGAAAAGAGGTTAAGCCGGGCGTGGTGGTGCATGCCTTTAATCCCAGCACTCGGGAGGCAGAGGTAGGAGGATCGCCGTGAGTTCGAGGCCACCCTGAGACTACATAGAATTCTAGGTCAACCTGAGATGGAATGAGACCCTACTTCGAAAAACCAAAAAGGAAAAAAAATGAAAAGAGGTTTTATTTGGCTTGTGGTTCTGGTGACTGGAAAGCCCAAACAGAGTGGCACTAGCAGTTGGCAAGGCATTGCTGACGGCATCACATTATGGTGGAGAAATGGAAGGAGAAGTAGAAGGGAAAGGAAGTGGGTACAAGAAAGCCCAGGCACATGGGCAGCATTGCTTTGTGTTTTCTATTGCCCCGTCACTGGGCAGCTAATCCAGTTCTCTGAGACGTAACTTGCTCATGAGAGATGGGCGTTATGAAGGGCTGCCCTCCAGCCCAAATGACCCTCAGTGTTGCTATGCTAGGGATGGAGTTTCAACTGGATTTTGCTGGGGACAAATAACAGCACTCCTGTTTCCTCATTTGTGATTTTCCTATTCACCAAGAAACAGAGTGGCCGACTATCATACTCAGGAGCAGAAAGAAGGAGTTTAATATTGATCAAAAAAATAAAAAAAAAAAACCTACTTGGGCTAGAGTGTTGGATTAGTGGTTAAGGCATTTGTCTGCAAAGCCATAGGACCTCTTTTCAATCCCTCAGGATCCACATAAGCCAGATGCACCAGGTGGTGCATATGTTTGGAGTTCATTTGCAGTGGCTGGATGACTTGGCAGCTCATTCTCTCTTTCTCTCTCTCCCTCTTCCTCTCTCTGCCTCTTTCTCTCTCACTTTCAAATAAATAAATAAAAGGTTAAAAAAATTAAAAATCTCTTGTGGTGTCCCCTATTATCATATAGAAAAAGTTAGAGAAATGTGAATTAGCTTCAGATTTTATTTCTGGTAACATGTGCCATTGGGACAATGATATTTATTTGTCATAGTATATATTTAAGTTGTACTACATGATGTCCTGGTGTACAAGGGCTCAGAAAAATGATTAATATAGTCAAGCAAATTAGTATGAACCCATACCTATTATCTTATAGGATTTGAAAATTGTCAGCACACAATTAATTAGTAGCTATAGTCTTTTTACTGTATATTACATCATCAGACTTATTCATCTATATAACATAATCTGTACACTTAAATCCATATCTATCCATTTTCAAGCCTTCCTGTCCCTGGGAAATACCATTCTATGTATTTTATTTCTTTTGAGTTCCTCTGAAATAGTCTGTTATTTTTCTGAATCTGGTTTATTTTACTTAGCATAAAAAATATCATTGCAAATGACAATCTCTCTGCGTTTTATTTATTTTTTTTCTCAAAAGGCTCAGTAGTGTTCCATGCTACCCGGCTCACATTTTCCTTAGTCACTCATCGAGGGAGGCTGAGGCGCCTGTACTTTTAGCTGCTATGATTTGCCACTCCTTCAAGAGCTCAACACATACACATGGAAACACCAAAAGAACCTGATGTCCTTCCTCCTCTCGGGCAAGTGGTAGCATTCATTCCTAGAGGCAGCCTGAGGCTTACTCTGCACCTCAGCCTGGCCTCATGGCTGACCTTTGTACTGAGGGAAGGCCATCCTGTCACACCTGGCAGTGGGGGACAGGGAGGGAGCTGGGTAATTTCAGGAGGTCTTCCAAAGTTCAAGGGGCTGGATCCAGAATCTCCAATGCCTGGAGGTTTGGGTCTTTGTGATTATGGAAAGATTCCCGGGGAGAATCCCACACATCTTTCCTTTCCCCAGCTGCTTCTCACCTTCACTGGGCCCGCTGGTGTTAAAGTGTTCTGCAGGGAAGCCCCGCTGGGTAGTATCTGAGGAGATTGTCACGGAAGAGGGAGGCCTGGGGTTCTTCTTTGGATATTTAATTATTTATTTTAAACATAATCCATTCTACCAAATGCAACGTTTTCCTGGAAATAAAACCACAGAAGAGGTACTCAAAGTGTTTTTATTTTCCCCTCTGAAAAGTGGCCCATCTTTGGTTGAACCCTTTCATCTTTTGGAAATTCTTTATTTGCCATGCAACAATATTATACTGACAATAACAAAAACCCCAAGTAAAGACGTTTCCAATTTTTTAAAAATATTTATTCCAGACTTTGCCCACATGCGGACATAATTTTTAAATTTTACTCCTAGTGTGCGTATAACTTTGCAGTCTGTTTTGTTCACTTAACATTGTATCACAAACAAATGTTGAGTTTCTTTGCCATATTTCTAATTGATATATCTTATTTATTTATTTGAGAGACAGAGAGAGAGAAAAGGAGGGAGATGGGAGAGAGAAAGAAAGAGAGAGAATGCACAGGGCCTCCAGCCACTGCAACTGAACTCCAGGTGCGTGCGCCCCCTTGTGCATCTGGCTTTCATGGGTCTTGGGAAATAAAACTTAGGCTCCACAGACAAATGCCTTAACCTCTAAGCCATCTCTCCAGCTCTCTAATTTATATTTATATTGGCTACCTATTATTCCATTAAACTGATAGAATTTTACTTAGCCATTTCTCTATTGCTGGGCATTTATGCAATTTGCAATTGTTTTTAATAACACGTGTTAGACTAATACAGAAACAAGTATCCACAATGCTTTTATATATTTTCGTTTTGCTTTCCAATGATTATATTCTGAAGAAAGTTCTCAAACTTGGCAAAATGATCTAAATATGTTTCTTGGTCCAAGTTTATAATATAGCCAGAAATGTTTACCAGCTTGATAAGATTTTTCTTTTTTTTTTCCCCCTACATTTACACTTATTTTTTCAAATGGTTGGATTGCTGCTTATGTTCAGAAGCGTTACTGCTGATGGTGACTGAATTACAGAGAAAACCAAAGAGCAACAGAAAACACTGCAGGCCAGGCTCATAGACGCATAGAACCAACTCTCCATTGCAGAACAGAGGCATGGCGCTTATACGTTTCTGTGTGACGGATATGACGAGCTTGGGTGCGGTTCTGGGAAATCAAGGAAGGCCAGAGGGTCCAGCAGTGAAGAAGCAACTCGGGGTTGGATTTTGGAGTTTGTTCAAGCTTTCTAGATCATGGCAAGCATAGAACCTTCTAGCGCTGCCCAACTGAGGGGGCCATGGTATTGGATGGATCAACAAGGAGACCACAGGGGCAGTGTAATGGAAAGGTATCCCACACGGAAAAGTCCTGGCAGGCCCATTAAGCACAGTAGATGACATGGAGTTGCAGTTAATTTCTAATTGCATAGACAAAGCACCTACCATAAGCAGCAAGTGGAATTGAAAACGTTTATTTCAGCTCACAGTCTTCTGGGAGAATCATGGCAGTAGAAGCATGATATAGCAGAGGCTGGACACCACGTTTGTCACATCAGCTGGGAGGAAGCAGCAAGAGTGAGCTGGCTCTCAGCATTCAGAGGGCTTGGTTAATGAACTTCCGGGCCAGACCGTGCCGGCACACTTCCTGTAACAGGTCACTGCCTCCTAAAGTCTCCACCAGCTAAACCCATCCTTTGATCCGCCTTTCCATGCACCTGTCCATCCTGGGTGTGTCTGACCTCCTCCGCCTTTCCACGCACCTGTCCATCCTGTGTGTGTCTGACCTCCTCTGCCTTTCCACTGCACCTGTCTATCCTGGGTGTGTCTGACCTCCGCCTTTCCACTGCACCTGTCCATCCTGGGTGTGTCTTACCTCCTTCGCCTTTTCACTGCACCTGTCAATCCTGGGTGTGTCTTACCTCCTCTGCCTTTTTGCTGCACCTGTCCCTTTTCTTTGCTTATTACACACATTTATTTCTATAGTCCTAAATGATTATAAATATTATGACTCCTTCCTTTCTACCTCCTGGAGTTTAGTCTCAACATATCAGCATATACTAGTTTGTTTGTGTGTGTGTGTGTGTGTGTGTCTGTGTGTGTTCCATGAGACATTGTACAAATACCATTTGGCAGAGAGATGTTTAATTAGAGAATAAAATGTGCAAATTCTATTTCTTTCTGCAAATATCACTGGCTTTTACCTTCATTTTCTGCTTTCTCATGTCACAGGAGTCTCAGAAAGTATTTTCTTTCCTCTTCTTCTGATTTCACAGCAGCTCTATACCAGACAAAGCATCACCTTATGCCCACCATGCTACAGTGTGTGGGAATATACATTATTTGTAACTTGTGATTGTATTTATATTTTTAAATATTTTTACTTTAAAATATTGCAAAAATAGTACCCAGGGTTCTCATACATCTTTCATTCAGTTTCTCCCCATGATTTTATATTTTATAATCATCATATCCATAACAATCAACATTGACATAATATCATGGACTGTATCTACAACACCAGTAATATCATATTGAAATATAGTGAAACACCAGACCTTATTTCAATTTCAACTGTTTGTCTTTCTTTCTTTCAGGATTTGATTCAAGATCCAATGTTGCATTGAAATGTCGCTGCCCCCAATCTCTCCTTATCCTCCTGCCTCTGCCTCTTCAGCAATTTCCTATTGGTGTGCCCTACAGCTGGCCCCTACCCTTCCGCAATCATCTAGGTTTCCTTACTTCCACCTTTTTTGTAACCTTGTCACTGGTTGTGTGTGTGTGTGGGGGGGGGTGCATGTAAGTATGTGTAGGTTAGTGGAGAACATAGGGTGTCCTCTCCTCTATTGCTCTTCTGCATGGTTTTCTTGACATGGTGTCTCTCCCTAAAGCTGGAACTGCTCTCTTCAGTCAGATGGGCTGACCAGCAAACTCCTGAGAGTCTCCTGCCTCCACCTCCCAACAGAATCGGGTTACAGGCATGCATGCCTATGCCCAGATATTTTGTGTGGGTAATGAGGTTGAACTTAAGCTATCTCAGACCCCCATCCTTCTGTGGCCAAAGCTCTTACCTACTAAGACATGTCCCCAGACTATGGCCTTGACACTTTTGAAGAGCACTGTCCAGTTATGTTTGCAGAATCCCTTTCAACTTTATCTTGATTTCCCCCTCTCATACTAGAACACAGTGAGGCATTTTGAGCATGCAGTGGAATTGACATTGGGTCTCACGTCCCATCAGGAGCTATATGATACTAATGCATGCTATCACTGTGATGTTGGCTTTGATCACTTGATTAAGATGATCACCACAGGTTCCTTCATTGCTGCTTTTCTTTGTGATTAGTGAAATCTTGGGGAGAAGAAAATAGCCCATTTCTTCATACTGTTTTGTTAAATAAGACCCAATGTTTTCTTTTGCTCTTGTTTCTTGTCATCTGAATCTCATGTGTGTCCACTTGATGGTTTGAATGTCTAGAGGAAAAGAAACTAGTTACTAGTTAGAAAAATAAATATAAGGACGTAGCTTGTAGAGGATATATGCATACAAGGTGCCAGGTGTCAGACTCATTGTGGGAACATCTTGAAAGAGGTGTAGGAATGAGGAATTAGAACTTGGTTTCATTTTTAGAAAAATACTTTTGTCTATTTATTTCAGAGAGAGAGAAACATAGACAGTGACAGAGAGAGAGAGAGAGAGAGAGAGAGAGAGAGAGAGAGAGAGAGAGAGAGAGAGGGAGGGAGAGTATGAGCATGCCAGGGTGTCCTGTCACTGCAAATGAATTCTGGACTTATGCACCACTTAACGCATCTGGCTTTATGTGAGTACTGGGAAACCAAAACCAGGCCATCTGACTTTGCAAGCAAGTGTATTTAACCACTGAGCAATCTCTCCAGCCCTAGAGCTTGGTTTCTGCTGAAGCTTTTACCCTC
This sequence comes from Jaculus jaculus, assembly GCF_020740685.1. NCBI lineage: Eukaryota > Metazoa > Chordata > Mammalia > Rodentia > Dipodidae > Jaculus > Jaculus jaculus. The sequence continues at coordinate 119,601,932 of NC_059109.1, forward strand.
TCTGTATGCTGTTTCCCTGACCATAGAATAAGAATACTGGACATTTCCCAGTAGAGTACCTAGAATAAAGTCAGTATCATTCCATCGTAACACTTGTCTTAGTAAGGCATTGCTGTGATACCAGCTTTCAATGCCTACTTCTGCTGGGCACCAGACTTCTTTGCTTCTGTCAGCCTCTTCCTGGTCTTAAGACAGGAATTGTTGTCTGCCTCCTACCACATGCAGCCTGGACTCAAACTTGTTTTAAATTCACAGTGGTGAAAAATGGGCTTGCATCCTACTGTGAATTTAAATACTTACAGCCCAGAAATAAACGGATCGCATGGCTCATTTATCTTGCAGCCATTAATTAATGGTGGTTAATTGCAGTTATGAGCTGTTGAATTCCAGGCTTTTGCTCCCATACATTTCCTTTAATGTATTCAGAGGCAGTGAGTTGGATACTGAAAGAAAGACTGTCCCAGAGAGCAGAGGCTTACAACCTCACCCCTGCTCCTTTGTCTTTCCAGAGAGGGCTCTTTACTACATCAACTGCAGAGTCTAGTCCAAGACAGGAGCCATGGTCCCATGATGCACTGCTTCCTGGGCTGCCTTCCTGATTGTTCCTTGTCCCCCACCAGTCCTAGAGGGATCTATTTAGTCAAACTCTAGTGCTTGTAAATGAGGAGAGGTAAATCAATGCACAAGAGTAAAGAATGTTAATGAATCTGGCAACTTGAACAAAAAGATTGTGGCATGAAGAATCAAGTCTTTTGGGTGGAAGAAAATTATGCTTCTGTTCGGGGAGGAGGTGCTAAGAGTAGGAAGGGACATTGAGGGCGATCTGGAATTGGATGTTTCAAATGAAGAGTCCTCATAGTTACCTCTTGGACTTCTTTAGTTAAGTTTCTACAGCTCTCTTTGGCCTTAACAATAGTTATCATTGGGCTCAATCATCTGATGGGAGGAATTCTTAGATATTCCCAATATTCCCACCCTTCAATGTGACATCCTCTTGCTTTGATTTTGATGAGTTTGGCCTAATAAGGTGATCCCTTTGTACAGGATGCAGAACTCAGAGACAAAATCAGAAAGATTGGAAGCTCTAACAAGTATTCTTTTGTTGACCTTAAGAAAATGAACCAGGGCTGGAGAGATGGCTTAGCGGTTAAGCGCTTGCCTGTGAAGCCTAAGGACCCCGGTTCGAGGCTTGGTTCCCCAGGTCCCACGTTAGCCAGATGCACAAGGGGGCGCACGCGTCTGGAGTTCGTTTGCAGAGGCTGGAAGCCCTGGCGCGCCCATTCTCTCTCTCTTCCTCTATCTGTCTTTCTCTCTGTGTCTGTCGCTCTCAAATAAATAAATAAATAATTAAAAAAAAAAAAGAAAATGAACCAAAGAAATCACTGTGGCAAAATCCTATACGTGACCTTTAGAAAATTAAGTGGCCTACAGTGGATAGCTGAAAAGATGTCGATCTCAGTCAGCCCTACAGCCACAAAGAACTTGGATTATTCCAATGTATACATAAGGCTTTTACTGGACTTTCCCCACTGGATCAGGACAGAGAAACAGAGCTGGCTGGTCCTGGGCATGTTGACTGTGAGCATCTATGCAGCAAGATTCAGCTAAGTTGCAATCATGAGTTCATTGTTTTTTTTTTGAGGCAAGCCCAACAGACTGGCCTTTTTTTTTATGTGAGAGAGCAAAGTGAGAGAGAATCAGCACACCAGGGCTTTCAGCCACTGGCTTCAAATGCCAGACACATGCGCCCCCTTGTGTGCATGTACAACCTTGCATCACTTTGTGCATCTGGCTTATATGGGACCTGGAGAGTTGAACATGAGTCCTTAGTCTTCACAGGCAAGTGCTCTCTCTCCAGCCTGAGTTCACCGTATTTTAAGCCAATGAGTTTATGATTATTTCTCTATAAAATGTATTTCCCTTATTTAATCCATTTGTAGTCCTCCCTCCTTCACAAGCACTGTGCTTGTGCTGATGGAGTAATTAATTCTCTTGGCGCTCTTGATCTTCGTTATCCCATGCTCTAATGTGTTAGACAACTTCACAACACCTCCAGCAAAAGGGGTGCACTTGGTAATATGGCTTCACACTCCTTAGGTACCTGATGAGTCAAATTTCATGCTGGGTGTGTTTACTCATCCTACAGTTCAGCCTAAAGGAACAGCTGGCCCCATCCCATGAGCTCTGCCCACACCGCGCCTTTGCGCTCGCTGCTTCCTTTGCTGAAGTGCATTGACTCCCACAATCATCTGCTAATCGTCCTGTCTCCCAGATCAGCTCTCCCTGGGCTGCCCTCTTGCAGCATTGCCCTGGAACCTCCTAGCATCATCTTAGCTCCCTAGGAGTCAGGATGGATAGCTCCATATCCTGTGAGTTCCTGGAGGTGCTAACCTGCAGAAAATGTTGACTGAGTAAAGGAGGATTTCACTGACTAGGCTTTGTTCTCACCACAGCATGTATATGTATTCTACATATGAGTAAAATATGATTTTTTTTCTGTACCTGAATGTGAACCTGGCATATTTTACTTAACATAATTGTTTCCATTTCATTCATCTTCATGCCAGTGACATGATTTCATTCCTCTTATATAGCTGGATAAACTCCATTGTATATATGTGCCACATTTTCTTCATCTATTCATCTGTTGGTGGGCATCTGAACTAGCTCCCTTTCTTGGCTGCTGTGAATAGTGCTTCAGTAAACATGGATATGGAGGTATCTCTGTGAGATGCTAGTTACATTCTTCCCGGGATATGCCCAGGACTAGTCTAGTTGGATTATATGGTAGATATCTATTTTCAGTTTTCCAAGGAACCTTTATGCTGATGTCCATAATGGCTGTACTAATTTACAACCCCACCAACAGTGTATAAGAATTCTTCCCTCCTCTCCCTCCTCACCAGCATTTGTTGTTATCTGTTTTCTTGTTGATACCTTAGCCATTTTTTGAGATGCTCAGATTTTCAATCCCTGATACTGAAAACTTAAAACAGGGGTAGTCATGAGTCTTATGGGTGTAACATCTGCTGATGTCCGGATAAATGTATATACTATACCCATCAAACTGCCCAGTAAGCACTTCTCTTAATATTTATACCCTTATATTAATGCTACTCTCAGTTTGGGTAGAGAATCTTCTCTTTTCAGGTGGCAGTGACCTTGGGATGACTCAGAAGGTATCATCGTGCTGGAAAGAAGTGACTGGAGTACTGAGTAACATCTTGATCACACCTTCCAAGGCTTAAGGTCTAATGTGGAAGAGGTGGCAGAAAGAATGTAAGAGCCAAAGGAAGGGTAGGACTCCGTACAACGTGCTCCTTCCAGACATAAAATGGCCTGGATATCCATGACCTCACAGTGCCTGACACTACCTACACAAGACCATCATAAGAGGAGGAAAAGATCATGACATCAAAATAAAAGAGAGACTGATTGAGATGGGGAGGGGATATGATGGAGAATGGAATTTCAAAAGGGAAAGTGGGGGGAGGGAGGGTATTACTATGGGATACTTTTTATAATGGAAAATGTTAATAAAAATTGAGAAAATAAATAAATAAAGAAAGAAAGAAAGAAAGAAAGAAAGAAATAAAATCAGATAGTCATTTTGATTCAGATGAGGAAAAAAATAAATGAAAAAGCTCATTTTTCCTTAAGCCAGACATATTTATTTTTAAAATTTTTTTATTAATTAGTTTTGTATTCAGCAAATACAGTGAGTTTGGTACCATTATTAGGCTCATCTGTGACCTACCCCCTCTCCACTGGCCCTTCCTTGTTGAGGTATATGTGTTGTGCATTGTGGAGTTAGCCCACAGTTATGGGTAAGATAAATGTCTCTGCATATCATGACCCAGCATGTGGCTCTGACATTCTTTCTGGCCCCTCTTCCACAAAATTTCCCTGAGCCATGTTGGGTTCAGTTTTGGTCTGCTTCAGTGATGAGGTGTTGGGGGCCTCTGAGGCTCTGGCTTTCTGATTTGGTAGGAGTTGATTTTTCTCTGTGTTGGTCTCCTTCCCCCTTGTGCTGGTATCCAGTTCATCAGGAAAACAGCACCCTTGCTTGTTTCACCAATTTTTCTTAGTTTCAGCTAGGGCTGAGGTATGATGGGGTGGCTCTCTCCTTAGGATCTACCTCCATCTGAAAAAGGAAGCAGATTCTTCAATGGAGAGTAAGTTAGCACCAGGACAAATGAGATAACCCTTACTTTTTCTTAATAGAGAATTTAATAAGTGTAGGCCCTCTTGTAGCCCATGATTGATGGTAGCTTGATATTGGAGAGTGGGCTTATGTTTTGATATGGTTCTGACTTGTTTCACAGCTCCAGCTATGGGTCCCATACCACTGAGGGGATCAGTTAGTCAAATCAAGAGCAGTTGGCTCCCCACCATGGCTGTGTGCCACTATTGCACTTGTGTGGGCATCACAACAGGTTATTTACTGCTAAGTAGGTTTGACCATGAGTTGCTTGGACAGATATTGGTCATTTTCTCCCAGTTGTCCATGCAGCACCTTCTGGCACTAGACACACTGACTGAAGCCAGACATATTTCCCTGCTTTGAAATGGATCACATTTTTCATTCTTTATTGGAACAATGCTTGCAGTGGGACTCGTTTCTCCTTGCATGGATCTCTCTACTGACACGAAGAATCCTTGTCTTGGATAGTATATGGAAGAGACCGAGCCAGTCCCCCTTCTCTGTCCAGATGAGAAGCTTCTTCAGGAAGAGGGAAGTTGCTTTGGCCAGATTCTATCTGCAAGGACTGCAGACAGTCCATCAGAAACTGCCTTTCTTTCTTTCTTTTTTTTTTTTTAATTTATTTATTTGAGAGCAACAGACACAGAGAGAAAGATAGATAGAGGGAGAGAGAGAGAATGGGCGCGCCAGGGCCTCCAGCCTCTGCAAACGAACTCCAGACGCGTGCGCCCCCTTGTGCATCTGGCTAACGTGGGACCTGGGAAACCGAGCCTCGAACCGGGGTCCTTAGGCTTCACAGGCAAGCTCTTAACCGCTAAGCCATCTCTCCAGCCCAGAAACTGCCTTTCTTGACCATGTCACTCTTGGCTGGGTGGTTGCTTCCCTTTCTTTCTCTCTCTCTCATCTCATATAACTTACACAAAACTGCAAAGACATGGTGACTTTACTTTTAAGAAGCCATTTACCCACAATCATGAGATTTTTTTGCTGGTTTGCTATAATTATTGGTATTGACATTTACTTTTAATCTTTGTGCAATGAAAGCTGTTTTATATGATTTCAGATTTCTTCCTGGCAATGTTCCTCACATCTCTCATTATTTTGAAGTACATTATAATAAGAAATAAGTTTTAATTTAGACTTTAATATATCCTGAGCACTCTACTAGTAGTTTACATATTCTAATTCATTTAGTTCTGTCAGATTTGTGAGACAAAGATTATACCTCTCTTGCAAGGAAAACAAAAATCCAAACAAACACCAGATATTTGCATGGAATTACAGCAGCTAGTTAGAGCTCAAAAGTGTGTGTGTGTGTGTGTGAGAGAGAGAGAGAGAGAGAGAGAGAGAGAGAGAGAGAGAGAGAGAGTGTATAATCATTCTTAGTTTTCTCCACAGCCAATTAGCCACACTGCATATCCCATAGTATTCTGTAGACCAAAGACTCCAAGGACAGAGATTACATTATCCATATCTCAGTGGTTTAGCTTTGCTAGCCCCACTTTGTTAATAATAGGGGAATGTATTGAATGAAGTTTTGTTGATGTGAACACCTACATGGATGCATTTATGCCATCAGTTCATGACAGAAGGAACAATGAACTTCAGCAGAGCTTGCAAAGAACAGAATAAAACAAATGTGATCTGGACAGGGGGTAGGAGACAGCTGCAATATATCAGAAGGAGGTGGGAGAAAAGAAGCTATGGGACAGGAGGCAAGGTGGCAGGTATAGTATATTCTAATGTCAGGGTGAGAGTCACCCAGGGAAGAGCAAGTGTATTTCCAGGGAGATAAAAGGACAAGAGACATTATTTAGAGATTTTACACATTGAAAGGGCCACATAGACCATCTTACCTCCATGTGGGAAAGAGATTACATTGGGGTAAGGTCAGCTTCTAGAAACAGTTGCTATCTGCTAAGACCCAATTCCATACCAGGATATATACCCTTTGTAAAGGAGCACACACATGCAAAGATGTCCAACCAAGAGCTTCAATCACATTGGAAATGACCCAAATGTCTATCCAGTCTCAGTAGAAGGAGTTGTGCTATATTCAGATAATACAGTGTTGATTAATAGTGGAAATGGGAGACCCATTTCTACCTACTACCTCACAGGGAGAACTCAGACCCTGTACAGAAGCTACTGCAGAATAGCATATAATTCCATTTAAGTGTAGACCAAGCAGAGGGCAAAATTAATCTATGGAGACTAGATTACCTATTGCTTTGGGGGAGGATAACAACTCAGACAGGTCACAAGGAAGGTCTTTGAGTGCTGGTTAGGTTCACTGTGCTGATTATATGATACCAACAAGTGAAACATCATCATGGTATAGACTGAAGATTGCCATATTAGGTTGCACTTTAGAATTTTCTCTGTGCCAACTCTTGGGTACTGTGGTATTATAGAAAACAGAAGACTATATTGGTAACCCCCCCAAAAAAAGTCTAGAATTTTCCTGGGTTTGTTCTTAATCTATTTGAGGTGATTTTCATATCAAGGGTAAATTTAGCATTTAGTGAAACTGAATCAGTGCACTAGATATAATCTTCCGACCTCTGCTATTTTGTTAGAAAAGCTTGCTGTGACTTTGTGGTGTGTGTATGTATGTGTGTATATGTGTGTGTGTGCATGTGTGTGTATATGTGTGTGTGTATGTGTGTGTGTGTGTATGTGTGCCTGTATGTATGTATGTGTGTACTACAGCTATATGTATACTTATATGTCTGGGGCATTTCCTTTGAGTTATTTCCAGAGGTTCCAAGAGGCCAGGGCAGGGCATTTTTGTAGCTAGAGATCCTGTAGGCAAATCATCTCTTTTCTGAGTTTTGTTGGTGGTGTTATGAAGGTCAGCGTCTCAGCCTAAAATCATCTCTCTGGCACCTGCCTGGCAGTTCCCACTCCTCTCCCCATGGCTCAGTCTACAAATACACCCTGCTCCCCAGAGGAGGGGTGGCGTCTTGCTGCAACAGGAGTCTAATTGTTCCTAGATTGAGTATTTCCCTGGGACGGCAGTCCCAGCCGGTGCTCCCTGAATTAACATGCTCACTGAAGGATTGAAGATGGTGATTAGGCCCGACAGCATCAGTTTCAGTGGGACAGTTGCAGCGCCACAGAGCCGCACAGGATGGTGAGGAGATTTATCTGTGTGGAATGGAGACATATGGCCAGAATCATCCGCTCCCTTTCCTCTGTAATTAAAACATCTGGGAACACCAAAGGGCTGGGAAATGAGAAGACAACAGAAAGCATCACTTCCTGCCCAACTCTGAGTAACCCAGCCATGGGGCTGGGCATCAGGGGGTCCGGACCACCTGGCACGGGCTGGTAGAGGATCTGTGATGGCTCAAAGGGCAGATTTCTTGGAAGCAGGCCTTTGGAGGTCTTGCCTCTGGTGTTTTATTTTATTTTTGTCTGAAAGCACACACATCATTTTTTTCCTCTGAAGAAGTTTCTGCAGTGTTTTATGAGAAAGAGAGAGAGGAAGGGAGGGAGAAAACACATGAAATATTTGAAAACACAGGTCTCAGTATTGGAGCCTAGTACAGAAAGGCTAAGAATTTTTCATTTTTATTTTTATTTCATCATGCAGTGGGAGTTTTATCTGGGGCAGTGGGAATTTTCTGTTAATGTGAAGGAAAAATTTGGTTTTCTTTTATTTTTTTTTCTCTCCAATCATCTTCTATTTAATGTTTATACCTTGAAAAGATCTAATCACCGCAGGCTCAGGCCTCTCAGCAAATATGTTGAACTATGAAGGAGTAGTGCCTACGAATCTTCCCTGCTTTACTTATCAAGACCGAGGTGTGATAGTGTAGGGAGAACATTCTTGGCAAGTCTGTCAACACCATCGACCAGTTATTTCTCTGGTGATCTGAGCATTTACTCACCCATGCGCACACCCACTCCTTGCTTCTTCTCTCATTCATGAACTCAAGTGACGAACTTTCAACCGAGAACCATCTGATCACTGCTCCTCTAGCCATTCTTCCAAGTGATGAACTTCCACTGAGAACCATCCTCGTACAAGGTAGCTTTGTGTTTGGTGCTGGAGGAAGAGTAGCAAGAATTTTTCCAATAACATATTTTGTCTTCACTGAGATGCTTATAGACACAGAAACAGTCCAATGGTCCCTTAGTAGCTGGTTACTCAATCACACAACCTGTTCCTGAACCAAAGGGTTCAGATTTCTTATACCTCTGTGCTTTGTGCAGCACAAAAGCCCGGTGTCATTAGTGGGAAAATAGAGGCCTACATTTATTAGGAGCCAACTGTGTAATTGACACTTTACACACTTGATTTATTTTCATGTTCCCAACAACACTTTGAGTGGACGTTATTCTGTCCATTGCATAGGGCTGGTAAGCAAGATTCTAAGTGGCTAAGTTTCCACTTGGACCCTTGGGTGCCTAAACCAGATGCACATATATTTTTCTGTATGACTTCGCTGTCTCCCTGACGGACCTAAATATTCCTGCTGCAGAAATTCCAGCCTTCGGTGAGTCCTGTGGGTTTAGCGCCTCCTGTGGCCATTGTAGCTCAAGACATGGGTCTCCTTACAGCTCATCAATGCTGCCCTGGTTCCTTCCCTAAGTGTCTGGCCTCCTGTTCTGCCTAGATTTAAGGCTGTCTCCCTCCTGGTGGCTTTGTTTTTATTCCCCCACCTGTCCAGACTCCACTAGATGGAGAATGAGTTGAAGTCATGGAATATGGCTCCTTAATCTCTTTATTGTCAAAACAAAGCATCAGACCTGACCCTGAGCTTCCACCCACATTGTGTGGGATCATCTTGTTCCAGACACTGAAACAGTGACAGTGATCAGCACAAGCCCTCCGTCTTTATTGGGAGAATGGACTTGTGCTTGCTTGAAATAAGCCCTATTATTTGTCAATTCCCCTGGGGAGCAAGCTCTAAAGAAGGGGCGGGCTTTTGCTTTCTCTGGTCCTTTAAATCCCTGTCAATCTCCAAAATAACTTCACAGCACAGTGAAGGTCCCAGGACCCCTAAGAGGTGACCTACCTGTTCATCTGGCAGAGGTCCATCCTGGGAATCCTGCGGACAGACTCGGAAAGCTCGGCTCACCCTGAACAAAAAGCCGCACAATCAGCGTGGAGCCTAAATTTGTCCCCAAGATTCAATTAAGAGCAATCCAGTTCCTGATTAAAGGATCCGACATCCATCCCGGCATAAATATTTATGCCCGATAAGCTTTCTCCTTAACAGCAGAACAATGTGCAGTGACAACATTGGGAATATGAATGCATTCCTACTGATGACTCCATTATCAGTCCTAATAATGACTTAGCCATTTCTTCATGTGTCACACTGAGACATATGCAAATGGAGGGAAGACGCATCTGTCAGAAGCACTTGAAAGTGGACAGGCAGGTCTGTCACATGCCTTGGGTGCAGCCGGCGAGACCTCATCTTGAGCACGGCGGTGCCATGTACTCATTTGCCAGTAAGTATATGCTCTCTGGGGTCACCCTTCACTCAAAGATCACCAGTCAGTTCAGCAGAGGCAGGCAGTGCCTCTATGATGCCCAAACATCTGGATGCAAAGTGAAAACTCCAGTCTTTCATCAAGTCAGCCAGCCAGACTTTTTCCCCCATATATTTGTTTAGTGCCTACTGTCTCAGGCGGGCGTCTCATCTACATGCTGTCAGACACCCAGATGAAAGACTGATTCCCTTTCATAATTCATCTAGAAATTTGGGTACCAGGAAAACACCAGGCTCCTCACAACATCTGTGGCATCTGTTACTAGTTTGAGAGGTTTCAGATTTCTTGTGGGCATCGGTTCTTGCAATCATGCTGAGTGTATTCCAGAGCACTGGTGATGTCTAATGCCAGGCCTCATGCTTCTAACCTCCAGAATTTCTAAAGGTATGGATGACTGAGGATAACCCATCATTTGTTTTTCTAAATTATGCTCTGTCAAACTATAAAGATTTATTCTAAATATGGAATTAAGGGTAAATGATACTGTGAGCATGAATAACTTACCACAGTGCCCATGGCCTCGTTACTTACCAAAGGGATGTAATGACAAATTGTATGTCGGCCATGGAAACGAGCAAGAGATGCCATTTAGACGTCAGAATTACCAAAGATTTTCTGCCAGATAGAGTTCAGAGGAGAAGGGATTAAAGGTTAAACCTACCCGAGCAATTGCTTCCCACATGTAAAGCACATTGGAGACAGACCTAAAAAAGGAACTATAGATGACATTATCAACCAGCAAGGATGAGTGATTGGAAGGGAAAAGTATTTGAGGAGACACATCTGGGACTCACCAGTCATCCTGGGTGGTCATGGCAGGCATTGTAAACTTATTCTTGGCAATATTGCTGGGCAGAGAGCATTGCCCCTGCCAGTTCTGACTTCTAATTGAATAACTGCTGTCAAGGAGGGTGGGCATGGCACTGTAACTGTCTGGCTTCCACCAACCAGAAGAGGGCAACTGTTTGTGGTGAAATGAGGAAACTTGTCCATTTTAGGCCCTCTCCACTTGTCCCAGACTGCCAGTTTGGAATCTGCATCGTCTCTGCCCAAATTTATCTTTTTAAAAAATTTTATTTATTTGAGAGAGGTAAACAGGGATAGAACTGGCATGCCAGGGCCTCCTGCCACTGCAAATGAACTCCAGATGCATGCGCCACCTTGTGCAGCTGGCTTGTGTGGATAATGGGGATGGAACCTCGGTCCTTAGGCTTCAAAGTCAAATGCCTCAATAGCTGTCTAAATCTATCTCAACTCCCAGCTTAGTTCTTGAGATGAGCATGGAGAACATTCTCCAAGCATCTAGAGAGTACAGCATGTCAAAAGCAGGGGACACACTGGATCTTGAGAGAAAACATATTTATTCTAGTTATTATAAGAAGGACAAAGCTTAGGAAAATTACAGTGTGGAGCTCAAGAATGTTCTGAAGCTATTGTTTTATTTTTTTTTAAGTATTTTTATTTATTTGAGAGCCTCCAGCTGCTGCAAACAAACTCCAGATGCATCCGCCACCCTATGCATCTGGCTAACATGGGTTCTGGGGAATCAAACCTGGGTCCTTTGACTTTACAAGCAAGCACCTTAACTGCTAAGCCATCTCTCCAGCCCTAGCTATTGTTTCTTTAAAAAAATAGTATGACTAAACATGAAATAATATGAATAGTAAAGACTGGAAATAGATGAGGATATAAGATTTCTGGTTCTAAAGCTGAAATTAAATCACTAATGAGATCATTAGACAAGAAGAGACATATCCAGTAGAAATTCTGCAGTGATGGCAATGTTCTTATCAAGGGTCAGCAAAAATGCTCAGCCCAAGACCAGAGAGTAAGTTTGGCAGCCTGTGAGAGCCAGAAGCCTGTGTTGCTCGTCATTCATGGTTTTTATTTTAAATATTTTTAAATTTTATTTATTTATTTATTTATTTGAGAGAGAGAGAGAGAGAGAGACAGAGAGACAGAGAGAGATAGATTGAGAGAATGGGCATGCCAGGGCCTCCAGATGCTGCAAGTGAACTCCAGACGTGTGCGCCCCCTTGTGCATCTAGCTAACGTGGGTTCTGGGGAATCTAACCTGGGTCCTTTCACCTTGCAGGCAAACACCTTAACGACTAAGCTATCCCTCTAGCCCTGGTTTTTATTTTAAGAAGACTTTACAACCCCACAGCCAGCAAACAAACAGAACAAAACCTAGTCTATGTGCTCTACAGTAACAATCCATGGGGAAAATTTAAAAGTTCATGACCACTAGGATAGCAAGAATGTTTCTGAAGGAAAGTCATAATTGTCCAATGAGGATGTGAAGAAGTCAACACTCTCACACAGTATCTGGCGAGAGGGTAAAGTGCTGTGGAAGAGTTTGGTTGTTCTTTAAGAAATCAACATACAGAGGCCAGAGAAATGGCTCAGTTGTTAAGGTGCTTGCCTGCAAAACAGAACAATCCAGATTTGATTTACCAGTACCCACATAAAGCTGGAAGTGCAAAGTGGCACATATATCTGGAATTCATCTGAGTGACTACAGGTCCCAGAGCATCCATTCTCTCTTTCTCTTTTTCTCTCTGCTTGCAAACAAATAACAAAAAATCTTTTTAAAAAGAAATTAACATACAGTTATCACATTACCTGGCACATTTAATTCCAAAAATTATACCCTGATTTGCTGAAAACAATGTGTTCACATGGAAACGTGTGCATGCATGTTCACATACACATGACTAACAATAGTCAAATAGTAGAACACAACCAAATTGCTGCTAACAAATGGATGGATAAACAAAAGATGATTCATGTGTATGGATGGCAGAGGATCCAGGCATAGAAAGGTAAGAAGGGCTGGTCCATGTTCTAACACAAATGAATCTTTTTTAGGTTTTTTTTTTTTTTTTTTTTTTGGTATTTTGAGGTAGGGTCTCACTCTAGCTCAGGCGGACCTGGAATTCACTATGTAGTCTCAGAGTGGCCTTGAACTCATGGTGATCCTCCTACCTCTGCCTCCTGAGTGCTAGGATTAAAGGCGTGCGTCACCACGCCCGGCTAACATAGATGACTCTTTAAAACATCATGCTAAGTAAAGGAAACCAGGAATGAAAATGATGGCTTGCATTTTCATACACTATCCAAACAGGCAAATCCATAGAGACAGAAAATAGTTTAGTGTTGCCAGAGACTGGAGGGAGAGAGGGAGGGACAGAGAGTGGCTACTTAATGACTGCAGGGACTTGTCTTTAGGTCTAAGGCATACAGTGACAATGACACAACATTGCAGATGTAGCAAATGCTGTTTGGCGTTCACTTTAAAGTGCTTAAAAATAGAAAATGGTATGTTGTGTTTAGTTTACCAGTTAAAATAAACAGAGAAAACAGATTTATCTTTTTTTGACCGTGGGTTTCCATGTGCATCATTTTGCCTGTCATTCTATATCTCCCTTGCCCGCTAGTAGCTATAAGCCCTGTGTTACTACTGATTACTTGAGAAGTGTGGCTGAGCTACTCCACTTTTATTCTATTTCATTTAAATGAGGTCTGTTGAGGGAGCCTCCGCATGTGGCTTGTGGGTACTGTTTTGAATAGCATGGCACCCGAAAGCTCAAGAACAGAAAGAAAAGCATGAGAATTTTTTTTTTTTTTTCTTTTTGGTACTGAAAGGAAAGACACCTTTTCTAAAAACAGTGATTAGATGAAAGATGGCTGATCAAGGATGTCCAGGAAGATGGAAAAGGAAATCAAGTAAGAGGGAAAATTGAGAAGGGAAAAAAGAGAGAAGGTGAAAAATATAGGTATTCATCAAGTCATCCAGCCCTTACAGATTATCCAAGCATATGAGTAGGAAAAGCCAATTTTATTTAGTTAAGATACATGTTCTCAGGTGGCTGAAGAAGGTACCTTCTGTCACTGCAGACTGTCCAGGTCTGTGGAGGTTGCTTTGCTACTAGGATTGGCCGACCATGTGGCACTGTCTACCCCAAGGAAAGGACAGCCGGCTCAGACGTGTCCTGTTGAAATGATTTTGAACTTAACAGTTTCAATAGGTTTATAACCATCACCTATGAATGATTATTTTTTTTTCCTAAACAATCTTTTCTAGATTTCTAAATATTTTAAATAAAGGACAAATACCAGGAGAGTCTTGGATATTTTTTTGTGTGTTGGGGGGGAGTTTAAATGCTCTGGAAAATGGCTATTGAGCTTGGAGGAAGAAGTCACTGACATTTAAATTTTTTTTTTTTTTTTTTTATTAGTTGGGCATGGTGGCACACGCCTTTGATCCCAGTACTCAGGAGGCAAAGGTCGAAGGATTGAGGCCATCCTGGGACTACAGAGTGAGTTCCAGGTCAGCCTGGGCTAGAGTGAGATCTTACATTAAAAAAAAAAAAAAAAAGACTTCTTATTTAAGAAGGCAGGCATGGTGGCCCTTGACTGTAGTCCCAGCTATTTGGAAGGCTAAAGAAATTCAGGAATTATTTCAGGGGAGCTTGGGTAACATAGGAATACTCTGTCATAAAACAAGCAAAACTCAATAAATAAATCAATAAAGGAAAAACATTCAGAAATTCAGAAGCATAATCACTTAAAAAATGCAACTGGGCCGGGGGTGGTGGCCACGTCTTTAATCCCAGCACTCGGGAGGCAGAGGTAGGAGGATCGCTGTGAGTTTGAGGCCACCCTGAGACTACATAGTGAATTTCAGGTCAGCTTGGGCTAGAGTGAGACTCTACCTCGAAAAAAACCAAACCAAACAAACAAAAAAAGCAACTGGGGAGGTAACTCATTCAGTAATGTGCTTACGTGGTATGCATGAGACCCCGGGTAATGTGTAAACGGAGCACGGTGGCGCATGTGTGTAATCAGCACTTGAGGAGGTACAGGGAGGAGGATCTGAAGCTGCAGGTCATTCCTGGGTACACAGGGAGTTTAAGCAAAGTTTGGGCTAGAGATCCTGTCTCAAAAAAATGAAACAAGTAAGAACCATACCCAAACACAAGCCCACTCTACAATATCAAGCTACCATCAATCACGGGGTATAAGAGGGCCTACACCTACCATACTGTCTATCAAAAAAGTAAGTGTTATCTCAATTTTCGGGTGCTAACTTACTCTCCGTTGGAGAATCTGCTTCTCTTTTCCAGATAGATGCAGATCCTAAGAAGAGAGTTGCCCCAACATACCTCAAAAAGGAGCCCAACTGAAACTAAGGACAACTGGTGAAATAAGCAAGGGTGATGTTTTCCTGTGAACCAGATACCAGCACAAAGGGGAAGGAGATCAACGCAGAGAAAAATCAACTCCTACCAAATCAGAGAGCCAGAGCCTCAGAGGCCCCCAACACCTCAGCACTGAAACAGACCAAAAATGAACCCAACATGGCTCAGGGAAATCTTGCGGAAGAGGGGGCGGAAAGAATGTCAGAGTTACATGTTGGGTCATGATTTGCAGAGACATTTATCATACCAATAACTGGGGGCTAACTCCACAATGCACGACCCATTTTCATTAACAAGGAGGGTCTAATGGGAGGGGGTAGATCACAGATGAGCCTAAATAATGGTACCAAACTGCCTGTATTTACTGAAAAGAAAACTAATAAATTAAATTTAAAAAAAAGCAATACAACTATGAAAAAAAAAATGATTACTACTATGCAAGGCAGAGACAGAACAATCATAAGGCCAGCCTGAGCTACATAGAGAATTCTAGACCATCCTAAGCTATATAGCAAAACATATCTAAAAAGAAAAAAAATTAATGGGAAATTATAAAATTCAGGACTTGGAAGGTAACAACTGAAATATAAAACACAAAATTTGTTATTAATTCTAGTTGCTATGGTTATCACAGAATGCAAATGCAAAAGTAAATGCAATAGCAATGTAAAGTTATTTTACAGTTAATCTAAAATCTCATATTGCAGCAATGAAACTTGGATGTGAGGGTTAAGAAGACAAACTCAGACCAACTGTCTCCCACATGTACACGTTAAAGTGTACTTATTTAGGTCCCAAGACACATTGTCCAGTGCACTCTGTTACAACATGCTACTGATAACAGCTTCTCTCCACATCATTTCATGCCAGTCATTGCATGGTATTAGAGACACCCTTATCAGGAGAGACAACAGCTTTTTATCTGAAATTTGGTGATGTTTATTCTAAAATTCTATCTATTGTCTCTTCCTGGGCTTTTGACATCCAGGGGAGAATTTATTTTCTTTCCTCCTTTCTCTCCTTTCCTTCCTTCCTTCTTTCTTTCTTTCCTTCTTTCTTTCTTTCTTTACTTCTTTTTTTCTTTCTTTTTTCGAGGTAGGGTCTCACTCTAGCTCAGGCTGACCTGGAATTCATTTTGTAGTCTAAGGGTGGCTTTGAACTCACAGCAATCCTCCTACTTCTGCCTCCCAAGTGCTGGGATTAAAGGCATGTGCCACCAGGCCTGGCTCCCGGGGAGAATTTCCAAAGCCATACACTGAAGTTTCATGATTTGGCAACACCTCAGTAGCAATCACATGGATGTTATTATTTCTCATGCCCAGACTCAAGAGATTAGCTTGATTCTAAGATTACATATGTTTCCAAATGTATCCAGAGGGAGGCTGAACACGCCATGGACTGAAGGGACTTTCCTGATTAATGTTACATGCACTTGTGAAGACAACAAAGGGTTATGCAAATGGAGGAGACAAAACTTTGTTTGACCCAAAGAATGAAAGAAAGACACTTTCATCCCAGCAGTTTGTCATGTGGCTAGACATTGTGTAGCCCAGGCTGGCCTCGAACCCCTGATCCACCTGCCCCCGCCTCTTCAGCAATATCCTACTGGTATGGGTCACCACAACTGGCTAAAATATGGAACTCTTCACGAATTTGCGTGTCATCCTTGCACAGGGGCCATGCTAATTTTCTCTGTTTCATTTTAATTTTAGTATATGTGCAGCTGAAGCGAACATGTGGCTGGACATTGGGTGACAGACAAAACCCAAAGTTTCATTTACAGTCTCACCCTTCAGTCTTCCCGACAGAAATAGAAAGGAACCCTCCAGAGCAAGTAAGTGTAGACATGTCAGTTACCAACAAGGGCAACTGGGGGCTGGAGAGATGACTAGTGGGTGAAGGTGCTTGCTTTCAAAGAAGCCTGATGGTAGAGGGTATATGCTTAAAGAAGTGCATGCCTCTGGAGTTTGTTTGCAGTGGCAAGAGGCCATGGTATGTCCATATTTTCTCTCTCTCTCTCTCTTTCTCTTTCTGATTGCAAATAAGATAAACAGGTAAAAGTAAGGGCAATTTGTTTAAATAATATAATAAAATGATAAATTAATGTGAATAAAATATCCACATTCGTGCAATTGATAAAAATTGCATCTGAAAGTTCATGGAGAAAGATTAAAATCAATGTTATTTAAAAAATATATTCAAGAAACAAACAAATAGAAAGAAGGTATTGAAAATTAATACCACCCAAATTACAATTTAAAGGTCAATTCAATACACAGGACAAAGGGTGGTTAATGTTGATAAAAATCATTATCTGAAAAATGCTGTAATAACCTTGATTCATTGTATTTTGTCTCTTGGGATGTGAATTTTATTTTGAGGCAGGGGTTCTTACTGTAGCTCAGGCTAACCTGAAATTCACTCTGTAGCCCAGGCTGGTCTTGAACTCATGGTGATGCTCCTAGCTCAGTCTTCTGAGTGCTGGACTACCTTATCCAGCTCTGCAATGTGACTTGTTGAGACATGCATGACTCATTTGTACTGTGGATCCTGGATGCTAATGGCTAGGCTTGTGTGGTAGAGCTCTTTCTTCTGAATTGAAGCATTCCCATCTGACAGAGGAAGGAGGTTTATAAAACTGAGGAAGTTGAAGAAATCTGGAGACTCAGGAAGGTTATAAATTTCCATACTTCCCAAGGTTTATTCACAGGGTTATATAAGCAGTAAAAAAAAAAAAAAAAAAGATGGGGAAGAAGACACTATTCAGTGGAGCTGCCTGCAAGTTGAACAGGGAGCTTTACGAATGCAGCTCTTGTGAGTCAACACTCATGCCTCAGTAGGCCTGTCAGGGATGCCGCTGCCTTTGAGTTACTCATCCTCCTGAAAGTAACCCCTCACTAATGTTCCTATAAGTAACCTACAATACACTCATTTGTTTACCAAGATGCACTTGGGTGGAATTATTTATGTGCCTTGTCATTGATAGGAATAGGAGCCCTTCTGCTGTGATTGGAGCTGGCAGACCAAGCTTGAAAGCTGCTGGGCACAGGCTACTTTGCCCCACCTGTTTTGACAGCCTGGCTCTACTTCCCCTAATCTCTATGGCAACAAAGACAGTGATAGGGAACTTCTTGGGTGGATCCTAGCTTTCTCTTACAGGGTTGACAGGCTCTCTCTGGATGAGTCCTCACTCATCTCACCTTATTTGAATGGCCTAGCCAATAAAAGCTCTCCTGGAGCCCAACTAGATCCCTGGGCATAGCCTCTCTGGAAGCAGCCACTCCCACTCTGGGGAGGTAGAACTTGTTCCTGCCTCCAAGGATGTGCTGTTTTGCTTCTAAGACCCATGGCTTCTGCTTGACAATCACTGCTCCTGCAGCTGACACTTTTGTCACCTTTTCCCCATTAGCAGCCTGCTATTGGTTGACTTGTTCTTCAGAGATCTGCTCTCGGGTGGCATCCTGAGGCCTGCCACGGGTTTAGAGTCATAACACTGACTGTTAGCCCCTCTCAGCTGGCAACCTATGGACTGTCAAAGGTTTGGAGTTGTAACACTCACCAACAACCCTCTTGGCTGGCATCCTGTACCACCAGAAATTCAGAGCTGACACTTTTATTTTCACCAACAAGACACATTCCTGGTCAGCATCTCACTGTGGCCAAGAACTTCTGCCTTTTCATTTGAGCTGTCACTTCTGCCCATGAATTGTCACTTCGTATGAATAAACTCCTCCTCTTTACTTCTTCATGGTGGCAAGGCAAGGACCCAACAGAGGAATAGGCTATATCATCATTAGTGTCTCATGTTAGGTAAATAAGCATTTACTTATGTCTCCCCAATGTCACACAGTAACTTGGCATATAGTAAGGCCCTCAGTAAACACTTGAATGAATGAATCAATCTATGAGGACCTTCCATGACAGTAATTTGTTCATTTGTATAAATAAGGATAATAATTTTGTTCTTTTATGTTTTTAAATAAGAGTGTTGATATATGTAAAGCTTTTACATAATGGTTGCTGAGTAAATTATTGCTGCTATAACCATTGTACTGTCAGTGAAAGAACTGAACGGACTTGAGTTGATGGAAAGACCATGGAGAGAAAGTCAGAGATTGATGGGGGGGGGGCTCAATATTTTCTTCTATGTGACAAGAGTGGTGGGATTCAGAGAAGATGAAGAGAATATACAACAGAGAAGGAGAAATGGAAGGGGAGGTGGTACAGAGACCTGGCTGGTCCTGCTGTTGAAGGCAAACCCACCAACAGGGCACTTCTTCCTGACTGCGGGTTGGGGTCCTCCAGGTTCCTGTATCTTGCTTTCATTATCTCCTTCCTTTTGGGTGTCTGAATCTCATAATTTCTGGAAAATCTCTGTCATCGAAATGGTTTCTTTCCCTTCTCCCAATCTCCATTCCTTCTCTTCTTCCAATGGAGTTTTTGAGCCTCATTCTTCTAGTTTTCTTTGCCTAGAATTTCCCCGAGATTTCACCCAAAGATGTTTTGGAAGCATTAATTACTCAGCAGGGCAGGAGGAGGAAAGTGTGCTCTGAGCCCACGGAGTACATCTTCTCGCCAAGAGGACGAATCACATGCTTGGGCCTATGATCCACATGGCTTGATGTCTGAGCCGCTGGATCCAGAAGCGGAGACTCCAAAGCTGAGGGAAGGGAGAGGAAAAGCAGGGTTTGCCGTTCAGCCCCTTAACAAGAAGGTATGGAGGTACACCGCAGAGCAGGCACCCTGTGAGGAAGCGGGGATACAGGGAAAGCAGTCTCGTGCATAGCTCCTGGGGAAGCTGAATTTTATGTGTGTGTCGGGGGGAGGCTGAACCAGACAAGAAATTAATAATGAACCAATACTCAAAGTGATGATGAACCTGAAATATGCACAAGATTGAGATAAGAATCAAAGGGCTCAGAGATGCAGTTTGCTCTCCTTACACAGGGTGGTGACTGCGAGACCCGAGCCAGCCACAAGCATTGGCTTTGGGGATCTTCAGATCAAAGAATAGTTGGATAATACTGGACTGATGGCCTCCAGAAATTCAACAAAACTTTAATTAATTAATTAAATTTTATTTATTTGAGCTAGAGAGAATGGGCATTCCCAGGCCTCTAGCCACTGCAAACTCTAGACACATGCGCCACCTTGTGCATTTGGCTTACTTGGGTCCTGGGAAATTGAACCTGGATCTTTTGCCTTTGTAGGCAAGAGTCTTAACCGCTAAGCCCTTAACACATCCTTTATGTTGGAATAATTTTAAGTTTGAGGAAGAGTTGCAAAGAAAAAGTGCCGAGAATTCCTGGGTCCTTTTCCTCCCCATTATTTTGGTCAAAACTGAGAAATTGCCATTAGCAATGGGTCATTTTTAGTTAAGTAATGGGTCATTGCTGGTGTGTGTTTCCCCGGCCATTCCACTGTTGGCTTCCACTCACACACTTAGGTGCTGTTCTGTGATTGAGTTCCCCGCATTTGCTTCCTGGACCCTGTCATCTCTCTCATCTTATGGACTCACGTTTCCATGACTTCAGTTAACACAGAGATAAAAATAAAGAAACAGACCCAGAGGTCAGAGCATTGCCTGCATAAGGTAGCATGAATACAAAGAGCATCCTTGAAATCCCTAGGAAACCAGACGGATGCCCACCACTGCCCCAGCTACCCATGGCAGCCAAGCCTTTTGCATTTTTCCAATTCATCACTCCTGGGCATCAGGGACAGATTCTGCATTTCATAGAAGCCTGTGTCCAAATTAAATTCTTTAAAACACAATGGGACCAAGGATGTAGCATTTATAAATTACCTATGAGAGCCTGTAAACATCAGATTGCTTTTTTTAAAAATTTAATTGCCCCTTTTAATATTTAATTCAAAGACAGGGCTAGGAGAGAGGCATGGGGGGGTGAGCTAGCTTGAGCTCCACGGATGTTTCCTGTCTGTCAAATGGACAGCCCGCCCAAGAAAGATTAACCCAGATTTCCCCCAAAGAAATCTGTGTCAAATTGATGCTGAGCTGGCCTGGCATCGGAGGAGAATCTTGACATGACAAGATTAACCCTCTCAGTGCCCTGGGCCTCAGGGAGAAAGTCTTTTTAAAGGTTTGCCTGTGCATGGCTTAGCAAAAGAAAGACAGGAAGCTGCTGTGTTCTGCATGTGAGCAATGGGGCAAAGGAGGGAGTTGGGAATGAGCCGCGAGGTGGTGTTATGACTCAGGGGTGATTTCCCATGTGGTTGCGCTGGATTTGTCATCAAGGTTTCGTCATGAAGAACACTTGCTGTGCATCTGCCATGGAGGAGGCCTCCTACTTGATTGGATACTAATGCTGCTGTTGTTGTCTGCAACAGAGTGATCTGACACCCCTCACCTGATACCAGATGAGTAATCTAGACTTCTGGGTCTTGGTCAGCAAGGAGAACTTTATTTAATGCTAATGAACCTTCTTCATGAACTTCTTGTGCCCCTGGGACTTATTTTCACTTCAAAAAAAATGTGACTTCTTGTTCTATTTCTTAGAGAACCACTTACCTTCTTTTTAGTTCTTAACTGCAACCTTACCCCCTCTTCTCCAGACTGCATAGGTTGGTTAATCTTCCTCAGCGACTCTAGAAGCCAAATAGATAATATCAAGTGCTGGCCACTCAGCTGATGCTCAAGACGGAGACCAGGAGGAGAGCAGAGGCAGAGATACACAGAGTACCATGGGCCCAGGAGCTTGCTATTTGGGGGCTGCCAATCAAAATCTCATATCACTCCTTCTTGCACTGAGACAGGTACTCAAAGTCCAGGGTCTGTCCAACAAAAGGAAGTCAGGGAGAGTATCTGAGAATGAGGTCCACTGGTGCCGGCTTTTGTACTGGACTTCATTGGTTTGAGCAATGCTTCTATTCTGTGCTGAACTGGAATGGCTTCTGACCAGTGACTAATGTGCAAATCTTTGTGTATGACAAAGTCTCCCCGCCAGTTTCTCCAAGCAAAGAATTGATGTGAAATCAGCCTGATGTAACGTCTAGCACACTTAGCTGTCACTGGGATTGTGATTGACTTGTCAAAAGTTCATCAGGATGAAGATATCAGGGTCTACCTATGAGTAAAAGCATCTGGATTATTCTTGAGTTCCTGACTAGGTTCCTAGGGAACATACCTGAGCACTGGAATTTTGTTTGGGTCCACAGTGATGACGAGACACGTCCTGTCCACTGCGGTCCCCAGTCCTCTCCATTGTCCTGTGCTGGTTTTTCCTACTATATTTTCCTCACAGGTACACGTTTGAGAGGTGGACTCCCAAAAGATACGTCCAAAATCCACCTCTGAGTGCTAGCTTATTGGAAAACAGGTCTTTGCAGATATAACTAAGTTAATGATACCAAATTCAACCATCCTCTGATTAAGGTTATCTCTAAATCCAAGGCCAAGAGGAAAATAGAGGGGTGCTTGATTGAGACCCAGATATGAACATATGTGAAGATGAGGACAGAGACCAGTTACCCCACTGTGGTAAATGAAGCCTCAGACCACCAGAAGCTGGTAGAGATTAAGGAAGGATTCTTCTCCAGGAGTACAGCCCTATAAATACCTGTATCTTGGACTCTTGGTTTTTAATACCAATAATAAAGTATTAATTTAACATGCCTATTAATTTGTTATGGAAGCCATAAGACAATTATATATCTATGTACTTGTTTAATTTTTACTTTCTGTGTGCTTATATGTACATACATGTGTATGTATGTGTTTATGACATATGTCAGCATGTAATTATCAGGTGTTTAAAATCCTTTTAATTTTTAAATATTTATTTATCTTGAAAGAGAGAGAGAGGAAGAGAAAAAGAGAGAGAGTGAGAGAGAGAGAATTGGCATATCAGGGTCTTCAGCCATTACAAACCAACTCCAGACACATGTGCCCCCTTGTGCACATGTGTGGCATTGTGTGCTTGCATCACTGTGCATCTGGCTTATGTGGGACCTGGAGATTCAAACAGGAGTTCTTAGGCTTCCCAGGCAAGTGCTTTAACCAGTAAGCCATCTGTCCAGCCCCTTTTAAGTTTTTTCAATTACTTTTTCACTTCTGACAATTTCATCCTTGTATATAATGCATTGTGATTTTGTCACTCTCCTCTCTTACCTCATTCCCACTGTGACTGACTGCTTCATCCTCCCAACTAGTCCCAGTTTCATTTTTTACAACACTTATGTACTTGTGTGTTAAGAGAGATAGAGAAAGAGAGAGAGAGGAGAGGAGAGGAGACTGACTATGAGCGCTCCAGGACCTCCTGTGGCTGCAAATGAACTCCAGAAACATGCACTACTTTGTGCATCTGGCTTTACATGGGTACTAGGGAATTGAACCTGGGCATCAGGCTTTGAAATCAAGTACCTTACTGGCTGAGTCATTTCTCCAGCACACCGTTTTGTTACTAAAATTCCATTCTTTCTTTGTTTTTGAGACAAGGTCTCATGTAGCCCAAGCTGGTGTCAAACTTGCTATGTAGCTGATGATGACCTTGTAGTCTTACAGTTACTGCCTCCACCACTCAAAAGCTGGGATTAGGGATGGAGAGAAGATTTAGTGGTTAAGGCGCTTGCCTATGAAGTCTAAGGACCCGGGTTCAATCCCCCAGTTCCCATATAAGTCAGATGCACAAGGTGGCACATGCATCTAGAATTTGTTTGCAGGTACAGGAGGCACTGGCATGCCCATTCTTTCTCTATATCTACCTCTTCATCTCTCTTTATCTCAAATAAATAGATAAATTATATATATATATGAAATATATCTAGGATTAGTGGTGGTGTGTGCCACTGCACCCTGCCCTTGAAGGCCTTTCAGACTCACACAGCTGCTGGGCAGCATCCTGTGTGGCTGCTTCTTTGCCGTAGCCTCTTCTGTACTGCTTGTGCCTTTTATCTCTTTAGTGCCTCTTCTCCTTTGTTCCCGTGACCCAAGCTATGCACCAATGATGGGAATCAATGTAGCATTAACTAATCAATTAACTCAGTCACAGTGACTTTAGATACTTAACTCGTGCTACCTGATTGTTGGAGATTTGATACAGTATTTAGAAAAACCAGAAAACCAGATACAGTCTTCGTTCTCTTTGGATTATTCTCTGAAGGAAGCAAGTTTGACCAGGACACGTGCACTCCAGACTCCTTTGAGGAAGGACAGGACTGTACTTAGCAGAAACTATCCAGGGTAGGGTCCTATTCAAGATCAGGGCCTTCCTGGGGAAGTCTGCCTCTAGCGCTGTGTGTGTGTGTGTGCATCTGTGAATCAGAGAGCAATTAGAACAATGCTTCCACCAAGCAGTGGGAAAATGGGATCAGGTTAAGTGCTTCAAAAGAAAGATGAAAGGATTCTTGTGCTCAGCTTGACACTTGAGATTGTCCCTCTGTCTCTAGCCTGGTTGGTGGCCCAAGTGTGAACCTCAATTTTTTTTTTTCCTTTTACTTCTTAATGTCACACACACTCATTCAATACAACTAGAAGTTATTTGTGAAGATGCAGCAGTATTAAGGAGTTGTATAATGGAAAAAAGGCGAATAGTTTAAAATAGACAATTAGGCATCATTGTTCTTTAAAACATTTTTGAATTATTTTTCCTACCTGGTTCTTTCCCTTCTGCAGTTGTAGTCTCAGCCCCTCTGTGATTCCATCCTCTCAATATTGCATTGTGATGTCAAGTAGAATTATTTTGTTCCTTCCTTTAAAAAAAATCATGCATTTAAAACTGTTTCCTCCCTTTTTTATACAAGTATGTTCATTTGAAAAAAAATATATAATATCTGTAAAATTCACTGTACTATGTCAGAATACCCCTATTAAATAGAAATTGTTATCAGACCCATAGGAATAGGAAATTTCTATGTTACCCACTGTACAATGGTGTAGCTAGATTCCTGAGGACACCCTTTGCTGATAGCTGACTTTACTCCTGAGGAAACTGGCATGCTCCTTCTTCCACTGGCTTTCATGATGGGCAGGGTGGGTTGGGTTGGTTCTTCCAGTACTACCTGCTGGGTACAGGCATCGTGGGCATCTTCCTCAGTCACTCTCCACCTCGCTTTTTTTTTTTTTTTTTTTGATACAGTGTCTCACACTGAACCTAGAGCTCATTGATTCAGCTATACTAGCTGGCCAGCAAGCCCAGGAGATTCTCCTGTCTCTGCCTCCCCAGCTCTAGAATTATAGATGCATGCCACCATGTCCAGCTTTTTTGGTGGTGCTGGGCATCTGAACTCACGTCCTTATACTTAAGCTGCAAGCATTTTGCCTACAGAACCACATTCCTAGCCCAAGGACAGAGCATCTTTAACTAAACTGAGCTCCTGAATGGGAAGAATTATGCACAGCCATTTCTATATCAGCCACATCTGGTATCAAGAGCTATGGCATTAAGAACCAAACAAGAAGTTCAATAGGTGCCAAGGGGGAGAATGAATATGTTAATAAATAGATGAAGAAATGAGTAGTCAAAAACGTGTTGTAGGTCCCAGGACCATGAATGGAGACATAGCAATGGTGATTCCTACAGCTGCCACCGGGATATGGCCACCATTAAGATCCATAGGATAGGCATTGGGAAACAGGGACACTGAAGAGATTGCAGAGTTTGACTCAGACCACCTTCCTTCTGATATTTCCCTTGTGGCTGACTCTGCCTGTAGCCCAGATTCATCCTCATCTTCAGAGCTCATATTCATCATCCCATGATCTCTGTGTAGACAATCAGCCTCTCGAAGACATTCAAGCTCTTGACCCTCATTCCACAGTAAACGCTCATGGAGATTATGCATGACAAGGATATTTGTAACCTGCTTCAGTTCACATTGCACCCTTAATGCAAAATTTCCTGTCCCATCCTTCATGCTGTCTACCAATAATTATAGCAAATTCCATAGGTGTTGTGTACTTACAATACAGGCGTTTCTGGCTTATTGGCCCAGATCTGAGTACAGATACCCCTTTCATTCTGCCCTGGAATGTTGCAAACAACCTTTTGTTGTTGTTGTTCTGTTTTTATGCTCAGGTTGAATCTAATTTGGAAAACATTTATGTACCTTTCACATCAATAAGAGCAGCCTCCTATCTCTTTTTAATTCTCATTATTGATTTGTGCTCTATCAGCCTTGCTGATTGGATATCTCCCCCTCATTTTTGTTTCAAAGTCTCTTCCTACAGATTTTGGATCATCCATTGAGTGAGTGCTTTTAAGGCATGAAAGTTGCGATAAATGGGGAGCCCACAGAGGATCTGACGCAGTGAGAATGAACAGAGCTCTCAAGAATGAGTGACCTTCCCCAGATTGCTGGTCCTAAGTCAGAACACTTGCTTAAACAGCTTCATTCAGAGAGTGTGAGTGACCCTTGGTGAGTAGTTAGTTGGTCCTTACTGACAGCACTTGCTTCAAAAGCATCCTTCAGATATTCTCTGTCTCACTATGTCATATGAGTCTCAAGCATCTTTAAAGCAATCTTGGAAACTTATGATATAAGACAGAATGTAGTAAGCTGAGCCCTGTGTCAATGAAAAAGGGGAGCTTGGTTCTAAGCTGGCGGAGGTTGTCAGAGGGGATCCCTTCTTGTTAGTTTGGAGCGTCAGAGGTCATGGCTATGAGAAAATATGGCTTATTTAATGCATGACTCTGGACAGCTTCACTTTGGGGAACACACTCCAAAATGTCACAGCATCATGAAGCTGAAGTCTGTCTTCTTGCGATATGAAAGGAAGGGGGGACTTCAGTGATGCCTTCTTTTCTTGGCTTTCCTTTTTAGGTCTTTTATATTTTGAAGAACATTTGAATGTAGTTTTGTAGGGGCTTGTAGGAGTTAGCCTAAGAAGCAATACCTGTCATGTACAAAATCCAGTAGCTCATTATAGCTATCTCCAGACAGACATCCAAAGAACCCTTCAATGAGCCATGTGCCTCACTAGATGTGAGCTAGTGCTCATGGATTATAAGGAGTCTTGCTTTCTATGGTAACTTTCAATTCCACTCCATAGAGAATAGTCGGCAACTGCAATTCATGAAACTTACTATGTGCTAGCCAGCGTCAAGTGCCACATAAGCATAGCAGACCATGAATCTAGGACCCCAGTCTAAAGTGACATTTTTTATCTTCTGGGTAGATGGGAAGTTGTAGAGGAAAAAAGAAGATGCAGAGAACAAAGATGCTGCAGAGAAATGGAACTAAGGGTGCCTTTGAATGGAGGAAGGGAGAGAAGGAGAGAAGGAGGGAAAGAAGCAGGAAGAAATGTTGAGATTATTTTCAGGGAAGGTCAGCCTTTTTAATAAAGATTTATTTTTATTTATTTATTTATTAGTGGCATGGAGAAAGAGAGAGAGAGAGACAGAGAGAGACAGAGAGAGAATGGGTACACCAAGGCCTCTAGCCACTTCAGACAAACTCCAGATACATGTGCCACCATGTGCATTTGGCTTATGTGAGACCTGGAGAATCGAACCTGGGTCCTTAGGCTTTGCAGGCATGTGCCTTAACTGCTAAGCCATCTCTCCCACCCTAGGTTAGCCTTCTTTCTTAAGATGTTCAAGTGATTGGATGGAACATATCACATTATGGAAGGCAATCTACTTTCTTCAAATTATGTTGATTTACATCTTAATTTGACCTAAGGCATGGAATAGTGTTTGATCAAACACCTGGCAGCACCAGCCTAGCCAATCTGATCCATCAAAAGTAACTATCGGGGAATTACCTCAGTGGTAGAACCTGTACCTAATATGCACAACTTTGGGGCTAATCCCCAGCACCACCACGGACAGTGAGCATGACCACATCAACGAAGCTGAGTGTTAGGAGAGTCGAGCGTCGCGAAGGCGGAACCCTGAGGGTTCCCAGTCTCATGGGACGTATGCATGTCACTTTCTTCTTGAAGATGGATGAAGACATGGGACCTAGACAAGGCCTCTCTTCATTGCAATTTTGTTCTTTTTCACTTCTACAAACCCACCATTTGTCCTGCAAAGTCATTGCACACCTGTTGGACACTGCGTTGGGTGTTGAGGATATAACAGTGAGCACAGGTGACTAGGCCTCTGCCCCAGTAGAGCCATAGGTGAGAATTTGGAGTCTAATCCTTCTGGAAGTGGAAATCCGTTTGCGCTAAAATTTGATTGAGGGGAATTCGTGCCCAAGGACCCTCAAGATTAAAGAAGAGAGAGCTATTTGCTTTAATGTTAGTCTCATTTATTTTTTGGGTTGTCCACCCAAGGAGAGAAAAGTCTACTTTAAATTATGAACATTTGGTGCTGGAGAGATGGCTTAGCGGTTAAGCACTTGCCTGTGAAGCCTAAGGACCCCGGTTCGAGGCTCGGTTCCCCAGGTCCCACGTTAGCCAGATGCACAAGGGGGCGCAAGCGTCTGGAGTTCGTTTGCAGTGGCTGGAGGCCCTGGCGCGCCCATTCTCTCTCCCCCTCTATCTGTCTTTCTCTCTCTGTCTGTCGCTCTCAAATAAATAAATAAAAAATGAACAAAAAAATTAAAAAAATAAAAAAAGAACTTCATTTATAAATTATGAACATTTGGTCCTGAGTGTCCTACTAGAATATTACTGGCATCATATAGAGGCCCATTTATGAAAGCATATGCACATAAAGGAAAGAAGGGGCCACACTCTCCCCGCATTCTTATTTACTCTTCCTGGCTTCTGTGTGTGGAGAATAATGGAGTGATTTTAGGTGAACAAGTGGCAGGAGCAGACACTGGTCATGATGCAGGTCGAGAGAAACAGAAGCTACCAGCAGAGTTTCCCGTAGTAGGCAACAAAGTCTTGGTGTGAGCTGTCTCAGAACTGGCTCCTGTCCTCGACAAGCCATCAGCTCTCAGCCATGTAAAGGCAGCAGAAGTTTTTCTGGTTTCTCCTGACGTGGAAGAGTCTTTCCATGTGGTCATTTTGAGACCCAGGCCGCTGCCATCTTTGGTCTCAGAGTCATGTGCAGTGAGCCAGTGGAGATGGGAGCTCTTGGGGGATCGTGTGTGCAGTCTGGTTCTTCAGCCAGAAAGAATCGATAAATTAGGGCCCTCCTCTGACAATTTCTGCTACAGGAGAAAATGATGCCATAAATAGACAACTGTGGGCAGAAGTAGCAGCAACAGAGTCAGAGCATGAAAGATCGGAAAGAGCTGAAGTCTTACCATGGTCAGTAGGATGTCTTAGGGAACTTCCTGTGATGGCGGCAGGAGCAGCTGGCTTTGAAGGTGTCAGAAAGGGTCAGAAGCCATCACAGCGCTTGCAACGGGCACATGTGCTCCTGTTCCTCCCTGGATGGCACACGCTGTAGCCTGCAGAGAAGATGGCTTAGTAATGTAGTGTATAGGTTATTAACACCTATGGAAGGGAAGGAAGGAAGCAGGGTGAGGCAGAGGAGGCTGTACCACACCTACACCAGCCAACTTGACATCTGGCCCACAGAGTTAACCCTGTGAGTTGACCTCACCTCTCCTATGTTCATGCATTAACCATGAACCATCCCTGGAAGCCCGTGCCCTGACTGAGGGCAACTTTGTGAAGCCCAAGTAGTCACTTACTTCCCAGGGCCTGGGGCGACAAGTTGTTCTTTGCGGGGTGAGGTGGGCACCTTGTTTTCCAGTCTCTTCGCTGTGGTTTTGCTTCACTTCTCTACTGTGCAGAATACTGTAAACATAGTGTCTTCCACACTCCAAGATGTTTATCGGCAGCCAATGTGCCAGTTTCACGTCGTTCCTAACCACACTCGTGTGCTGTCCAGGCACGTTCAGCCTGTATGCTCATCTCTCCTGCTCTTCCTCTTAAGGCTTTGTGGTTGCCACACACAGCTATGAGCCCCCCATCCTTCCACAAGCCTTTCACGCTCGTCTAACTGGATGAGACAAATTAGCAGAACCCCTCTTCCTCCAGAGAAAATGACAGCGACCCTTCAATGAGACCAAGGCACCATGAGGACCTTCACCTTTTAAATTAGGCTGAGGCACAGCTCAGTGCATTTAGGTTTCCCCTTCCCCTGCCTCTATCTATCATTAATATGTTGAATTTCTCAGTGAGTAAAGGGATGAAATAGTTGATAGCAAATGAATTAGATATCAATTAATTTCCAAAGCAAACCTAATGGGCATTTAAGAAGAGAATTTAATGTCTCATTTACTCTCTATAGCTATCTTGTTAAATGCCAATTAAGTATCTAAATATTTCCTACAAGCTTAATGAATTATAATAAGTAATAAGTGATTACCACTTTTTCCTAAGATCTTGGCACACTCAACTTCTACTGCAATGATACTAGATTTTTTCCTTGTCCTATTTATAATATAGATAAAATAGACTTAACTAGAATGAGTTATCTTAGTTTTCAATAACAAATCTACATTGATGGTCAGTTCTGTGCACAAGAAAATGTCAAAGTGCATATAGCTAGACAATATGACTAATGAGGTTATTTTATTTGAAAATTAAGCGGGCAGTACTAGCACATTACCTGTAATAAATGCCTTAATGTTCCATGCACCCAGTGGCTGCTCACTACTTTCTCTAGCACTGAATACCATTTTTAGACACCATGGCAGAATGTATTTTCACAGACTTGAACATGGGCCAGTGGGTGTGGGGTTGCAATTAGTGAGGACATGAAGACGTAAAGCCGGGCTAGGCAGAACGCTCCGTCACAAGGTAGAAAATGGGAAAGATAGAGGAGGCCTGGCCTGGAATCTGGTTTTCAGGCTTTCTCTGCCATTCTGGAGAACAGAGTAAAATGCAGATCTACCCTGCTAGGCTTTGACAGCTGAACAGCTTACCGTGGATTAGGAGCGAAGTCCTAAGGAGCAGTGAATTGCTGCTGCATGCCAGAGAAGTTTCTGGTTCTCAGAAGGACATGGAGACAGCGAAGTGGTGGTGCCTGGGCATGAGGCTTGGTGGGGGTGGGCAGAGGTGGGCAATGCTGGCCAGACCTGGGCCAAACAGAGTTCATGAGCTGCCTCCCCTGCATGTCATGAAGAGTGGCCAGATCCTTCACAGCAGGGCTGAGGGAAGCGGCTCTGGACAGAAGACAGCTCTTCATGAAGGGGAAGGTAAGGGCATGCAAGCTGGAATCATGTAGAGCTCAGCTCTAGTTGCCTCAGAGTCTTAGTTGTTTTACAAAATAAGAAGAGGGACTGAGGTGAGGGTGAGAGGGAGGATTTGTTCAAACTAAGCAAGATGATGCTACAAATACCACACACTCACTAAGTGCCAGTATACTTTGTACGACTAATGATAAAAATTAAATATTGATGATGATGATGCAATAAACTTGTTTCTGTTCCTGAGGTGAGGACCACACATTTGACAACTTTTCCTTCCTGAAGTTGGTTTAATCATAGTGGTTCTGAAACATGCACAGGTCCATGAAGAGGGCCTGTGTGTCTTTTCTGATGATGCAGCTCCTGTATACAACATGACATATTTTTAAAAAATTGTTCATTTTTATTTATTTAGTTGAGAGTGACAGGGAGAGAAAGAGGCAGACACAGAGAGAGAATGGGCGCGCCAGGGCCTCCAGCTGCTGCAAACGAACTCCAGACGCGTGCGCCCCCTTGTGCATCTGGCTAACGTGGGTCCTGGGGAATTGAGCCTCGAACTTGGGTCCTCAGGCTTCACAGGCAAATGTTTAACTGCTAAGCCATCTCTCCAGCCCACATATTTTTTTTTCCTTACACAAAGGTAAGGGAGGGGGCTGGAGAGATGGCTTAGTTGTTGAGGCACTTGCCTGTGAAGCCTAAGGACCTATGTTTGACTTTCCAGATCCTACATAAGCCAGACATGCAAAGTTGAGGCAAGCTCGAGGCAAGCTCAAGGTCGCACATGGCCACTAGGTGGAGAAAGCATCTGGTGTTCAATTGCAGTGGTTGAGGCCCTGGCATGCCAATTCTCTCTCTCTCTCTCTCTAAAAAAAAAAACAAAAGAAAACAAAGGGATGGTGCTGAGATGACTCCACAGTTGAAAACACTTGCTTGCAAAGCCTGAAGGCCTGGGTTCAAGTCCCAGTGTCCATGTAAATCCAGATGCACAAGGTAGTACATGCATCTGGAGTTTGTTTACAATGGCAGGAGGTCCTGGTGCATCCACACTCACTCTCTCTGTCTGCCTCTTTCTCTGTCTCAATTATATAAATAAAAACAATTAAAACAAATAAGAAAACGAAGGGAATGCTGTGTAATTACCACAACGATCACTCCTCCTCAGATGCATTATCAAATACCCTGTTCCCAAAAAGCCCCATAAGATGAGGAGGTGCCTCTCGGCTGAGACTGGGGAAGCAAACAGCTTCTTGGTTCCCAAGGACAGCTCTGTTCCTCCACGAGGCCATTCATCCCAGCTCTACACAATTACTGTCGCTTACACAAACAGTTATGGGACACATTCAGATGACAAATGTTAGGCGGCCATTCTAGTCACGTTTTTGAAAAATATTTTTATTACAGGAAGATGCTCATGATGTAGCATTTAAAAAGGGGCGGGGGAAGCAGGAAGCAAATCAAAAACAGTACAGACAATTACCAGTAAAATGTAGCCTCCTTCCTCCCACCTTAAGGCTGGCCTCAGCAAAATATCAAGCAGAAGGAGAAAGCAGGACAAAGGTGCAATTAGTTCCAAGTGCAAGATGGCACATAAAAACTGCTGGGTATCAGTACGGGAGTTTCTCTTATCATGATATTGGGGGAAAAATCCTTATTCCTTAAAACCCCTTTCAGTAGGTTTTCCCCAGTGTCTGATTCCCTGCAGGAGTTAGTTAAACTATCCCTCCTTCTAGTCTGTCTCCTTTTAGCTCTAAAACACTAATTCATAGGAGTATATCTGCTCACACCATGCTCTCCTTGCTTGCCAAATCCCTTCATCTTTCCTTACCTCCACCTTTGTCTCTTATCAGTGCATGGGGAAATAGCACTTGAACCTCAAAGTCTGGCTCTGAAACTTGCTGGTGAAGTTGCATCGTTATGTAATCATGCATGATTTTCCTCATCTTGCTGTGCCTCAGTTCCACCTACATAAAACGGGAATAATAGGGACATAGTCTCAAAGCGTTCTTTCAAGATCAAACGGGTGAGCCCACGCTCTTCTGGAGGTCCGTCCATCACTCCTGAACTTCCAGATTCAGCTGAGTCTCCGTCTGACCTCTATCTCCACATGGGCTCTTTACACCCTCCTGTCCCCCACGTGGAGGGAATTGTTTGTGCTTTCTTTTCTAACTCTCCTTTTATGTTGCTCCCAGGCCCATCATGTGTTTTCTCAGACTCTTCATTTTATACTCCTCTAAATAAAGTAATAAGTTAATAATTAAAAAATGAGTGAGCCGGGCCAGAGGCATGGCTTAGCGGTTAAGGTGTTTGCCTGCAAACCCAAATGACCCAGGTTCAATTCCCTGGGAACCACGTTAATGAGATGCACAGAAGGGCACACGCATCTGGAGTTCGTCTGCAGTGGCCGAAGGCCCTGGTATACTCAGTCTCTCTCTCCTTTCTGTCAAATAAATAAATAAAAATAAAATATAAAAAAATGAGTAAGCCTAGATGAATTACATAGAATATTGCTGGTTTAAGAGCTAAATAAATGTTAAACTGCTACTTTGATTATCTCTATGTGGATTCATTGACCTCCTCTTGGATTCTTCAAGTTTCAACTCCACCCTTCATAATAGACAAGGAAGAGGAGGGAACATTTACAAATAATTCTAAATCGACATGTACTTAAACACTGCCATATTGCATGCGGGGAAATGTTTGAAAACAGATGGAATCTGGTTAATTATCTTAAAATGAAGATACTGTGATCCCAATGTCATCTGAGTGGTGAGATAAAGGCTATCAAGAGTTGAGGACCTTGGCAAGACTACAGAAGTTGAAAAAAAAAATAAACATGAATGTGGTTTCTGCCTGTAGCACCCAGAAGGAACTAAGGCTGGCCAACAGCTTAATTCTTGCCCCAGAGGCTTATTTTTTCAGACTTTTGATCTTCATAAGTATAAGACAATAAATTAATGTAGGTAACTTGTTAGAGCAACAATAGGTAATTAATGTAGTGAAAGAGATCATATAGACTCTAAGATTTAGACTTCAGGAGAGAGGCATTAAGACAGGGGGGGAGAGAGAGGGAGAGGGAGGGAGAGAGAGAGAGAGAAGAGATAAAACAGGACACATATGCCAGGGAGCAGGAAAATCAACCAAGAGCAAGAGAGTGCCAGAGAGAGGGATTTATGGGAAGAGAAGGGCAACTGCTCAGCCAGGGAGGGACCTTGGGGAGTGTACTGAGGTGGAGGCTAAGTGAGGTGTCATTTCCATCCTCTTACCTCGGACATGTCCTCAATTACCATAACAGGCGATGGTCCTGTAGTCTGAGCATGGCCAGAAGGGAGGAGAAAGAGAGCTCTGGGGCTCTTACAGAGACCACAGTAGAATTATGAGAAATTTTAATTTTCTTCTTCTTTAAGTTGTTTCTACTTTCCGAAACAAAAGAACAACGCTAGTTTAGGGAAAAAAAAAAAAAATCCTCCGGGTGCTAACTTACTCTCCGTTGGAGAATCTGCTTCTCTTTTCCAGATAGATGCAGATCCTAAGAAGAGAGCTGCCCCAACATACCTCAGAAGGGACCCAACTGAAACTAAGGACAACTGGCGAAATAAGCAAGGGTGATGTTTTCCTGTGAACCGGATACCAGCACAAAGAGGAAGGAGATCAACGCAGAGAAAAATCAACTCCTACCAAATCAGAGAGCCAGTGCCTCAGAGGCCCCAACACCTCAGCACTGAAGCAGACCAAAAATGAACCCAACATGGCTCAGGGAAATCTTGCGGAAGAGGGGGCGGAAAGAATGTCAGAGTCGCATGTTGGGTCATGATTTGCAGAGACATTTATCATACCAATAACCGGGGGCTAACTCCACAATGCACGACCCATTTTCATTAACAAGGAGGGTCTAATGGGAGGGGTAGATCACAGATGAGCCTAAATAATGGTACCAAACTGCCTGTATTTACTGAAAAGAAAACTAATAAATTAAATTAAAAAAAAAAGGCACAGCAATGCAAAAAAAAAAAAAAATTAATCCAGAGCAGATGCCTATTCCGTGCAGTGCCTAGTCTCGTGCTGCTGTAGAGGGTACCTGGGCATCACTGCCATGTGCGGCCATTGCTCACACCAAGATTAATTTCTTGCCTCACTTCCACCATCCATTTAGGCTGATGCTTCTCCATCTGCTTAAGTCCTTCACATTGGTTCTTTTCAAACATTACTGTGTCTATAAAAATGTAAGATCTGGGGGATGGAGAGATGACTCAGTGGTCAAAGGCACTTGCTTGCAAAGTCTGATGGCCTGTGTTTGTTTTCCCCCTAGTCACATAAAGCCAGATGTACAAAGTGGTACCTCTATCTAGAGTTCCTTTGCAATGGCAGGAAGCCCTGGCTTATCCATTCTATTTCTTTCTCTGTCTCTGTTTCTCTCTCTGTCTTTGCAAATAAATAAGTTTAAAACATAAAAATAGCAAAATATATGATCTTATTAAAACTGAGATGTTCTACAAATATAGTCCTCAGGAAAATGCCAACCCTCCCTCTGCCCCCCAGAATTACCACTAAAGTATATAAGAAGAAAGTCACTAATAATCCCAATACTGGTTGAGGATGCCATTCTACACACACACACACACACACACACACACACACACACATAGAGTACTGATGGGGATGCAGGATATAAAACCATTATGGAAGACTATTTGGCAGTTTCTTTTAAAAGTTAGACATCCGATCCTGCTATCCCGTTCCCAGTTGTTCTCCTCCTCCAACAAATGAAATTTGTCCCCACAAAGACTCAGGCATGACTATTCCTAGCTACTAGATTCATAGTAGTCCATGTGGAAGTTCTAAACAGCTGTCAACTTGACACTGCAGATCAAGAAGTAGTGTATAGGGTCACAGTGGAAAAGTCCTTGACAAGCAACAGAAGACTAGTGATGAGCATGTGACTCAGTAGTAGAGCGCCTGCTCTTTATGTCAAAAGCCTCGGGTTTGCCCCACCCCCAGAAGGTAAAATGATCAATTGTGACAACAAACAAGCAAGCAAACAAAAAATAGATCAATGGTCAAAGGGAGAGAGAGTGCAAATGAGGGCCAGATATCTCTGAGGGTGTTTTGATTGTCAGGGCAGTTTCATTGGTATAGATACCAAAACTGATCAAAGTTTGTTTTTAAACTGGATGTGGTTTATTTTTATTTTTATTTTTAATTTTTAATTTTTATTTATTTATTTGAGAGCAACAGAGAGAGAGAGGCAGAGAGAGAGACAGAGAGAGAGAATGGGTGCGCCAGGGCCTCCAGCCACTGCAAACGAACTCCAGACGCGTGCGTCCCCTTGTGCATCTGGCTAACGTGGGTCCTGGGGAATCGAGCCTCGAACCGGGGTCCTTAGACTTTACAGGCAAGTGCTTAACCACTAAGCCATCTCTCCAGCCCCTGGATGTGGTTTATTATATATGAGTATTGTTTAGGTTGATGAGGGTCCCTGACTGAGGTTGGTCTGGTTGCATCTTTGCCTGGAGTCTTGGTTGCAACAGAGCTGCTGATCCTAGGACCATACACTAAGGAATAAGGCTCTGCAATGGTTTCTCTTCACCTTTTCAATTCACAGCAAATATGTCCTGGTTTTTCAGTAAGAAACTACCCTCCATAACTGTGCACCTCCACTCCCCATATACACCCACTTGTATGGTGACTTGAAAACATGCAGGACAAAATATTTCAAAAGAATTTCTATTGCTTTTGCAGTAGCTTTCCAAGCTCCATCACTCACCTTTCCTTCACGACACTGGCTTGAGCTTGACATGGAAACACTTGTGATTTTCAGCCAAAACCCTCTTGGGACTATAGAACCTTCACTCCAAGCTTTGAGCAAATATTGTTAGCCTTTGCTTAAAACATCAATTTTCAGGTATGATTTGAAGGGAATAACTCAATGATTATTCTGAATACTTATCCAGAGAGGGATTAGGACCAACTCAAGACCTGCAGAAAGGCCATGGACCATCTTGTACTTCATACTTGCCTGGGAATTGGGCAACTTTGGTTCCTCTACAGGATTCAAAGTCTCATACACAAACTAATTCCTTGACATTGAAAAGAAGGCTGTTTCTCTAGTAGCACAGTTTGCTTCTCCCTCTCATTCTAGCTGTGGTTCATATGCAGCCCAAACCTGTCCCTCAACAAAGCCATAAATCAATATAGTTTAGACATATTAGAATATAATTAAATATTTGAAATGATGGCTGCAATATAAATTCTAAATTCCTTTTAAACTGTCCCAAACAAACAGGATAAAGAAAAGTATTGAATGTGGTTATGAGCCCTCCCTTTATCTCAATGTCACTTAAAGATACTGGTAAAACATTCAGAAGAGAACTATTAACTGTGGCCTTTCTGTCTGTATTTGGACAAAATTTATTCCTTTTAGGAAAACTGTGCCTCTACCAGGCATGCAAGTGTGGTGACTCATCTCTTTAATCCCATCACTTGAAGACCTGAGGTAGAAGGATCACTGTGAGTTCAAGGCCAGCCTGGGCTTGCTGAGTTTATTCCTGATCAGCCTGAGCTACAGTGAGATCCTGACTCACAAAAGCAAAAAAAAAAAGAAAAGAAAAGAAAAGAAAAGAAAAAGAAGAGCTCTTCCCTAAGTATTCCTATTACATAAGGCATGTATCTGTTGTAATTGTTTTTTGTCATGATTATGAATTTCATAAATTCAAGCAGTGAATTTAAGAAATATGGTCCTTCAATCAAGCTTCCTATGTATTTCTTAGTCCTTAGCATATTGGATGAATGCTTACTTTCTCAAAAAACAATAGGTTAAGGGCTGGAGAGTGCTCAGTGGTTAAGGTGCTTGCCTGCAAAGCTTCACAACCTGGGATTGATTTCTCAGTACCCACAAAATCCAGATGTATCTGGAGTTTGATGCGTCTGGAGTTTGTTTACAGTGGGTACAGGCCCTGGCATGTCCATAGTCTCTCTGTCTGTCTGTCTCTCTCTCTGCTTACAAATATATATATATATATATTTTATATCTATCTATTTAAAATTAAAATAGGATAAATACCATTGTTTACATCTGGTATATGCTTGGACATGGCGATGTGTAAGGTCTACCTAACTATTCCAGAGGCAGAACAACTGAACCAACGTTTCTATGTGTGTCAGGCACAGTTTTGGCTCTTTCTAAAAAAAAATTAAAAGCAAAAACAGTCACCTGGCTGGATGGTTTCCTGCGTGTCCTCCTCTTCAGATCCTCATGACTATGAAATAAGCAACAACAAAACTCCTCTAAAGCTGAACTAACGTGAAATAACCCAGGGCTTGAACTTGTCGCATGACGTTGCTTTAAATTTTAATGCAAGCTCGGGAATAGATTTGTGTATGGCAAGGTAAAGCAAAGGCCATGAAATATTGATTCTGTACATTTTCTTATGCATTTTTATTCTCCAATTTAG
This sequence comes from Jaculus jaculus, assembly GCF_020740685.1. Classification (NCBI taxonomy): domain Eukaryota; kingdom Metazoa; phylum Chordata; class Mammalia; order Rodentia; family Dipodidae; genus Jaculus; species Jaculus jaculus. The sequence goes on from NC_059109.1 coordinate 119,640,355, forward strand.
TAAATTTTTCATCTTGCCTGCACTTAGAGGTTGCCTATGAAGTCGTTACTACCAATTGTATTAGCCGTTGTAAATAAATAATCGTTGCTAGAGCTGTTTGCATGACGGGCAGTGGACAGGATTTGTCTCTCGTCAGCCCTGCCTTCCGACAGCCCAGCCAAGAAGGATGAAAAGGGATGGTGGCAATTTTCCTAACAGCACGCTAGCGGACACTTTCTAAAAGAAGAAGCGTTTTCAACGAAGGAGCAGTGAGGAACTCCAACACTGCAGCAAAAACAAAACCACGATTCTTACAATTGCCCATTTGGGATTTGGAGAAGGCTAAATAGATTTAAAAAAAAAAAAGAAAAGAAAACCTCAAGACATCACATCACGGTAGAATTTTATAACATGAATATATCGTGGAGAATTCCTCATGTCACCTGCTCTACTTTAGAGAAAATAAAAGTGCCATTAATGGGCTTGCCTCTCACCCTAGTCCTCGTTTATGAACACAGGTTGTACTTCTCACGCATGTGAAACATCTCAGACACTTCCTGTCGTTTTCATGCTGTCTTGCACTTTACTTTCCTGGAAGAAACACCTACATCCCTCTGTTCGGCATCTAACAAGGTCTGAGAGCCCAAAAGCATGCAGATGTTAGTTCAGGCAGCCAATCTTACAACTTTTCATACATAATACATGAGGGGGTCTCTGAGAGTTTCTGTTGCTTATGGAAATCATGCCCATTTTTATGAAGATTTAATTTATTAATTCATTACTTCCGTGTTCTTTCCTAACCTTTTTATTGACAATTTTCACAAATATGCATAATGTATTTTGATCATGATCCCCTCTCATTACCTTCTTTTGTTCCTCCCTCTTCCACCCCTTTCACAGGACCCTTTCTTCTTTCTTGTCTGTTATTTTGAGAGATTGGATATGTCTCTAGAGTCCTGGGAAAACAGACCAAAGAGTCACAAGAACTTTTCCAGCTGGTCCCAAATTTCTTATCCCTACAGCCAGAACACACCAGGAAGGGTGAGGGAACAAGATCAGGTAGATATTTAGCCTTGAAAAACAAAACAGGGAACAAAGACTTGTCCCCTCTTTATTTTATCAGCACCATGGCCAGCCTGTGATCCAAGCAATCATATTTTTTTTTGTTTTATATTTATATTTGCTTGCTACTGTAGGACATTCTTAAAAAACAAAGACAAGTGAGGTTAGTTTGACTCTTGATCTCTGATACTTTTACAGCTAACAGAGAAACAGCACTGGAGAAAAATAAAGGTGCCCAATTACTTTTTATCTTAAATTTCAGTTTGACATACAGCTTAATAGCCTTTAGAATTTTTAAAAATATTTTTATTTGTTTATTTGCAAGCAGACAGACACACACATAGAGAGAGATAGAATAAGTAAGAATCCCAGGGCCTCTAGCCACTGCAAACAAACTCCAGAAGCATGTGCCACCTTGTTCATCTGGCTTTATGTGGGTACTTGGGAATTGAACCTGAGACATTAGGCTTTGCAAGCAAGTGGCTTAACCACTGAGAAATCTCTCTAGCCCCATCTAGATTTTCAAAGCCATTACTAGTGTACTTCTTTATTTACCTTTAAGTTCTAAATCTCTTCATATCAAATCTAAACTCATAGCAGAAAAGAAAAAAAAAACATCCTAAATAATATACAAGGAGAGATCTCCTCTTACTCTCCTGGTTTGTTAATTTGGGGCTTAAGTGAGTCAATATGTGAGGGGAGTTCATTTCAAAACACTGAGTATTGCTGACTTAGGTTATGTATTTTACCCAGATTCTCACCTGTAAGTTCTGGTACCTGCAAGTCTGGTCATGACACAAGACAGATGCCGTAAGGTGTGTCAAGGAAAGCCAGCTTTTAGATGTTTGGGTCAGATTACAATGTGAGTGCAGACATCTTATCATCTCTTGAATTTGGCAAAGCTCTCCCTCTTTGCAGCTAAATTTCTGTTTCAAAACTCCACAAAGATATGGAGTGGACAGAGAAGAACTGAGATCCAGGGAATAGTGTGATAAAATTATAGAAATACAAGAACATTTTGGTGGGTGTAGCGCAGGAACTCAGAAAAAAAGACAACGATGGCTCAACATCAACCCCTTTCCTAAGAAAGGGCTTTGGCCTCTGGCGTGAAATGCAGATGCTCATGCGTTTATCCCGAGGAGGAAGAACAAAACGTGGGCAGGCTTGGTGGCAGAGTAATCTTACGTTGTTGTCTTAACTTGCTCTTCAGAGATTGGCATAATTATGCACAGCAGACTTTCAGAGTCCTCCGGGATTAGAAAGGTGGTCCCATGAAGAAGAAAGAGGTCAACATGATGAAGCCAAGCAGAACATTTGGAGGACGCTGTCTGAACGCTGGAGGAAGCCATGCCTTCCTGATTTGGAACAGGATGTGTTGAAGGGGAGTCAAGCAAACCACCTTTCGCGGGTGCCTGAGCTCTGAGACCTGCCCTGACAAATACCAGGAGCTTCTGGAGCCAGCGGCCTTGAGAAGACCTAGGATCCAAGGAGGTACGACATCAAAGAAAACCCTCTTCCGGCTGCAGAGGCATTTCCTCCCCATGTGAAGCAATAGCACCAGGAAGGAGCCTGGGCATTGCCAAAGTTTATACTGGAGTAGAGACTTGTGCCAAGTAAAATGGGAATTGAAACACTGAGCGGAGAGGAACAACTTCACCAGGCCTGGAAAGAAATGCCACAGAGATAAATGAATGTTCCTGTGAACACTGCTCAGAGTTCAGGCTTCCTCCCAACGCCCCTCTGGCTGCTCAGTAACAACGAAGAGCGCTGTAAACTTACGCCCAAGAAGCCCTCTGTGTGCCATGGAAGAAGCCAAGAACAACGGAGAGGAACCCGAAGGGGAAGCAGAAACAATTGACCTAAAATGTTGATGGAAAAACACCAGTGCTGCTTACACGTCTCATCACTTAAAGATGAAAAAACTAAAACAGCACCAAACTCAGATCTGTGAAAAATTTACAACTATTAAGTGTAGGGAAATGTATACAATATGTGAAAGAAATAATACTAATAGCAACAAGGAAAAAAGTGTCAACATTGCTTCTTGTGTCTTCAGAATTATTCAAGAAATTAGATGCCCTCTCATGAGAACTGGATAATTTGACGTAAACAGAAAATGTGATAGTCAATTTTTTTTCAAAACACTTTATTTATTTATCTGAGAGAAAGGGAAGGAGAGAGAGAGAGAGAGAGAGAGAGAGAGAGAGAGAGAGAGAGAGAATATGGGTGCACTAGGGCCTCCAGACACTATAAAGGAACTCCAGATGTATGTGCTACCATGTGCATCTGGCTTACATGAGTACTGGAAAATCGAACATGGGTCCTTAGGCTTCCCAGGTAAATGCCTTAACTGTTAAGCAATCTCTGCAACCCAATAGTTCCCCCCCCAGTGGAAACTAAATTATGTAAGAGAGAGGAATGCAAAGACTGATTCTGATACCTGTTTTAGAAACACTAAAAGAGAGATGGACAACTGAGAAAGAGTCAAATAATGAAGTATGGGGAGGGTATGCTTCTGGAGTTGCGGGGAGGCTTTGGCAAGCCCATTCTCTCTCTCTTTCTCTCTCTCTCTCTTTCTCTCTCTCTCTCTCTCTCTCTCAACTTGAAAATAAATGCATTAAAAAATTTTTCAAAGTAGGGTCTCACTCTAGTCCAGGCTGACCTGGAATTTACTACATAGTCTCAGGGTGGCCTCGAACTCACAGTGATCCTCCTACCTTTTCCTTCTAAGTGCTGGAATTAAAGACTTGTGCCACCACTCCTGGTAAGTACCTAAGATATATTTTTTTCAAAAGTGAGAAATCCCACTGAGGAGGGCCCTTAGTGGAATAGGGATGAGGAGAAGGGAAAAGGTGGTACCAACACATGAGGTATCCATACAAAGTATGTTCTTTTTTTTTTTAAATTTTTTATTTATTTATTTGAGAGCGACAGACACAGAGAGAAAGACAGAGGGAGAGAGAGAGAATGGGCGCGCCAGGGCTTCCAGCCTCTGCAAACGAACTCCAGACGCGTGCGCCCCCTTGTGCATCTGGCTAACGTGGGACCTGGGGAACCGAGCCTCGAACCGGGGTCCTTAGGCTTCACAGGCAAGCGCTTAACCGCTAAGCCATCTCTCCAGCCCCAAAGTATGTTCTTAATTAAAAAAAAAAAAAAGTGAGCTGGGTATAAGTCAAACAGGACTACCTGGAGAAGAGATGAAAGGATCAAAAGCGTGGAGGTGATATGCAAAAAGAGTGGTAGGCGGGCTGGGGAAATGGCTTAGCGGTTAAGGTGTTTGCCTAAGGACCCCATTTGATTCCCCAGGACCCACTTAAGCCAGATGCACAAGCGGGTGCACGCTTCTGGAGTTTGTTTGCAGTGACTGGAGGCCCTGGTGCACTCATTCTTTTTCTCTGCCTCTTCCTCTCTCTCAGATAAATAAATTAATTAAATTAATAAAAAAAAAGATGCTAAGCATGCAGGATGAGGAGGCAGAACAGGTCTCATAACCTTCTGGGAAAGATCCTCTAGAAGAAAAAGAAGGAATCTGAAATGAGAGATATAACAGAACTTTCTTGAGCCAAAGAAGAGCTATTTGGTAGGGCATTCTCACTTTCTAGAACACTAAGGAAAACAGAGCAGCACCTACAGATATCTTGATAATTTTTTCACAGTGTTAAGTAAAGAGAAAAACACAATTGTGGTGAAAAATGAGGCTGCTATGTAGAACCAAATATCCATTAAGCTACAGACTTCTCCCATCCAGAAAATGTTAGCAAGAAATAGAGCAATGTCTATGGAACTGTGGCGATAAAAGGTGGGACTTGAGAATTCCAAACTCAATCCAATTCTATTCATATAAAATAACACAAGGGGGGGGGGTGCAGAAGAAGAAGGAGAGAGGGAGGGTGGGGGAAGGTAGATTAAAGGAGGTTGAGAGAGAGCTTTCTCACATATAGAAGGGTCCATGTAACAATTTATTTATAAAAGAAAGATTCACCTGTTTGATGAATGGTGTAGGCAGGGGCTCAAGGTTCCTTTTCCCATGCAGATAACCATGTTATTGCTGACTTGGCCTAATTTATTGAGTTGACCTCACTTTTCCCAGGTGATTTCACTATTCTCACTGCAACATGCCAAGCTGTAGTGTGTGGGCTGGATGTTATGATCTCCCCTGGGCTTCTTAGGTCACTTGCTCCATCACTGTACTGTCATTAAAAACAGTTAAAGGGCTGGAGAGATGGCTTAGTGGCTAAGGCACTTGTCTGCAAAGCCAAAGGACCTTGGTTCGATTCCCCAGTACCCATGTAAGCCAGATGCACAAGGTGGCGCGTGCATCTGGAGTTCATTTGTGGTGGTTGGAAGCCCTGGAGCACCCATTCTCTCTCTCTCTCTCTCTCTCTCTGCCTCTTTCCTGCTCTAAAATAAATAAATAAATACATAAATAAATAAATAAAATATTTTTTAAAACCATTAAAATTATAATAATGTTTAGTAGAAATAGTTATCTATTTCCTTCTAATTTATCATGATTTTAAGAATTGATTCACAAAACATCAATTAAAAATTAACTGTTAGGCATTTTCAGTTGTGTTTGCTCAGATTGAAAAACTGAACTGGAGATACGTTTGTTCAGGTTTCTTTCATGTGATCCAATGACTGTATAATTTCTCCCAAAAACATATTCCACGTCCTTGTCAGGTTCACACTACGTCAACGAATGTTAGTTGTAAACTGTAAATGTTATGTTTTTATAATTTATTTTCTATTTCATCGTCTTGGTATGACTGATATTGGATTTTTGGTTAGTAGCTAACACATTTGAGGAATTCTCTCAATGATATTAATACATGGTCTGTAGATTTTCATGTACTACATTATCCATGGAAAATAACAAATTTGACCTGTGCTTGCCAGTTTTGTGCCTCTTCCATTCTTGTGCTGTGCTGCTTTGCCCACGATCTCCTTTCTAGAATTACTTTGTGATTTCTGATTAATATGTTTCCTTGGGTCCTCCAATTTAAATGCAATACGATGTCTTCACGAGTTATCTTTTCCTTTCAAAGTCTGTAGCCGAGCCAGAGCGGCAGGGAGAAGAAGATGGGGAGGCAGAGGTGGAAAGAGGAAGGGGAGGTAGAAGAGAATGGAGAGGAGGAGGTGGAGGGGGAAGGGAAGGAAGAAAAGGAAGAGGAGGAAGGAAAGAGTCAGTATCCTGAAACCCCTTTTTTTTTTCCCTTTGAATCTATTCCTCTTAAAGCCTGCAGATTGTTCCTACCATATAAACTAGACTACACTGCTTATTGCTGCCCATCAAAGCCTAAATAAATAAATAAGTGAAGTGCCCAAAAAGACATGCTCCCACGTACCTGTCCAGTGCCCCTCTGTTCTCCAGCCATGGACTTCCTTCCCATCCTCGAGTGTGCCAGGCTCTTCCTCACCTTGCTGCTTTATTGCGTTAGCCGCTCTGGCTGGAGGGGCCGCCTCCACCGGCCTCTGGCTGACTTCTGCCCGTCCTCTCGGCTTCACCCACGTGCCGCTTCCTCAGTCGTTTTCCCTGGACTCTGATTTTAACTTAGCCCACGCAGTACTAGTCCACTTTTTAGGAGCACGCTGTGTTTTCTTATTGTTGTTGTTTTATTTTTGTTTGTTTTTACTGAGAAGACTCATATACCACAAATTAGCCCTCTAATGCAAATGATTCAACAGCTTTCAGTGCCTCTGCCTTTGTCTTCTTAGGAAACATTTTTTTTTTAAATTTATTTACTTATTTGAGAGTGACAGACACAGAGAGAAAGAGATAGAGGGAGAGAGAGAGAATGGGCGCGCCAGGGCTTCCAGCCTCTGCAAACGAACTCCAGACGTGTGCGCCCCCTTGTGCATCTGGCTAACGTGGGACCTGGGGAACCGAGCCTCAAACCAGGGTCCTTAGGCTTCACAGGCAAGCGCTTAACCGCTAAGCCATCTCTCCAGCCCCCTTAGGAAACATTTTATCTCCACAAAGGAAGATCTGTATCCATTACACAGGCACTCCCCCTCTGCTCACTCCTAAGCTGGGCAAATCTCTACGGACTTACCTGCACTGGATATTGTACATAAACAGAAAAATGTTATATGTGACCTTTTTTTGTTGGCCTGGCTTCTCTCACTTAGCATGTTTTAGGGTTCACTTTTGTTGTAATATGTCTAACCACAAAATAATCAATACTTCATTGTAGCACATTTAGTTTATCTACTGGTGGACTTTTGGGTTGATTGGGATATTGTAAATAATTCAGTTACGAATGAACACCTATTGAGTCTTGTTTTTCCAATTCATTTTGAGACACTATGATATTTTATTTTTTTACTTACTGATTTGAAAGTATGTGTGTGTGTGTGTGTGTGTGTGTGTGTGTTTGAGAGAGAGAGAAATGAACTGGTGTACTAGGGCCTTCTTCCAATGCAAACAAAGTCCAGACCTAGGTGCCACTTTGGGCATCTTGCTTTACATGGGTACTGGGGAATCAAATCCAGGTTATCAGGTTTTGCAAGAAAACACCTTTAATGACTTGCTATCTGTCCACTCCCACTGTGGACTTTTAATTTGTTGTGTATATCAATGGTCCTAGTGTGGTACTTACTTGTCCAATTCTTTACCTATTACCCACTTGCCCACATTCTGCTCAACACCCTAGCTGCTGCAAGAAACATTTCATCAATGCTGCAGCTTCTCCATAGCTAACCCAAAGAATGCATTTTGCTTAATGTATGAAAGAATCGGCAGATGCAAAAGCAAGTCATCCAAGCCAATGGGATTGGGGGATAGACTTTGGAGACTCCTAGAAAGAAACAAGGCCATGCATTTTACAAGTCTCAAAAGCAGCTGAAAAATGACCCTTCTTCAGTGAAAGAATGACCCCTTTTCAGTGACTCAGTGACATATCTGGCACATTCCAAACTGAACCCTCCAGCTGTTCCAAGTTAAGGGAGAGTTTTAACCATACTTTGCCTGTTCCACCAAGGGCCTCAGGTTGGTGCTCTTTGCAGCAAAGAAAGCTAAGAGTTGCAGCTTGGGTGCTTCAAAGGTGTGAGCTCATAGGGTATCTGATGTTCCACCAATCCAAGCTTTACTTTCTGCCCCAGTGAGACAGAATTAGGTAATGCAATGACACTCAGGGTGAATCGCATTGCCTCCCAGGATTCCAGTGGCTGAAGTTAAGTCTGGTTTCCATTTGCCCCAAATTTCTGCGTGTGCACACTCTCAATTTGTGATATCAGTTGGTGATATATATAGAGAGAGAGCAGATATATATGCTATGTGGAGGGAGGGAGGGACAGAGGCAGGTAAGAGCGGGTGTGCTGTGTGGAGGGAGGGAGCCATCAGGTCACCCCTTTCTCTGCCTGGACACTGCTCTGGGCCTAACTTTATCTACAGTCGCTTGCTTCCTCCCTTTCTCCATCCTGTCCTTACTCTATCACTGCTTTCTCTGTCCATTGGCCCTTGCTTCCTGTCTTTATCTGCTCCTCTGCTCTCTCTCTCATCTTTCCTTGGCTTTCTAAGAGGGAGAACCCCGTGTTCCCTGGGCCACGTGTGTATATCGCTCTATCTCTGTGATTTGAGACCGCTGTTGTCCCTTTCAATAAACTGCTTCCTGTCTCCTAGTGGCTGCTTCTATCTCCATTGCCATCAGGGGAGACCGGAACTGGCTGCAATGAATGTGAGGAAGTCTTTATAATTAACAGGATCTGTCTGCTGTTTACATAAACACTTTAAACTACACAGGGAGCCAAGTAGACCGTTTTGCACCATCTGATGAGAATGTAATTAAGTGTGGGAGGTAGTGAGTAGAAAAGGGGAGGGCAAGCTGAGGTTAAATAATAAAGGCAGAGTGGTGCTGGAAGGCATCAGATTCACGAAGGGGGAAGGTTTACGTCCAATGAGACTTCATAATTATGCACTGTCACTGTCTAGGTCCAAGCACTGAGCTAGGCTCTAGGGATCAAGTACTGTTAGTGATGCTCGCTCTGACCTGCCTGAGTTTAGTAGCTAAGAGAATCTAGCAGCCAGAACTCATGCCGTTTGGGTGCGGTAGAGAAGCAGCAGTCGGGTGTTGGTTCTCTAAAAGGTGACTGAGGAGGAGATGTCATGATTATATCTTTTCAAAAACTAGTCTGAGAACAGTTTCACCAGAGGTCTGAGCGATTGGAGCGCCTGCTATTTCAAGAGAGAAGAATGAAAACATCAGTGTCAGAGGGAGCAGGAGGGGATGTAGAACGACCAAGGACTCAACAGGATTCTGTGACATGACTGAAGACAATACACCAAAAGTTAAGTCTGGACCCTGGGAAGTGCCCGGCCACTCTGCAGCTGAGGCTCAGAGACCAGTGGCAGCTGGGCCAATGTGCCCAAGTGTGGTCTTTTCTTCTTCGGGAAGCGACAATGCAGGTGTCAAAAGGTCTTTGGTGGTAGTGGGGTTTGTGAATCAGGGAGCATCTGGAGCCCTTCTTTGATAGAACATAAAAGGGACAAAGATAGCTAAGGTACTTGTGTAGAAGAAATAAGGAAGTGGGGGAGGGCTTCTGCTTTTCCTCATAGCAAAACTTAATTCAAAGAGATGGTAATTAAACTAGCGCATTTTTCTGTCTAGAGATAGACAAGGAGATCAAAGGACCAGGTAAGACAATGAAGAAACAGCCCTTAAACACGTGTGTAAACTTGGCAAGTGACGTAAGTGGCATGATACTTGAATAATAGCAAAATACAATACTCTTACTAATATGAGAACATGACTATTTCTATAGACAAAAGAACATCTCATCTCTGTGTTAGAACCTATGTAAACATCAGCTCTAGAATGAATAAATACCAAAATAATAGAAATTTCAGAAGGAAATCATGGGAGTTCTTTTATGATCTTAGAGGAGAACTATGTGATTTTTCAACAGTGAAAACAAAGCACATGATGTAGAAGATAATGCTGATGAAATTGACTACATGAACCAAAAATCTTTCAGATGACAACTCACATCCACACTGATAACTGATAAGAGGAATGTGTAGAGCACTCCTGTAAATCAGTTGTGGAAAGAGAAACATTCCACAGGAAGAAAATGGGCAAAAGACAGCAACAAAGGAAGCCTGGAATACAAAAACGAAATAGCTAACACATGTACGGGGAGCCTCACCACATTAATAAGTCATAGGTATGCAGGTGAAAATGAGATGCCATTTCCCACCCTGTAGATGATGCCAGTATTTTTGCTGAGTATGTGGAGAAAGAGGTGCTCGCATGGATTGCCCGAGTGATTGTAAATTGTTGCCACTTATTTGGAGATCAATTTAGCAATAACGAATGGAATGGAAGATGTGGACACTTAGTCACCAAGCATACCAGTGGCTACATATCCCTTTTTCATGCATACAAACATAGGGGAGAGGGATAACTTGTATGGTCTCACAACAGAATACTATGTGGCAGAAAAAAGGGATGATTTGAATCTTTATGCATTGGCAGAGCTGATTATTTTATTTTTTAAAATTTTGAGAGAGAGAGGGAGGGAGAGAAAGAAAGAGGTAGATGGAAAGATAATGTGCATGCCAGGGCCTCCAGTCACTGCAAACCAACTCCACATGCATGTGCCAACTTGTGCACCTGGCTTACGTGGGTCCTAGAGAGTTGAACTTGGGTCCTTTGGCTTTTCAGGCAAGGGTCTTAATCAGTAAGCCATCTCTCGAGCCCTAGAGCTGATTCTTAAAACTAATAGCCTGAGAGTCTGTTGAAAATACCTCTGTATCTGGAAAATTATTCACAAAAATGAGTGGAAAAGAATTAAATAATGTGTCTAGGCTCACACAGAAGAGTAAGTAACAGAGGAGCAAATACTCAAGGTCAAGGAAAGGACTGAGAACTGAGGAGACATTTTAGCAGTTAAAGCACTTGCTTGCAAAGCCTGCTGACCAGGGTTTGATTTCCCAGTACTCACATAAAGCCAGATGCACAAAGTGACACTTGTGTCTGTAACAGCAAGATAAACTAACTCACCCATACTCATTCTCTCAAATAAATAAATCAATTTTTAAAAGAAAAGGATGTAAACAAGCTCTAATATAGTTCTTTTGAGATTAAGTTCATTGGGTGATATCTTCATCAGAGCACTTTTATAATTATATTTCAATTTATTTCTGCTAGCACATACTGATTGTTCATAGTAATGATATTCAATGTGATACTTCAACACTTGCATACAGAACATATTCATCAAATTCATCTTCTGTTTTTAACTTACCTTCCCCCAGTCTCTCCCTACCCACCAATAAGCACTACTTTACACTAAGGTCAACTTTCTTTAGCTTGCACATACAGAGAACATATAGCTTCCTTTGGAGTTACCCTTTCTCACTAAACAGAACGTCCTTTGGGCCCACTCATTGTGCAAGCACTGTTTATATGTTTTCTCCTTTCATTATTCATTTGTGCATGAACACGTGTGCATGTGTCGGATGTGTGTGCATGGATGTGCACATTCCAGGCATGTGTGGAAGTCAGAAGACAACAATGAGGTGTCTCTCCTCTCCCTCTCCCTTCTCTGGAGACAGAGTCTCTCTTGCTGCTACTGTTTGGAAGTTTCTAGATTCCCCTGGCTCAGCCTCCCATTGCCTGAGCCAAGCAGGGATTACAGACACTTGTGCCACTTTGCGTCTGGCATTACATGGATGCTGAGGAAGACTGAACTAGGGTCAGCAGGCTTGTAAGCACGTGCCTTTACCCACTGAGCCATCTCCTCAGCCCCACCAGTTCTATTTTTAATGAGACTATTTTTCATATCATTAATATGGAAAATTTGAATGTCACAGATGATCCCATAAAAGAAAACATAAAGAAAGCATATATTTACAACTTGGAATTGCTTTTAATAATTTGAGGCATTAGCCCTTGATTTTAATACTATGTCCAAGTAGAGGTGGAGAAAATTTTCAACTAGAGGAAAGTTAATCATTGATCCATCCTGATCTATTTTGAGGATTTGGGGGCAGAAATCGGTAAACTCTGCACACTGTTGGCCTTAATAGAATAAATATAAATTGTAAACCAGGCATGGTGACACATGCCTTTAATCCCAGAACTCGAGAGACAGAGGTGGAAGGATCCCTATGAGTTCGAGGCCAGCCTGAGACTACATAGTGAATTCCAGGTCAACCTGGACTAGAGGAGTGAGACCCTAGCTGGAAAAACCACGTATATGGACTGCAGAGACAGAAGTCCAAAAGGAGCCACGCGGCTGTTAGTTATCTTTCCAAGTGACTGGAAGCACAGCTGTTCCATCAAGTGGGCTCTCAGTAAACCATATTTTCTTCATGTTCTTCCTGGGGATCGGGGTAGGGGTCATCTCTTCTTCATCCTCTCGCTACCATCCACACACCTAATAATGATAGCAAAGCTACCAATCAGGTTGAAGGTTACAGTGTAACTTAAACAGAACATCGGTTGGAAGATGGAATCATGGCAGAATGAGGACAATGAAGACAGGGACACACGCCTAAGGTTCTTCCTTTATTTCTTGCTTCAGGATTGTCATGCTGCTAAGCTCATTCACCTTCCCCATCAAAGAAAGAGTACGGAGCATTCGTAGGGCAGATGAAGACTTGGAAAGGGACATTTCTACCTACTGGGCTTGTTCACAAATCCGCCATAAAGGCTGCCTACACCTTCTCAAAATAGGGTTCCAAAAATAATTGAAACCCTGGCAGCTTCTTGGAGACAAAAGGTGGCTTCCTGCAGGAGCTGCCCCTGGGAAGACAACTTCATTTGGACAGATCTGCACTGGCGTATCTGTTAACAATACGGCCTTCTCACTTTCCATGCTTCTTTTGGGATTTCCCAAGGCTTGAAGAGAGATTGTCACAAACCGGTTTCCCAAGATAAATCCCATGTCATTCAGCCAGGGCTTGGCATCGAACTGAAAGGCAGTGCAAAGGAAATTTATTAAAATCCAGCCAGAGAATCCCAACAGAAACAAGCATTTATATGGGATCAATATGATATGAGCTCCACCAGGGCATGGACATTTTGTCTCCTTCTTTTTCTTTTCTTTCTTTCTTTCTTTTTTTTACAGAGGAATCCCCCAAACTAGAAAAATTCCTGGTGTGCAGAATAGGATCCATACATCTTTATGAAGTGAGTGGGCTAGCTGTGGTCCATGCTACATTGAATGTCTTGCTGCTCTGTGGTGAGTTGGGAACTGGATTTACAGTTACTCCCTAGTGGTGGAAGGAAGTTCAGAAACAAACCACCACATGGAATATGTTAAATGCTGTAGTGGAAATACATAAGATCACTAGGGGAAAGGTGACTAGCATACAATTGTGCATGCAAAGAAGGAAAACAAAATCATTACAGAAAGGGCTTAAGGAGTTAGTATGGGTGGATGGGCTGCCAAAGAACATTTCAGTCTGCAAGTGGACTACAGGCAAAGACCCATATGGTGGTAAGAAAACACATGATGGCCCATTTTCTCTTCCAGAGCTGTGGCAGCAACGTTGTTGGGTCCGCATCTCTCTCTTCTCCCCCCAGATCAGCCATACCAGGGTGGGAAGAGAGACACATTTTATTTCTTACTACTGTCTTCATTTTTTTTTTTTTTTGAGGTAGGGTAATTGTCTAGTCCAGGCTGAGCTGGAATTCACGATGTAGTATCACTGTGGCCTCAAACTCATGGCAATAATCATCTGTGCCTCCTGAGAGCTGGGATTCAAGGTCTGAGCCACCACACCCAGCTTACTGTATTCTTTTTTTTTTTTTTTTGTTTTGTTTTTTGAGGTAGGGTGTCACACTAGTCTAGGCTGACCTGTAATTCACTATGTAGTCTCAGGATGGCCTTGAACTCATGGCAATCCTCCTACCTCTGCCTCCCAAGTGCTGGGATTAAAGGCACGTGCCACCACACCTGGCTTGTCTTCATTTTTAATCTTTTTGGAAGCTTACCTTTATTAAAATCCTTTTTTATGGTGTTTTTTTTTTAATGTAAGAACCATGTTTATATGTGGGATCCTGGGCTCCATGGTCTTCCTTCTCCCTATTTTTCCTTCCCATCTTCTGCCTTTTTCTCTGTTATATCTGAATAAAGTGTGGTATTAAAAAAAAGAAAGAAAATACATGATGATTTAGGGGTTACCCCTTGAATTTAAGGAAGCACCTGCCAAGGGCAAGGGAAAAGAAGGAGAAAGGAAGATTTACTAAGCTCTAGGCTCTGCATTTAGCTGCGCAGATACAGTAGTGAGTAACCCAGATATGTACTTGGTCACAGCTAGCTGCCATCTGTTATTCTACAATGAGGGATAGTCAAGTGTTGTCTTGGCCATGTTTGTATATCCACGTTCTACAGTGCATTTCAAAGCAAAGAAATCTCTATGAATTCTTGAACAAACAGAAGAATAGCTCCAAAGGCTATCCTAAGTAAAAGATAGTGCTATGGAAAAAAAGAATATCCCAAACTTCCCAAAATAAACTGGGGATTTAGGCTATATTTTCATGCAGAACAAGACTAATGCAGGTTCAAATTCTGGCCCCATCAAGTACAAGTAGCCAATGATAAAATTCATCATCTGAGCCTTGACTGAGGAAGGGTCGATTTGTGTGATTGTGAGGGGAGGGAGTTCACTTTATTTTACTGGATATTGGGGCCACATTCAGCTCATACTAATTTCTTTCTCCAGAGTGGAGCTCCCGAGAGTGAGAATCTTCTAGCAAGATGGGCTACAGCCTTGTTCAGCAACTAAAGGGTAGTTGCAGTATTCCCAAGTGGAGGAGATGACTCAGGTCACAAAGACAACCAGGCAGAGACCATAGGGTTACCTTAGAGTCTCTCCGCCACAAGAATAGAGAGTCCTGAGTTCTCAACCATATGGAGTAGTGTCTTACCTGTGGTGCGTCTTCAGTAAATGATACATTTAATAAATCATAGGAATGGAACTGAAGAGATGGCTTAGTGGTTAAAGTGCTCTAGTCTGATTCCCTAGCACCCTCGTAAAGTCAAATGAACAAAGTGGAGCATTCGTCTGGAGTTTGCAGTGGCAGGGGTCCCTGGCATGCCCATACTCACTCTCTCTCATAAATAAACAAACAAAACATTAAAAAAAACATGTAGGAGGTAATGGGGCATGGTGGTACCCATGTCTGTAACCCTAGTACGGGGGAGGCTAAGGTAGATAGATAGTTCAAGTTTCATCTGGGTTACACAATAAATCCCACTCTAGTCTGAGCTCTATAGTAAGTCCATGTCTCATAAAAAAGTATAAGAAGATAAACAATGTTGTTTCCATATGTATATCGGGCCTGAAATAGGTCATTGTGTCCTCCCTCCCTGCCCCTCCCCCACATCATCATAGATGCTCTGGGCCAAGATGGATGTATGTGTATTTTTGTATCTGGAAGAAAGAAGGAGTAAAAAAAGGTACCACATTTTGAAGATAGTAAGGAACAGATGGGATGAATAAAGCTTGTAGGAAAGAATGAGTGGACCTGAGTGTTTGGCAAAACTGAGTGCCACCCACCAGATGAGGGCAGAACAAAGCAGATACCTTTACCTCTTCTGGGAACTTCCAGGGTTTTACACCGTGTATGCCAAAATGGAAGTCAGACATGACTTTAGACTGGTGATCTGAAATTTCACTCACCATGAGCATTTATAACCCTTCTCTTTTGGGGTAGAATCTGGAGTTAATGCCTCCCTACAGCCATCAATTGGATGTGCAGTTTTCTGATGCATGATGAACAAAGAAAAAAAAATAATCATTTTAAAGTTAAAATAAAATATATAGAATAAAGAAGAAAACAAGTCAAAAAAGAAAGGCTGGTTGTCCAGACTTGTTGTGAAGAAAACCTGAGCCTCCAGGCATGATCTGTGGCTTGTCTTGCTCAGATAGAAGTCAGGGCGCTGGGAGTTTGCTTGTAGGCTACTACTTTGTACTTGGTGGCATCTGAGGACACAGTGGCTTCTTTTCTGAAATGTCAGAAACCTTTACAAACAAGTGGCACTTAAGCTTTTAGGGGAAAAAAAAAAATCTCCTGTGTCCTGAGATTGCCTTGTACCTGAAGGTGGCAGGAGAGGCAGGCTCCTTCCTGCCAGCCAGAACTTGAAAGGACAGCGGGTTTGTGGTGTAAGGAAGCAACCAGCACCACATTGCCCCAGAGGAGTCAATGCTGCCTAAACACTGTTTCTTCCCTGTGTGTCATGAAGTCCAGACAATGGCAGGCAGGGACGACCAGCTTCTCCACCACACGTGTTTCAAAGGACCTTGAGATCCAGTTTTCATGGGAGTGGGCAGCATCACTGCTTGAAGGGAAGAAGCCGATTGAAATCAATGAGAATTGATTTAGAGTGTGGGGGGCCACTGTGTTAAAAATCTCCTACCTCTTGATAGGGCTTCATGAATATTAACAAGGTGCAAATCAATAACGAGCTGATTTTCAGATGCAAACCTGACTTCTTCGTCTGCAAGCTGAAGGGGTAGAATGATGGGATTTCTTTCCTACCTACTGCTCAGCGGACCGAAAATGCCAAAGTCCAAGTGAAACCTGCGAGGCTTGGGTCTTTTTCATGCCTTGTCTCAGTCAGGTTCATTTGCACAGCTTTCCTTTCTGTGCTTAGATCTGAGGCCATTCTGTGTTTGAGGCGTGTGTGCAAATCCACGTGTGGGTGTGTGTGCATTTATTCATGTTATCGATTCATATCTTGTTTTCATCAGTTTTCTCCATGACTGCTCTTGACCTCCATATCTTACCTCATCTTTTTTTATGGCCTCATCATTGGGTTTTTTAGTCCTTTTTCAATTCACCCTCCAAAACACTGTGAAAATATGTTATCTAAAGCTTGCATCCAAACAGTCTCTCTCCTACTGAAGAATCGGCCACCAGAGTTCCACGGTCAAGTATTCGCCAAGCAGGCACAGAGCTCTTTATTGGATGCTCAGTGATGCCAAAGTAAAATAAATAAATAAACAACAACAGCAACAAAAAATCCCTATCACATGTTCCTCCTTGACCTTACAGTGATGTCCTCAGTCTTCAGAACAATATTGACTACAAGCCAAAATTTGAATTGAACATGTAATGAAACTGCATGCATTATCCTCTAAATGTTACACATTTCAACTGGGCCTTAAAGGCTGGAAACGAATTAGCCTCAAGAAAACTCAGAGGAGGGCTATTCTAGGCAGATATTGCACTAAAATTAATTTAGGATTAGAAGAACACAAAGAAAGCTAGTGAGTAGGTATGTGCATGCCTTTTTCCCTCCCTCCCTCCCTTTCTCTCTCCCTGTGTGTATGTGTGTGTCATGGTTGAGACAGCAATCAATCAGTTATAAATCACCTTTCTCATTTGGGTCTAGACTGAATATTCACCAAGGATAGATCCAGTTAGGACAGAATATCTAGGCATTCCATGGGTGTATTAATCCGTCTGATATTCGTGATGTATGCCTCTTCCTGGGTCAGATTTTATTTATTTATTTATTTTTACATAATGAGGCTTTTGCAATTTAGAGGGGTTGTAGCCAGATGCTAGGAACTCTCCTCAGCTCACGGAGAGTTGAAGAATTCTAAGTTGCTTCCCTCCCTGGTAGAGATTCTCAGACTTGAGGTTCAAAGCCCACTGGATGACATTGGCTTCTTCTGGGGCAGCTTATGAGCCTGAGAACAGTGCTCCTCCCCTACCCCGGAGTCCTGAATAGTCACCTTCCTTACTGTCTTCAAGTGAGGTCAAATACTTCTCGGAACACTACTTGTCGGGAATTCCTCCTGCCCTGGGTGTGGACCGGGTCATGTTCATTTAGCTGCCTTCCATTATCGACTGACCCTTCTTATCTCCCACATAGATTTATTAGGAATTCAGAGACATAGCAGTGGCTTGGGTCCTGATCCTTTAAGACACACACAGTACATTTATGGCTCACTGGGAAATATTCTCTTCTATCTCCAGTGGTTCTCCTCCAGCCCAAGAACATGACAGAATATGTGCAAACATTTTCCTTTTGCAGATTTTGAAATATACCAAGTCCCAGATGCCAATAATGGTACTGTACCCTAGCCTCACTGTGAATAGATAGAATTGGAAACCTAGATTCCTCTGTACAATGATCCTGCCTGTTTCCTTCTTTCATATGTGTTCCACCATCCCCAAATAAAGTCATATAATAGGGAAAACTGGCCTCCACATAAAAACCAATCTCCGTACTTCTGGCTGAAATTTATCATATGCCTGCAATCACCCAGAGGGTCAGCCTCTACTCCCATTTTCAAATGACTATTTCTCTCTTTATACATGCCCCAAAACCTTGCATTCCTGATCCTTGGCCCTTCCTTTTGGCAAATGACCTAGGATACTAATTTACACATAATTTACTATCAGCCCTGGATAAGCTCTCCCCCTTGTCAGCAAGCCCGCTGGCTTGTGCCTCTACTGTTTTCCCGTCTCCCACAGTTAAGACAGTTGTGCCTTGTCTCTGCTTTGATCCTGATGCATGCTACCATCTGCAGGACATGCCACCCTTTCTTCCCTTCTCTTGTGAATTCAATCTAATACACACACCCCGGCTTCCCTGTTGAGTTTTAAAAATGCTTTAATCAAGTATATAACAGGAAACGTCCTCCTTCACTAGACTCCCCCCCTCTGTTTCCATCCCATCTTAGTTCCCTTCACAGTCAACTTTCTCTAAGTTCATGTATGCACATACAGTCATGCTTGTCAGTCCACGCTAATCTAGTTTCCATCCTCTTCACTCATCAAGAAGGTCATTATGACCTTCAAAGTGGTTAGCTACAATAGGCCTTGATCTGTCACTGTCTTCCCTGTCCTCTTCGGGGCACTTGACCCCATTGACCACTTCCTGTCACCGGAAAGATTCTGTGCTGAGCTCTGTGACAATACATTGCCTCAGTTGTCCAACATGGGTGGGGAGCTTTTTCCTGTCTTTCCCCATGTACCTCTTGAGTTATGTCATGAGGTACAATGATTGTTCAAAGCTTCACTTAAGACTTTTCCTTCTCAGGTGAACTCTTCCCAGTGGCTTTAATTTCAAACCATTAGAAGATAATCCACTGTTTTTGGAGAAAAGTATGATGGATATTTTTCATTAAATTTTCCAGTTGACATTTACTGTTGAGTGTCTCAAAGATGTTATATGTTCATAGGGAAATAATATTGCTCTCCTTTGCCTTTGTTTACCAGGGTGCTAGGGGTTCAGGCAAGTTCTTGAATCCTAATCCCTAAGTTCCTGTCTGCTTTTAACCAAAAAAATTGAGTAAAGTGAGACTGAGACAGATAATTATTAAATTACTATATTTATTTAGGGAAGTACAGAACCAAGGGAAGGAAAATGAATATGTCAAGTGGCTGGAAAGCCCACATGGTTGGCTTAGGAAAAAAACATTGAGAGAACAGGGAAATAAGTACAAAGAGCTCCTGCCATAGGGAGAGCAGGAGAGGTAGAGAGCCCGTGTGGGAAGCAGGGGCTTGGGGGTTCTCCTCTTGACTTGGCTCAGCCAGGTTGAGACAAGGAGAAATTCATCAGCAGCTGGAGGTTCCCCGGTGGTCAGGCAGCAGAAAAAGAGCTTGCCTTCCCCTGGTAAAATGTATTTACAACCTTGTGGTGGTGGGTTTCACCTTCTGACTCAGGTGAGTCAGAGAGATAGCTGATTGGTCTGGGCTAGAGGCTGTCTCAGGAAGAGGTTAGCCATGATGCCAAGCTTTGTAGCCTAACTAAGCTTGACCAGGCACAATGTCAGGGTTCTTTAAAAAAAAAAAAAAAAAAGACCTCTTTCCTAGGGAAGGGCTCAGGTATGGAAAATAGGTCTAGGGAACTAGGCAAGAGATAAGAAGTCAGGTCATCCTTCAGTCTGTAGCAAATGCAGATCTTCCTGCCTTTTCAGGGGCCCAGTCACTTTAACTGCCTAACAAAGTTACCTGACTTCCTCTCACATTCTTGCTATCTCACAGTGTCCCTTTGTCAGCAAATGGTACCTCCATCCATTCAGGAGCATGTGCTTATATCTCTTATATTTCTTCTATTTCACCTTGTCCAATCGGTCCTTCAGTCTTGTGAATTTTGATATTTTTCCGATTACATTGATTTTGGATTTGGAAAGCATACTGACTGGACTGGCTGTAGACAAGTCAAGTGCCGCTAACATGTTTTAAAATGCAGGAACATGACAAAAGCATGGTATATGCATGAACCAAAGCTTCTACAATTCTGCAGAGTATGGAATCCCAGCCATGCTTTGGCCTCAACAATGGATGCCATTTCCTAATAGTGAGTACAGAGGCTTTAGAAAACTTAATTTTCCAGTTCAGACCTCTGCAAGTCGAACCCAGAAATGGCTAACAGTTGATCCCTGTTGGAGGCTCTCAGAGGAGAGCAGCTGCCTTTAATGGAAACGCATTGAAAGAAGCAGTGGGAATGTGGATCTGTACACCTCTCGGGAGCGGGTCCAAAGTCTTGCTTCCCTTCAGTCTCAGCAACACTTAGAGAGCATCTTTCTTTGGCTGGAAATGCTCTTGTGAGTTTTGTTGTTCCCTAAGCTGTGGTTCTAAATGCAGAGCATCCTTCGCAAGATGCTGAGATGGAAACACTGCCGCTCCTGCCTCCCTAGCATGGGAAACTTTCCCAGAATTTGGCCTCTTGCTAGAACAAGTTGTGCTTTCTGGAAAACAATCTTGAGGAATTTCAGAGCTTTGCATGCAAGGAGACTTACCGCTGAAAGATCTTGGGGATA
This sequence comes from Jaculus jaculus, assembly GCF_020740685.1. Taxonomy (NCBI): domain Eukaryota; kingdom Metazoa; phylum Chordata; class Mammalia; order Rodentia; family Dipodidae; genus Jaculus; species Jaculus jaculus. The sequence continues at coordinate 119,661,131 of NC_059109.1, forward strand.
TCACTAGAAAGAAGGGAAGGCGGTGGGATGGAGCGGGTGAGGCGTAATGTCATAGCGATAGCTCTTCAGCCGCTCCCAGCACAGAGTGGACCACAGAGACTGTCTGATTGATGCCTAGCTAGGGTCATGGTTTGCCCCTCACCCATGAAGTCTGGTGTTAGTACTGACTGTATATTACAGGCGAGAGGTTTCCACTGTGGAGGGAGCATGGTGTTGGGCAACTTTCTCCAGACAGATCATTTTGCACAATAGGATGCAAATACACTCTGCCAGGGGCATCACACCTGGTAGCTGGTAAATGAGTGTCTGGTCGTGAATGGGATCGAGGTGGTTACAGCGCAGTGGCTCTTGTGCTCCCCGCCCACGTAGATCACAATTGGCTGCTTCTTCGCCCTCTGTCCCTTCCATTCTCTGTTCATGTTGGTGCACAAAAGGCCCCTGGCCATGATTATACCTTTGTTCTTACCTGAGTGGCTTCTTGTCTCCTGCTCCTCCTTTTTAGTTGTCTTATCTTGTTCCTCAATCAGACCCCAATCTCACCTAGGGCCAATGTGAATAGCACCTATGGGATCCACAGAGCTCTTTCTCTTTCCTGCCTTGCTCCTCAAACAATCGCTATCTATCTTCTGTCTCTATTACCTATCTAATATCTATCTATCTATCTATCTATCTATCTATCTATCTATCTATCTATCTATCTATCCATCTGTCATCTGTCATATATTCTTCCACCTATCTTTATCATCTATCATCTGTTTACGTTCAAGCCAATATTGTAATTTGTCAGAAATCTCGATGGCATCTTTTAGGGTTTGCAATATGCAATTGCCATTATTCGTTTAAATTTAGTTCATTCACGCAATGTTAATTTTTTTTTTGTTTCATTTGTTTCATATAAAGTTGCTTAGATTATTCCAGCTAAAATTTACCACATCACAAATACTCCTCCACTAGTAAGCTCACATCTCCCCTAAGAGGTTACCTTCTTGACAAATTTGAAATGTCTGGGGTCTGATCTAGCTGTTCATCACATGGCACAGATTGCCCTGGTACTTTCATGATTCAATATATTGACAATGAGAAGTCCACATTTATGAGTATGTCACTGGTAGCCTGAAGTTGTCACTACCTGAATATTTACCCCAGAGAGAGCTGCCACACCGCCTACTGGAGCTTCTCCACGTCTCTTCAGAGCTACTGGTTTAATGGAGACTAATGCACTGCTAACTGTGAACTCATCTCTGGTCTATTTGTACACATTTATTTCATTGTCATAATTCTTGCAAACATTTAAAAAATTTTTATTTTATTTTATTTATTTGACAGAGAGAAAGAGGGAGAAAGAGATAGAGAGAAAAAATGGGCATGCCAGGGCTCCAGCCATTGCAAACAAACTCCAAACACTTGTGCCCCCTTGTGCATCTGGCTAACTGGGGTCCTGGGGAATCGAACCTGGGTCCTTTGGCTTTGTAGACAAATGCCTTAACTGCTAAGTCGTCCCTCCAGCCCTCTTGCAAACATTTTTGTCATGATGGATGAGCCCATTTTATTGAACCACTCCTTGGAAAGGCATTCATAACACACACACACACACACACACACACACACACACACACACACAACCCTTCATTCACACACACAGGACTTAGCTGAGGCTCAGTGGGCATTTTCAGTTTTGGACAGGTCTGTGAGAGCTTTTCTGAGTTACTTAGCAATAGAACTCTTGGGATGACTCAGATGTAGGTTCTATATTACAGTACATGTGGCTAAATTGCACTTTAAAAGAGCAACTGGCGTACACGCTTATTGGTAGCAAGTGTCAGTATTGTTGAGACCTTTGTGGTATCAGCCGACTCTTGCACTCTGTGCTGCTGATCTTCAAACTGGCAACTTCCTGAGACAGATAAAGGCAAAATTGCTATTGCACTGAAGTGTTAAGATTAGTGAAACTATGATGATAATCATGATGACAAAGATGATAATGGTCAAATAGTTTTAAAACTACTCAGGTATAATTATGCCTCCTAATATGGCTACCAGTAGCTACAAAAGAAAATGCCATTGATAACACAAGTTTATATCACTTTATTGCACAAGTGTGGCTACCTTTAAACTTATTTTTAAAATTCATTTGGAAGTTTGGGCTTATCCCAGCTTTCTGCTGAAACCTCTTCTCTTTGGGTACCTGATTTTTTTTATTTAAAAAATGTTAACTCAAACTTTTTATACAAGACATCTAATTTAATCACAGTGGCCTAACATCATGGTATTTCCCTGTAATGGTTTTGAAGTACCATTTCCTGACGCTCAAGATGAAGTGCTCAGAATAACTCAGGTACCGTGTCTTAACGCCCTCACTTACAGACCTCCGGCAGAAAATGGGGATTCTGCAGTTTGTTTTTACTGGCTGTATTGATCTGATCTGCAGAATTTCTTTCCTCCACAGCTAAATCAGTAAATTCCACACTTAGCTGGCATTTTGCTCTAGTACTTTTAAGGAGAGTTGAATTTGGAGTCATGAAACAATATATTGTTGCTGTTACTGATCCTGGCACATCGCTATTAAGAGGACTCTATAAAATTCTTGCCTGTGTGTGGAAAATCGCTATTGCCCAACACCACAGATATGATATGTCTTTTTAAAAATATACCTCCTTAGCTTCCCCTGGGCATCTCTTCAGTCATCTGCAATGTGACTTGTGCTATCTGAGGATATATTTGGAATTTTTTTTTTTTTTTTTACTTTGTAAGGATTACTGACCTTCTTTGGAAATTCATTTCATATTTTCCCTCCCCTGACAGAATTCACAGCTTCTTATATAAAATAGGCTTTATATCAGAAGACCTAAAGTTTACTGAGCTCTTCCAACACACCATGTGCTGGGTGCTTCCTGGTGGTTATCTAGTGTGATCTTTTTTTTTTTTTTTTTTAAGAGTTTATTTTTATTTATTTGAGACAGAGAGGAGAGAGAGACTGAGAATGGGGCACGTCAGGGCCTCTAGCCACTGCAAACGAATTCCAGACGTATGCGCCACCATGTGCACCTGGCTTATATGGAACGTGGAGAATTGAACCAGGGGTCCTTAGGCTTTGTAGGCATGCGCCCTAACTGCTAAGCCATCTCTCCAGCTCTGATTTGATCTTGAAACCACCTTAAGAAGTACATGCTGTTATGACTCCCATTTCACAGATCATGAGACTGGAGTTTAGCAGTCTCATGATGTGGGATTGACTGAGCAGTAACAGTTATTAGCTGTGTCAATCCCAGGCGTTCTACTGTAGAGCTCAGCCCTTTGCTGAGATGCACACCCTCAAATTCAATTCCTCTCTGGGACCTGATTGGTCAACATGGTCTTTGTAGTGCAGTCAATTCCTCACCAAAAGAGAGCAAGAGACCGGAGTGGCAGGAGTCAGTGAGGAGGGAGATGGAAAGCCCAGGGGTGTGTTTCCCCCTTCTCCTCTATTTTAGGATATTTTTAGGTAAGAAATTCTGCAAGGTTGGCTTACTTTTACATCCATTCCAAGGCGGGGGCAATAACTAGCTCACTGATCATTTCTGTGTTTTCACCTTAGGTAGGCAGAAAAGAAATTTTTTAAAGTGGGGGGGAAAAGAGAGTAAAAAGAACAAACACATCTAACCTGCCCCCATAAGCTTTAGGAAAAAAAAAAAAAAGGTATTTCAGGAAACAAAAGAAAATGCTAGATTCCAGGGGTATTCCTGCTTGAAAGAGGTCTTGTTAAGCAAGAGGTTGTGAGAAAACAAAGGGCCTGCAGCTTCCCTGGATTTGATGTTTATCTCCGCAGAGCGATACAACTCACACTCATCAAAGTTTTACTGGGTTCAGAAATGCCAAACCAGCACATTTTGTATGCCTATTCCCCCAAACACAGTGTCTGTAAGTGAAAAACATCTGCCTCTAAAACAAGACAATTAACAAGGCGACATGCGCGGTGCTAATGCCGTGGGTCTATTTTTGGTCGCCATCTCGCCGAGGAGCAGAAGCAGGGAAAGCAAGCACGTTTCTCCCTCTCTCTCTTTCTGTAAATCTCTCTCTCTCTCTCTCTCTCTCTCTCTCTCTTCATCTTTATTTTTCAAATTGTGGTTAAATATACTTATCATAGAATTTAGCATTTTAACCATTTTTTCTTTTTAAATGCAAAGACCAGGGAGGGTAAGTACATTCTCACTATGGTGGATCCATCATTTCTAGCACTTTTTTTTTTTCCTGCTTCTTAAACATGAAATTCTGCCCAGGAAGAAATAATTTCCCATTCCTCTCGACCCCCAGCAGCTGGTCACTATCATTCCACATTCTGTCTTTGTGTTTTTGACTGTTCTAGGTATTTCATGTAAGTGACATCAGAAAGTATTTGTCCCAATGGCTTATTTCACTTCATAGGCTATCCTCAGCATTCCACTGTACTGTAGCAGGTGTCAACCTTATTTTCTTTTCTAAGGCTTCTGCATCCATTTCCACCACACGTTTACACCACGTTAGGTTGATTCACTCATCCGTCATTGGCTGCTTGGGTTGTGGCGACCTCTCGACCATTGTGAGTCACACTGTTAGTAACATGGGTGTGCAGAGAACTGGTCATCTTTCTCTTCCAGTTCTTTGGGCGACAGCCCCAGAAGTAACGCTGCTGGGTCACGTGATAATTCGTTGTTGCCAGGGTGAAACTGTCACAAACCTTTCTAAGCCTCTCCGTAACTCACCTCAGCTTCGAACTGGGGAGAAGGATAATTTGAAATCTGGGTCGTTTTTGCTTTTCAGAATGAAGACAGCGATTGGTGTATTGATGGATATGTTGAATTGGCATCGTGAGCAAGTACTGAAAGAATAAATGAGCCCGGGGCTTCGGGGTGAGCCAGGTGACTGGTGTCTCGCTGTCCTCTGCACTCACAGGCAGAGAATCACAAGCTGAGCTTTGCTTTCTGACAGTCTGAGCCAGTTCCCGTCTCTGTCCCATCAGGAGACCACAGCAAGGGCACAGTGTGACAACTGGATGAAGGAATTTTCCCCCCAAGGGTGTTTTTTGCAAGAATCACATATTCAATTAGCTTGGGTGGAAACTTCTTTTTATCAGGTACATGTCCATTTTTATCCAGAATGCCTTTCTGCTCACTATGGAAATGATGCCATGATAATGATGCACCCAAAAGAGAAAAACAGAACAGCTAACTTTCCCCTCTTCCCTCCCATCCCAAACAGCTCCTTAGTGTGCCACTTCCCTCCAGCCCCACACCTGTGGATTTGTCTTATATATTAGTATTTATGACTTGCATGGATTTCTATTTTCCCCTTCCATAAATTATATCTTATCATTTAAATTTCATTTCTATTTTCTTCTTTGACAATAAATATTGTTTTAATAACACTACACTCCCTCAATAACAACATTATATCCCATCTAGGCTGAAAGATAACATACCTTGTTAGCTACCCATTTTGGGAAATGGAGAACTGTCTCCAGTTGGCTCCCAAGGGAAGAAAGCTGTTAGACGAAGATTGGCAGGTTGGTCTCCTACAAGGTGTTCCTGAGGTTCAATACCTGTGGACATCAGGCACAGAGCACAGAGGACTGGGGAGATTAAGCTTCCATGAAGTTACATACAAGCCATAGCTGATGTCAGGAAGAATGTTGAGGCTGAAGGGGCCTTACAGAATTGTCCCAAGCTGGGGCAGAATGACAGATCTTCCCTTTACCATATAGGTAGCTAAAAGCTCCGGCAGGGCAGTTGCTTCATGCTGGGGAACTCCAAAAGAGGTCAGATGGCTGGTGACATCTTACACGTCCCTCAACAGCAGTCTGTGTAGTATATCACAGTACCAGCTGAAGGCAGTTTTTCAGCATCTCTAATGGACATATCACAGTAATGGGAAGCCTTTAATGTAAACTAGTGTCCCCTCAATTCTGTAGAACCTGAGACACAACTGAAAAGGTGGAGTTCATGAACTTTTCAGCTCTGGAATGATAATGTTCTCTGAAATATTCTTCTGGCACCAATCAAGTTTCTCAAGTTCTGAATTATTTCTCTAATATCTGAGATGGTAAAATCAACTATAGGTATTTAGAAATATAGTGGGAAGTAAAGTTTCATCACGCACATGATGCATTTTGAACATGATAAACAATATTTCCCCAGACCAGCTTAGGATAACAGCTTTATAAAATACAGATGCTCAAACTTGCTCCTTAGATATTCTAATTGCCTAAGTCTGAGGTGGAGCCCGGGTAATTGTTATGAAGCAGTAAATGATACCTTTTCCTGGACAAGTTGGGAAGGACAGCTTCAGAAATATAAAGCTTGACAAATCCAGACCATTTTGGCATAGTCTTTGCTGCTTTCTTAGAAGGAAAACAATTTTAATTTTGTCCTTTTTGCTCTTTTCAAAACTTGCACCCTTCATCAAGTACCCACCCTCTTTTCAGCATGCCCTTTCATTTTTCTGCCACTTAAAACTCTTCTTGAAGTGATTATACTCCTGACTATAAATACATTCTCATATGAGCTCTTAAATAAACAACCCACATGTCTGGCTTCTTCCTGGACTTTGATGGAGACCCCAAAATGAGGGGGGCACTGTTTGAGTGTTTGAGTTTATACATACGTGTGTGTGTGTGTGTGTGTGTGTGTGTGTGTGTGTGTGTGTGTGTTATCATTCCATTCAAGCAACCCATGGGTAGATTTTATGTGCTCAATTTCCCCTGGGAAGAAATGGAGTATCTAAAACATCAGTGCAGCTACTAACCCCTACCAAGGTGTTGGGTTTGGCAGTTTCTCTTGGAAGTTATACCCAAAGCCAAACTTTTAAACATTCCTCTTAAACCCATAGGTATCTGTAACTGAAGACTTTTTCAGTTGCAAGCCACAGAAAGCCCAATACAAACTGGCTTAAGCAAAAAGGGAATTTATTGGCTCGTATAACTAAAAATTCTGTGAGTAATCTGCCTTCAGATGTGGCTCTTTCCAGAGGGGGTCAAATGATGTCATCGAGGCTTTTGCTGGTCTCCTGACTTGATGAGCTGAGCTCTCTGTTGTTTCCATTCCCAGGTGGATGCTCCCTTGTTGTAAAGTGGCTCCTATCTCCTTCCAAGTTTACCTCCAATGGAGAAAGGCCTTTGGGCCTCATAGCCACACAGTCTGCAGAAATGTCTTGTTGGAGCAAGATTAAGATGCGAGCTTCACCTAAGCTTAAAAGAAAAAAAAAATTTTTTATGTCTCTGAACTGTAACTCCCAGTACCAGAGACTGGTTGCTGCTACCCATTTGAGCTGTTGATTGGAGAGAACTACCAGGTCACCAAATCAAAACAGCTTTCTGTCAAAGCACTTGATTACTTGCCTGAGGCAGAAGCTAAGACGCTATTGCTGATGACACCATCTGTTGCTGCACAGAGCATGGAGAGGCCTGGCTGGAATCCAAAAGAAAGCCAGTCACCTGATAGTTAGCCTATCTAGTACGGGAATGCGCTACATGAGCTACTGGAGAAAAGTGGCCAATAATAGTCTGAGCAACAAGAAGTCTAAGCTATTCAGAAGCAAACACCTTGACAGGATATATATGCCAGTGTAATAGTGGCACACAACCTTGGTGGGTAACCAATCACTTTCTGATTGGCTAAGAGATCTGCTCAGTGTAAGGAAAACTCATTATTTGGAATTGGGAACCAGATCAGAATCCTATGGATATAAATGTTATGTTCTTCAGTGTCAAGCTCTTACTAGTCTTTGATTAAAATAGGGGTTGCATACATCAATTTCTCCCTAAATTAATAATTCTTATCCCATTTAAACTCCACTCTCCATTAGGGAATCTGTTCTTTTTCAGAAGGTAGCAAGACCCCTCACACCTCAGCCAAGCCACAGCTGAATCCTGAAGAGGGATTGGGGAGATGAGCAAGAGTGTGGTTTCCACGCTGAACCTGACAATCTGCACCAGGGTGAAGGAGACAGACCCTGAGGACACTCAACACCTACCAAAGCAGAGATCCAGAAGCTCCTAAGAACTCACCTCTGAAGTAGACTTAAAACTTACCCACCACAGCTCAGGGAATTTTGCAGAAGAGGGGGTGGAAAGATTGTAAGAGCCACAGTTTGAGACATTATGCCCAGAGGCATACCCCCCAAAATAACTGGCTACTGCTCCCACAATGCATAAACCACACCTCCATGGAGAATACCTGCAACCCCACTGAGGAGCTTTTCCAACAACATGAGGGCAGAGATGAGGGAAAAGAGGGTACCAACACATGTTGTATCCCTATGAAACATCTTGTTAATAATAATCATCATAATAATAAGCCGGGCGTGGTGGCGCACACCTTTAATCCCAGCACTCGGGAGGCAGAGGTAGGAGGATTGCCATGAGTTCGAGGCCACCCTGAGACTCCATAGTGAATTCCGGCTCAGCCTGGGCTAAAGTGAGACCCTACCTCAAAAAACCCAAAAGGAATAATCATAATCATAATCATAATCATAAAAAACATTACAAAGATGCGGGCTTCAAATTCACTGCCACTGCAAAGAAGTTATTTTGGTTCACGTGTTTCAGTCCCAGCTCCTCCAGTCCCCTGAAGCCTCAGAGCGGTATAGGGACAGCTCTAAAAATCAAAATGAGGACCATTATCCGGAACTGGAGACAAGATGCTGAAGGGCTAATTGGTACCTTGCTATTTGCTACATTATCGAAAACCTCTCTACTTGCAAACATCTTGTTAATTATGTTATTCTTATTCCAAACTTCACATTAACCCAGATCATCCTTTCAATGACTGTAGAAGGCTGATCATACCCACTCTTCAAATGAAATCACAGAGTGATAGATAAGGTTAAGGAACTTTCCAGGGCTTGTGTGGAATGTAGAATTGGGACCCAGGCCCATTGGCTCCTGAACTCATTTTCTTTCCCACTGCAATCTATGAGCTGGGGCAGTTGTATGCTGGCAGAGTTCATTGTCAGTGCATTGTTGCACGTATTCCTTGGTCACTTCACAAACTAATCTTCGACTAGACCAACCTCAGGCTTCTTCCCCTCTGTCGGTCCCATATCTTCCCAAAGAGTCACTTACATTCATCTGTAGACACCCGACACATATCTATCTCTATTCTAGAGATAGAGGAGTGTGAGTGAAACTCACAGATCTTAGATAACTAAACAGATGACTTCTGAGGGGAATTCAAATGTATTTACATGCTTCTTTGAACACGCTTTCTTTAGTGTTATTCATATATCCAGCAAGAGTAGACTGAGGGGTAATTCCTAGTAGCTTATAGATCTTAGTTCTCAGCTCAAAGTACCAGCTTTGGTCCTCGTGTGATTTCTTTGACTGTATGGAATTTAAAGTGTGCTAGCTTTCCTCGTGTCCCCAGATACCATAGGGCCTCTGTATAGTTCAGGGTTTCCCACTGTAGTTATGACAGTTGGCGTATGAATAACATGCTCAAAATGTCAGATATTGGCTTGCGGCGTGGGGGGGGGGCACTGTTCTTGAGAAGTCACGTTGGTCACACTGAGAAGAACCTTGGCCTAGGAGTCAAGAGGTCAGTATGAGCCTCCTATTGCCATAACACTCGTGGTTGACGCAGCATCTCCTGGTGTATCTGTATCTTGGACTTCTCTACAGAGCAAAGGGACTACAGAAGCTGAACGTGAAGCAGCCTCACTGTGTCACGACTAGAGGACACCGGCTCTTAATAAAGTCACATTCTGATGAGAGCATGGAATATGAAGGGGCTATATGAGACACGTACACAGAAGGTAAACAGGATCCAGCTTTAGGAGACAGGGCTTCAAAAGAGACTCAGGTAACCGTGTCCCAGGACTGATCAGGGATGGTAATATATGGACGAGGTCATATTGTGGCATTTCTAGGAGTCATATGGATCTTTATGAGGCTGTGTCTCAAGGTGAATGGTTCCAAGTCTCCCCCATGGTCTGCTCCTTCAAAGGACTCCTCCCATCCTGGAACAGCCTCGGGGTAGGTATGACTACCTGCAGAAGCAGAGACTTTACCTCCTTCCCAGCTTTGTCACAGGCTGTGGACCTAAATTCATGGGCAGGGAATTTTTGTCCACATTAGAACAATAGAGAACTGCTCTCAAATGTGAAAAATGTGTGACACACTTCTGTCCTCACTCCACTCTGTGTATCTGTGGAAAACATTGCTAACCAATTACTACTTGCTCCTCACTGGGCTTGGACATGACTTCAGAGTTCCTAACAGAGCCTTTCAAGCAGCTAAGGCCAATCCATTGCACATGTCACTGAAGACAATACTGATTGCCTAGATGAGCTTCTGGGTTATCTCGGCGTTAGTGCATTTTAGAGTGTAACCTTAGTACATTCCGATGGGAGATGACACATTAGTTTTAGGACTGATATTAAAGAGTGAAATACTAGAAGCTACAAAGACAGACAGAGGCAGACAGAAAGTTTACACACACACACACACACGCGCGCGCGCGCGCGCGTGCGCGTGCGCATGCGTGGGTGCTCTCTCTTCCAGAAGATTTGGATAGCAGCACCTGTTCAGGGCAGTGCATTGAGTTATAGACTGAACACAGCGGAGCTCATCAGATGTGGCCAGGGAATCCTTCATGTGGATCCGTCTGGGCTCATATAAATGGACTGCTGCATGTCGGTGCCACATAGAGTATCGTTTCAGCTTTTTGGCTTTCATTCAGATTGAATGTTAGGTATAGACAGGAGCCTGTCTACCCATCCTTTTCTCATTCAAGTATCATTACAACCCGCCAGCCTATTAAGAATTTATGTGTAATGGGCGATCCCTGATGCCAGCTTTCTTTAGTAATGGGGATTTCTAAGGAAAGGATCCCAAGTAAGTAAATACCTCACCTGCCCATTCATATTTAATAGGTTCTAAGAGGAACTCTGGCAGGTTTTTTTTTTTTTTTTTTTGTGGCAAGGGAAAACTTCACAAGAAACTGTAGGGTCTTGGCTTTTAAAGTGGCAGGTTTCATCCTTTGTTGGATACACAGTAATAGCAATCAGTGCAAGAAAGAGAAAGAACAACGACTTGGTTTCTGTAGGAGGTTTTCCTAAAATGACAGTAGACCAAAATGCAATACAAATTTTGGTATGATTTGATTTCATATATCCTTAAAGCAACATGAAAAATAAGCATCATAGTCAATAACACTGGGTTGTCACTGCATCTGTCATGAATTAAGAGTGGACCATTGGGAACTAGGGAGGTGGCTCAGTGACTGGCTAAAATTTCTTGCTGCCAAAGCCCGATGGCCACCGTTCTCATCACCAGAATGCATGTAAAGTTGTCTGTAAGTAGTAGCTCGTTTGTCTGTAATACCAAAGTGCCTGTGGTAATGAGAAGCAGAGTCAGGAGATCCCAAAGCTTGCAGGCCAGCGAGTCTGTCATCAGAAGGAAGCAGCAAACAAGAGAGACCCTGTCTCAAACTGGGCGGAAGGAGAGGACAACAGGCCGAGGTTGTCCTCTGACCCACACACACCCACACACACACCCACACACCCACACCCACACACACCCCAACACACACATCCACACACATACCCACACACCCACACCCACACACACACACCCACACACCCACCCACACACACACACACACACACACCCACACACACCCACACCCCCCCCCACACACACCCACACCCACACACACCCCCACACACACCCACACACCCACACACCCACACACCCCCACCCACACACACCCACCCCCCCACACACCCCCACACACACCCCCCACACACACCCACACCCACACACACACACCCACACACACCCTCCCCACACACACCCCCACACACACCCACCCACCCACACACACAAATACACACACCCACACACACACCCACCCACCCACACACCCCCCCCACACACACACAGTGGCTCATTAGTTGTCCTCATTAGAGAAACAACATGACACAGTAGAAACAGATTTAAAGTCTGACGTACTTGGTTTTATGACTCAGTTCCATCATCACTTGTAACACACGTGGAATGGAATGTTACATGTCTTACTTTGAGCCTCTGTTTTCATTCTCCAACAAGTGAATAAAATTGTCACTGTGTGAACAGCTGAAGTAATACTCCTCTGCTATGAAGAAAGAGTCATGTTATTGTACATGAGCCCATTTTATTGTACTACAAATACAGGAGATGGCATATGTTACTGAGGAGAGCCATGAAAGAGTTACTAAGCCCTGCTCTGAGTTCTGCTAAACAAACGTGAGAGCGTGATCCAGAGTTAATCACATCACTCAGGAAAATTGACTCTTGGTTCTCTACCTGAAGGCAGGATGAACAGCCTGGATGCTGGGCCTGGAACTTGCTATAGCCAAAGGGCTTGTTCCACAAATGAACACATACGCTGTGCTAACTCCGCTTTCCAGAAAATACTCACAATTTATGTCATTGTGTTCATTCCTTCGACATCCAGCATCACCAATAGATAGGAAATAATGCATAGTCACAGTGAAATCACTTTGAAGGGATGGTTAAATGGACCAAATGAGCAGAGATGGGATTTTTAAGCCTGGATGTTACTCATTTCTGCAGCTGTTGCGTTTAGAGATGTTCAACCCACATGGGGACCAGTTTGAGGATGCTCAGAGTTCTGAACATGAAGGTAACTGTTAATGTGACTTGTGCTCCCCATCTGTAGGGTATGAGGAGCAGGCAGGTAACACATTTCCTTTCTTCCCTCTTCACCTTCACTATTAGGAATTTTGGCACATAACTATATGCCCACTTCTTTTGCTTTTGTCACATTTGCTTTTTTTTTTCCCTAAAAATGTTTTTCTCTTCAATATTATTATTTATTTTTCAATTCCAACCTAATGGCTCAGGCTTTTTAGGTTCATGAGTTTGCTTTGAGCTTCCTGTTATCCATTTACTCATTAATCCATAGGCTTGTAGTATTTAAAAATAAACAGTTGAGAGTGGGCATTAGGTGGATTTGATGATGTGCCCTGCCGTATCGCAGTTGTGTGGACTTGATGACATGACTCCATACCTCTGTCCTTATCCACAAACTGGGAGCATAATGGAAGCTAGTTCATAGTCACCACACGGATGTAATGAGATGATGTAACAGAGCGCTTAACATCGTGCCTGGAGTAAAGCACAACCTCAAAGCATCTAATCACTTCACCACTTACATGCTAGGAATCAGCAGAGGATAAAGGCACAAATAGATATTTACCACACAGGAGGCTAATTATAAGCTCTGCTGGTCTAGTTTTGATAAAGCAGAGCTGATAGTAACTTAATTTTCCCCCCCATTTGTGAAATTTGGTCCTGGATACCCTACATTTCCAAGGGACATCATTGCATCTAATAGTGATGTCTTTGTACACCATGGTTACTTCTAGGCAGCCTTCAGACCCTGTAGAACAGCACTGGAAACTGACAGGCACCAGACAGTGATCCGACTGTGGAGTCCTGCTGATTCTCCCTCCTGAGCAGTGACAGCTTACACTGCCAGTTCAGCCTTTTTCTATGTAGCCGGCACTCCAATCTCACCAACAATTCTCGTGAGGCCAGCGATAAATATGGTTAAAATGGAAAACGTTTGTGTAATGTGGCGTCGATGGAGATGTTATAAATACAGCTCTGGAAGACAGCTGCTGCCAACCTGCTGGAGAACTCGCACGCAGAGCCATCGGGCCATCCTCACACAGTCTCATGGTTAGGACACACGGAAAAGGCATCAACCTTGAGCCCAGGCCATCCAACTCAGGCTCCAAGAGCTCCGTGGAATGAAGTGTCAACAGTCTCACATCCTCTCGGGGCTTTTCTGTCTCTGGATAACTTTGTTCATTGCAATGATTTGGTTGTTTGGTCTATTTTAGAATATCCTCTTGTGGAGGCTAATTCAGGTACTTATGATGATAGAGTATATTAGGAGTTAATGGAGAACTCTATTTGTGGGTTAAACCTCCCCAGTTGCCCTAAGTATTTCTTAGATAATGCAATAAGTTCTCTATTATTTCAGAGGACTCTCAGTTCTATTTTGCATCAACTCTGTAACATTACACAAGCTGCCTACATTTCCCCAAACCATAATTTCCTCGTGTGTAAAATGGGAACAACACATACTCTTATATTTATTTAAAATAGCCTCTGGCTTTGCTTGCCACAGTGTTTGCCACAAATCAGGCATTGACTAAATATAGTGAGCATTATGGTAAATGGCATGGCCTTTGGCTTTGAGAACAATCCCCTGGGTGGGCTCCAATTATTCCAGAGATGATCAGCACAATAAGTCTTTTTCAAGGCTGTGTTAGTTTCCATTGTGTAACAAAATACCTGAGACTTTCAATGGATAGAGGAGAGAAAGTGTACTTTGATGGAGGGCGGGGGACAACATGGAGGAATTATAGTTGTAGAGGTTTCAGTTACAGAATCCGTAGCAGATCAACTTCATTTATTTATTTATATATCTTGATTTTTCATGGTAGGTTCTCACTCTAAACAAGGCTGACCTGGAACTCACTATGTAGTCTCAGGGTGCCCTTGAACTTACAAGAATCCTCCTACCTCTGCCTCCCCAGTACAGGTATAAAAGGTGTGCACCACCACATCCCGATTCCATTATTTTAACCAATGGCAACATATCATGGCAGGATGGTCTTATAGAATAAATTCACTTAACTCATAGCCAGGAAGTGGAAGAGGAAGAAAGGACTACGGTCTCATTATTTCCTTCCCAAGCAATGTCCTTGATAACAAGAAGATTCCCCATTTTAAATTTTAACACCTCCTAATAGCTCTAAAATAGGCATCATTCTTTTTACTCTCAGACATAGGCCTTTGGAGCATATTTTACATGGAAATGATAGCAAAGTCATAGGAAAACCAAAAGATCTCAGTACTGCCGAGACAACACATTGACTACTCACTGGTTCTTACCTGTGAGGACCATGCCCCTGCACATAGACTGTCCCTGTGAGGACCATGCCCCTTCACATAGACTACCTGTGAGGACCATGCCCCCTACACACTGATCTGCTTCCCTTTCTGTGCTCATGTTAACTGTTTCCTCTTTTGGATTGAGGCACATGCTATCCTGCCTCTGGGAATGCTCTGTTTTTCAATCTAGATGTGACAGTTTTCATGGTTTCCTCTTTTTTACAACTTCATAACTCACTTTTCAAAATATCACTTCCCACAGACGTGTTCTTGGATTAGCCTTCTAGACAATTTTCTTGATACATCTCTCATAGTGCACCCTGTCTTTTTTGTTCAGAGTTCTCACGAAATGTACAGTCACCTAATTCCTTATTGTGTTTTCAGTGACTCAACACTTTTTTAACTGCTGAATGGTCAGAATATCAGCACAGGGAGTCTTCCTCTTTTCTTAACATTTCTTAAATATATTGAAATAAAAAGCTTGAAAACACAGAAATGCTAAAGGAATTGTGGATCATAGCTTCATGTATGTATGCCTCATTTTATATAACTAATATTTTTTATGTTTTATCATATATAGACTCATTTATTCATCCATCCATCCATCCTATTTTTTTAAAAAAAATTAATTATTTATTTGAGAGTGAGAGAGACAGAGGAAGAGGCAAATATATTGAGAGAATAGGGATGCCAGGGACTTTAGTCACTGCATATATCCTCCAGATTCATGTGCCACCTTGTGCATCTGGCTTACTTGGATACTGGGGAATTGAACCTGGGTCCTTAGGCTTTACAGTGCCTTAACTGCTAAGCCTAATTTTTAATGCCTTTCAGATTGAATTGAAGACATCAGTATACTTCACTCGTGAACTCATTATCAACCAGTAATCAATATTTACTTATGATTCTTGTGTTTCACTTGGGATAAGTACGTTATTTTTTAGCTTGCTTATATGGTGAAATATACATGTAACAAGTACATAAGTCTTTAAGCTATTAAAAATGCATACACCTATCTCACTCAAACTCCCCTGAAGAAAGAAAACAGTGTCACCCAAAAAAGTCTCCTTATGCCCCTTTTGAAAGTTCAACTCAATTCTTCTCATCCCAGAATGACTTCTATTTTGATTTTCAAAATTGACTCCTTTTTTTTTTTCTTTTCTAGAGTTTTGTTTAAGTGGAATCATGGAACAAGTGTTCATCTCATTAAATTTATCTTACTCAACATGATGATGCAATTATTCCAAGTTGTGGTGTGGAGCAATTGTTCATTTCTTTCATTACTGAGAAATATTCCTTACTATGGATATACCACAGTTCATCTGTTTATCTATCGATCTGTGCTTGGGTTGCTTTTGATTTTTGTATATTAGAAGGAGGTCACGAACATTCCGTGACCATTTTATTATGTTAATTTATATTGCTCTCTGGCTATTATTAATAAAGAGGCCATTATGAATAGAATGAACATTCTATTCCATTTTATTGAAATACTTTATTGTATCTTAGGCAGATACTTAAGATTAAAATTCTGGTCAAAGAGTAGGTCTGAGTTTAATTTAATTTTTTTAAATGCTGGATCTTTTATAAAAGTATTTGTAGGATAGTGTGTTTTTGCTTCATAACAGTGACCAGCTCATGAGGGAATTTGGCCCAATCAAAGAGTATAGTAAATATTTGTGAAGTTAATAAGAGAATTATACTAGTATAGTAAGTGTTCTCAGCCTTTCTTACTACTTACTAATGAAGTATGTCCCTCTGTGGATCACTTTAAATTTCTTTTTATTCTTATATGGGAATAATAAAATGTGCCTTTGACAATTACAGAAAAGGATTGGCACAGAAAAGCAAAGGGAAGACAAGGATTTGAAGTTACAAGAGATATTGTTCATTGAACATGAATGTGCCCTTCCTTCTATTTCTACCTCCACTTATTACAACATGAATGGCCCATGCAGCTCACCAAAGCCTAGGCACAAGAAGGATCTGGGAAGGTGAAAGAGTGAGATGTACTTGGGTCAACCATTTGCACCCACTTCCCCCTCCCCCCCAAGGCAGATTAATGCTTCTGTTTAAGATTGGCATTTATATACTTGACTTCGGAAACATTTTCTCTCCCCTTCAGATCTAACGTCTACATTTGTCTCCTTTT
This sequence comes from Jaculus jaculus, assembly GCF_020740685.1. NCBI lineage: Eukaryota > Metazoa > Chordata > Mammalia > Rodentia > Dipodidae > Jaculus > Jaculus jaculus. The sequence goes on from NC_059109.1 coordinate 119,678,203, forward strand.
TAAAACTGGGTTATTTGAATGTCAAACTTTCCATAACATTTTAATAGAGGTGTCCATTAACCCATGCTAAATTAGAGCCCGGCATCTCTAGAAATACATGTGACATCCACATGAATACCAAATGCCTTCATTAAGCTCAGCACTTACACGATGAATACCAAATGCATAGCCCCTCTCAGGGACACAGGCTTCCCTCCCAGGAGTTGCCAACACATCTTTACGTCTCCTCAGCTGCACCAGTTAGTCCTTGTTTTCTGTTTACGTCCAGGTGATGGGACATGGCAATCATAGCTTGGGCTGAAATAAACAAACAGAATCCTGATCACCAAGTTCATAGATGAAGCCACAAGAAAGCTATAGCCAGTCACCCACGAGTCAGCAGGAGGACCCCACTTAGCATGCAAAACGAATTCCAAACACTTCATAAAAGGCGATAACTTTCTTTGACCAATGAATATATTATTTATAAGTGATTCCAGTGCCTTTTCCTCTCCCTCCTTCTCTGCCAGTCCCCAGCCCCCCATTTTCACAGTACGTTGTAGGACTTGTTCAATGATGAAGCCCCCTGTGATAAATAATTTATAAAGCAATTTACAAGTACATTATTTTTAGCTATAAGATAAGACCTGGAAGAATTGTTTTACACACACACACACACACACACACACACACACACACACTATGCTTTATAAGTAGCAAAATATCAGAATGCCAGTAGGCAGGGGAGAGGGTTTGAGGTGAAGTGTTATAAGCCATTGTCTTAGGGTCTTTATTCACAGGAGTGAAGGGTGTGGAGTGTATTTGCATAATAATCAGGTTGCTCATTGAGAAGCATCCTGTCTCTTTAGTACACGTGGCTTCTTACATCATGAGTTTAAGTGAAGATATTTTCCTTGGCTAACTTAATTTGAGCATGTCCATGGGGCCAGGTCCAGAGAATATTAGGAGTTCTCCATAAATATCTCATCTTATCCTCCTTGTCCGAAAGATTATGACCTCTGTTATATGGAGGAAGAAACTGAGGCTGTCTCCTTCAGTAGTCTCCGTCCCTTTGAAGTGAACTACTTATCATTCATGGACTTTTTCAGTCACTAATATTTAAGGTATTCGAGGAGTTTCTGCTCTGTTTCAGCTTGGTGCTGGGGGAACACGGGTGGACAACACAAAGAATATGCTAATAGAAATAAAAGGTCAACTACCAATGCAAACCATGTATACTGTTTCAAAATTTCTATTAGTCATACTATTTTAAAAAGGAGGCCGAGGCTATAGGGAGATGGGTAAGTGTTGGCCATGGAAGTGTGAGTCTCTGAGTTCAAATCCCCAGGACTGACATAAAGTTGGACACAGTAGTGAGCATCTGTAATCTCAGAGTACCTACTGCAAGATGGGAAATGGAGGCAGGAGAATCACCCAGAAGCTCAGAGGCTAGCTAGTTTAGTAAACATAGCAAGAGGAACCATGGAGACCCTGCCTCAGAAACAAGGTAGAAGGCAAGAACCCATACCTGAAGGTTGTCCTCTGACCTCCACGTGCATTCTGTGGCCTGCATGCCTGTACTCATAGACATGAACACACACACACACACACACACACACACACACACATACACACACCTCACATAATGAATTTAATGAAATTAAACACAAGGGAATATTTTACTTAGCATAACAGGGCCTAACCATTCTTTAAATCTATATTCACCCGAGCATTATTAATAACGTATTTTAAAATCTTTATCCGGGCTGCCTTCTAAATCTGGTGTTCATCTTATGCACAGGACACGTCTTAGTTCAGTAACCACACCTGGCTAGTGGCTGTAGGACTGGGTGGCATAGATCTGCAGGACGATGAAGGAGGCACATGCCCCCAGATAAAGATGTCACTAGACTATGGCATTTGCTGTGAGAGGTCAGTGTACAATGGGCCCCAGGAAGGTGAACAGGGACACCAAAAGACCAGGTGGGCGGAGTCCGCCCAGGAGGACTTAGGCTGGGAGCTGCTGTGGTCAACTGGATCCCCCTGCTGTCGATCACCCCCTTCTTCCCCTCCCCATCCATTCTCTGCTTTTACTTATTTCTTGCCCGACTCTTCACTGATTTTTTTTTTTTTTAGTTGATTTCCTTTTCACACTACAACCAATTCACATGCTCTTGCAACTTTCTGATACTGTCAATAATGGGAGAGTGGAATTGGTTGTTACAGATACATTATAAAGTAAATACATAAATGCCAGAGAATAAAAAAGCTTTAAAATCTTATCCATCTAAGCTTGCTTGTGCAAGGTTTGGGGTCTGCTTTATTATTTAAAAATCTTTAATTTATGTATTCATTTATTTGAAAGAGAAAAGGGAGGGAGGGAGAGAGAGAACACCAAGGCCTCTAACCTCTGCAAATGAACTCCAGACATATGTGCCACCTATTTGCCTTGGCTTACATGGGTACTGAAGAATTGAACCTGAGTCCTTAGGCTTCACATGCAAGAGCCTTAACTACTTAGCCATTCCTCCAGCCCCCTCATTGTTTTGTTTTTAAAAAGTGACTGAGGGGCTGGAGAGATGTCATAATGGCTTAATGGGATGTACAAGGGGGCACATGCATTTGGAGTTCATTTGCAATGAATGGCTAGAGGCCCTGGTGCAGTCATTCTCTCTCTCTCTCTCTCTTTCCTTGCAAATAAATTAATAAATAAAATTTAAAATGTGACCGAGAGTGAAGGACATTATCCTCTGAGCCAAGATGGAGTCTGAGTGAGTACATTTGTGCTCCTTTCTGAAGCAATCAAAAATAAAAATCTATGAAAATTCTGAAGTAATAAGTTTAAAGATCTGGTCAAGAGCTAACAAAAGGCAATGGTCCCACAGACAGTAACAAATGAGGTGGACCCCAAGGTTGTCCTAGCTTCCTGTTGAGGGAATAATCAGCCTACAAGAGGACTCCTCTGTTCACACCTAACAAGTCTAAGAAGCGAGATCCAAGAAGTGTGAACTATTTCCAACTAACTTAGCCTCATTCCAGGACATGAAGAGAATACTGGAGGAATCTGACAAGGAAACTAACGCACCACATTTCAGGGAAAGGGGGCGCAAGTGGAGCCTTACAGACTCCCCAGGCTGTAGAGACAGGTGAAGGAAGGCAGCTAGAATTCAGAGAAGGATGCTGGAAACAGAAGGCCAGAGCAGGAGGGAAAGGGAGGAGAGCGAGCACTCCAGGTCATCTGCAGAGGGCTCACTTCCAACATTTAGCAAGTAGAGGTCAGGGGATGCAGCAGCGCAGGGAGCGGGGTTGAGACTGCCCCGCCCTGCCGCAGGCCTGAGAACAGCGTGTGCTCCCACCAGTCACTCCAGAAAGCCTCACAATTCACGGGGTATTGTACAAAGTGCACAAACAAGCACCACTACCTCAGAAGTGGTGAAAAGTTAGCCCAATAGTGACTAGTGCCCTGATCTTACTGTACAGAAGATCTCAAAGAACCACATAGTTTCCATGCACCTTAACCATATCCCGGATCAAAACAAAAGAATATAACATTTATAAGAATACATACAGTACACAACACCTATGACAAAAATGACAAGGTCTTGAATCAATTCAGAGAACACCAGATTTGCAAGCTAGCAACATATGACAAGAGAAACAGAGCAATTAGTTTCAATCAAGCCAGTACTGGCACAGGTGTTAGTTACAATGAACAAAAACTTGAAAACAGTTATGATAGCTTTATTCCTTATGTTTACAAAGATTCAGAGAGACACAGATTAAAAGATGAGCCCAAATGGGAGTTCTTGAGCTAAAAACAATGATAAGGGAGGTGAACATACTCAGATGAGATGAACAGTAGAGGTGATGTCATACAAGAAAGTGTCAGGGGACATTTAGATGTGGTAATTGACAGCATCCAAAGTGAAGAAGAGGGAGACAAAAAAGGAGAAGTGAATGGCTGGATAGATGGTTCAGTGGTTAAGGCACATGCTGGAAAAGCTTAAGAACCTAGGATCCATTCTCCAGTATCCACCTAAAGCCAGATACACAAAGTTGTGCATGTATCTAGAATTCATTTGCAGTGGCCCAATATCATGACATGCCTATTCTCTCTCTCTCATTCTCTCTCTGTATCTCTTTTCTTTGTCTCTTTCTCTGATTATAAATAAAAACATAAATAATTTTATATATATTTATTTATTTCTCTACGAGTACCCTGATGATGGACAGGATGGGAAGTATAAAATGTCAGCAGGTAGCTCATTAGCCCTGTCCTGAGTTCTGATCTTTATGGGAGGTGGCCATGAGCCTCAAAGCACCACTGACCCCTTAGAATGTGGCTAGTGACTTGAGGAACAGACATTTTAGTTAAGCAGTTCATTTTTACCGTCGATGGGGCTCTTAGCAGCTAGATTTCTCCCTCTTCTTTCTCTGTCTGACTTCCCTCTTTCTCTCTTCCCTCTCCATTCCTCTTTTGCCTCTTCCCAGCCCCCAAGTGCTGAGAGTACAAGTGTACACTCCCATGTATGCTCTGTAGTCTCCTGCCTCTATCATCCTGGGAAGCTTGTCTCAAAAGCGCTGCCAGTTGCGAAGTCAATTTTTTGATTTTTTTTATTAGTTATGTATATAGTGTGTATATAGTGTGTATATAGCCACGATGGTACCATCTTTAGCCTTCTCCCTGTCTTACCCCTCCCCACAGATTGTGTGTATTGCATTGTGGGGGTGGCCTTCAAATATGGGGGAGAGGCAATGTCTCTGTGCATAATGACCCAACTTATGGCTCTAACAATCTTTCTGCCCCCTCTGAAAACAAATGAAATGGAAAGGCCTCAGTGATCTGTGAGACAACTTTCCAAATAAGCTCCAGACAACTTAAGAGGGAAGAATGCCCCTCAGCTGATTCTAAGAGGCCAGCACCAGTTTGAACACAGTCAGGCAAATCATTTTTTTTAAAAATTTTTAAAAAAATTATTAGAGAGAGAGAGGGAGAGAGAGCGAGAGAGATAGAATGGGCACACTAGGGACTCCAGCTGCTGTAAATGAACTCCAGATGCCTTTGTCACCTTGTGCATCTGGCTTTACTTGGGTCCTAGGGAATTGAACCTGGGTCCTTTGGTTTTGCAGACAAGTGCTTTAACTGCTAAGCTGCCTCTCTAGCCCATAGCGAAACATTTTAATACAGGGAACTGCATGCCAATCTCTATCATAAATGTAGATAATAAATACTAGACAATATTTTACCAAATTTATGTATTTATTTGAGAAAGGAGAGAGAGAGAGAGAGAGAGAGAGAGAGAGAGAGAGAGAGAGAGAGAGAGATTGAATGAGTATTGGCAAGCCAGGACCTCCTATTACTGCAAACAAATTCAAGACATATTTACCACTTTGCACATCTGGCTTTATGTGGGCACTGGGAAATTAAGCTCAGGCCTTTAGGCTTTACATGCAAGTGCTTTTAACTGATAACCCATCTCTCCAGCCCCCAAACAATATTTTAGCAAATTAAAATTCAAATATCTGGGCTGGAGAGATGGCTTGGCAGTTAAACGCTTGCCTGTGAAGCCTACAGACCCTGGTTCAAGGCTCGATTCCCCAGGACCCACATTAGCCAGATGCACAAGGGGGCACACGTGTCTGGAGTTTGTTTGCAGTGGCTGGAAGCCCTGGCACGCCCATTCTCCCTCTCTCTCTCTCTCTCTCTCTCTCTGCCTCTTTCTCTGTCTGTAGCTCTCAAATAAATAAATAAAATAAACAAAAAAAATTTTTTTAATTCAAATATCTTTGCTTCCCTCTTACTCTTCCTCCCTTCTCAAATAAGATTTATCTTGGAAATGCAAGGCTTAGCTATTTTAAAGTTTGAAAACCCATGGCTCAAATTCAGTATATTAGTGCAAAGGAAAAGTCATATAGTTGTCTTAATAAATGCAGAAAAACACTTGAAACAATATGATGACCAAACCTGATTCAAACAAATAAACAAACAAAGCAATCACAGAGCAATGTGGGAATAGGAAATATCCTGAATTAAATAAAGAACATCTATAAGGTGTTGGAAAGTTGGCTCAGAGGTTAAGTGCTTACCTGCAAAGGCTAACAACCCAGGTACACTTCCCTAGTACCCATGTAAAGCCAGATCCCAAAGTGGTACATGCATCTGGAGTTTGTTTACAGTGGCTGGAGACCCTGGTGCATCCATCCTCTGTATCTCCCCCCCCACCTCTCTCTCTCTCTCTCTGCCTGAAAATAAATAAATAAAATCTTTTTTTTTTTTTAATAAAAGGACATCTATTCAAAGGCTGAGTGCTTTCCCCTAACATGGGCAACAAGGCAGAGATGCCTGCTTTCACTACTTTTCAACGTGAATGGGAAGTTCTGGTTAGCATAATTAGGCAAAGGAAGAACAGGAAAAGCATCCAGATTGGAGACAAAGAAATAAAAATACTATAATTAAATGAAAACCATTATTTACAGATGGCATAATCCTAAGGAACTCACAAAAGTACCAGACCTAATAAACAAATTCAGCAAATTTTCAGGTAACAAAGTCAGTCGATACAAATTAATTTTATTCTTATAGTTACCACCAAATAATTTAAAATTCAAATTCAAAGCAGCCATTGGCAATGTTGAACAAATCGGGATAATTATTTATCTGCATTCAAATCTGGGATTCAACCATATAGAAAATCTAAGTTGAAACAGACCATTGTTAGATAGTATAAAGTATATCAGTATGAAACTTGTAGAAAAAAAAATCGTGGGGGTAAATCTTCATGGTCTTGGATTAGTCAGAGGTTTATGGATGTGATTTTCAACATGATCTGTAAAGAATATTGATGACTGGACTTCGTTAAAATATTACATTCTACTCTCTTGAAAACTGCCAAGAGAATGAGCAAATAAGCCATGAATTGGGAGAAAATAAATTTGGAAACAATACAACAGATAAGGAAGTTTTACCTGGAATGTATCATAATAAAGAAGAGGCTGAGGAGGAGAAGGAGAGAAAAATCAAACACTTCAGTAAAGGACAAGGAGTAAACTATTTGTAAACTTCACTCAAGAAGATACAGAGAGGGCTGGAGAGATGGCTTAGCGGTTAAGCGCTTGCCTGTGAAGCCTAAGGACCCCGGTTCGAGGCTCGGTTCCCCAGGTCCCACGTTAGCCAGATGCACAAGGGGGCGCACGCGTCTGGAGTTCGTTTGCAGAGGCTGGAAGCCCTGGCGCGCCCATTCTCTCTCTCTCCCTCTATCTGTCTTTCTCTCTGTGTCTCTCGCTCTCAAATAAATAAATAAATAATTTAAAAAAATATTTAAAAAAAAAAAAAAAGAAGACACAGAGAGCCGGCTGCGGTAGCACCCATCTGCCATTCTAGCCACTGAGAAGCCTGACACAAGAAGGTCAGAAGTTTGAAGCCAGCCTGGACTACAAAGTGAGTCCCAGGCCAGCCTGAGAAACTTAGCGAGGCCCTCCCTGTCTCAAAATTAAATACATAAGAAAGTAAATAAAGGTATCGGGGTGAGAATGTAGCTCAGTGGTAGGGTACTTGCCTCGATCTGCTAGAGCCTGGGTTCAATTGCTGGTAGGGAAAAATATAAAAACAGACTATACATAAATTGTAAATAAGCTCCCCAAAAGATGCATGACATCTTTACTCAAAGGAAAGTTGTAAGTGGAAACCACACAGAGATGTCCCTATACCTTTAAGTGGCTAAAATTAAAATGACCATTTCTATCGAGTTAGAAAGAATGCAAGAGTCGGTGATTCTCACACACTGCTAGTGGACGTAGATCCTCTCATGAAGGTTGTTAATTTCATAATAAGTTAAACTTCCACTGGTGTATAATTCATCCATTCCACTCCTAAGCATTCATCTGTTGGAAAGAAAACCTCAAGTGTTTGCAAAGATCCTTACCCAAATGTTAACATAAGCTTAAACTGTAATTGCCAAAAAAATAATAAACAATCTGCAGGTCAGTGTCAGCCCACAGGGTAACAGTTCAACTGTTACAGCTTAGTCCTCAGCAAGAGCAGGAAGTACACACTGATCGAGGTGCCTACTGTGTGTCAATGTCAAAATCACAGGGCCAAAGGGAAGAGCCCTCCACCTCAAACAGAGCAGACAAGAGACCTCAGAAGTTCAGTAGTGCATGGTTCCATTTATATACGATTCTTAAAAATACAAATAAACCTACAGTGAGAGAGAGCAGACTTGTCATTGCCTGGATATGAGGCAGATGATACAGGCCAGGGAAAGAAGAACTCATAAAGAAACATGAGAAAACTTCTAGAAGTGAAGGGTATAATTACATTTTTGAAGGTTTGAGAGAGTAGAGATTACATGTATATATTCATATCTCAAAGTGCAGTAACTCATAAACTTTATTTTTATTATTTTTATTTTATTTCATTATTTATTTATTTATTTGGGTTTTTGAGGTAGGGTCCCGCTGTAGCCCAGGCTGACCTGGTGTTCCCTATGTAGTCTCAGGCTGGCTTTGAACTCACTGTGATCCTCCTACCTCTGCCTCTTGAGTGCTGGGATTAAAGGCATGTGCCACCATACCCAACTTTTATCCTTTTTTAGAGAGAGAGAAAGAGAGGGAGAGAGAGAGAATTGGTGTGCCAGGGCCTCAGGCACTGCAATCAAACTCCAGACTCTTGTGCCATGTAGTGGGCATGTGCAGTCTTCCCATGCCTCACCTTTGTGCATCTGGCTTATGTGGGATCTGGAGAGTTGAACATGGGTCCTTAGGCTGTGCAGGCAAGCACCTTAACTACTAAGCCATCTCTCCAGCCCTCATATACTTTAAATATTTTAAATTTAGTATATGTTAATTAAACCTTAAGCAATTTTTTAAATTTAAAAATATATTAATTAATTTATTCTATTTATTTGAGAGACAGAGAGAGAAAAAGGCAAATATGTATATATATATTATATGTATACATATATATATATATAAAATGTTACACACACACACACAAATATATATATATATATATAGAGAGAGAGAGAGAGAGAGAGAGAGAGAGAGAGAGAGAATGGGGGTGCCAAGGGCCTGCAGCACACCAAACGAGCTCCAGATGCATGTGCTTCCATGTGCATCTGGCTTATGTGGGTCCTGGGGAACTGAACTTGAGTACTTTCACTTTGTAGGCAAGTGCATTAACCATGAATCAATCCCTCAAGCCTGCATTTGTTTTGGCAAGAGTACATGCACACATGTTTGTGTTTGTGTGTAGTATATGTGCTGCTGCTGCTGGTGTGTGTGTGTGTGTGTGTGTGTGTGTGTGTGGTGCATGCTCGCTTGTGTACAGAGGCAAATGTCCCCTGAGCATACATGAAGAGGTCTAAGCAGAACGCCCAGTGTCTCCCTCTATAACTCACTAGCACGCTTCCTTGACATGGAGTCTCTCAGTAAACTCATAGCTGCTGCTTTTGGTCAGACTGCCTAACCTGGGGCCTCCGGTGATTATGAGGTCTCCTTCCCACACAGGACTGGAGTTACAGGCAGGCATGGCCACTCCCAGTTGTCTGTGTGGGTGCTCAGGATTGAACCCATGTCCTCTCATGTGGTTAGTGTGCAAGTGTTTTTACCCACTGAGCCATTTCTCCTGCCCCTTAAAATTTGTAATCTCTCTCTCTCTCTCTCTCTCTCTCTCTCTCTCTCTCTCTCTGTGTGTGTGCATGTGTATGGGCTAAGCCCTCTTCACGTGGGTGCTGGGGACGGAACTTGGGTCCTCATACTTGGACAGCAAGCGCTCTTACTGAGCCATCTCCCCACCTCTGGTATCAGTCTTTTAAAGAACGATTTCAGAATTCACTGATGTTTATTTTATCTAGTGCCAAACTATACCTTCAATATTCATACAAGTAGAAAGAAAGACGTGGGGACGGATATCTTTTCTTCCTCTATGAGCCAGTGTTCCTCAAAAAAAAAAAAAAATGTGTGTATGCCCACATCAAATGGCCTTCTAGAACCACCTGTGGAAGCATTGTACGCTGGGAAAACCCTTGAACAGACTGTGCGGCACTGTGCTCATGATGCTGCCTCTCCTTCAGAAACTACTGGAAAGTCCCTTGCCTGGAACATGATGCAAGGGAGGACCACTGTGGAAGCACTGTCTACTGCGGTTCTTAGGGCTGAGCTGGAACGCTCTCTCTCTTTCACAAGGAGTTGTGTTCACTGGCTCAGGTACTACTTTCAGCCCACATTTTTGTTCACGGCCATACAGGGGCTGTTAGAACTTGGGTAAATTAGCTTCCCTGAACAGCCTTTCCCTTAGGATCACTGGTAATCCCCGTAAGGAGTGAGTTGAGATTTAGTTTTATAATGTAAGTTATATCTTTTCTTTTCTTTTTAGCTTCTTCTAAGCAATGGCCATGATGTGCGACCTTGTCAGCTCCTTTCACAGTTATATTTCCAGTACTAAGGACAGCACTGAACACAGATGTCCCTCTGTACAAGAAAACTCCTGAAACTCAGGGAGTGGAGCGTACATCTGGAATACTTAAATGGTCATCGCTTTTAGAATGTTGATTTTAGTTCTTAAACGAGGGCGTGGCATCAATATGAATTGACTCTTCCATCCACTCCTTGCCAACTTGTCAGACGATGAGGGAAGCGAATGTGGCCAGTACTTTAAGCTTCGAGTTTCTCCAAGTTCACTGCTTCAATCAGAGTCAAGTTAACGTTTCCTGTCTGTGCCCAGGTTGAGTCACGGTAGATTTAAAGAAAGGACAGAGTAAATAAAATGTTCTGTCTGAACTGCCTAGATCAACTTCTACCTTGGCCCCCAGGAACTAAACCACTGGAAAGGTCCAACAGACCATGACACAGAAGACAGAGTTAATAATAAATTACAAACTTAGTTTTAGCCACCATGGGGAGACCTGGCATCCCTTTCCCCAGCCCACATACTCACTCCCTAGCCCTCTCTACCCCATAAGCTCAATTGGCATCAAAGTGAGACAAATCCAATAGAGCATTTCCCTGAGCCCGGAGTAAGTTCACGGAGTCATTATCATTCATTCTCTCTCTGTGTGTCTGTGTCTTTCCCATCTTACCAAGCCGCTGATCAGAGCTGACAGAGGTATATAGAAAACAGCATTTCAGAGAACTTTTTATTATTATTAGCTACATATTTTGCATGGATACATCATGTGTTAGTGCTCTATTTTCCCTTGTCTCTGACCCTATACTCCTGGGGACCCTTCTCAGTGGGGTTGCAGGCAATCCCCATGGGTTTGAGGATTATGCATTATGGAAATTACTATTCCCATAGTTGTCTATTTTGGGGGAGAGGGAATACCTCTGGGCATGATGTCTGAACCGATGGCTCTTACAATCTTTCTGCCCTCTCTTCTGCAAATTTTCTGGGCCATGGTGGGTGAGTTTTAAGTTAACTTCAGTTATGAGCTCTTAGGAGTCTCTGAATCTCTACTTCGGTAGGTGTTGAGTATCCTCAGGGCCTGTCTCCTTCACCCTGGCACTGATTATCAGGTTCAGTGTGGAAGCAGCGCTCTTGCTCTTCTTCCCAATTCCTCTGTGGATTTAGCTGTGGCTTGGCTGAAGTGTGAGGGGTAGTTTATCCCCTCAGGTCTTGCTATCTTAATTTATCCTTGTGTCTCTCCTTGCTCCTTAATGTCTCCCAAGGATCAAGACTATGCCATGAAGCTCACCAAGGCTTTGTAGCAAGGACACCTTGCTGATACTCGTTGCCACCCCTATGGCACCCATGCAATCTGGCACTTACACAGTGCTTTCCACGATATGCCAATAACAGCATATAGCAGAGGATTCTAACCCATGTTCATCTTTGCAAAATGGTGATCTCTTCGATAGACAACTGTGGTTTGAGGAGTTGCTATCAGCCTGGTCAAGACTTTCTCAGGCCAGCATCACAGTGTGACACTCTTGCATCTAATCCTGCCTTTCACCATCCTCGCTTCCTCTCTTGCCTTCTCTAGTCCTCCCTTGTGTCCATTTGTGTCCCCTGCGACAAACCCTTCTACACATCTGATTTAACTTCTCAGAAACCCAAAATGAATCCAAGTGGTAGCATGCTATCAGATGGGGCTTGAGGACCACCTCATTCATTGTCCAAGAGATTAACATACTCAACTGTATGTGGGGACAGAGATAGGTCCAGGAACAAGTAGGCTAATTGATTGTTGAATATCACAGTGACCTGGTGAATTATCCCAGAGAAGGAAAACCCTTTGCCATGTATGATTTACCTATCTGAAAAGTATCAAGGGAAGAATGGCTATAAAGCAATGAAAAGGGTTAATATTCCCTGTGGCTGAGCTTGAAGCAGTCTGTTAGTTTCCTAGCAATGTTGTAACAACATTTCATGCACTGGGTGGCTTAAACAGCAGAAATCTATCCCATTTGAGACCAAGGCCCTCTTTGGCTTACAGATGATGCCTTCTTGCTATTTCTTTCCATGGCTTTTCTGGTATCTCTTGGAGTTCAAATTTCTACTTCTTATAAGGATATAGAAATATTTCATTATAACCTACCCTGAAGGTCTTACTTTAACTTAATTACCTCTTTATAAACCTTGTCCTCAATATGATTCCATTCTGTGATGCTGCAGATTAGAACATCAACATGTGAATTTGGGGGTGGGGAGGAATGCAGTTTAGTCTATAACACGGTTACTCAGTTATCTACTTTGTGTGGAAAGTGAAGTATCCCAGGATGGGAAATGTATCTAGATTTGGAACTAGTAGCCAGTGTCCTGGATATCTGATCATGGGCCTGGAAGTTTGTAGCTGGAAGTCTAGATTACATGCAGGAAGACAGACAGATCACATCTCATCCCCACTGGAAAACACTGACATGGAAGAGACACTGAGCCACCAGTTGACATTAGGTAGCTTCCATGATAAACTACCCCAAAAGTCACACCATGGACACATGGACAGAGTGGTGAGCTACTATGGACATTATAGGATGGGGTTCCATTCATCCAGGTCAACCTGGATACTGCCATCTCTGAGACCCCAAAATGTGCTACTATTTCTTTGAGAAAAACGAGTCACCCATTTGGTTGATTTGATGAAACCCCTTTCAGGTAGTTGTGGTGGGGCTGACTTACAATCTGTGAGACTGCTTCTTTTGCCCACAGGGCCTCAGCCAGAAATGCCTGGTCCAAAGATGCAGAGCTCCATACAGCATTATATCCACACATCATTGGAAAGAAACCAGTGGAGGTATTAGAATGGGCTTTTGTCCTTATTATCTACTAGACTTCTTAAATTACTAAACAATATAGGCCTCTTACTGGCTACTAACTTTCCATTCTTCCTCCAGTCCTTCACTGTGATGGAACTGCATCACAGTCCAATGGCTGTCTATCCAACCCTCCACAGTGAGCAGACCCGCATCATAGTCAGATGGCTGTCTCCATCCAGCCCTTTACAGTCAGAGGACCCGCATCATAGTCTGATGGCTGTCTCCATCCAGCCCTTCACAGTGAGCAGACCACATCATAACCAGATGGCTGTCTCCATTTTCAGCAGCTTGCTTCTCTTTCAGTCTTGCATTGCTGATCTTGTTTTGTTGCTCGCTGCTTAGAGGACTTAAGCTCACATAAACTCCGTCACAAGACATTTTTTCCATCCTTACTATCTGTATCCTAAGCTTCCAACAGTCAGAGGCTGCTTAATTTCTATATCATTTTATTACCTAAACTGCTCTATCTACAAGGTTTTCATTTAACTGTGACTATACCAGATGTATCACTACCATTTTAACTCCCCCTTTCTTTAGTAAGCAATGCAATAAGATACAATTTTAGCTCAAGTCACTTGATCACTTAATAGAATCACAGAACTCTTCTGATAATGCATTATACACATGAACTTTCAGCCCTTAGGAGGAAATTGAAATTTGTACTAATGGACACATCTAAATTATTTTTAAAACTTACTTTTGTGATAGTAGCAGTTAGAGTCTTAGACATTAACCCTCCATGACATCATAGTTCAGGGTTTGGTAATGTGTTCCAAATGTTCCACATCTTAAGTTTCAACGAGGCCTGAGTTGACTTTTCCTTCTAGGAAAACCAGCATACTAAAGTTTCCACTTGTTAAACTTTCTATATTTTAAAGATGTTTCACTTTTAGAAAAATAAACACACAGAAATATTAAACATCAATCAATAGAACATGTGTAGTTGTTTTATTTGTTACACTTGTAAGTTTTAAATTGATTTTAGTTTAGCCAACCTCAAAAGTTTGAGGGCTTCCAAGGTGCAGTGTTTTGCTCGATTCACCATGAGTAATAACTGACTTTTTTCCTTCTTTGTTCTTAGCTTTTTTTGTTCTCAATTTTCATACATTTATATAATGTATTTTGATCACAATCTCCTCCCGTTACCTTCTCCTGCTCCCATTCCACTTACCCACCTTATTTTTTTTTTCTAGTTAGTACCTTTTATACTCTAATATCTTCTTTTCTGCCCTTCTCCACCATCCATAACAGAATGCTGATGGCTCTAGTATTGTGCAGGCAATGATAGGCACTGTGAGGTCATGAATGCAGCGGCCAGTTCATGTGCAGAAGACAGTATTTCACAGCATTCCTCCCCATCTTCTGGCCTTAACATCCTTCGGCCCCTCTTCTGCAGTACCCTCAGCTGAGGACGGGTATCATAGAGACGTTTCATTTAGCACCTCACACTCAATAGCCACAACCACAGCGCTTTGCTGAGTTTTGAATTTTCTCAGTAAAATCATATTTTTTTTTCCCTGAATCATTTGATTTCTTTTACATTCCTTTCTAAATATTTCCAATGTTACAAACAATAGCAAGACAATGGGATAAACAAAAAAAAAAAATATGATTAAAATACTCCTGAAAATAAGCTTACCAAATTCATGTGTTTCTTGGACAACTTTTTGTTGTTGTTTTGTTTTGGTGCTGGGAATTGAACCAGGGCATGCCACATGCCCACATGCTGGGCAAGGGCTCCATTGTTCTCCACCACAGGGCTACAGTGTCTGGCACTCTAGAGGCTCCAAAGAATGATAAGAATCTTGGGAGGCAGAGGGTGATCATTTTTATTATGATTCCAGGGTCACCCCTAAGGCAGGATCAGTTTGTTAAGTTTTTGTATCTGATCCCAGCCCTCACTCAGATGTTCCTCTTCACTTTTTCAGAAAAATATTGCTGTGAGAAGTGAGAGCTCTATAGAGAGAGACCCATTTCCTGCATGGGTCTTACACACAGAGCCAATAAGAATAATTTAAAAGTGCCCATAAAAATAAGGCTCCAAACTTTTGACTTTTGAAAAATTTTTACTACTCTTTGACTAAGATCTAGGGTTCAGAAAAAATGATGAATCCTGCTCCACT
This sequence comes from Jaculus jaculus, assembly GCF_020740685.1. NCBI lineage: Eukaryota > Metazoa > Chordata > Mammalia > Rodentia > Dipodidae > Jaculus > Jaculus jaculus. The sequence goes on from NC_059109.1 coordinate 119,693,559, forward strand.
GTACTCCTCTGTGATGTCGCCTTTAGATCAAAATAATGCTAGAAGGTCACTCTCTTGATCTGGTTAGCATCAAGATAAGGTCAGGCATTAATTAATGTTGAATTACCAAAGAATTCCTATGGAAATGCACATGACATCTACATTATAGCCATAATTAGCTAATTAACCAATCAATTATAATGATTAATGTGATCATAATGAATGTATGGCAAATGGCTATTAATTCCTAGAGTTTCCAAAGTGAATACATTAATCACAGTTGAGTCTGTGGCATAATGTGGGTGCCTCATTGTCATTCTGAACTCTAGGTGTGATATAATAACTCGCATCTGCTAGGGACTTTTGCAATTTACTAAGCAGTTAGTCACACATCTTATTTATTTATTTTTTATTCACAACAGAGTTGGGAATCACTTGGAGCAAAGTGGCTCAGTAGTCTCTCATTATTCTTGATTTTTTTTCCTCCCATTGTTTTGTTACCTGAAGCCAACCATGGTCCAAATATATTAAGTGGAACATTCTAAAAATGAGCAGTTCATATGCTTTAAGTTGGCCACAGTTCTAAGAAGTGTGATGAAATTTCTGTCATTCCACTTTGCCCTTTCTAAGGTATGAATTATCCCCTTACCCAACTTATCTATGCTTGTTATGTTAACTACCCATTAGTCACTTAGTGACTGTCTCAATGTGCAGATCAAATGCTTCAATATCTATGCTCAGACATCTCTTATTTTACTGAATAATAATGACCTTAAAGCACAAATATAGTGAAACTGGCAATTCTATTATGGTCCATTTATTGCTATAATTATTGTAGAGTGAAAGGACAACCTTTCAAGTACGCATTCTGTTTTCCTCTTATTTTCCCCCAAGGACATTGTACCTTGTGAATGTGTACCACCGTAAAGGAGGGGAGAGTTAACACAGGCATGTCAGAGGAAAGGAAGCCAGATCTGGGCTCAGGTTTATGACTTGGGATGGGTGACAGATAAAAAGTAAAAGCATTCATGCATGGAGGAAGCGGGGAAGAAATGTTAAGGAGAAAGGCCTCACAAAATCACGCTGGTGCCACGTGGAGTCATGGTAGGGCGGGAGGGACATCTGAGGAACCGTTACCAGAGAGGTACTTAAAGGCTGTTTGCTGAATGAAGGGGACTAGGGAGACAGTCCAGCAGTTAAAGATATTGGCTTGGAAAACCAGAATGCCTGGGTTAGATGTCCCAATACCCACATAAATCCAGATTCACAAAGTAGTGCGTTTGTCTGAGATTTGTTTATAGTAGCAAGAGGCTATGGTGGCACCCATTCTCTCTCTCTCTCTCTCTCTCTCTCTCTCTCTCTCTCTCTCTGCAAATAAATGAGAATACTTTTTACAAAGAGTGAGTTAAGAGCATCACACGGGGCATGGAAATTCTAGCAAGGAGCCTCCAGGGGCCACTTTGTTTATTGGTTTAAGAACTGCTTTCACACCAAAGAGTTTGTGTGCAAAGAATGAGCTTCTTGCATTCCTGCTCTACTTCAAGACCCAAGGCCATCACAGAGGTTTGGAAATGGACTCTGAATTCACAGCAATTCCTTTCAAAAGGATCTTCAACCTCGATAGCAACTGCTCTACACCCTGCTGGGAGGAACTTCTCAGAAGCGGGCGGTAAAACCAGAATGCCAATGCTCCTCTTATCTGTGCCATGCCTGACTAGGGAGTGCAACCCTCGCCCTTGGGAGAAAAGTTTACAAGTGAACTTTGCACTTAAGGGAGTTCACATTTTGATTTTCTCTTCCTTCTGCTCATCCATTTCTAACTAATTATTGTAGTATAGGCATAAACATAAAAAGTTGGATTACTTTATGTAAAACATTTCATGAACTCATTATTTAGTTTAGTTCTCAAGCACTTATGTAGTGTTGCTCTGGATAGACTGCTTGTGCCTCTGCAAAAGTCATCTGCAGAAACAGAACCCCCATGGTGATGGCTCTCATGGGGCCTTTGAGAGGTGATTAGGTCAGGAGGGCTTTGTCTTCATGGGTGGAATTAGTGTCCTTCTAGAAGGTTTGAGACAGTTCTTTAGCCTCTCCTGTCATGTAGGACACCATAGTAAGTTGCCATCCTTGAGAGGGATAGAGCCCTCATCAGATGCTGAATCTGTGGATGCCTTATTCTAGGACTAAGATCTAGAACTGTAAACAATAACTGACGGCTGCCCCCCTAATGCATGAGCCACAGTCCCCATGGGGTTGACCTGCATCCCCAGTGAGGAAGGCCTCTTCAGAAAAGGGGCAGGGAGGAGGGCAAGGATGGTACCAACTTGTGATGTTTACATACAAAATGTGTCCATATCCAATAATAAAAATAAAATAAAAACCTATCTTTCCATAAAAAAAGAAGAAAGTTCTGTTGTTTATAAATCACCCAGTTGAAAATACGTTATTACAGCATCATGAGTGGAGGAGGATGAGTGGCTATTAATCTGTTATGAACCCCAGAAAGATAGTCATGTATTTCTGCCAGGTAGTCTGAGCAAGTAGAGCAGGTGGGCAGGTGAGTGGCCAGGTTCCTTTGCAGCTGTATCCACCTGACAACCGAAGTCATGGTTAAGTGATCAGAGAGTACGGAATGGCAATAATTCGCTTGCAGACCAAACTTAACCAGGCTGCTTTAAGTCTGTGTGGTTTAGATTATGTGACGATGTTGGGAGAGATTCGCCAATGATTCTCATCATCTTAATGGTATCCAGAGAGTTCTGTTGCCATTTGGAGAATGGAAATTGTGTGCAGTGGTTACGAACATAAACACAGAGGTCAAAAGAGCATGTTCACGTTGCGCACGCAGCACATGGGGAGAAGTTGCCTGGCAGTCAGGCGTTTTGTCTCATGCCTCAAAATCAGAACCCCAGACAGAGGTCAAGTGCCAATGCATTATTGGAAGCTGAAATCCTAAGTCTGTAAGAGTAAGGGAGAGAAATCGCGAGAGGCGGGGTGAAAGCAGACACTAATTCATGACCCCCTTCATGAAGAGGTGGAAGCAGTCATCTGGCTGTGCAGAGATCTCTACTTAGAAACAACCATGCTTTTCAGAGTCCCATGCTTTTCAGAGGGGCTTCTCTGTCACGCCCTTTTCTTCTATCATCCATCCAGAAAAGTGCTCTGAGCCTTGGTCTCACAAATCCCTAGTGTTGGCATGCCATGGAAACATCAGTATTTCATAGGGAATCCCAGACCGGGTTGGCTCTAGGAACATCTACTATAGGATCCTAAGTGCTGCATGGCCCCGGCCTGGGGTATCTTGCTTTTGCCTGATGCCTGGTTTTGATGAAAGGCATATGTTATGTTCAAAGGCCCCTGCTCAGTTCGGCCTCGATGTGCCCTTATGTAATTAGTTTGTTTAAACTGCGTCTGATTATGTCAGGTCTTGACTGTGGCCCTAAGTACAAGGATGTAATAGGATACACCTATTAAACAGATGTTGGGCTTAATGGATATGTTTTGAACAATCAATTGGAATTAAATTTTCAATAACTACTGTATAACAAGAAAATGTATCTCCCCTTACACTAAACAAAGCAATATGGTCTCTTACTGTTTTTCTAAAGCAGAGTTTTCCCCAGATGGAGAGTCAATCAGAGAACTGTTTTACAATTCATATTCCTGGGCTCCAAATCACCAGCTATTTTGTTTAACAGATATGGTGTGGAAATTAGGCAACTGAAGTTTTACCTGATTCCTTGAATATGATATTGTCCAGCCAGGCTAGGAGGTCATACATGGTCAGCTATAGATAATCACAGGTTGTTATTTACTGAAAATGAATGGATTGCTAGTACAGACCACTATTTTAATGCATTCACTTATTTTTTACCCATAGATTAGCCTTTGGACGGATTGATACATTCCTTCCTTATCACACTCATTCTTCATTAGTTTTTATAATTCTTTAGTTCCTGGTAAGTATAAGTTGTCAAACTACATTACATCAGGCTATAAAAGATGTTTACCTAAGACATGCTTCTGCTATTAAAAATGCTTGCCATTTAGTTGAGAACGGGGAGAACAAATGCTTATTCAGTATTTGTTCCACAGTGTACATGGACTGCTGGCTTTTGCATAAACCAGCCCTATATATTACGTGCTTTATAGCAGCCCTTGGAGGGACACTGTGAATCTCCATTTTACACATGGGTACAGTGAGTTCAGACAGCTTAAATAATCTGTTCACTGATCTGCTAGAGAGAGGTGCCAAGATAAGGCATTTACAAAAACTAAATGGATAAATAAGTAAATAGATTAATTAAATGATAGAAATTTATAAAGCTAATAATCCAGTCCAGATAAGGGAATAACAGATTAATATAAGCAGTTATTTCTAGCTTGACTGGTCAGAGAGGAGAGAGCAGTCTAAGCTTTAAACAAACAAAGATGGAGGGCATTACAGTCCATGTGTATATTTGAGCCAGAGAGTCTTACACCTACACCTGGCAAGTGAACTAAACAACTTAGGGACCACCGAATGATCCTGATTCCCTGGGTCTCAGATGAGGCCTCAGAGCCTGTGTTAGTTCAGAAGCACCTGAGATGAATAAATTGCCAGTGAGGCTTAGAAATAAACTTCACTCTACAAGATGAGCAGAGATGGTAATGGGCTTGCAGATACTTATTCAACATGTAGCATCATTCAGATGGTCCTAAGCCATTCAACAGTAATCTGTAGCCTTCATTCTGCCCACTGGCTTCATGGCCCATCCCTGCCTCTTCTCACAAATTATCACCCCAATTCTTCTCTCACTTCTCCAGTTCCACTGATCCCTAAATTATCTTGCTTATAGATTTGCTATTTCTTACCTCTTCCTCTTCCATAAATTCAGCCTCTACTCAGAGCAGACACTGTGTTAGACACTGGCAATTCATTGATGAGTAAGATGCAATTCCTGTCATTGATGGGCTTCACGCAGTACAATAGACACAAGACACTATCAAGAGGTAACTCCAGGCTCTGAGTCTCACTGAAGACAGAAGCCTGTGGCCAGACTTGCCAGAGTTGGAGAAGGATTCCTAGAGATTGTGATGCTAGAAGGATAGACATATAGTGAAATTCAAGGGAAAGAAAAGAGAAGGCATTTGAGATTAGGGGCACAATAGACCCAAACCCAGGGCAGTGAAAGTGAACATAGTGTGCTTAAGTGTTAACTGTTCTTCATAAACAACTGCTAGATAAGGAGGAAATATTAAGAACTGATTTAGAATGGATGTGAGCACAACTGTGAAACTGATTTGGGTGGAGTAAGTGAAAGTCTAGCTAGTCTAGGTAGTCATGATGACATTTTGCAATTTAAATGCGTGAGCATTCAGTTGTTCATGCGCTGCTCCAAAATCCAACTGTGCACTCTAGGAAGCTTGAAGGGTGTGGCTTAGCATCAGCAGCATGTAGGGGGAAAATTCACGTTAGGATGACGTCAGCAGCCCACTTTTGGAACAGAATGTGCAGAAGTCCCAGGTCACTTGGGTGCCTGTGTTCAGGGTTAACACCCACAATGTGAGTGGCTCAGCAAGGCTAAGATGTCCAAATATGGGCTAAGGGAAAGAAGAGTGCAGTCCTAAACACATGAGAAAATCTTAGAGGACCGGGTATGGCTTCTCTAAGAGGCCCTTACCAGCCAATTATCCAGAGAGATGCCCATGGAAGAGGAATTGACCCCTGGATGCCCAGGGGTCATAGCTCAGCTCCAAGGGCAGAGGTCATGTGTGGACAAACTGCTAATGAGTTTAAGGAGGAATGTTTTCAAGACAAGAATCACCTTCTCAGGGTAATCTTAGGAGAACTGTGCATTGAATAACAAATCCTCTAGGACTTTGATTTTTTCCCATTGGTGCTTTTAAAATTTATTTTATTTATTTATTTGAGAGCAACAGACAGAGAGAGAAAGAGGCAGAGAGAAGGAGAGAGAGGGAATGGGCACACCAGGGCCTCCAGCCACTGCAAACGAACTCCAGATGCATGCGCCACCTTGTGCATCTGTCTTACGTGGGTCTTGGGGAATCCAGCCTTGAACCAGTCCTTAGTCTTCACAAGCAAGCACTTAACCACTAAGCCATCTCTCCAGCCCCTTGGTGCTTCTTGTTTTTAATATGTGTGTATATGTTTGTGTGTGCACAAGTGCACATGCATGCATATGGAGGCCAGAGGACAATCTTTAACGTCATCTTCAGAAATACCATTCCATCTCTTTTTGAGCCAGGGTCTCTCACTGGCCTTGATCTTACCAACTATACTAGACTTTCTAGCAATCACGCCCCAGAGCTCCTCCTGTCTCTGCCTCTCTAGTGCTGACGTTACAGGTATATATCACTGTACCTAATAATTTTGCATGGGCACTGGAGTCATGCTCAGGCCTTTAGTACTTACAAGGCTAACACTTTACTGACAGAATCTCCTCAGCCCTTGAGAGCAGTCCTTACAAAATCTGATTCTTGGATCAAGGAAAGCAGCCTGTAGCGAAGGAATGCTTGTTTAATGTGTAGAGAGGACAAAAATGTTAAGAGGATGTTTTAGCAGTGCCATGTTTTCCTCTAATGGTCCAGATTAATACTCTTTTCTCTTTAGCCTATGTGATCTCTTTCCCAACTACCCAATCCTGCTCTTACGCCACCGTTGAATGTGAAAGGAGCCATAGGCTATATACAGATACGTGTGGCTGGGTTCTAAGAAAACTCAGTTTACAAAAGAAGTACCAATAGGAAGAATTTGGCCTACTAACCCCTATTTTAGCAGATGGCGAGTGCTTTGAGAATTTGTACTAAAATGATCTTCAAAGGAGAAGAAAAATATAAATACAGTCTCTGTAGAGACCAGGGACTAATGGGGCCAAAAGAATAGCTATTTTTCTCTACATACAAGGAAACCAAAGCTTCCTTAAACAATGGAACTTGCCCCAAAACATAGAACAAGGTAGTGGCAGCATTTGATATTTAGAAAGTCATTCAATACACTTATTTATAACTGCATTTTGAAGATATAGGTAATAGAAATGACTTGAGGTTTTGGTTTTTTTTTTTTTTTTTTTTTTTTTTGCCTTTTAACAAAAGCTTTGCAATTTCTGTGCCTTCGATGGAAATTTCTTGAGCTGGAAGTTTGGGCTTCCTGGGGCGTGTGAGGTCCCTGCTCCTCTCCCAAGATTAACATGCACATATGAATTCACTGTCAACGTCAGCTGCTAGCTTTTCCAATTTTACAAATGTCTTTTCTTTCAGTAGCTGGAAATGTTCTCAAAACTGTCCAGAAAGCAAGTAATATGTTCAGTCGTTGTCACCTTCGCAAGGAACGTGCTGCAACTTTGCTTTCTACCTTCATTCTCCCAGCGACATCTTTCACGCAGGCTCTGACAGAGACGGCAATTATAAAGACATCCAGGTTGGCATTCAAGGATTCCTGAAGTTAACAAAATTGTCTGGGAATAAATGACAATGAATTTGACAGGCTACACATTTGCTCATGAAAACGCGCATGTGAGGGATCAGAACGAGCATTGTGAAGAGGGCACCCCATGTCCTCGGTGGGGCTTCTTGAGGTCACCACAGAGCTGGTCCATTTGGTTTAGACTAATGGGAATACGGACTTCTCCATAGGTCTGAAGGGTCATTGAAAAACAATGAAAATACATATGTAGCCGGGTGTGGTGGAACACACATTTAATCCCAGCACTCGGGAGGCAGAGGTAGGAGGATTGCCGTGAGTTTGAGGCCACCCTGAGACTACATAGTGAATTCCAGGTCAGCCTGGGCTAGAGTGAGAGCCTACCTCAAAAAAACAACAACAACAAAAAAGATCCATAAAATATTGAAAAAATAATAGTAAATAAATACAAACATAAGAGAGAGAGAGAGAGAGAGGGAGAGAGAACTTTCTCAAGACAGATATTGTTCTCCAAACATATAATAAAACAGAGTGATTTTTTGGGTAACTACACGCAAGGGTATGGATGTACAAGGTTCAGTTCTTGGATCAAAGCATACAAGTTCCCACGAAGGAAAGGATTCAGGGCTGTGGTCTCCCCCATTTAAACATACTCTTTCGTGCTGCTCAGGCCACTTCACGCATTGATGATTCGCAGCCTGCTCTGGCAGTCTGCAATAGCCTCTCCCAGCTTCCTGTGAGCATTCAGTTCTAAAGGCAGTTTTCTGTGAAGCCTTCTCATGATAGCCCTCTTCATTCATGATAGCAATGGAAGCTTCAGGGTACCTCTTTGGTAATGTCTCAGAAGTCTAGGACTCTGCCTCAGAAGATAGAGGTCATGTGGAATTTAGGTCCAGGCTAGTTTCTGAAGAGAAGTCTCTGAGGGCTAGCTGAATCCATCATGAAAAAGGAAAAGCCATAAAGCATTATAAATTCCTGGTGGAGCAAAAACAGTACTTAGTGAACCTAAGGGATTACTGCACTGGGCAGGGGACACTTTTACTGCTGTGAATTCTCTATTCCTTCAATCATTATAGTTTAGCATATATGGTGTGTATGCTATGTTCTTAGTCCATTTTACAGATAAATACATTGGGAAATCAAGAGACTTGGGATTGTTCCAGGTTTTAGCAAAGGTTGTAAATAAGGAATAGATATTTGACATCATAGGCCTCAAGTGTTGGATTTTGGTTGGGTTGTGTCAGAGGCTTGTAATGGACAGACTGATGGATCCTCTAAGCCCTTGAGCTCACCACCAAACCCTCTTCCCCTGAGACCTTGTGAGGATGGCAGATCTGGCTAGTGTATTTAGGATTTACTTATTTATTTATTTTAGAAGTTTTTTAATTCAACCTGTCAGCTACTCAGCCATAGCCCTGAACACAGAGGGCTTCTGGTGTCCCCGCCACCAGATAATTGGCCTTGGGTCAATGGGACAAAGAAAAGAATTTTGCTGACCAGATAGAGGAAGGATATTAGGACAGGTTTTGGGAATGGGGGTGGTGAGTGAGGAGAGTGAAAAGGGAAGTGAGAGGGAGGTCCCCAGGGTGGCATAGCCTTAGGATAGCCAGCTAGTAGCTGAGACTATGGGTAACGTTTTTGGCTTCGGTGGGAGAGTGGTAGAATTTGTGAGATGCTTCCTGGATTCCTAACTCTTGATCTTACTTGGTTATCTGGTTCAACCCTCATTCTTACCTGTAGTGTTGTAGGTAAGGCTGAGAGTTATGGGGTGTCTGGCTAATTACAGACAGTGCAAGGTCCTCTAGAGGAACATATAGAATGGAGATTTTTATATTCATGTATGCAGATATAGTAGGTCCTGGTAGGAGAGCTGAAATAGCCATACTGTTAGCAAGTGATATTGGGTCTGTGCTCTGCCAAACATCCAGTTCCTGACCCAGGGCCCTGTCTTAAAAAGCCAAAACCCATGATGCTTCCATTCATTTCAAAAGTCACAGGGCTTTACGTCTCTGACGACTCACCAGTCTCAGGTAACACGGGTACTAGTTTTTGGAGACTCTCCAATGCTATGTCCCTTCTTTGATTCCCCAGGATATCCATCTCCTTCTCTGGTTTAGATGCTGCCCAACCTAGGTCTGGAGTCAGTCATTCCAACACTTTGCCTATCTCCTTCCCTACAGGATCAGGTCCTGTTACACCTGCTCACCATGATAGGTCTACCTGGGAGCTAACCTAGATGTTTTTCTCTCTGCTTCTACTCCTGTCTCACTAAATCTTCTTCAGGATAAAACACACACACACACACACACACACACACACACACACAAAGGAGTGGAGAGATTGCTCAACAGTTAAGGCGCTTGCCTTCAAAGCCAAATGACCCAGGTTCGATTCCCCAGTAACCATATAAAAAGTCAGAAGCACAAAGTGGAGCATGTAACTGGAGTCTGTTTATAATAGCCAGAGGCCCTGGTATACCCATTCTCTCTCTCTTTTCTCTCTATGTCTATCTGCCTGCAAATAAATAAATACTATTTTTAAAAAATCCCACGAGTATGTAAATGGCAGACTTTATGCATGTATGGCTCCGGTGTGTTCACATTCTTGAGCTTAGAGAAGTCTTACTGGGCTGCCTTAGTTCTTTTCCTTCAACCCCAGAAGCAGGTATGAAGACGTGAAGGTGCATGTGGGGTCGGAGGGAGTAGTGGCTTACTTGGGGGTTGCATGTGGCTGATAAGTTCCAGTGTTTTGTATTAGTGAATAAACATATTTTTGCTATAGCAAGCAATGTACCCCTAGCTCCTGTTTTACATACCTTCAACTAGATTCATCATGCTTATGATTCCTTAAAGTTGCTTTTCCTCCGGATGTCACGATGGCACATCCCCACATCCCACTCAAAGCTTCCCTTGTGCCTCTCATCCGAGCATTCCAAAACTGTGTATCCATCGTGCACAGTGAGTCTTCTTGTCTCAAAATTACTGAGCTATGTTGGGCATGGTGGCACACACCTTTAATCACAGCACTTGGGAGGCTGAGCTAGAAGTAACACTGTGAGCTTGAGGCCAGCCTAAGACTACATGGTGAATTTCAGGTCAGCCTGGGCTAGCAAGATCCTACCTTGAAAAAACAAAACTACACACACACACACACACACACACACACACGCACACACACGTATATATGTATGTATATATACATTTCAGAACCGCCGTCTTTACTCCCAATATGGAACTGCACCTTGTCTATTTTCCTAGTCGACCGGTGGTCCTCCAGCTTTGGAAGGGTTGCTAACACCCAGGGTGCTGGGCCTGTCCAAGGAGCGTCTCAGTCACTACTACATTTGGCTTGGACCAAGCTGTTTCATGTCTAACACATTCCTAGGGGGTGTGAACGCTGCTGGGGCTCCTCTCCACCCTCTGTTACCTTCTTTACTCCCGTCTCAGTCAAACAGGCTACCATTCCCAGTTAGCAACTCTGGACGCTTCTTCCCAAAGCTCACAGAGAAGGCTCCCTGTAGCCAGTCCCTGAACTCCGTGTCATCGAGTCAACAGTACACGAAGCTGACTTAAATCCCGGTCTTGTGGAACTTAACTCCAGGTAAGAGTATCCTAGGTGAAAGCGGGGATTTTTACCAAGCTTAGGAGAGGGAAAGCACAGCAGACATTTTCTACAGGATGGCAGCGTCTGTAAGTGGATGGCGAAGCGGCCAGAAAAACAAACACAAATTCCTCAGAGCTGGCGTAGCTAGAAGAATCTGTGTTCCTTACACTCAGGCACTCCAGCAAACAAAGTGTCTTTTCTCTTGTGAACCGACGTGAAGATGTATAGTGGTTTATAGTTGTCAGCCTGTTATCCACTTAATAGAGTTGTCTGGTTCCAGTTTTACATCTTCTGTGGAATATTTCAGTGAGACTCAAGCAAGCCATAAGAGTGGGGGTGGGGGGGGGAATACATCCCGGAAGAATGGCTGAGAGATACAGCAATCACCCTTGGCAACTCTTCAATCATCTGATCTTCCTGAAGCTTATGCTCAGATAGGGAACTCAGAGCTCGGCAAACTTGTTCCCCCAAAGAGCCGGGTGCAGGTGGGGGTAGCAGAGACCCAAGAGGGGTTTCCCTGCAGCGGCTCAGAGAGCACTTGTGAATGTGGCAGGAAATGAGATCTTAAGTCAGTGCGTAAAACAATCAAATCCATCACAGGCCTGGAATGGCCCCTCATAACTCAGGGACTGTCACGGCCCTTTGTGTGCGCAGAGGCAGTTGGATAAAGAGTGACGAACTGAGTGGAGAGTCTGCTAAATCCATTCTGGCAGCCGGAGGAATATATTTCCAAAGCCAACTCCCCTCATTTTCCTTGAGCTCATTTGCCTTCCGGCTAAGAAGCTATTGTAGAAAACAAAGGGTTGGTTGGTGCAGGGGGGAGGTCGCTGGCATGATAAATATTAATGAACTTAATTCTCTGGTTTGGAGTTGGGCCTGGGTACTGATAGGAAGAGAAGATAGATCAAGAAAAAACAAATTTAAACTAATATTTCAAGATCTGTCTCTTACACGTTAACTGTATGCCTACTATGTGTCTGCTGCTGGGCTCAACTGTGATCAAGAACACCTACCCCTGTCCTCAGTGGCATCAAGACACATTACAGACACATCTGTCTAAGACACTGGAAATTCTACCCTCATGACAGAAGAAAGGATCAGAGGAACCAACCCAGAAGATATGGCTGCTTAACAATGAATTCCCTGTGGCAGACATCAGCTGACCTCCCCACACCCCTGCTTGAAGGATAAGTTTGAGATTTGGTTAAAGCTGGCACTATAGAAATATGATCAAATATGATCTGGGAACTGGAGAGATAGATGGATTAGCTGTTAAGGTGCTTTCCTGTGAAGCCTAAGGACCCAGGTTCAATTTCCCAGATCCCAAATAAGCCAGATTCTCAAGATGCATCTGGAGTTTGTTTGCAGTGGCTAGAGGCCCTGGTGTACCCATTCTCTCTAACAAATAAATCAAAGTAAAATAATGAAAAAGATATGATCTTCTAAGACGTCCTTAAGAATAATCTTGATTGTGCCCATCCCCCCACACTCCGTTACTCTTATGGGGGGCTGAATTGTATTCCCCCAAATAAATGTGCAGCTCCTAACTCATGGTTCCTGTGACTGTCAGTAGTATGGAGAAAGATAGGGTTATCTAGGGTGAGCCCTGACATAATAACTGGCACCCTTATGAGAAGATCAGGTGAGAGCAATGACAAATCCAGACAGAGTCCAGAAGGTCACATGACTGCAGAGACTCCAAGCCGAGGAATGCCAGAGCTTGCTGGCGACTACCAGACCACAGAGGACGCAGATGACCATATTCTTCCTTCAAGCTATCAGACTCTCCCCTCCTGACACTTTGATTTCAGAATTGTTTCCACCTGAACTGTGACAGCATGCATTTTTGATGTTTTTAAAAATGTTTTTACTTATTTGGACACAGAGGAAGGGAGGGAGGAAGGAAGAGAGGAGAGAGAAAGAGAGAGAGAGAGAGAATGGGAGCACCATGGCCTCCTGCCACTGCAAACAAACTCTAGATACAGGCACGACCTTGTGCCTGTATCTAGAGTGGGTATCTACTACGTGGGTGCTGGGGCATCAAACCCAGGCCATCAGTCTTTGCAAGTAAGTGCTTTTAACCAATAAGCCATCTCTCTAGCCTCCATGTTTGCTGCTTTTCAGCCACCTAGGCAGCAGCTGTGGGACACTATTGCAACACCCAACCCTGAATTTTCATCCAGAGTGCTCTTCGGGCTCTAGGATGAGACTGGAGGGGTGCCCTTGCAAGCTGCCTTGCCTTCCTCTTTCTATGAAATCCTTCTGGGTTCAGTTTTGGAACAGGAAGTTCATGATCTCTCCCTTGTGGGCACCTCTCCAGCTTCCTTGGACCTTTTAGAGTTGTGCCACAAAGGTAGACTTGTCTTCACCAGTCAAAGCTCGGCAAACACCCGCTGACTGGATTTAAAATGAGCTTTAGGACTAGTGAGATTGCTCACTGGTTAGAAGTATTTGCTTGCAAAGCCTGATAGCCTAGGCTTAATTCTCCAGTGTTTATGTGATGAAGCCAGATGCACAAAGGGGTGCTTGTGTCTGGGAGCTTATTTGCAATGGCAGGAGGTCCTGATGTAGCCATTCTTTTTCTTCCTCTCTGCCAAATAAATAAATATTAAAGTGAGCTTCAGATAAAGTCCAATTTTTGTCTGCATGTGTGTGGTGTGGATGTATATGTATATGATATGTATATGTATGTATGCACATTCATATGTATGGACTTGTATCTAATGCTTACATGTATGTGCATGGAGGCCAGAGTTCTACTTAGCGTCTTTCTCACTGATTCTCCATCTTTGTTTCTGAGATAGGGTCTCCAAACCACTCACCAAGTCAGTTACATTAGCTAGGTGTAAGCCCCAGTGATCCTGTTGTCCTACCCAGTGCTGGGACTACAGGCACTTTCCATCCTATCCACCTTTTACGTGAGTACTGGGGGTCGGAACTAAAGTCCTTATGCTTACACAGCAAGTACTTTACTCACTGAGTGATCTCCTCAGCCTCTGGTAAAGTCCAATTTGTCATTCATCAGGAGACCAGCTGACTGACTTCTTTGCTTTGATGAGGCCAGTCCTCATCTGTGTTTGTGGACCCTTCCTTCTTTCCCTCCCTTCCTTCTTTCCTTCCTTCCTTCCTTCCTTCCTTCCTTCCTTCCTTCCTTCCTTCCTTCCTTCCTTCCTTCCTTCCTCCCTCCCTCCCTCCCTCCCTCCCTTCCTCCTTCCATCCTTTCTTCCTTCCTTCCTTTCTTTCTTTCTTTCTTTCTTTCTTTCTTTCTTTCTTTCTTTCTTTCTTTCTTTCTTTCTTTCTTTCTTTCTTTCCTTCTTTCTTTTTCTGTGTTAGAGTCTCGCCCCAGCCCCAGCTGACCTGGAATCCTGGAATTCACCGTGTAGTCTCAGGCTGGCCTTGAACTCACAGCAATGGTCCTCCTACCTCATCCTCCCTGTCCTTCCTGAGTGCTGGGATTAAAGGTGTGCGCCACCATGCCCAGCTCTGGCCAAATGCCTAGGCACACACATATGCACACACACAACAATCCCCCCGACAAAAATCCTGAAAAAATGATAGAAATTGATTGTCATCTAAATCAACTCACTAATTCCAGGCCAGTTACTATTTCATACATTGAAGTGAAGAACCTTGCCTATTTTACTTGTTGGTTAGAGAAATCACATTCCCTTAAACTATGATCTCTGCCCTCCCCATCTGGACCAGTGCCTGTTTTTATAAATAAAGGTTTATTGGAACACAGCCATGTCCATTTACTTTAAACTGCATTATGATGGCAGAGTGTTGAGCAGATTACACAGGCCCAAACCCAAAGTAATTCGCATCTGGCTCTCTACAGAATGTTTGCCCATCTCTGCCTTAAAGACAGGCTTTCATTCTAACCTCAAATCGCTCTCATTAGACTTTTGTGAAATTTCCAATAGGAAAAGTCTGTCTGAGCATTTGAAATAGGCCCCTGACCATAGCTGAATCCACAAAGCCAAATCTCAACATTTCTACCCTAGCATGTTGATGTAACTTAGTTTGAATTGGTACTATATACGGCAGAAAAAAAAAAAATATCAACTTGCCATTTGAAGAAGCCTCGAGTACTGATATTCAGTTCTCTGGTCACCCTCTTATGTCGCATCCGAATATATTCTGGATAACTAATTCCCGCGTTTCATCCTATCCACATCATTAAAACAACGGTCAAGATATTGGCACTGTTGTTATTATCCACTCCAACACATACAATTGAATTCGATTAACAGTACGGCAGAAAGGTGGCTGCTTCAGAGACAGCTTTTGTCTTACCCAAAAGCAATTCAAGTTCATTAAAATCACAATTATCTGACTCTTAATTAGGTGAGATGATAATTTAATTAACAATGCCCACTTAATTGTTGGTGGCAGGAAACTGAGACAGGCAGGCTCCATGGTGACTAAGGCGGCTTGCCCTGAAATACAGCGAACGGCTTTCTGAACCAGCCAGCTCAACGCATTTTGTGTGTGCACTTGGCAAATGAAAGACCTATGAAAAGTAAACTTGGCTTTGCTTAGAAATCTAATTCTGATCTGGAACGGTGATGTTAGAGGATTTGTAACAGGATGGCCAGAATGAGGATGCCAGATCGGCTCCCTTAAGTCCTTGTTTTGTTTGTTTTCATTCATTTATTTAATCTCCTTCCCCTTCTTCCCATCATCTCTCTTCCCTCCCTTCTTGCCTTCCAGCATCTTCTAAAATCCAATTCTCATTCTTGTAGGATAATTGCACGAATATTTTGTAGAGGGCCAAGGTGGTTATGATGGTTCATCTTGACTGTCAACTTTACTGGACTGAGAGACATCTAGGGAATGAGTGACACATACTTCCGGGTGTGTCTGAGGAGGTATTCCCTGAGATGATTGGCAGGTGGGTCAGCAAACTGATAGGGGAAGATCTATGCTGAATGTGGGTGCCATCATCCAATATACTGGGGTCTAAATGGGACCACAAATTTGAGGAAATCCACCTCTACTCACAAGCCCTATCTTTGTCACTGGATGCTTTCTCCTCCTCCTGCTACGTATAGATTGTGGGCATCAGAATGCAGCTTCCCCAGCCTTCCAGCATGGAATCACACCAGCCAGTCCCAGGAAATGTCTCCTGAGGAGCGTCCAGGCTTTCGGTTTGAGCTGGAGCCTCACCACTGGTCCTGCTTGTCCCGGGGTTCCCGGCTGCTTGGACCAAGCAGCTGAAGGTTTCTCTGTCTCTCCAGTGCGGAAATGACGATGGTGAGTCTGAGATTACTCATTCTCAGGCTACGTAAGCTAATACAATGAACTTGTGTATGTGTGTGTGCACATGCCTGCGTGTGGGGGGTGGGCACCTATGCCACAGTGTGCTTGTGGACGTCAGAGGACGAGTTCAAGGTCTCTGTGTTCCACCTTCTTTGAGACAGAGTTTCTGGATGCAAATCAGCAGTCAAACTGCAACCCAAGTCAGACTAGCTGGCCCAGGAGCTTTGGGATTCCTCTGGTTCTACCTCCTGTTGTCTTTGGTTCAGATGCATTAGGGTTCCAGATGCACGGGCCACTTTGTATCTGTCTTTTCATGGGCAGTGGGGAATTGAACTCAGGTCGGCAGGCTTTACAAACAAGTGCCTTTACAAGCAGCTGCTGAGCCATCTCTCCAGCTCCATAAATCTTCTTCATTATATATCATTGTCTTTGTTCCTATAGGGAACTAACACAATGGAAAAAATAGAAAAGAAACTTTCTCTGTCTTTGACCATCCCAAGGCATTCTGAATGTCACTGAAGGATTGCTGACAAGAATCATGTTGATAACCCACAATGTACTAGGTCTTCAGTGGGCAGCAGGCATGAGGCTAAGTGTTTCAATTCATTATCTTTTTAAAAAATATTTTATTTATTTATTCACTTATTAGCATGGATGGGGAGAAGGTGAGTATGGGCATATCAGGGCATCTTGCCACTGCAAAGGAATTGCAGGTGCATGTGCCACTTCGTGCACCTGGCTTTGCGTGGGTCCTGGGGAATTGAGCTCAGGATGACAAGATTTGTAAGCAAGTACTGTTAACTGCTGAGCCATCTTCCCAGCCCCCATTACCTTACTTCATGTTTACATAGCCCCTTGAGTTAAGCATCGTTGTTTACATTTGGCCAGTGAGAGGCACGTGGGACTTAAGAAGATCAAGTAACTCAAGTGGAGCAGCTAATAAAGACTCATTCATCTAATGCCTTAGTTCTTACAATGTGGCCAGTACTGACTTTGCGTGGTTCCTAAACCCACAGAATGTCACATGACCCGTGTGATCCTCATCAAACCTTGGCCTCTCCTACCCTGTTCTCCTCTCTTGGATGCAGTTAGTTATACATAACGTGCATCCTTTATAATTCATAAGCAGTCGCAGCTCATGGGAACCATGTGTTTGCTCCTTAGGACCCCCTTTTCCTGCTAGTTCAGGTTCTCTCATGAGAAATACTAGATACTCATTCACAAAACCTATTCAAGATGGTGAGGAGGACTTGATCGCAGGTGTGGAGGGACTATCACTCACTGCCATGGGGCCTTAAGATGGAGGAGAGATTGGATTCAGCTATGATTCAAGGAGTAACCCTAGATATTCGTAGATAAGCATTAGCGTGTGAGTCACTAGGTGAAATGAGCGAAGGGGTGAGGACCGACCCAGCAGGATTCTTGCTAAATTAGATAAAATGGACACAGTCCTTAGATTAAGACCAGAGAGCCCAATGCTAAGGCCTCTTCTAGCAGGGACTCAGACTCAGGTTTTGTCGAAGGAGAGAATGTCCTCCAGAAATCAAGTGTCCAGGTGTTTAGCAGAGCAGGACTCTGGGCCACAGTGTTCTGACTGCCGTGGTGTGCCCTGTGACTTCCGCGGCAGCTCCTGCCCTATTCCTTCGCTTCCTCTCTCGGGTCACTCCCTTTGTCACAGGCATGCACAAACGATGCTTCTCCACCCTGACATTGTTAAAAGTTCTGTGAGATGTACACAGGTGTATTTTTCTATAGAGCCCTTCCATAGCTCTCAGCAAGTTTGCCAAGGACTCTGTACGGGGTTAATAAAAATGTTCCCTCAAAAGTGTTGCTCAGAGCTGCGAGCCACTCAGGCTTGTGGTATGTTGTCAGAATGCAAATTTCTAGGCTCTATGGATTGAATCTTACTGTGATTTTGCATGGGCACGAGTTTAGGACTTGTCCATTGTCCTGTTAGAGTCTTAGGGACCAGGAGGAAAACAGTGCATTTGCAGGTTCAGACACTCAATGGACTTCTCAAGTGCCTTTCTTCCTCCTGTGTCCAGCAAGCCAGCCCGGTTTCCATGGTCCTCAACCACCAGTGACTGCTGCCGGCGTGTGAAGAAACAGGAAGTCTGAAGTTCATTTCCAGCACTGTGACCCATTTTTACTCTGAGCAGCCCCCAGGGCTCTGTTTGCAGGCAAACTAGAGACACTGGGTCCCCGGGTCACTGTTTCCTCTGCGTGGGGGCAAAAGGAACACAAGTTGACCTTTCCACTGCTTTTCTGCAGCCTTGTTAATGTCGCCTTTTGTGTGTTTTCTTGTTCTTTACAATCCCCCAGAGCTTCTGGGGTCGGTTTCAGTGCAAGAAGATCTTGACTGTTAAGTGGCTGTGAGGACTCTGGGCAGGAAACACCCGCATTGGCTTTCCTCCTGTCAGCACCAGGTTCAAAGTCAGTCCTAAGTTTTGTCATGGGCAATCTCTGGCTATACAGCTGTGAACAATGACCTTCTTGTCTAGGTCACAGTTAAGTTAATGACATAGCTAGACGCCCACCATTGACACGCTAGTCAGTAGGATGCCACTTCTGGGTCTCTCAGCTTCCACGGGAGAGTTAGATGCTCCAGAAGCAATCTCTCTCCCTCTTTGGTTCCTGGGTCCTATTGGATGCAGGAAGATCCTTTTCTTCTTAAGGATCCCTTTCTTCTTCCATACCTGTGGACCAGAAAATGGCCTAAGACTCAAAAACATCAGGAATTACTTTGATCACAGTTGTTATGAATCAACTTCTCCAAACTTCCTCTTTCTTTTCTCTCTCTTCCCTCCTTCCTTCCTTCCTTCTTTCCCTCCTTCCCTCCCTCCCTCCCTCCCTCCCCCCTCCCTCCCGCCCTCCCTCCCTCCCTCCCCCCCTCCCTCCCTCCCTCCCTCCCTCCCTCCCTCCCTCCCTCCCTCCCTCCTTTCTTTCTTTCTTTCTTTCTTTCTTTCTTTCTTCCCTCCCTTTCTTTTTGTTTTTGTTTTTTCAAGGTAGGATCTTTCTCTAGCCCAGACTGACCTGGAATTCACTATGTAGTCTCAAGCTGATCTCGAACTCACAGCACTCCTCCTACCTCTGCCTCCTGAGTGCTGGGATAAAAGGTGTCTGCCACAGGTGCGGCTTTATCCTTCCTTCCTTTCTTCTTTCTTTTTTTGGCGTGTGTGTGTGTGTGTGTGTGTGTGTGTGTATGTAGCATATATACATGCATATAGATGTCCCATGTACATGCATGTAGATGCCAGAGGAGGATATCAGGCATCCTCCTTTAGTGTTCTTCTGCCTTATTCCCTTAAGAGAAGGTCTCCTAGTGGACTTGGACCATTTTTTGGTGGGACTAACCAGTGAGTCCCAGTGCTTCTCTGTGTCCACCTCCCTCAGCTCTAGGGTTACAGATGTTAGTGGCCATGCCTGGCTTTTTAAGTGGCTGCTGTAGATCAAATTCAGGTCCTCATAGCAAGTGCTCTTACACAGTGAGCCATCTACCCAACCACTCAAGTTTCTTTAGTTCAAAAACTGATCTTATAAAAAGCCAACCCATTAATGACTTAATGAACATTTATTCCTGTGGAGTCTCACACAAGAGGGACCATGACCCCTAGTGATAGTACATTTCCGTTTCCTTACCAAACTTGGAAATTTTTATTAGGTCTTTACATTTTGACCCCACCTATTCCTGTCTGTAGACCTTCTCCATCCTGCTACAGGTTCTCACTCATGTCATGAGCCTGAATGATTGAAATAGTTTTTCCTATTTCTATTTTTTTTTTTTAACTTCTGCCCACCCTAGGCCCATTCTACAAAGCAGCCAGAACGTTTTTTTTAAAATGCAGTTGTAGTGTTTTGAGACTCCAGCTAAAGAGCCAGGAGAATCTTTAGAAAATTTAGCATGACAAGGTCCCCTGGACACGGCGTTCTCATGATGCCCCCAGCCTCTTTCCTCACCTGAGTGCCATGGAAATTGTAAGCCCCCCCCCAGACATCTTCACACTCAGCAGACACCATGCTGCTACCCCCTCCCGCCCTGCCCTCCATCACTTTCTGTGTCTTCCTCATGAGGATCTTATCAGATAACCCTTTCTTGGGGAAATTTCCTGGCTTTCCTATTTGTCAGGAATACCAATTAGCCACTCATAGCCCTTTGCAGCTCTTACTACTGTCTCTGACATATTTTTCATGTTTCATGCCTTCCTTCTCCAGCCTACAAACCTCAGGAGGGCAGTGACCCCTTACTTTCCTCTTCCTTCCCACCCCCCGCCCATTGCTTATTATTACAGTGTAAGGCCTGGGGAGTATGTTCACCCCAAATCTATTGAATGAACCCAGAGAATGGATAAGAGTCACTTCCTACCTTAAAGGAGTTGATTGCTTGCCCTGGAAACATTGAAACTTCCATCTCCCGTTCTTGCTAAGAAAGGCAGGATTTATGTGACAGAAAGCCATGCAGAAGTCAAACTTGCCTGGGGGGCATTGCAGGAGCCACTAGGTCACCAAGAACTTCTGTGGCTTGTGCTCTGAAACAATTAGCCTGACTTGGGCTGCATTGGATTTTGTTAAACCCTGTGAAGATTGCTGTGAAAACTGTTTATAGGTAATCAATCTTCAGCCACAGAGAGATGTCGGGTATGGGAGGGCATTTCATGCCTCTCGTTATGAACCCTGCATGGGGCCTGGCTAAGGACTCTCTGCTCTCATCCTAGAGTCCACAGTGCCTGGGTCCTGAGAAACTCATTGTGCAAATCATTCTCTGTTGCTTTCCTCAACATTGAATGAGCCTCCCTGGAGCCAGGAATAAGGGAAAAGCATGAAACTTGTTGCGGTCAAGTACATATGGAAGTAAAGTCCATCCAGAGCAGCGAAGTGACTGTGGGAGCCTAGAGTGTGCATATGTTTGCACTTGGCCATGCTTTGCTTTCCTCACCTTTAAACTGGGATGTTAGTGGCTCCTGTTGACCAGCTGATTGGACAGACTAGTAGGAAAATATCCCCCAGGGGCTCAAGTGTTTTGAACCCAGGATCCCCAGCTGGAGGCATTTGGGGAGGGTTATGAAGGCCTTGGGGGAAGGGAGAAAGCCTTGCTGGATGAGATGTGTCACCAGGGCTTTGGGGTAATGAAGTCTAGCTCCAGGCCCAGTACTTAGCATACATTCCTTCCTGCCACTGTGGCCGTGTGATGCCTGCCTAGCTGTCCGCTCCTCCCATGCTTTCCCTGACATGGTAAAACACGTGGAAAGTGTAAGCTGGAGTGAACTTTCTTCCCAAATGCTGTTTCTGGTCAGGATTTTTTTTTTTCTTCAATTTTTTTTTCCACCAGCAAGGAGAATGTAACGGCAACAGAATAGCTCTGATGAAGCAATGGAGGAGCCCAGAGGACAGAAGAATCACAAAATAAATGGCACTCTTAGATCCCATCAAACATGCTCAAGCTCACCACTGGTTTTCCTGCCTCTTATTAGTGCTCATCAGCTCTAGCAGATCCCCCCAAATCACCCGGGGAGCTGTTTAAAATATGAATTTCCTGGCCTCACTGGACCAATGTTACCCCAGCGCGTGTAGTCTGGCTATATGTGCTTAAAAAATAAAAGGAATAGGACTTCAGGTGACTGTTTTTTGTCTTTGTTTTTGGAGTAGAGTCTCACTCTAGCCCAGGCCGACCTGGAATTCACTGTATACTCTCAGGGTGGCTTAGAACTCACAGCCATCCTCCTACCTCCACCTTCTGTGGGCTGGGAGAAAAGGCATGTGCCACCAAGCCCGGCTTCGTGAGGTCTTTAACCACTGGCACCATCAACTACGACCGTTGCACAGTGAGACTTGAGTGGGCGTGAGGTGTGTTCCTCCCTTGGGACCTCAGTTTCCTTTTTCACTCAGCGCTGTGCTCACGTTGATCCCTCTAGTGAAGACCAGGTAGAGGAAGACATTCTTGGTCATGCCAAAGCTTAACTTCAAGGGTATTGATAGTTCTCAAATAAATGGATGCCCACGAGCCAAGCAATGGTCACCTTCATCTCTGCTTCTTCCCTTTGTGAACATGTCCACACATGAATGTACACCTGAAACGTGCATCAAACATGGCTGCAGAGCCATTTATTTAGTTTCTTCTCTTATAAGCCTGCTTCTGTGCTCCCATTATAGCTAGAAAAGTTCATTTATTGTTGTGTAAAAATTCCCATGACTATGTATATAAAATTAAATTAAATTAACCATATCTCTATTTTGGGATATGTAGGTTGCTTATGAGTATTTTTGTGATTATAAATAATGTTGGAGTGTGTATTTTTAAACATATAAGCTTTTCTATATTTAGGAATTTTACTTGGAATACATTCCCAGAATTGTGATTACTAAGTTAAATGTATGGGCTTTTTTATTGTTCTGGTAATCTATTGCCAAGTTATTTTTTTTTTCTGAATAAATGTTGCCAAAATATACTCTGCCAAGTAGTAATTAATGACAGTTTCATAGCCTCCTTGCCAGCATGGAGTATTAACATTTTATTTTATATTATTACTAATTTAATAGTTACATATGGCATTCATAGATGCTTTATTTGCATTTTAAAATGCATTTTATTAATATATACTACTTGCATGTTACATAAACGTCCCATGTGGTAGTCTCGTCACCAATTTCATGCATGGAGACTCCTGTTCTTTGAAACAATTTTATTGGATTTATGTCAGGAATTGCCTCAGGTAGGAGAATACCACTCTTGTTCTCTCCTTAGCCACCTGTTTTCATGTTAAAAGTCCTGAGGGACAGGGCTGGCAAGGTGCTGATATGACCATAGACGAGGTGCAAACAGACCTCTCTGATCTCAGGCCCAGACTTGGCTCAGCCTAGGCCCTGAGGTGTTAACTTCCTACCTTTTCCCTCCCAGATCCTTGTCCCAGCCTCCTTCTCATTCAACACCTGATTCAACCCTCACCTTGGTACAAGAAGCCTCCAACAGCATGTATTTTCCTCATTAATTAATTAACTCAAGACACCAACAACAAATGTTTATCAAGTGCCATAGGCAGGCAATGTGTTAGGGTAAGAGTTGTAATAAGAGGGGAAAGATGTAGATGAAAAGTTAGACCTGTCCCCCTTGGACCTCCTAACCCTCAGGAGAGAGAGACACTTATTAAGTTGTCACCTACAACTATGTGTCTATCACACTGTCTTAGATCCCCTGGAGGCTTTTGCCCACAGAGATTCTTTTTCTAAATTTTGATTTATTTATTTGAGAGAGAGAGAGATACAGAAATAGAGGCAGAGATATACAGAGAATGGGCATGCCAAGGCCTTCAGCCACTGCAAATGAACTCGATGCATGTGCCACCCTGTGCATCTGGCTTAAGTGGGTACTGGGGAGTAGAACCTGGGTCTTTTGGCTTTGCAGGCAAGCACCCCAACTGCTAAGTCATCTCTCTAGCCCCAGAGATTCCTTTTTCCTTCAGGGTGTTTTCACATGCTAATCCACTTAAGGTCTTTCCCTGCAGGGGACTCCCACACTCTAAATCTGTTCTAGGGCATCACATACACAAAATACCCTGGCCTCCTTCCTACCACCTGTTGCCTTTCCCAAACTCCTTTGTCTCCCAAGCTACTCCGCCATCCATTCTTACACTAACGGGTATATACATTTACCTATTGTCTCTTCTCTTCACTGAAAGAAAGATCCACAGGGCAGGAGCTCTGTCTATTTTGTTCATCAGTGTGGGATGGGTCTCCAGATAAGTATCTATGATCTTAAACAGCAAATAAATGTGTAGATAAATGAATTTTATTCTGATTCCCACATAGGGAAGAAGCCCTTGGAGAAATTACACAGTTACTTGCCAGCTGCAGTGGGGAGAAGAGAAGGGATGGGGTCAAGAAACAAGGGGGTTAGAACTGAAACCCACTGTCTACTTGGGGATGCTTTCTTTACCTTGCCCCCCGCTCCCCCCCCCCCCCCCCGTTGATCATCAACACCAGATTAAGTCTCCTCTAGCTTACTCCTACTCCTTACAAAAGAATTAGCAAGAACATGCTAGAACTAAGGCTTCAGGTCTCCATAGAGGGGGACCCTGTCAGTGGCTCAGCTCCTTTACTTGACAGGGTGTATATCCATTGATTGTTGGAGAGGCTTGGAGGAGTCCTTTATGAAGTAGAAGCAGAGTCAGCCAAGAAGGCTGGGATTTCCTGTTTGCACGATTAACATCATTATGGAGGTGTAATCTCCCTAATTAGTTTATTTCATCAAGATTTGATTGAAAGCTTTTCTCATCTGCCTCTGTGGCCTCCTTCTACTGAAGGCTTATGCATAATAGGCAGCAAGATGTGTGTCTGACTGGCCTGGCTCCTAAAGAGACCAGCCCATAAATAAAATAGGACTCTCTGGGGAGGGGGCAGCAGGACAGGCTCTGAATAGGAACCTGCTGATGGATGGAGACAGGAGAGTGCTTTCCTAAGTGGGGCAGAGACCAATTTCTTCTCTGGACCTAGGCGGTAGAGCCGGGCTTCTCTGCTGCCTGGGCATGGCGCTTTTGAAGGGGGACGGACGAGAGCAGCAAGGAGATGGCTGTGACCCCAGGATCATACTCTTGTCTACTCTCAGGGAAGAAAGAAGGATGATTTATTACTCCACCCGTCTTTTCCTAACAAGTTCTAGCAAGTCTTCATGTATGCATGTAATTAACCACCAATTTAGTGATTTTTTTTTTAAGAACTACACAAAGGGAACATGTCCACGTCCAGCTCTGCCTTTGGATTTATTGGGTTACAGCTCTTTATCTATGTTAGGAAGTTTGGAAAAAAAATTACATGGCACCTGATCTCCCCATTGACAGACATTGATAAGGAATCATACCACAGGCCCAGAAGACAGGCATTATGGTATAGGCATTATAGTGCCAGGCAAGCCAGTTTCCACAGATGGTATAGGAGGAGAACTGAAATCTGGTCCTTGTCCATGGCATCACTGGTCTTTTCAATTTTAAGCTTTTTGCCAGCTGTGGCTAGAAAAACTGAGGAAATGCAAATAGGAATGAACTACCACCCCTCTGGGACAAAGGAATAATGGAACACCACCATCTGATTCCTTGAAAAGTTTAAGGAAAGGGAAATCTTGATCAGAGTAGCTGCTGTTCTTTTGTATGATGCGGAGATGGTCTGAGTTTTAGGAAATGTATAACGGAGGCACCGGCACACATCCAGTCTATCTAAAAGATTTGAGGTTGCAAGCGCGCATCGACGGTAAAGCAGCAAGAGCTCACTGTTTGTATGGTTGTGCTCTTGTAGTTACCTTCGCAATGCCGGAACCAAGCACCCTAGCCAAAGCAGCAGGTGGGACGAAAGCTTTTACTTTTGCTTGCAGCCTCGAGGGGATGCTCCATGATAGCAGGGAAAAAATGGTATGGGCGGAGGCTGACCATCACCTCTGCCTCAGCAGGAGGAAACAGCAGCAGGAGAGTGAGCTGAGATCTGGCAAAGGGGGAGCTGGCTATCACAGCCCTAAGCCTGCCCCCAACAACACACCTTCTCCAGCAAGGCTCCAACCTCCCAAATTGCCATTGGCTGAGAAGCAAGCATTCGGAACACATGAGTTTATGTGGGGCACCTGACTCAAACCACCCCAGCTCCACGGACACAGCAGAATACAGCCCTGAAAGAGAGCAACCTGCAACCTAAACAAGGGTGAACCTGAAGATGGGGACAGTGTCAGTTTTGAGAGCCAGAAGAGTTCATTCAGTGTGGTACTCTTTATGTATGCTACAACAATGGGCAAGCTACTCCGGGGTAGTAGGCATCAGGATGGCAGGTGCCTGTGGGTAAGATGGTGACTGGGAAGTGAAGGGAGAAGGCTTCTGGAAAGTGGTAACGCATTGTTGTCGAATGATGTCGTTCCCAAGCGCCGGCGGTGTGGAGGATTTCACCAAGCTGTGTAGCTGTGACAAGGGCACTGCACCACAAGGTTCACAAAGGCCAGTGAGAAGTCCCACCATCCACGTTCCTGACCCTTGCTGCCCCTTGGCTTGTACCTCTGCCTCCTCTGGATTTGTCGCATCCCTCTGTGATCTAGAATGAGCCT
The DNA here is from genome assembly GCF_020740685.1 of Jaculus jaculus. Taxonomy (NCBI): domain Eukaryota; kingdom Metazoa; phylum Chordata; class Mammalia; order Rodentia; family Dipodidae; genus Jaculus; species Jaculus jaculus. Next base: position 119,719,895 of record NC_059109.1, read on the forward strand.
GCTTCAGGTTAAGATGAGGAAGGAGAATAATAGGAGCCCCAAGTATCTGGATTTGATTTAAGACTTTGCCACAGGTGGATGCGTGGTCACAAGCAGGTCTCTTGTGTCTGTGATCTTCAGTTTTGTCACCCGGTTCTTGGGAGCAGGGTCCAGTCTCTTCCCCGATATGCTAAAGTGTCCTCCATCTTGCTGGTCCACATCATTGCTCCATGGGGTAGCAGGGCAGGGACCATAAACAGGTGGCTTCAGGAGGCTGCAGGAAGAACACAGCTTGGATATGGATTCTAGGTTCCCCTGGCTTCTAAGGATGCTGCCACTAACACCTCTAGAATCTCTTATTCAAGTCCTCAAACAAGTGAGCCATTTCAAAAACCTGGAGCACTCATTCTCATTAAACCGCCTTCTCCAACAAAGAGAAATGATGGTCAACTTATGTATGACAAGGGCAACATCTTAAAAAAAAGTGCTTTTTATAGATTCATCGTGGGTGCCTTCCACATCCTAAAGCTGCATAAAATGTACTTGACGAGAACCCTGCAGACAAAAACAAACAAATAAAACCCCAAACAAAACGAGAGAACAAAAACAAGCAAACAAAAACAAATGATGACTCCAGGGACAGTGTGTGTGGGGGGGAACTGCTCAGTCCTAGAAACCCAAGGGGTTAATTCTCCCTGGTGGCTGAGGAAATGCCAACAAGCTTTTGGCAACCTGCCTCCTTCTTTATATAACAACACTTTCAAGAGCCTGAGCTGGGATCGTCCAGTAATGCTTTTAATTTGTGTGTGGTTGGGAGGAGGCCAGGATTTAATCGAAATCGTTAGAACGGCTTAGCTTGGAGCAGCTGAATGCTTGCAATAGGGCTGGGCTGCAAGTTAGTATTGGAATAATTAAAAGAAATACCTCAGGTGGTCATCATTGGTTGAGTTATTCCAGATACCGAGCTTCAGAGTAAAAAGGGTGAAAATAAATAGCGTTTTCGTTGCTGAAATGAAATTTGTGCACAGTTACTTTTCTATTACACCCCAATTTTCTCTCTTCCCATTCACCTAATAAAAGCAGCCAAGCCTGCGTGTTTGCTTAGCAGGGGGTTGGGGAGCAGAGCGCTGGGAACTGGCTGTTCCTCAGTCAGCCCAGGTGCTCAGGACTCCCGTTCCTCTTCTTCTGTCCTGGACTGTGGGTGGTCTCAATGCCTCACCTTCCCGAGTTACACTCCACACACAGCTGTGCAGAAAACACTCCACCTGCCCCACCTTCCCAGCGTCAACTGGGTAACCCATCCTGAGCCTCATCCTTGAGGAAAATATGGAAAAAACACCACAGGTCTTGGGGACTTCTGTATCTAGCCCTGATTCTGTTCTCTTTCTCAGGGGAAACATGTGATCCAGGGCCCCAAGCAGCAGATGGTCAAGATTTGCAATCTTGTCCCCAGAAGACTGAATAATTTAAGTTAAAAAAGAGCCCATCTGTGAAGAAGAGGTACTCACCTGACTTATTTATATGTTATAAACACTTACATGTGTCACGGAGCCAAGCATATGCCAGGCCAGTTATTCACTCAATCAACGAAGTCTAGATGCATCTAGAAACGGCCCATTCATTCTTTACCTCCACACTGTAAGGGCCTAGGCTAAGTTCTGCAGGGGAGAAAAGCGAAAGAGGTGAGGGTTCCCTAGGCCAATGTCCCACTAGTGATTTCCGAGGTTAAGAGCTAGGCCTCGTGTGTAGGAAGATTTGGGGCAGATGTTCATGCCATTTGGTTGGGTTGAGAAGGAATTTCTCTTTTCCAGAGGTATCAAGGTGAACGCCTTAGCCATCACTCAAAGCACATGATGGTTCTACCCTCTTCTGCTTTTCCATCTTAGATCTCCAAGAAAACAGGGTCACTGTGTATAGGATCATCAAAGGAGAAAATCGTGAACATGCCTGGGAATGGGTGTGACTAAGGAGTCAGTCCTATAGTGCTTTTTATATAGCAAATATCCCATGGAAAAGTAAACAAGTAAAAGAAAAAGAAGGCTGGCCTCGGTTGTGTTTTAATCTCTGTTTTATGAGGCAGGAAAGCCACCATCTGACAATGATCGTCAGGGTGTCTGCCTGAGGCCAGAGCCCACACTCAAGAGGTCAGGAGGAGACCACGATACAGCCCCCAGGACCCATGAAGAAGCATAAAGTGGGTGAAGGTCCCAAAGGAAAGAATAAGTGAGGGGCCCAAAGGTGCCGCTTTCCCTCTTGGAAGAGGGACAGGCCTGTGGGATGGGGTGGTGTGCACACGAGATGGGGAAGGTATGGTGGGGGAGATTCTGCCATTGTTAACTTCAGTTCCACAGCTGGGAAAGAATTGAGGCTATTAGAAATCTCCAGCTATTTCACACATGTCATGTTTGTCCTTGCAGCTGCATTCAGAGACTGGGACACCCATGAAGGTTGAGTCTTCCGCTTTCCATGTTGTCTTTTACTAAGGGTTCCAAGAGGTTGGAGTGGAAGTTAGAAGATCTCTTTGAGGTCTGAACCCTGCAGTCACTTCTCTCAAATTCTACTGGTCAGATTAAATTGTGAGGTCAGCTCAGGTTCCCTCTTAATGGGAAGCGTTGCAAAGACCATCTGCATGAGGTGTGGGGCTGTGAAAAGGAGGCCAAGAGGAAGAGGTGGGGTTGTGGCACAAGGTCAGAGGAGGTGAACCAGAAGCAGCCAGAGGCAAGTGCCTCAGCGAACGAATGCAGTGCCTGCTTGATCACTGCAGCTGCATTAATTTGCAGTGACATCCTGCTTTCAAAAGCTACAGTCTGGACTCCAGAAGGAGACAATGGGCTGTGGGAGGAATTAGACCTTGACCTAGACCTGATGAAGCCTTACATACCATAGGTGCTCGGGAATGCTGCGGGCTGAATGCCACGCCCTATCTTTTTCCTTTAACTCCAAGGTGCTACCCGGTAAAAGGCACTTTCAGACTCCAGTGGAAAAGACATGGGTATGAATCTCTCCTTCCAGGGAGCCTTCGGGGTCGACCTCACAGACACTCCCGCCTGGCCTGGGCACGCCCACTGTGGGAGGGCAGAGTCATCAGGGCTGTGACTGAATATGTGACCATGACATCAAATTTGGCTTTCAGGAAGGTGCATTCATCTGGCTATTAAGGGTTAGTAAGAACCTTGAAGACTGGATAATCCTCTTAATTAACACCCAAGATGAAAATATGGAGGAAAAACATGTGTTTCAGAGGGGGAAACTGAGGCAAAGGGCAACTTGTCCTGCAGTCTTTCATGGGGGGACTCAGGCTGTGCATGTAACAGAGGAAAACAATGCCCAGATCCCCACAAAGCAGCCATCCCTCAAGGAATGACCTAGCAGAGCAGGGTTTCCTATCTGCTGCTGGCTGGTTCCATCTGTGGAGGAGTCTGAAATGTGGTTTCCTCGTGCTCCGAGCCAGGCTTGGCAACCTTCTCACTTACATATTACATATTAACACATTCTAGTTGCATTAGCATTATTAATGTGTGTTAGCACTTATAGAAATCAACGCTGTCTTTAACATTACTAACGCACAGTGGTGTGTGGCTGTGTATGTACCACCTGGCACTAATAGCATTTAAGGCTAAATCCCTGACACAGTGGCATTGTTCACAAGTCAGCTCCTCAGTGACTGACCGGGAGTATGACATGAACCTTGAATTGTGTGTCTTTTTCCGATTTCCTCAGCTTCCTGCTGTTTTCCACCTTGCCCGCTGTGGTATGTGAGTGACATCAGGACTCACTTGTGCTGCCCGGGCCTTACCATGCACACTCCTCACACTTCCAGCTGTCAGACTTGCACGTCTTTGCCCGAGAGCTGCTCCGGTGGCCTTGTTCTACCTGCATGTATTACACGCCAGCTAGAAAAGCAGGAGGGTTCACATTATTCCTACCTAGCCACACTCGCATCTCGTGATGAAATATGCATCCTCCTGGTCCGAGTTGAATCCCCCTCTGCTCCCCAGAGCTTCCAGCAGGGCTAAGCTTTACTTATCCATCATGGAGAGCATAAGTGGTTGGATCCCTTCATTGCCTGCTTTCCTTCCTCCGTCTCACTGGTGCACTCCTGGCATTTCCTGGGGTCTCTGCTTCTGAGGGGGCCCTCAAAAGACATCTTCTAAACCAGACAAAACCATCCAAGTTCTGGCCCCATTCCTTGCTCACAATAGTTCCTCATTGTTTAGGCTGTTCTTTACCTCAGATTTAAGGGAACAACTGGTGTGGTGCAAACTGGCTCTTAGCGTCCTGCATGGAACTAGCTCATGTATCTAAATTCCTTCGCATACTGACCAGTTCTGCTAATGGGCATCGGGTGGCTCTGGGAGATGTGCAAGTGAGTATAGGGGTGGCAGAACCCCAACTAGAAACTGAAGAGGGATGAAGACGGGTGTCTGGTCCCTGAGGGCGAGGAGGGACAGCCTGAGAAGTAATGAAGGTAGTAGGCATGGTGTGCTTTTGTGGATAGTGCACTGCTGGCCTAGACTGGCCCAGAGGCTGCCTGTATGCCCAGAGCTCCAAGACGGGCTTGATGGTGGCATACAGTGCTCTGTACCCACTTCTCAGTTCGGGCTATCTCTCCTCTCCCTCAGAAGAGCACCAGTATCCTCTGCTCCTTGGAAGACACTTTAAATATCTGTGGTGCTGTTTGTAAAGTACATTATTGGTACCCTGTCTTCATTTTTCCCAGGTACTTCTGGCAACCTCATTTTCTTAAATAGCATTTTATTTTCTAGTGTTCCCTTACCATCTCCTGTGGCTTCTTTTATACTTAAAGAATGAAAGGTGAATCTTTTTCCTGGTGTTTGAGGATGCCTGCCATCTGGCTGTTCCTGGTTGGTCATTCTCATTTACTCCAGAGATACATGTGAGATGAAGGAAGGTGGTGATTCCCTGGTGCCCCAGACACTGAGTTCATTCCTTCTCCTCCACTGCTGTGTATGTGGTTTCATTAGTTGAACTGTCCTTTTCGGTCTGACTCCGAAGCATGTGTCAGGATAGATCCTCCTTTCCCACAGTAGGAAAGAGTAGAAGGCAGTAGTATTTATCAATTATGTCAGGGAAGATCTTAAATTAATTAAGACAGATATTAAATAAAATCAAGTATTAACACAAGATGTACATAGAATTAAATCACTTCTTGCATGATACATCTAAATAACTTCTAGGCCTACTAAAAGATTATGGGATAGGGTTGGGGAGATGGCTCAGCAGTTAAAGTTGCTTGCTTGTCAGTCAGCCTGACTTCCATCCTCCTCAGTACCCATATAAAACCAGAAACAAAGTGGCACATGCATCTGTAATTTCAACACACCCAAGGCAATGGGAGGAGGAGCCAGGAGACCTGGGAAGCTCATGAGCATTTGTAAGAAAGACCCTGTCCTAGAAAGATGGAGGAACAATGCACGACCCACATACCCCAACATGGAGGGTCTCTGCGGGGGTGGGGGGGAGGGGAAGGCAGGGAGTTGGCTAACAATGGCACCAACATGGCTGTGTACACACCGTGTACATAGCTAATAAAAAAAGTTAAAACAAAGTGTGGAGAGAGAGGAGAACCTCCCCAAAACTGTCCTCTGCCACAATCACGCTGTTACCAGTGTGTGCGCACACACACACAACATAAATACATTTAAAAATTAGGTAAAATGTTTATGTTATAATAAATGGAAGTAACAAACAATATGGGCAAATATTTTAAGGTTATAAAGGAAAATGAAATTTCTAAAATAAAAAAATAAAAGCATGAGGAAGAAGAAATTACTTAAGTGATTAGGTCAATTACAAAAATATAAATTAGGAAAATATTTACACTAAACATGATACATGTTTTCTCTTTCATTATATATTTATATTTTTCCAAACGTGCACATAGAATAAGTTGATAAATATTTAGACAATGGGAAATTAAAAAATGGAAATAACATAAATTCAAGCAGCCAGAATTTTGGTGGATATCAATTGACTCTATAAAATATTAATGGAAATATTAATGATAATAATATTAAACTATTGAAGAAGTATACTGACATGGATACACACACATATATACATACACACACACACACACACACACACACACACACACACACACACATATATATATATATATATATATATATATATATATATACACACATATATCCCAACTTAGAGATAAACTTGACAACATTTGTCAGGTACCTTAAAAGCAAGCATATGATTTTAACAAATAAGCTCATCTACAGAAAATTATCCTACCCCAAAACATTCACTCTTTTACAAATGGGAAATAATTCAATAAACACATCCAATGTATGGGAATTGATTGAGTTATTAAAATGCTAGTCTCCAAGAATTTTTGGAAAATAATAAGGAAACAAGTTCAGAGTTTAGATTTAATATATGGTTTAAAAAAACAGACTATAGGGCTGGAGAGATGGCTTAGCGGTTAAGCGCTTGCCTGTGAAGCCTAAGGACCCCGGTTCGAGGCTCAGTTCCCCAGGTCCCACATTAGCCAGATGCACAAGGGGGCGCACGCGTCTGGAGTTTGTTTGCAGAGGCTGGGAGCCCTGGCGCGCCCATTCTCTCTCTCTCTCTCTTTCTCTCTGTGTCTGTTGCTCTCAGACAAATAAATAAAAAAATTAAAAAAAACAGACTATAAATCTTCACATAGAACAGTATATCAAATATTGTAAATATAAACACATGTATATACACATGTCAAAAATACATCTGTTAAGGAGAAGTCTACCAAAATGTAGGAATAATTGTTTCTGTAAGCAAAATTGTAAGCTCTTTTCATTTCATCCCTTATAATTTTCTACATAAAACTTTAGAAAAAAGTACACATGTCAGCTTGGCATGGTGGTTCATGCCTGTTTGCCCAGTACACGGGAGGATGAGGCAAGATCATTGTGTACTCTAGGACTGAGCTTTATATCAGGGTCTTGTTTCTCAAAAACAAAATGTACACATCTATGGAGACATCATATTGACCTTCATAGATATAAAAAAGTATTATGTATAGACTAACAACAAAATAAAAGCTTAAGGAGAAAACGAAGGTCAGGAGAAATGACTCAGTGGTTGAGTATGCTTTCTGTGCAACATGGGAGCCTAAGAAGACCTGTTATTTCCCAAGTTTGAATGTCCAGAACCCATGTAAACCCATAGCCATTAATGTCTGTAACTGGAAGGAAGCGGACACAGGATAATCACTGGGCTTGCTAACCACAAGCTCCAAAATCAGTAAGAAACTCTGTCATAGGAAGAAAAACAAACAACAAAAAACAAAACAAAACAAACAAACAAACAAACAAAAAAGCAGGCAGGTGAGTGATGGGGTTCACCCAATGTTCTCTGGCTGTAGCAGGCAAATACTCAGGGCATCCCATTAGCAAATACACATGCATGCCACACACACACCACATCATATCACGCCACAATACTACGCAAAAATAAACGGTATAGAAATAAATCCACATATCCGATTCATTTCAGCCGCAATGTTCTCAGTGTCTTTAAGAACCTGTTAACTGACAACAGCAGACAACTGTGGTCTAAGCAAGTACTCCGGCAATACGGTCTCCACGACCCATCAGTCTTGCCTCTCCAGCTGGACAACTGTTTATTGGATGGAAAAAAGAGAAAAAAAAAAAAAAAACTATCATGAGACCAGACCAGTGATATTACCAAGCCTCAGCTGCTTCCTGGGGTTACTAGTACAGAGCTGATGGTGGCGTTTGAGCATGAAGTGTCACAATTAATATAAAGAACAGTTCTCACACCTGGCACATGATAGGCCCTTGGGTAAGGACAATGGTGTTCTGGTCAAGCCAACATGAATTCGTGTGCTAACTCAGAGATTTATAGTGACAAGATTTTGAAACCATTCTTTGGTTTCAGTGAGCCTTACTTTTTACCTCCTGTTAACAGAGAATCATAGAGTTATTGTTCAAAAGCTGCTGTGCTATGTCAAATGCACTTAGCTTGGCAACTGGGCCCTGCAAGGGCTTGACAAATGGTCAGCGTGATGGTCCTCCTCGGTGAAGCACTAGAAATAGTAACTGTGGTGATGTGGTAGTGGCATTTCTTCTCTGGCACCTCTTACCAAAGTGAGTGGAAACATTTCTGACTGCTGAAATTCTTTACCAGAGCCATGCTCTGAGTCCTTCTCAGACTACCATTCACCCTTGGTTCTCAGTCTGAAACTTCCCTTGAGAAGGAGCAACATGACTGGTGATGTCTGAGGACGAAGAAGGCCAAGTCAGATTTGTTGTGGCTCGTGAGACTTTTTAGACCACAGCCGGTGTGGACGTAGCTTCCATCAGTGCCCTGAATTAGACAAGAGTGGCCATTGTGTGGCAGCAATGAGCTAAGACACCTGTGCACCTCATACAGAGAACGTGGGTTTTGTTGGATAAACTTTAGGATTGGAATCGCCTCCCTTAGTACCCTGGGTTTATATTTTCTTTTCAATCATCACATGTCTCCATTCCCCAAGTGCTTGGAAGCTCCAGGAGAGAAAAAATAGTGGGTTCCATTTTAGTTTTAATTTGTAATAATTGTGTGTTTTCAGGGGACACATTGTAACCTTTTTCAAAAAAGCAAAACAATTTTTACTGATAATTTAATATGAAAACATAAAGTCATTTTATTATGATCTTCCCCATTACCTTTATTAGCCTCCCATGTCCTGCCCCAGTTCCAGTGAACCTGAACCTCTTTCATGTAGTTTTCTCTTCTATTTTGATGTCTAATTCTTTTCTATTTTTTTCCTCTTCCATCGTGTATGTTAAAAAGCCAGTGTGCTCAGTATTGTGTGGATCTTCAGTGGTGTGTGGGGGGCTTGATAGCTATGTTTATATTATGGGAGGACTAAGTCAAGCTACTTGATACAATTATCAACCAGCCAATTTATCTATTCTTGTGGAAATCTACTTAACAATTTTGAAATATTCAATATATTATTGACTATTATCATTCAGTCGATAGAATTCATTTGTAGCCCCCAAATCCCACTCTCTAATTTCTACAAGGTAGCTGGGTCCAGTAGATGTTTTACTTTCTCCCACAAAAATTGAATTTGAATTGCTTCAAGTCTCTCTGTCTCCCAACCCCCACAGGTTTCCTCCCTGTAACTTTTCACCCTGTGACCACTTCCATGTGGCATTTTCTGCTGGCATCTCCTGACTTTTGCCTCAGTTCACCTCCCTACCTGTTAACACAACCATCAGGTAGCACTGGGAAGTGGCTCGTAATCTGCCTTTTCACCCAAATCCCCTTGTTTTGCCACATCCAAACCCTTGGTCTCCATGTCACATTTGTGGTCATTGCACCTGATGGCTGGGTGGCTCAGATACAAAGGATGCCACCGCCACCCTCAGGACACTTTCAACACCCTGGTGTTGTGCATTTCTAACCAAAAGGTCTTTTTTTGGCATGTGGCAATTGGGGCATCTTCCATGATGGGCCCTGCCATGTTTGGCTTAAAACAAACAAACAAACAAACAAACAAACAAACAAACAAATAAACAAACAAAGGTGCAGTGTTTCTCACACCTGAGGCTAACAATGTTCTGGTCAACAGCAGCAACTTAATTATTTTCCCCCTGTGAGGAAGAGCTAGAGCTGGTTCAAACAGTCTACCAATGGCCTGCCAGTGGAAAGAAAATCATTAGAAAATCAATTCTTACTTAATTGAACATTCTTCCTCCAAATGGAAACCAAGTGGGATTTATTACCCGAGAGGCTTCATAGCCTGGATAAATGACTGCATTGTTGCCTCTCTGGGTTTCCTTGGCTATTGAAGATGTTCCTCTTACCCAGGCTCAGTAGCTTAAATGATACCTGAGTGTCTCAGAAAGCCAAGGAAAGAACTGAGTTGGGTGATGTGTGTACCTGGGATGTGGGAAATAGTTGTCCTCCTAAAAGATGATGAGGGGGATGGAGACATGGTTCAGCCATAAAAGGCACTTGCCTGCAAAGCCGAAGGACTTGGATTCGATTCCTCATATTCACGTAAAGCCAGACGCACAAGATGGCACATGTGTCTGGAGTTTGTATGCCATTGCTAGAGGCCCTGACATGCCTATTCTCTCTCTGTGTATGCCTGTCCCACCCTTCCTCTCTCCTTATTTCAAATAAATAAATAGAATATATTTAAAAAATGATGAGGGGCCGGAGAGATGGCTTAGCAGGTAAGGCGCTTTGCTGACCAAGACATTTCTTTACAACTTCAAAACATCCTAGAGCAATTAGCTTAACAATTAAAGCATTTGACTGCAAAGCCAAATGATCCCAGTTTGACTCTCCAGGACCCACGTAAGCCAGATAGATGCACAAGGGGGCACATGCATCTGGAGTTCCTTTGCAGTGGCTGGAGGGCCTGGCGTGCCCATTCCCCCTCTCTCATAAATAAATAAATAATTAAAATCCTTTTAGAACTTGATGGTGTAGCATATGGAGAAATAAGACCGTGATAGTATCTATTACAAAATAATCAGACCTTTCAGAAGGCAATGGTATACCAGCCCACCTGTCTGCTTACACCCTTCTCCACTCTCTCCTCAACATCACTCTGTACAGTGGACACAGTGACCTTTCAGCCCTTCCCTGGGGTACTGTACAACCTTCCATCAGCTTAGCTCTGTCCACTGTCCCTTGCCTGGACCATCTTCCTCCCATTTTCCTTGAGAAATGCCTACTCACTCTTCCCGGCACAGAATGTAAGGGTCTTAGCTCTGTGTACCCAAAGCACCTGTTTTCCTTCTCAAATAAAGAAGAGGGCAGAGGGTTCTTTGTAGGGGCAAAGTGGCATGGCCAGTCCTGACCTTACTCAGTTTCTGAGTTTTCTGTGCTGCTTTCTTCACTTTCCATTTCTTCTGGAAGATTTCTGGCATCACCTTTATCAAGGTTTGTGTGAATGAAATTGGCATCTTCACTTATTACTATTTTTTTTCTGAATTGTGGGCCTAAGGAATAAGGTCCCACCCACCACTGACCCAGTGACTACAAAATCCAAGTTTCATAAGTGCCTGTGATTAGAGCATGCGTGCACATTCTGGAAGTGGCCCATCACTTGCTTTGGGGTTACCTGAAAATGCTCTTAGGTCAGCTGTAGTTGGGCTCCCCACTCAAAAAAAGGGACCAATTTTTGATGTCATGCTCCTCTATGACCAATAACACTATGTACTCTGGGTCTAGAATATTCCAAAGTCTGTTCATTTTCAGTTTGAAATAAAAAAAGGGGGAATGGATCATTGGGATAAATCAGATATGGTCAACTTATCAAAGTTCAATAAACATAAAAGTGATGAATTTTGAAGTCACATAATTAACTCCGGATTACACGAGCAATAACTGAGTAATTACACCTTTAATAATGCATTGAACTTGTCAGGAATACTTACTCATTCTGCTCAAATTTTTTAACAAGATAGCCTATAGCAAGTGACTGTAATTAGATACTGCCTCTGAAAACATCGACAGCTCCTAATTGATACCTTTTATTATAAAGCTAGATGCCAAACATTGCTGTTGAGTGGATTAAGGAATAATATTAGATGTGTTAGGATCATAATATGTATTTGCAAGAATCTCAGGCAAGTGGGAAAAAAAATCAGTCTGGCCCATCAATCACCTACATAAAGTTGGTTCAAGTTTGCACTGGTTTACTTTAAATTACAGCCTGACAGCAATTGCTGTTGCCGGGGCTGTCAGGATAAAGACTCTGAGAGCAGAGGGAGGCAAGGATGAACTGGGTTTCATCCTGCCTACTGCTTTCCTGGGGATGGTCGGGAGAGACGGGCCTGGGAAAATGCACATGCTGAAAGGTCCCCGCCTATGGAAAGGTGGCACCATATTTATTATTTGCCTTTAAAATATATAGTTAGGTGCTGGAGAGATGGCTTCATGGTTAAGAGGCTTGCTCGAGAGGCCTAAGAACCTAGGTTCAATTTCCTAGTACCCATGTAAACCAAATGCACAAGGTGGCACATACATCTACAGTTTGTTTGCTGTGGCTAAAGGCTTTGGCATGCCCATTTCTCTCTCTTTCTGTCTACCTCTCTTTCTATTAAGTAAATAAAAAAGATAAAATATTTTTAGATATATATTCAATATTATTCGTTTATGGTGTGTGTGTGTGTGTGTGTGTGTGTGTGTGTGTGTGTTTGTGTGTATGGATATGCAGGTTTATTAGGGCCTCTTGCCTCTCCACACAAATGCCAGACACTTGTCCCACCTTTTTTTAAATACTTGCTTACATGGGCAGGTTAGAAATTGAATTCAGGCCAGCAGGCTTTTCAAGTAAGTACATTTAACCACTGAGCCATCTTTCCAGGCTCATTATTATGTATTGATGAGAGATTCCTCCCCCACACCTACTTAGGGCTGAGTTTCAGGGTTGTTTTATGTTATTGTTTTATATTTTCTCTATAGCTGTTTGAGCAGGACTCTAACCTTTACATACATAAAAGAGAGATGCTGTGGTTTGGGGGACACCAGGGATGTTTCCTATGTTCTGCCTTATTTCTGGGATATCTTCACTGTATGTTTTAACCTGAACTCAGAATTCTTGTTACAAAGGAGATTCTGAGAATATTCTTAAATTCTGCTGTAGTTAAAAAAGAGAAAAGGAATAGCTTCTGAACAGCAAGTCTCTCCAAAGGCTTAATGATTATTACAGGGGCTGGGCATACTGTTGGTGGTATGAATATGTTGGCTGAGTCCTAACATATAGGCATATGTGATTCATAAATTGTATTGTATTTATGATATTATTTACTTATTCTTTTGACTTTCTAGCAAAATGGCTAATTATGTTAGTGTGCTCAAGATTTTCATATGATTTTTGTTTGAGTGGAAATAACCTTTTATCATAATACACATAATATTTTCAACATGTTTATATATTTTCATATAGTCACATTGCATCTGAATTGAAAATGTAAACTGAAATCAATGTTAGAAATGTAAAACAATTAAAAGTGTAAATGTAAAAGCCAATAAAAATCTTTAAGTGTTTTCAGAAACATCTCTTAAGAGGTTAATAGTTACATATTAAAAATAGGCAAAATTAAAAGTTCATTTATAAAAGCGAAGTGCAAATACAAATCAAAGCAAACGAATATCCATGATTTAACAACTTTAAATACCATTGTATTTGGAAAAGTTAATTTTCATTTAAGCAAAGCTAAACACTTAATTAAAATTTATAGCTTTTTAAGGTCACAATTCTAGGGTTCATCTGGCTGTCAGTGAATAAAGGTTAGTAACATGCCTCACACATGTTACGTCTAGACATATGTATATTCAAATTTCAGAGTTACACAAATTGCTTAACATTGCAAAACATCCCCTAGCTGCCATGCGGCTGTGGTGAATACTGCACTGATTTGTGAATAACTTGAGAACTCTAAATTGGAACAGGAAAGTAGCAGGAAAATGGATGCTTGTCACCACTGGGAAATGATACTTTGTTATAGAGGAATCTCTTACGTCCCTGAGCACAGGGAAGATTTGACAAGCTAATTAATTTATTTTCTCTCTCTCCTCTTACATCTTACTCAACTCCACAGCAGTGTCTGTCTCTAAAGACAGCAGCGGCGACACATGCAGACCTCCAGACCTCCAATGTGAGAGTCTCCTCCAGTTTTGAGTTTGCCAAGCAAGAGTGGTGACAGGTGTTTCCCTGGTACTTTAACAGTGTAGCTAGTAGGAGTGGCTTGGTAGGACACTGACTCCGTGTGACAAGAAACCATGAGTCCAGTATTTAAAGTAAATTTGATTTTAGAAAAGTTTAAAATTATAGGAGATAGACTTTTAAGATACAAAAGCCCAGGATGACCACATATCCTGAGTCTCTTTATGTTAGGATCTTACATTAATTTTGTGCTACTATTTTGTGATAGGGTTTTGCTAAGTAGCGCCGTCGGCCCTGTTGCTTGCTATGTAGCCCGGGCGAGCTTTGAACTCACTACGATCTTCCTACTTCCGCTTAAGTGATAGTATCATCGAGGTGAGGCACCAAGCCTGGCCAATATTATTTATTGTAATGAACACACATTGGAATATTATTATGAGTTAATGGCTATGCTTATCTATATTTCTTCCATATTTCCCTGAGATTCTATTTCATTTCTAACATCTCACCAAAATATACATTCTGTTCAATCATCTTCTTGACGTTCTCCTACATGTGACACCAGCTCAGACGCCTTTTGTTTTTGATGGCTTACATAGTTCTGAGGAGGACCAGCTGAAGGTTTGGTAGGATGTCCCTTGTTTGGGGCTTGCTTTCTGCTTTCTATATTATTCAGGGGTTGTGAGCTCTTGGGAGGAAGACCACAGAGAGACACTGCTGTGTATTGGTTTAGCTATGGTTTATTGGTATAGCTATGTTCCTTTGCCCCTTGTATATATCACCAACATTCTGTGCTTCTTTCAAAACCCTTTCTTTGAGTCCTCCCTTCATTTCCAGCAGTAGAAAGTGGTGCAGGTTCACCTTGTATATTTTGTTTCTTCCTCAAGGCAGCCTTTAAAAAGAAAAATCAAGGAGCTTCACCATGAAATGTCTTTTGTGTTTGTTTTGAAGTAGGGCCTCACGGTAGCTCACGCTGATCTGGAACTCACTGTAGTTCCAGCCATCCTCCTAGCCCGACCTCCCTAGTGGCATTGAAGGTGTGTGCCGCCATGTCCAGTGACTGTGGGATGTCAACGAATGCATTTTTTGTGTACATGATTGTCGAATGCAGCACCCAGGAGATGGACTTGTTTGTTTTGGTCTAAGAGCAATACTTCTCACATTTCCTACACCATGCATTTAAAGAGGTAACTAAAGGATTAAAATTCATATGTAAAAATTGCTTAGATTAGTTCCTGGCACATCCTAGGAACTCACTAAAGGTTCCGTATGATTGTAGCTCTATGTAACAGAAAACTTCCCAGGTCTTCCAGTGTACTCTGCTGGTGAGTGACACCAGAAGTAAGAGCCAAATCTGTGGAAGCAACATTGCAAGAACCCAAAAGGGATGCCTGCGGTTTACTCTCAGAAGCAGACCTTGGAAGCCCTGACCCACACGTGGGATGGATGGATTAGCTAGTGTCTTTATTTTGACTCCTCTACATTGAATGTCATGCCAATGTCAGACTCTACCCCTTGCCTCCACTCCATACAATCCTCACCAAAGCTTCTCCTTTATCTTTGCCTAACTCCACTTTCTGGCTGTGAAAACATCTCCCTTTGCTAAGCAAGGGAGTTAGAGGCAAAGCATAGCAGGTGTGGCAGCTCCCCAGAGATGTACACTGCGGCCCCATGTCCCATACTTATCGAAGCCACTTGAAGTCCCACCTCATTTGTTTCACTGTTAACTTCTTCTTTTTTTAGAAATATTTTTATGTATTTCTTTGTGAGCAGAGAGAGAAATAGAGTATGGGTGTGCCATGGCCTCTTACCACTGCAAACGAATTCCAGATGTGTGTGCTACTTTGTGCATCTGGCTTTATGTAGGTACTAGGGAATTGAACCTGCGCCTTTAAGCACTGAGTCTCTCCAACTCCACCATTAACATACCCAAGCTTGTAAAAAAACCAAAACAAAAGATGTGCTGCTGTCTGGAGATTAAGTAAAAAAGCTATAATATAAAGGCCTGAATAGTAGCTGTCAAATTAGCATTGAGGATGGAAAATTCTGCGGAAGGTTAGTAAGGGGAAGGGAAAGGACAGACTGCACTCACTCACTTCCTCAGCAGGCTGACGGTGCTGTTCAGGGTGTGAACACTGGGAACAGAGGGTCTCAGCTCACATCCTAGCTCTGTGTAAGCCGGAAGTCCTTAGATAAGTCATTTAACCTCTCTTGGCTCAAGTTCACACATGTAAGGATATTATCTCCCTACGTTAGAGGCTTGTTTTAAAAATAAAATAAGTGAATTCGTGCAAGATCCTTAGGGTAAGGACTGGCCCATCAAGGCTATATCAAATTAATGTTACTTCAGTTTACTTTTTTGTTGTGTGCACACTTGTGTAGTACGTATGGTATACTGTGTGTCTGCATAATGTATGCACATGTGTGAGCAGCTGTGTGGAGGCCAGAGGAAAGTGTCAGGTGACACTGTCCACTGTTCCTCTGCCTTATTTCCTTGAGATGGATCCTGCCATTGAACGTGGTGCTTGGTCAGATCAGAGCCCCAAACGTCTCCTGTCTTGGTCCCCTATGCCCTATCATTGGGGTTATAGGCATGTTTGGCCATGCTTAGTTTTTTTTTTTTTTTTAATAGTTTTTCTTTCTTTATTTATTTGACAGAGAAGGAGGGAGGGAGAGAGAGAGAGAGAATGGTTGTGCCAGGTCCTCCAGCCACTGCAAACGAACTCCAGACATGTGCGCCCCTTTGTGCATCTGGCTAACGTGGGTCCTGGGGAATCGAACCTGGGTCCTTTGGCTTTGCAGGCAAACATCTTAACTGCTAAGCCGTCCTTCCAGCCCCATGCCTAGCTTTTTACATGGGTGCAGGTAATCAGTCAACTCAATGTTGTGCCTGGTCAGGCCCTCATGGTGGCAGGGAAAGCACTCTTACCAGCTAAGCCCTCTTCCCAACCCTGTTATCTATACTCTGGGTGATCGGGTCCTTCTATAGGATGTTCCTGCCTCAGTCCTCCCAGTTCAGCCTTCTCAGTGCTGGGCTTACATGTGTGTACCACCATGCCTGGCCTATGCCACTTTCCTACTTGCCATGGACCATGTCAGGAGCCCTTACCTCACCTTTCATGTAACCCTGTCAGCTTCTCTTGATCTGCATTTTGAAGACAAACTTGGAGGAGGAGGGCTGAGAACCAGTGCTACTTAATCATTCTTAGGAATAAGTTTGGTTCCCTTTGGGCAGGAAGAAGAATGCTATTAGGTAGGCAGGAACCATAGTGTACGGAGCTGAGGTTGAGGAGGGAAGATGGATCCCCAACCCCTGGAATGTTGGCATAAACAGTGCTGAGTTATGCCATCCCGCTCTTCACGCTCTACGTAACCTTGGGGACTTGACTGAGGCACCCTTTGCCTCCATCATCCCCTCACTTGTAAAACTGAGATAACCGCATGTTCCTCCCAAGGCCACTTAAGTTCAACTACATGTAAAAAAGAATTTGTCTTTATACAAGCATAAACATTTTCCATGTATTCTCTGTACATGTAAATCACATTTATCTGTTTTATTGCATGCTTTTTTTTTTAGTTTCAAAAGTGTTGTTATTTTTAGTACCCATCATCCATTTAATAGCATGTCTTTAGAGGCCAAAGAAACACTGCCACTTTGAATGTAAATGTTAAATGTATCCTCATTACAGAAATGATCGAATAGAAAATGAAAGTCCCTCTTAGAAGAGAAAAACACAGCGTTGGGATCTCATTAAGCCTCCACTCTCCTCCCTGCTCCCCCTGCCTCTCCTCTGTCTCAGCTGCTAAACTCTCCTAAATTACAAACCAGCTCCAGGGAACCTAACCCACAGCCCTGGGCTTGCCCAAACGCTGCCTGGGGTGGTCCCACAGGCAAGGCCTGCAGGCAGGGGCCAAGTAGAGAAGTACGGCTTCAGTGGACCTGATGCTCAGGGGAGAGAAACACTGCCCTAGGGGTGTACAAATCCCTCCCCTTTGAATACCTTCAGCGTCAGACATCATTCAATCGTTAAACAGGACACCTAAGGGGAGCCAATATGCCAAAAAGCAAAGTTAATTTGGGCTCTCAGGTGACTGACTCGGATTTGCACACTTCATCTCCAAAAGCTTTAATTGATATAAATGTATTCTGGCTTCCTGAGAAGGCTTTTTTCTTTCCTCTTTCACACTTAGGTCCTCTCTCTTCACCAGGAGAGAGAGAGAGGCAGCTGGATGGAGTGGGTCTCACCCTAGGGGAGCCTGCAATGTGGTGTGCAAATAATAAAGCTTTCTTGGTGAGAGTGTGAACTCCCAGCTGCTGACTTCACTGGATGTCGATTCCAGCAGGGATTGACAATCAATTCCATAGCTGGGACGCACCTCCAGACCAGACACTGTTTATGAGAGGAAGGGATTTACTTCAGGCTTACAGATCCAGGGAAAGTTCCATAACGGCAGAAGAAGCTGGCTGCCTTTACCAAATCCACACCAGAGAGCAAAACCACCAGCAGCACCAAAAGCCAGCACCCAGGGATCCCCAGGCAGAGCCCAAGTGCTCTGCGTACCGTAGGCTGCAATTCAGATTTACTCCCAGTGACACGTTAGGACTGGACCCCAGGATCTGCTCACACTGACACCTCTTCCAGCCAGTTGGATGGACATCCAAGTTGCCACTTAAATATGACACCCAAGTCTATTGGGGGGACACAAATTCAAACTAACATAGCACCTAAAATAGGATCAGAGCAGTGACTCTCAGTAGGAATGCATTTAGGGGTCATTCAGCAAAGTTTGAAGATGCCTTTGGTGGTCTCACCTCGATGAAGGGCATGGTACTGGTGTCTAATAGGTAGAGACCCACTAAATGTCCCCTACCAGGTTTTGTATCTACTTCATAGCCTGTATGGGAAAATAATCTCTGGGATTCTGGAGTTGGCCTCCTTGAGTCATAGTAACTTTACATTTATTTGTAAGCCCAAGTTTCCTCTCTCATCTATAAGATGAGGATAAGAACAGTTGTGTCCTCTAGCAATTGATTTGTATGTAGTTAACAATCATTTTCAGTCAGTGTTAGTTGTTATTTCTGTCCCGGGATGGAAGCAACCTTACTTTCCAAATTGTCATAGAACTTTTTTTTTTTTCCCCCTAGGTGATGAACTTCCCCACCTTGAGCTCATCTCTCCATCACCAATCTCTAGTTATAAAATGGAGAAAGCCAGGCACGTTGTCATGACCTGGCATGGAAGGTATATCACGAGCTCCAGAGGTGGAGCCTGAAACCACCATTTTGCTACCATTGGCCATGGGAGTCAGAGCATTATGGTGGGTGGGGGAGCACTTGTGCATGGGCGGACACTCACGTGTGAGCTCACAAGTGGATGGCTAGAGCCCCAGAACAGGACTGACTCACTGGCTTCTACTCTAACTATGGTAAAAGCCAGACAAGGCTCTCTAACCTAAGCAGTGACTGAGAAGCCCAGCTCCTCCCCTGGAGTCAAGGTAAGCAAGAAAAGCCACATGGAAGACCCCCAAAGGGCTTGAGGACCTGGGACCCATGAAGTTCTGACACTATGACAGTCCCATACCCAGGTAAGTCTAGGGTGCCTGGGGAGTGGCTGGCGCACCCCACACGGGTGGAGCCCTGATGAAAAGTCTATGAGTCTCTGAGAACCAAATATCAGGCAGGCCAGGTGGCAGGAACACTAATACTATTGGAGCAGCATGGGTCCTTGGAGAAACAGACATGAAGAGGGCACTGGGAATACAAGAGCTTTCTTGGAGGAGTATCTGTGCAGATAAGGCTGGAGAATCACATACCATGTGGCATGGGGAAGGTTCCGACCATGCTGCAAACCTGATACCTGCCCAAGGAGAAGGATGGAGTTGGTAGAGCTTCAGACTTCACTAGGTCCCTGTCAAAGTCCCATGGCTCAGTGGTTAAGGCACTTGCCTGACAAGCCTAATGACCTAATGTTTGATTCCCTACTTTACTCACGTAAAGCCAGATGCACAAAGTGACACAAGCATCTGGAGTTCATTTCCAGTGGCTAGAGGCCTTAATGTGCCCATTCTCTCTCTCCTTGTAAATAAATAAGTAAATAAGTAAGTAAATAAATAAAATATTTTTAAGAGTTCCAGGTGGCTGGTACGTAGATTCAGCACTAAGCAATCCACCTTAGGCATCTGAATAGGGCAAGCATGGCCATCTTCTGATATTTCCTCCTGTTGACTTTGGCTAGAAGCAGTCAGGGGAAGTAAAACCTGACTTTAAGGACTCAGTGGCTTCAAACATGTGGCCGTTGGAGACTGTCAATCACTCATGTTGCCTGAAGCAGTTTCCCTTAAAGGGAGACCTGAGCAGGTGTGCCTATGGCTGCCATATAGCCGAAATGGTTTCTTTCTGGAAGCCTGTTTTGAAAGGATCTGTGTCTTAAAGGCAGCATACACATTCTCTCTCTCTTTCTCTCTCACACACATTAACTCACTCCACATACCTGTGTATGCAAGGCAAGCACATATATTCGACACACACACACACACACACACACACACACACACACACATGCACGCACGAGTTCATCATGGGATAAGTGCTGAGTCACATTCTAGTCTGAAGTCTGTCATGACCCTGAGGGGGAAGGGAAAAAAAAATCCCCTTTCCCTGAATTTATTTATTTATTTAATTTATTTCAACTGTAACGTTACTGGCTTCCCTCAGATCTCTTCTCACGATCAGTTTTCAGTTTATGGATTTCTCTAATCACCAGAAGCGCTCAAGACAGACGTATCACCGAATAGCCCCAGTGAAGCAGAGAAGAGTGGTTGTGCTCACTCACTGGGCTCATATTTACTGAGCAGCCAGAGTTTATGCAGCATGCCTTAGGGAGGTTGGCAAACAAACCCCATAGTCCTTGCCCTTCTGGGCTAATATTCAAGCGAGGGGAGGGACGGATACAAAGGGACAGCAGAAGCCATGAAGAAAATAATGGTAGGCATCTGCAGGAATAAACAAGATTCAGTGTCAGGGAGCTGTCAAGAGTCAGGGCTCCGGAAAGATTCCACACACTGTTCATTTGTCCAACAAGAAGAGTCATTTATCCATCCCACACATACTTATAGATCATTTTCAGCATGCCAGGCATGGGGCTATTTGTTAGGTGAAGTGAGTTCTTGGTCAAAACCATGGAAATAAAAAGAAAAAAACACTCTTTTGGATATTTTCCCAGACCTGCTTGGCTCTTTGTTAAGACACTGTTTGTTATACAATGGTTCGCATATTTCTTGTTAGCCAAAGTGTCCTGAAGCTGATATTCTTTCTCCTTTCATTTCTGCTGTGGAAGAGGCAATGGAAACTGGTGCAATGGACAGTTTTTAGTAGAGTTAAGGTCACTGTCTTTTCCAACTCAGCCAGGTATGGCTGTGAAATTTGGGCAGAATATGTACCTTGCTGTTTTCAGTTTACCTGTCTGCAAACTGGAGATAACAATGACCCTGATCTCTTCAGTTTCCCAAGCGACAGCATAGAAATATTGCCTTGTCTGTAGAATTCAAATAAACCTTCAAATTTTATGAATCCATAAATTTTAACTTAAAGGGTTAAATTTTTTTCTTTAATGAAAAATGCAACAATTAAACTGAGAGGACCCTCAGTCCTTCCCAAGAATATGTTGTTAAATAAAAATTGTATTTAATTTTCAACTCTTATCACCTTCTAGCTATGTGACTTTAGCCATCTCATCCTCAACCCTCTTCTCTCCAGGTGTTGAAGATCAAATCCAGGCCTCTGACACTCCAGGCAAAAGCTGCTCCATGCAGCTCCTACTTTTGCAGACTCTCAGTGTTCTCACTGGGAAAAGAGCTTCCAGGCTTCCCTCCTGAGTTTTACCTCCTAGAATTGTTGTAGTTCCTTTTGTGACCCCCAAGAGAAGCTCAGACTAGAGGAAGAGGACCCAGCGTGTCTGGATTCTGATAGAATGTGGTACCTCCTTGGACTTCTCTCTTTCTCTCTTGCTTCAAGACTCTGAGGTGACAGGAAAGTAGGGTGACTTTTGTTAAACAGCTACGACTCGGCACTTTTTTTGGAGGTCAGGGTGTTCCATCAGAGGGGGAGGTAATGTATGTATTTATCACTGCCTGTGGACCACGTCCCTGTTCCTTCAGTTTGTTCTATCCAAGGCCATTGGGGTCCGACAGAGATCAACAGTGTTTCTACAGAGATGAAGGAGCTCGTCAAAACCCGAATTAGATGTTAAATCTTTGTGAAGTGGGGAGGAGGTGAAGGGAGGGGGAGATACATATTGTGCAAAGAATTTATCCTGTGTTGTTTCCTGTGAGATAATGTCCCCGGCAAGATTTGTTACCAGGCAAGTTGCAAACTGCTGTTTCAGGCTGATAGGTGTTGCCAATTCATTTTGATGAATTCTGCTAGTTGGAAGAGTATTTTTTTCCTCCTTTCATACACTGGCGTTGGTTATATATGGACAATGGTTTTAAAGGCTGGGACAGCATACACTCACATGCATAGGATTTCTGAAATCAAAGATGCAAAGATTTCTTGAGAACTTCTCACACTCCTTGTACAGGGGAGTCACTGAGGCCCAGACAGAAGAGGTACGTGATTGAAATGTACATCTAATGTCACAGAGCCCAGACCTCTTTCCACACGTGCTGTCGGGAGTTTGTGAGCTCCATGAATGGAAGGAACCCCTGGTGGTAGTGGAGGTGGCAGAAAGAAGGCTAGATGTGACTGAGAGAGGATGTCCACAGGAGTGTCACAGACCTGAGAGCAGAATGCAGAGCAGCCCCTGACACATGGCAGGACCAGGTGGTAGTGGTGTGTTGTGGATAATGAACAGAGGCCAGGGTGGGTCCAAAGATTTGCATCTTCTGTGTGCAGAAACAAGACAGGCAATCATAGAGTTACTTCCCTGGGAACAGTGAAGCAAATGCCTAATGTCGTTGGTCCAGAGCTGCAAGACAGCTGAACATAAGCAAGAGGGATATGGAGGTCTCTAGAAAGGGTAAAGAGAAAGGAAGGTTAAAACCAAGGATGGCCAGAAGAGACTTCCACTGAAGATAGCTCTAACTTCCCAGCTTTCTACAGGGCCTCTATGGTTTAGATAGGCAAAAAGCACCAAAGGTGCCACGTTTAGAGATATAAAGAAGTTCTAGTGTTGTGAGAAGTTGATTTTGGAGGTTTTAATGGATTCAGTCACTTCAGACAATACTATTTCTAATCTACTCAACTCCGGCTGTGGTGGTGCATCCATGTTATCTCTCAGTGTCCCCTTCCTAAGCTCTAGGAATCCTCTTAGCTCTAGGAAGCTGTCTTTCCAAGAAGGTGATTCTGCTCAGCTATGTAGACTGAACAAGTGGCAGGGAGGTAATGAGTGACTGGGAATGAAAGTCACCAGAAGACACCTTAGGGACCCCAAGAAGGGAAAACACACAGGACACACAGAGCTGAACATAAATGTGAACTGGAGTTCAGTGTGTGTGTGTATGTGACACCCAAGAGTGCTGCTCTGATGGAAAATGTTAAGTAGATGTGCTTCTGAGGCCCTTGAGCCTCCCTCAAGCAGTCAGAAATTCTCCAGGTCCCTGATTTACAAATTCTCTAGGCCAGCTATGGGACCCTGGTTGGATGTTTTGAGTAATAGATATTCTTTGCAGATAAATTATTGGGTCTAAAATGCTTGGTTTTATTTCAGACTTGAATATAATCCACTAAAAGTGCCTCCTTTCAACAGATAATAAGGGGCTCTGCTTAAATATAACATATGTGGAGGTTGAACTTAAATCCAAAACTTTTGACATTAACCACCTGATGATTATTTATTGAGAAGAAAGGGAACAGCATAATGGTTCATGAGCTCTTGAGCAGAAGATCTGGACTGGAATCCCAGATCTGTCTGTCCTTGACAGTTGTGAACTCTTGAGAAAGTCACTATATGGCATTTTCTTCCTTTCCCATCCTTGATTTCTCATGTGGAAATTGAGATCAATGGTATTAATGCCCAACTCATGGAGTTGCTGTGGGATATTTTTCATGTGTATTATACTTAGGAGACTACCACATAATAACTATTTCTAAAAGGTCTATAAACAGACCCAGAAGAGAAATAAGTGTTTTGCCAATAGCTTGTGTTGGGGTACTAGTCAGAGGTGCCACTGATGGGCTTCGGTGAGGACTGCAGGTAAGATACTTGAGCTGGGCTGGAGGGATGGCTTAGTGGTTAAGGCACTTACCTGCAAAGCCAAAGGGCTCAGGTTCAATTCTCCAGGCCCTGTGTTAGCCAGATGCGCAAGGGGGTGCATGCATCTGGAGTTCATTTGCAGTGGTTGGAGGCCCTGGAACATCCGTTCTTTCCCTCCCTCCCCCACTCTCTCTCTCTTTTCCCCTCTTTCAAATAAGTGAATAAAAGATATTTTTATAAAATAGATAATTGAGCTGGGAAATGAACAGAAACCATGGTTACCTCAAGGGGTCTATAGCAACAGAGTAGATGAAGATGGACTATGCCAGCAGAAAGGACAGCTAACTATCCATGCCTCTGGTTATCCCTCCCACTGGACTCTCAGCTACTTTGACCTCCTGAGCTGTGCAGAACTCCTGGACTCCAGCTATACAGAGGGAACTGAGGTGGATCTGAAACACCAAGAGACTCTCTCATTGTCCACCCATACTTTTCTGGCATGGTGAGTCTAATGAGCCACCTTCATGTGGTGGTGGCAGCCTGTGAAGGTGAGGCAGAGTCAAAGGTCCTAGTCTGATTTCCAACTTCCTCACTTGGACATTAGTCTTGAGAAGAAAGGCTAAAACCCACTTCCTGCTGACCACTGCTCTCCTTTCTCCTACAATCCTACAGGATCAAAGGGGCAGCTTCATCCTTCCTTGTCTCTAATACCACCCCCCAAATGTGTGCTCATCCCTTCTTTATTCTACAGGGAAACTGTTCCATCTTTCCAATGAAGCATCTTTGTTCCTAGAACTGCACAGATAATACATATCCAATAAATATTCACTGAATTGCAGTGTAGTTGAAAGAACATGGACTTGCAATTCAGGCTGGTCTGTTTCTAATCTTGACTTTGTCACTTACTAAATGTGTCAAGTCAAGACTTGGATCGTGGGCTGTGGGCACAAGAGACAGTAGTTTATTCCCCATCAGTGGAGGGATTGCAGAAGGACTGTTCACTGTATTTTATAGAGGGATGAACTCAAGGCTTTGTGTTATAAGCTGATGATGATATTGGCTGTCAACAGAGCTTAAATTCTGGCATCTAGGAACTCACTTAAATACTTGTTCATAGAATATCTGGGTCAGAAATATTCCCCCTTGCTTTCATGAAATGTTAAAATTCAATAGGAAAGTGACCTGTTCAAAGATGAATTCTATTTTATAAAGATGTTTTCAGTGAGCCCTGGGTAAAAAAATATTTCATAAAACTGGGAAGCCACTAAATCAGTGAATGGAGGAAGAAATAGACTTGCTATGGCAGTACTATTTTGGTGCAGGAAGGTGATATATTCAACATTTTTTACTGTATTTGGCTGCAAACTCAAGACAGTTGTTGCCTTGATCTATGACTGAGATTCAGTGGCAGGGCACCATTTGAACTAACCCTCCTCAAGGCTGCTTGCTGCAACAAGAAGGCTATAAATGATGAGTGGAAGAACATTTCGCAAAGGAGTCAAGGAGGCACTTTCAACAGGAGAGTTTTAGTGGATTCACAGAGCTTCTGATTGTGCTGAGTGGATCACAGGAAAGACTGTCGTTGAAACATGGGTCATCCCTGGGGGAAGGCAAGGCTGTTACCTAAGTGGCTCAAGACAAGAGTATGTGTCCCTCTGTTTCTGCTTGTGTTCTCTGGGTCAGACTCTGAGAGAGAGGTTTTTATTAAAAAAATTATTTATTTGTAAGAAGAGAGAGAGAGAGAAGGAGAGAGAGAATACTGCCACAGCGGGGCCTCCAGCCACTATAAACAAACTCCACACACATGTGCCACCATGTGCATCTGGCTTATATGGGTACTGGGGAATCAAACCTGGGTGCTTAGGCTTCATAGATAAGTTCCTTAACTACTGAGCTATCTCGCCAGCCTCAGAGATAGCAGAGATAGAGGTTTTATAATCAGAATCTACTAGCCATGCCCTTGGGATTCACATCTGTTGGTAGGAGGGGAGGAAGCAGGGGAAGACAGAGAGAAAAGTGCAACTGTAATACCGATGGTCTTGACTGACCTCTCACGGAAACCTGGAGCTGGAATGGCCTTCAGAACTGTCACCCCCAGTAGTCTAAAGTGACTGAACTCAGCCTAAGAAGTAGTCAGTCATTCCATTAACAGTGCCCAATGGAAGGATGTGTTCCTGACTAAGAATGGTGAGTTGAGCACCTCAGGCAACTATTGAAAAGGCTCATGGGTAGGGGTTTTGGTTAATGGAATTACCAGTAGCTTGGACAACAGAGGCCTTTCTAGAAGACACAATGTTAGGTCTTTAGATATTAGAAGGTTTGACTAGGGTTTATCTGTAAGGCTTCTCAAAATACAACCTGATTACTGATTGATTCCATAAAATCTTTCTATGCCATAGATTTGGGTGAGAACATGCACCAAGTTCATTTTAACCATCTTATCATATAATCTTTTTCCTTCCCCCAGCATAAGGGATTTGCATAGAGTAGAATATAAGTGTTATCAAGCAGCACTCCAGACATGGACTCACTGCCTTCCAAACTTGTCTAAGCCACTTTTTCAGTCACCCAACCTTAAAAAAATGTCTTGAGTTTTCTGAACCTCAAGTTATTCCCTGGTGAAATGGAAATTTTAGGTGCTACTCATATCTCATGCTTCATTGAAAAGCTCTTAGCAGCCCTCATCCTTTTAACAGTCATAAAATTCAGCAGTTGCTGGTGTGGCTAGCATATCAGGGAAGGAAGAGGAGCTGCTCATTTCCCTTTCCCAATCCTGGTGTTGGCGTGATGACAACCCAAGTCCCAGCTGGGATGTGTGACCAGAACTCTTGCTAGTTTCATCAGTGTGTTTCTACCGGGTCTTCATGGCCAACTTTGTTTCTTAAGTTCCTATAGATGACTAAACCTTCAAAGTTAGCCTCCAGGTTTTCCAGTAATGGGTGTTCTACTTGAGTATAATTGGAGGGAATCTTGGGTCACCTCTATGTCAGGAATTGTAGGCACATGTAGGACCACAATTTATTCCCTTAAGGTAAATTAATCATCTCTGCTAGAAGATGCATGGCCATTCATTTGTTCAATAAATTTTACTTTTCCACTGTATGAAAGACCTTGGCTAGCTAATTATTCTGATAAGAACAAGAGATGTAACAGAAACAAGAGAGACACCATACCTGCATCAAAAAGTTAAGGTTTAATAGGAAGCAATAAAAAGCAATTGAAAAATAATAATTATGACAAACGTATGCTATGAAGAACAGGATATGAGAGTGATAAGGAGACCTAATTCATTCTGGGCAGGCTATAGAAAAGCCTCTCTGAGGACATGTCCTGGAGGATGAAAGCCTGGGGATAATTACTCCATGTCTGCTATTCTTTTATGAGCTTTGTGCTCATAGTTCATTCCATACTCAAACAACCCAAGGAAGTAGCTGGGTTACCATTCATGTTCACAGAGTTTGAGGGCCAGGAAGAATGAATCGGTACTCCCAGATCTGAGCCAGGTCATCAGTGTCTAGAGGTTATGTTCTTAACTGCCCTTTTTAATCAACTACTTGACAGAAGAGACAATGGTAGCCTAGGGGGGCAAACAATCATTACCTTTATGATTTCATTTGGACAGCTTCATGCTAAAAATAAGGATGTGACAGCGAGTACATCAGGAAGACTTCCTGTTTGCATGGAGCTCACAAGCGAGTGAATGGCAAATGGCTACATGATAGTTGGAGTCCCACCTTCTTTTTTCCAGGTTATTTCTACACTCCTGTTGGGAGGCAGAGTCTATCTCCTTTTCTCTTCAACCTGACAGCGATGTTGACTGTGTCTGAAAATAGACTGGCAGACTGATGCTATATGACATCTGGAGATAAGACATAAGAGAAGATATGGAAACCTGGCATGTGGCACACACCTGTCACTCCAGCACTGGGAGCCACAGGTGGTAGGATCATCATGAGTTTCAGCCCACCCTGAGACTACAGAGTGAATTTGAGGTCCGCCTGGGCTAGAGTGAGGTCCTACCTCAAAACAAACAAACAAACAAAAAGGGTGGTATGGTTTCTGCACGTGCTCCATTTCTCACATGATGAGTTCAGAGTCTCATTGTGACAAGTCCAACCACCCGGAGGCTTCATGCTGCAGAGACCATGTGCAGAGATCCATAGGGTTAGTTTCATGAAGAGTCCATTTGTTCCAGCTCCAGTCATTTGAGCCTTTCCAGCCTAGAAACCAAGCACATGTGCCAAGAAGATTTCAGATACATAATTCCAGCCTCAGCCAATCTTTGCCCATTAACCACATGAGAGACCCCAAGTAAGAGCCACTTTGCAGAGAACCAGTCGCTTCATGTTCCATGAGAGATGGTGATATGATGATTGCTTTTGTTTCAAGTCACTAAGTTTGGTTGACGCAGCTATTAACTGTACCAACACGAGCCAAGCAAATACATGATGATCTCTCCAAAGCTCCATCTGAAATTCATATATTACATTATGAAGTTCAATCGCCAAAGGCAAGTGGTACAATAGCAAAATGAATCAGAGAATTTTGGGTAGAATGGATTCCCTGGAAACAGGGTATGATATACATATATGAATCCATATATACACATACACAAACACATCCACACATATATTTAAACATATATACATATAAACACACATATATATGTATTTGTGTGTATATATATAAAATAAACATATACATATATACATGTATATGTTCACTATACACATATATATAAATGTCTACATATATGTATATATATATATATATGTATATATATATATATATATATATATATAGATAGATAGATAGATAGATAGATACATGTGTACATGTGTGTGTGTTTCTCCACTTTGGAAAAAGAAAGATTAATAGCTAATTAATAGGAGAGGCACTGGGTTAGGGATTTGTTATTAAACAAATTTGTCAAAATTCAATTAAAGCAAAGTATATTCTAGCTTAACAGCCTATCTCAAAATGACACACTCCATCCTAACTAACTAATTATATTTTAGCACAAAATTCCATTCTGGAATAAATAACATAAATACTTTCACACACTTACATTACAAAGTCCTCCAAAAATGTTGTTTCATTGAAATATATATCCAAAGGATAAGAAGTGAAATAAAAACAACACAACACATTGGAGACATATTTGCATTAAGTTTGGCAGAAGAGAATTACTACCCATGCTATAAAAACAATTCATGCAAACAGAAAAGGGAAAATGTCCATAATTTCCCAAATTAAATGTGGACATAATTTCAAAGGCAGAGACAGAACATAGAGCTCACAATGTAGAAAACAAAAAAAAAGATGGCTAATAAATGTAGACAGTATTTAATCTCAGAGGTAATCAAAGAAATTTGAATACAAAATCAATGTAATGTACTACATCATATAAATTAGCAAAGTTTATCAAAACAACAATATTTTGGGGCATTTATGATGACACAAGTACTTTCTCTCACAGTTAGTAAAGTTAGACATCCACATAAATTTTGGAAAGGAAATCTAGAAAAAAAATATATCAAGGGCCTTAAAAATATTCACATCATCTGACCAAAGATTTGCTCCCTGGAGAATTCATTATAAGGGCATTGTGTGAGTTTTCCAGGACTACTTGGACAAGGTTTGACAGAGGGACCTGAATAATCAATGTGAATTGAGTTACAGTTCTGGAGGACTGAGGTCTGAGGTAAAGATACAGAAGTCTGAGGGCTGTGAGTGGTATTCTGTTCTCTGACTCTCCTCCTGCTTCTAGTGGCTTCCTGTCGATCTCTGGTACCCCTGGACTTGTCAGCTTGTTATCTTGAATTCATACTTGCATGCTGTTCTTCCTGTGTGTATATCTAGTTGGTGTCTATGGTGGTTTGAATTTGGGGTCCTACGTAAAGTCATGTTTTGAATGCTTGGTTTCTAGCTTATGGCAATTTGGGAGGTAGAACCTTGCTGGAGGAGGTGTGTTGTTGGGGGCAGGTTTAGGGGTGTTATAGCCAGCTCCCCTTTGCAAGAGTTTGGCTCACTGTCCTGCTGCTATTGTCCACCTGATGTTAGCAAGAAAGTGATGTTCAGACTCTGCTCTACCCTGCTGTCATGAAGCCCCCCGCCCCCATGATTGAAAACTAAATAAAACACTATCCTATCAACTGCTTTTGGTCAGGTGTTTAATCGCAACAACACGAAGACATTTGTGACAAAACGAATCCTTTTTTATAAAGTCATTAGATCACTGGCCACCCTAATGATTGTATCTTGACATGGTCATGTTACAAAGACCCAGTTTCCAAGAAAGGTCAGATTCTCAGGTACTGAAGGTTAGAACTTCAATGAATTCTTGGAAGGTACAGTTCAACACATAGCAAACATGACTCAAAGTTAAAAATCGAAATTAGTTTTTAGCATAAAAGGCTTTATTGTAATCTCACTATTGTGCAATGTTAGAAATAATAAAGTATGCAACAGTGTGACAGTGTAATTATACTGAACCACATGCAATAAAGTAATGAAAATTATGTTAGGAAGAGTTTGTAGAAAAAATGTTGACCTGAGATATAGCTCAATGGTAGAGCACTTGTCTAACAGGTGTGGAGTTCTGAGTTTGATCTCTAAAATGATGAATTGAAAATGACATGGACTGAACTTATTCTGCAATTTGAACAATAAAACATGCATAATCATGTAAGTCATCTTGTTCTCAACAGTATAACAGGCATAAGAACAAGTTTGTCAGCACAAATGAAATGTACTAAATCATTCACTCTGATAGTGAGAGTGATAGTGATCAGGAAGACAAAAGCAACCCAAGGGGGAAGACTTTATCTCAGGTCATGGTAGAGACCGCATGGTGGCGCCGTGTGAAGCAGCTCGCTTTTTCCTCTTTATTCAGTCCAGGACCTCAGCCCATGCAATTGTGCCACCCACATTTAGGATGGGTCTTCCCATATTCATTGACCTAACTTAGAAATCCCCTCACACAGTGATTTATTTCCATGGCTAGTCTACATCCTACCAAGTTGACAATCAGCATCAACTATCACAAACATAATAACTTTATATGTATGTGTGTGTGTATATATATATATATATATATATATATATATATATATATATATATATGGCAACATTGAGTCTGTTTCTTTTCAAATTTTAATTAATTTATTTGTGGTGGTGGTGGTGGTGGTGGTTGGGTGTGTGTGTGTGTGTGTGTGTGTGTGTGTGTGTGTGTGTGCTCACCAGAGTCTGAGATCAGCTTTATGTGGGTAATTATGGAATTGAACCCAATCCTGCAGGTTTTATAAGCAAGCACCTTTAACTGCTGAGCCATTTCCTTAATCCATAGTCTGTATTTCTTTAACCAAACATTTCATTCTTTAAAAAAGTTCAATGCATGTGCATTAACAGATAACCATGGGAGTTTTCACAGGTTAGTCTCCAGAATGGAGAAAATTTATTAGTACTGCAGGATTTCTTATATCTTGGGGGGGGGGGAATTCTATATGAGTATCAAAAATCCTGGACTCACACAGCTTTCTAAAGACCTCACAGTAATACTAGCCAGTGGCTCCTCTTTGATGTTCATGCTCTCCACAGTGACAAAAGGGTAAAAGGTCTAGAGTGGGTTCTGAAGAACATTCTATATTTTCAGTTCATCATCCATGTTATCTGCTGCTTATCAGCCCTTGCTTTCTGGAATGTTGAAGCCAGGTCCTGCTCCAGCCTAAGTCCTCCTCTGCCTGTGGGTTTCTAGCTATTCAACTTCAGTTGTCATACCTGTTTCAATTCCTTGGCTTGAAGAATACTGTTTTGTTATGGAACGTGTAATAGTGGAATTAGAGAACTTAGTTCTGAAATCATTACAAGGCATGCATTTTGCCCAGATCTGGATGACCTCACTCTTATTTTTAATGACAGTGTTACTTTAATAATTGATAATGCTGATTAAGAAATGCTATGCACACATGGTGTAATAGCATACTGTTTTAATAATAATTTTTAAATGGGGTTTACATATGCACAACTGGGGCTAGATTTTCTTTGGTTTTTTGAGGTAGAGTTTCACTCTAGCTCAGGCTGACTTGGAATTCACCATGGAGTCTCAAGGTGGCCTCACATTCAAGGTGATCCTCCTATCTTTGCCTCCTGAGTGCTGGGATTAAAGGCATGTGCCACCATGCCCAGCTGGGGCTCAAATCTTGTAAGTGTTCTAGCGCTCCTTCAGGGTGTCTCCATCCAGGAGTGGGTTATCTCCCTGTTACAGTTCCCTTTGCATCAGGAAGAAAGCATAGCCATTGGAATCACTCTTGTCTTCTAAGGTCCAAAACTTATATTAAAGTGAAGGTTGCTCTGTGATTGATTTAGGAATTCAGATCTACAAGTAGGTCTTAGGGGTTTCAGACATGCTCATCATGGTGTAAAGTGAGAATTTGAAGTCTGTGAAAAAAAATGAAGGCAGAGGGTTCAGAAGAGACCTAAGGTAGAAGGAAGGCGAGGGAGAATGACCAGGTGGATTATGCATGTTAGGGCCTCTGGATCAGGGAGGGGCTTTCCTTTGGCAGACTAAAAGGTAAACTACCTTTTTTGAGGTTCTCCTCTCCTTCCCTCTCTCTTCCTCTTCTCTGCCTCATCCTCATCCTTCTTCTCCTCTTCTTCTTTCTTCTTCCTCTATCTCTCTCTTCTCTCCTCCCCTCCCCTCTGCTTCTCTCTCCTTTCTCTTTCCCTCCCTCTCTGTACTGAGGATTAAAGCTAAGATCTCCTTGCATAGTATGGTAGAAAAACACTTTACTATTGAGTAACATCCCCACAAAGAAAGCTATCCATTTATTTATTTATTTTGCAAAGAATTAGTTTTCCTTATGGTGTTTTTATATCAATTTTCCCTTTCTACCTTCCCCTGTGCTCCTTCCCCAATGCAGCCTCTTTTCTGCTTCTATAGTACATGTTTCCTTTGTCCTTCAAAGTCTTGAATCCATGTTGCATGAGCCCCTTGGGAAACTACAGCCTTCATGAAGTCTGTTAGAGTAATACCTACTGTAGCTGATATTTCTGTTCTGTATTTTACTTGTTACCACATGCATGAGTTAGTTTATAGAATACTAGTATTTTCCTCACACCAAAGTGATCATGAATCCTTGAAGTAGATTAGGCTACAAGATAACAGTGCACCCTGGCATTTGCAGTCATCTTAGGGGCCTCCAAAGCCTAGTGAAGCGGGAGATTAAAGAGATCCATGATTGCTTGTGTCTCAAAGGTCGTGGAGCCTTCTCCAGCAGACTTCTGGGTCACACCAGAGCAAGGCAGCAACTCCCTAGGGTAGAAACAGGATCCTGGAACGCCCATCCCTCCCACTCTCCCTTCCTCCCAGACTGCAGCTGCTGGACCAGCTGTCCCTAGGGCCTTGTTGGAGGAGAGAGGAAGCAAAGACTCAACCTGCACATTCTGAAGGACTTTCTTTTTAATTGAGGAAAGGCTGTGCGATGCAAATGAACAATGGGTCTCCTTTCCAGCTTCCCACGGAAGGAGCTTCTCCTGGACTGCTGCAGGCAGGAAGCTGGGGCTGCACAATGCAGGAACCAATGCGGAGAACAGCAAGAAACACGGTGTGGGGAGAGAGAGCTATAACTGCTTTCTTCCTTTCTTTTTTTTTTATTTTTAGTATTGCATGTGTAGTGTGACGCGCTGTGTGTATGTGCGCCTGCGTGCGTGCGTGTGTGTGTATGTGATGTGTGTACAAATATGTGAAGATGCTTATGCCTGTGCTTGCAGAGGCCTGGGTCGAATATCAGATGTCCTTCCTCTATCATCTCTCATCATCCTGAAGACAAACTCTTTCTCTAAACATGGAGCTGTGGCTTAAGTAAGGCTCTTTTTGTGGGAATCTGGAAATTATTCTCTTAAACCTGTCTTCTTTGAGCATCTCCCTCTTGGGATGAAAAGGAGAATGTGTGAAAGGCTGTGAAGCTACTTTTCTGTGCAAATGCATGTTGTAAATATTGGTCCAGGGCTGGAGAGATTGCTTAGTGGTTAAGGCACTTGCCTGCGAAGCCCAAGGACTCATGTTTGACTCCTCAGGTCCTGTGAGAGCCAGACGCACAGTGATGTAATATGCAAGAAAGGGGCACACACATCTGGAGCTTGATGCAGTGGCAGGAGGCGCTGATGTGCCATTTCTCTCTCTCTCTCTCTCTCTCTCTCTCTCTCTCTCTCTGTCTGTCTCTTTTGCATAAAAATAAACATTAGTCCAGCTGGGTCATAATGTCTTGCACTAGTCTAGTCTGGACTAAACTGAAAGGGACTGTGTGGGGACTTCACTTCCAGCATCTCTTTTTTTCTCAGCAACGACTGCAGTGGTAATGTTTCCATCCACTTAGTCATCAGAATTGGCTCCTGAGTCGTGGCGAAGAAGCAGTTTGCTAACGTAATGTTGAGGGAAGCCTCATGTTCCTTGGGAGAGAACAGACGTCTCTATGATAACTTACATGCTTGCTGGGTGTGGGGGCGCACACCTTTAATCCCAGCACTTGGGAGGCAAAGTATGAGGATTGCTGTGAGCTCAAGGCAAGCGGGGACTATACGTAGTGAATTCTAGGTCAGCCTGGGCTAGAGTGAGACCTTATTAAAAAATGCATAATCTGGCTGGGCATGGTGGCGCATGCCTTTAATACCAGCACTTGGGAGGCAGAGGTAGGAGGATCACCATGAGTTCAAGGCCACCCTGAGACTACATAGTGAATTCCAGGTCAGCCTGGACAACAATGAGACCCTACTTCAAAAAACCAAAAAAAAAAAAAAAAAAAAAAAAAAACCAAATAACCAAAAAAAGCATAATCTGTACTCATGGCAAAAAGTTTCAAAGCATTTGGTAAGAGTTTTGGCAAGTCCTATGGTAAAGAATTCTTTTGAGGGGCTGGGAAAATGGCCAACTCTTTAAGCACAAGGGCCTGGTTCTGTCCAAGTTTGATCCCTAGCACCCACTCAAACCAAGTGTTCTTGCCATTTTTGAGTGCTCAGCAAGCTCCAGCAATTCTCTGATCTCTGCTCCTTAAAGGACTTGGGTTTCAGACATGCTTGGACATGCTCAGATGTTTATATAGGTGCTGCAGGGTAGAACGTGGGCTGTCTCAGGACTTCTTAGGCACTCCTGCCTGTGTAGCAAGTGATCCTAGGTACTGAGCAAACTCCCAGCCTCAGAGACATTTCATTTAATACTCTGATGAAACTTATAGAGAACCAACATGATTTGATACCACATTAGACTCTTATCATACTCTCATGGCCTCCTTTTCTCACAGAGGCAGCCTAGTCATCCCAACCCACCTTACTCTGTTGAACACTGTCATATCAAAGGTCTCCCTCCTTGAACTATATCATCTTCACTACCAGCTACGTAAACCTCACACAATTGCTTGAGGTCTTTTGGGCCTTTTCTAGTAGAAGCATTTGATATTTTCTTCATATGCACTTACTCAGTCACCCATCAGGACCCAATGCCATCGGGCCTGTGGAGTGCATTCTTATTTTTTTATTTCCAGAAATAAAGATATTCTTGTGCTCTATTTACATTTTTCACTTATCTACATATTTGGTCTTATGTGTCTAAGGAAACTGGACATTTTTTAAAAATTTATTTATTTATTTAATTGAGAGCGACAGACACAGAGAGAAAGACAGGTAGAGGGAGAGAGAGAATGGGCGCGCCAGGGCTTCCAGCCTCTGCAAACGAACTCCAGACGCGTGTGCCCCCTTGTGCATCTGGCTAACGTGGGACCTGGGGAACCGAGCCTCGAACCGGGGTCCTTAGGCTTCACAGGCAAGCGCTTAACCGCTAAGCCATCTCTCCAGCCTGAAAATGGACATTTTAAAGACGCTTTCTCAAAGGGAATTTTGGTAAGAAACAATGCAGACCACCTCTTTTATTTGTTTCTAGAAGGAATAGAATGGTGATTGTCAGGTGCGGGGAAGGAGAGAGTAGGAGGTTTTGGCAAGAGTACCAAGTTTCACTGATGCAGTATACATTTTGGAAGTCTGTGCAGCACAGTGTCTACATCTAATAGTACTGTATTGTATATCTAAAATTTACTATGAGAGATTTTATGGGTAGTGACACTGTTAAGTATTCTGAGCTCACAAATTGATAATGTCCATAATAATGTGGTCAGAAGAAAGCCTTGAGAAATGATGGGTGTATCCATGGCTTTGGCCATGGTGAAGGTTTTGTGGCCATGATCTTCTTTCTGAACTCATCTGGCTGTGATTCAAGTTCAATACATTTTTTTAAGGTCAAGCTATAAATATAAATGAATATGTAAACAAATACATTGTACATTTATACACTGTGGAGCTGAGGAGATAGAGAGCTCAGTGGATAGGAGCAGGGGGACCCCAACACCCACCTAAAGAGCCAGGCATAGCTGTGCATGCCTGAAACCCCAGTGCTGAGGGAGATAGAAATAGGTGGATCAGCGGGGCTCCCTGGTCATCCAGTGTAACAGAAAAATGGTGAGCTCTAGAGTCAGTGAGAGGCATTGTCTCAAGGAAATAAGGCAGAAGAAAGAGAGAGGAAGATTCCTGATGTCTTCCTCTGATTTCTCCACACACATGTTCACTGGGCATGTGCCTCTGCACACATATACAGCATAACAAATCAATAAGTAAATAATTCATCAATAAAGAAGTGCCTTGTGATGTACATACTTTATTTCAACTTGGGTTCAGATATAAATATATAAATTATAAGTAGATCAGGGGAACCTGAATGCTAATTATGTATTTGTTAAAATTAATAAATTAGTATTAATTTTATAGGTATGATCATGTGATGATGATGATTATGATTAAAAAAGGAACTCATCATTTTATAGAGATACACATTAAACTATATAGAGATGTGATGACAGATACTTTGGATATGTTTTAGGATATTCTGGGAAAGGTGCCAGATGAAACTAGTTTGGCTATGAATCTATAATTTTACAAGTGGGTGATGGGCATTTGGTCTAACTTCAAATCTACTGGTGGTAAAATATTAAGAACTAGTCCTTAACAGGATATATCCATGACATGAGCAAAAGTCTTAATAAATGTTTCTGATGTCTTCTTGTGAACAAATTGCCAAAACAGAAAATGTGCCCTCAAGCTAGATTCATGACCCTGTAGCCTGATCCTTGCTTTACTGTTCCAGAGGAATGTTTAAAGACTACCCATTTAGAAATATATTAGCAATGGGAAAATACCTAAATATTCAAAGATTTCTCCTACACTTCTTTATCTTATCATGGCAACCTGTATTTTGAAAGTAGAAATTTGGATTTCCCCCTCGATTTATTTATTTATATACATGAATTTTTGTCAAAGGATGATTTTTCCCCAGGTTTTAAAACATCATATGAGGGCTGGAGAAATGGCTTAGCAGGTAAGGCACTTGCCTTTGAAGCCTAGGGACACAGGTTTGATTGTCCAGTAGCTATGTAAGCCAGATACATATGGTGACACATGTATCTGGAGTTTGTTTGCAGTGGCTAGAGGCCCTGATGTGCCCATTCTCTCATAAATAGATAAATAAATATAAATTTAAAAATTTAAAAAAATCATGTGATAAACGTAAGTGATTTTAGGAGAAAGCCTATGTTTGTCAAGGTGTAATGAAATTAAGAGTTTCCAGGGATGGGCGTGTACTTCATTGGTATAGAACTTTCCTAGCACATGTGGACCCCTGGGTTTGATCCCCAGCACAACACCTCTCATCCCCTGCAAAAATGCATTGTTACTAGTGTGCTGGAATACATTTGTACTGTTAGCACTTGCAAGGCTGAGGAAGGAAGATTGCAAATTTTGGACCAGCCTTAGCTACATAGTCAAATCATATCTTAAACGAAACAAGACCAAGGGATGGAAGAAGCATGGGCTGGGCAGGGAGAGAGACCAACTGGACCTGCTCCATTCGAAACATTCACCCCAAGGAGTCAAGCAAAGTCAGGCTCCTCTGGTGTGGGGGGCATACAACAAATCTGCCTTATGGGTAGTGACACTGGAAATAGGTTTGGATCTTAGCAGAGTTCTCTTTATCTTGTCAATGTCAAGCTTTTTTTAGGAAAGGATCTGTTCAGGATGAGATAGGACTGCTACGGATGTTCAAGGTTTTGGTTGGAGGTGAGTCTGGCCTGGAAGGCTTTGACACTTTCTTGGGCTATATTAGCCAAAACATGAATGAAATAAAAGAATAAAGAAATAAAAGAGCTGGGCATGGTGGCACATGCCTTTAATCCCAGCACTTGGGACGCAGAGGTACCAGGATCGCCTGAGTTTGAGGCCACCCTGAGACTACATAGTGAATTCCAAGTCAGCCTGGACTAGAGTGAGACCCTACCTTGAAAAACAACAACAACAACAACAACAACAACAATAAAATAAAATAAAAGTATGAAATAAAAAAACTAGTATAGCCAGGTTTGGTGGTACATGCCTGTAATCCCATCACTTTAGAGACAGAGGTAGGAGGATTGCCATGAATTCAAGGCCACTCTGAGACTACATAGTGAATTCTAGGTCACCCTGGGCTAGAGAGAGACCCCATCTTGAAAAACAAGACAAACAAACAAACAAAAACCGATATAAGAAAGCAGTCGAGGAACCAGACTTTAGGCAGTACACAGGAATTTGGGATGAATCTGTCTATAAGGACACCTGGGTAGGAATTCTCTCTCACCGTCATGCATGGTAACCTCCAGACATGAAATGGCACCTCTCACCATAGCTCTATTTCCTGGTGAGCAGTAGAAGCCAACATCCTCTTTAACTGGCTCTGTGTTGCCCTAGGATTTGTCTAGTTGTAGGGTAGGAGGTGGCCTGTAGTCAGTACCCAAAGCTGTGCTGAGAAGGGCTGGGCAAATAGAGTGATACACTGTGTTTTCAGTGAGTGATTTTCTGGCCCATGAGAAAATAAGTGGCAACATGACCTACAAGTTGAGATATGGCTTGTTTGACAGTCTGGTTAAGTACTGAGCCTGAAGCTAATGTTTTAGGCCAACAACCACTGACCTTACTGTCCAAGGCTCTCTGGAATCAGGGAGCCTCAGATCCTGCAATCTCCACTCCACACTCTTTGCTGTGTACTTATCTGATGGAGCGGGTCTCTCAGAAGGCTGTGTTATTCCTGTAATGCAAAGTGACAGAGAAAATAAAAACACCCAGCTGAGCAAAAGCCACAATGTTAATGTGAAACACAAACTCTCTGTTCATGTGAATCTCAGTTTATTTTAAAACAGAACCGTAACGGCTCAGATCCTGCAGATTGGGAGGGGCTGTTGCTACAGCTGCCTACCTCCCAGATCCTTCCCCAACCTGCCTTCTGCTCTTAATCCTTCACACTTTTTCCCAGGAGCCAAGGTGGTATGATGTGGGTTTGCCCTCCCTGAATATGGCTCGAAGACCAAGGGAAGAGCAAAATTCCCGAGTTTACAGTAGATCACTGTAAAACGAGTATCCCGGTGTCCTCCCCAACAACCCCGAAGGCCCTCTGCCTGCACCAAAGCCTGGCCAGAGTTCCCCAGGAGCTTTGTTCTGGGTGAATATGGCCTTGGTGTTCCACCCGAACCACTTTTGGGCTCTGATCCTATGCTCTCACAGCTGGCAGAGCAACATCTGGTTGGCATCTAACTGTACCCTGAGTTTCCTGATGTCTGCCTGAATTTTTTGGAATTAGCTCAGCTCTCTTCCCCCCTCCCCACCCGTTTTCTGAACAGTATTATCCATATAAGACTTTCAGCCCTAGAAAGCCCAAGGGAGAGCCCAGCTATGTGGGCTGTTTCCTGTCCTCATTCCACCCCAAAAAACGGGATAAACAAGAGCCTATGGTGGAAAATGAAAAGAAGCAGTCCAAGTACTAGAAGAAAAGCAGAAATTTTTCCAGAGGAGAGGGTTTCATGAATCACAAGAGGTAAACAATGTTAAATTACACCTCTCTAAGAAGAGAGTTCAAGAAAGTGTCCACATGTAAAAAAAAAAAAAAAAAAAAATGGTGACCTTAATTCAGTGGGGATGATGATGGACAAGCACAGAACATGATAAGTAAAATACATGGGAGTGGAGAGAAACAAAATATTACCTTCTAGAAAGCTTTGCTATTGCAAACTTCTAGATCTGGGGTACATGAAAGAATTGAAAAATCTTCATGTCTGTGCTTTAGCTCAGATATTCTAGTTCAGTTGCATTCTTGTCTATAAGGGGGACATATTTTATTTGTTCTACTTTATTTTTAAGATTGAAAACTGTTTGGACTACTTTATTCTAAATATAAGTAGTCACCAAAGAGGAAGACATTAGAGGTACAATGGCAGTTGGAAGCTAGGGATTTAGATGTTGAAGCTCGTGTTATTGGGTCAACCCAGAAGCTGGGGTCCAGAGCCCAGGTGATTGACCTCAGTCAGTCCTGGGCATGTGAACCAAGCACCTATCTTTTGTCCCTGAGCATTTCAATCTGGTGGTTTCTAGCACATGGCAATGGAGGTTAGGCTGGCGTCAGAGAATCTTTTAGTAGCCAAAAGCAAAATGCCAAATACAGCTTTTAGTTTGATTTAACACAATTTCTTCAGAGCATAATGAATGAGATGGAGGAAAACTCCTTCCCTCAGGTTAAGCACAATCACAAACACATTGGTGGTGGAAGCAGAAATGATGTTCATGAGGGTGGGAGTTGGATAATATAAAGAGATGATTGGTCACCGTGAAGACTGACTGGATTTTATTAGACACATACATGAACCCTTCTATGAGAATATATTTCAGAACAACTCTTTCTGAAGCTTTCTCTGGAAGCCGTACATGAGACAAAGGCGATGTTAAGATATTGGTCAGTGGCTCTCAGTCACTCATAACTGAATGGATTATGCTAGAAGAATAGAGATAAACCTAGACTAGAACATACCAGAACACCAAGGAGACTGATACCCAGGCAAACAATGTTGTCCTTGATGGAAAGTCATGAAGACATGATGGAAGGTCAAGCAGAAGCTGTGTAGGATCCAGAGCAAGGAGAATACTGAGGTGATGGATCACGTGTGGGTGGGGCCTACTCTTGTGGGTCATGATTTTGGAGGGGCTCTGCCATTTCTTTTCAAGTAGGTGAGCCTGGTTGGGACAGTTAAAGATACCTATCACCAAGTTTTATCATTATTTTCTCACACCTACCACATTTAATAAAATATATTTTAAAGAGAAATTCATTTGTATCTGTATAAAGATTAGATGTCCAAGATTTAAAGCAAGCCAAGTGATAAATCCATAAGGAGGAATATCCTTGTATTTCTCCTGAACTGAGTCTTACTTCCAAGACATAGCCAGTCTTTATATTTTCAGGGTAGGGATTCTTCTGTATGTAGGTATGGACTCAATTTTAATGGGAAAAACGAGATAACTAAGCTGGTGTGGTAGCACACACCTTTAATTTCAGCACTGGGGTAGTAGAGGTAGGAGGTTGCCATAAGTTCAAGGACAGTCTTGGGCTATAAGGTGAGTTCCAGGTCATCCTAGCCTAGAGTAAGATACTACCTTAAAAAAAAATAAGAAGAACGAAAGAAAGATATAACTGCAATATAATGTGATAAGAAAAGAACAAGGTGTTATAGATGTTTAACAACTGCAAAGAAAAGTTTTGATAAGCTCAAGTTTTTTTGTTGTTGTTTTTGTTTTTAAATGATGAGTATGAATAGTGGGAAGCAAAGGTAAATTGATATGTATGGTTTTGAGAATCAGAGTACTGTGGGCAAAGACAGTCATATTCAATCAAGATGAGATATAAATCTTATAGTTATGATTTTACTTACTCTGAGGCATCACTGGAGAATGGATTGTTAAAGAATCACTGGTTATCTCTTAGATGAGAATGTCATGATCTACAGGAGCCAGTGTGCATCTTAGCAGAACTTATTTGCTTATTCATGGTTTCCTTTCTTGTCTTGGAAAAGTAGTTTTTAAGTAGGTTAAATATGCCCATGCTCCGTTGGGTCAATACTTTGCAAGCTCAGGACAATAACTAGGAAGTGAATTGCATCCTTGTTTAGTTCATCAAAAATCTTTATTGGGGAAACAATTGTTCTATTCATGGATGAGCCTATTTTGAATAATACATAGCTCATGGGAGTTCATGGCTAATGTGTGATGAACACACTATAGCCACCCTGACCCAAACAGAATGTCACACCTAATTTCACTATACAATATTAAGAGTTCAGTACTCTCAAATGAAGACAGCCTTTCAGGAACATGAGCGATTTGAAGTATGTTCATTTATTAAAGTTCTTAATAAAAATTA
Source organism: Jaculus jaculus (assembly GCF_020740685.1). Classification (NCBI taxonomy): domain Eukaryota; kingdom Metazoa; phylum Chordata; class Mammalia; order Rodentia; family Dipodidae; genus Jaculus; species Jaculus jaculus. The sequence continues at coordinate 119,762,037 of NC_059109.1, forward strand.
TAAAAAAATGAGGTCAGAGAGATGGCTTGGTGGTTAAGGCACTTGCTTGCAAAACCTAAGAACCCAGGTTAAATTCTTCAGTACCCAGTAAACAAGGCACATAGGAGGTGCATGAGTCTGGTGTGCCCCTTCTGTCTCTTTCTCTAATAAAATATTTTAAAAATTATAAAGATGTTCAATGCTCAGAGCACCATCAAAGTATATCATGGAAGGGAAGCTAGAGAGTAGGGTAACAACAAAGAGGAATCTTAGAGGACACCATGGTTGAGAGCTAGGTTGAAACTTTTTCAGATGCCTAGAACAAGACAGCACACAAGCTGGAACGACAATGAGGAAGACATTTCTTGGGGATTGAGACAGTGGATATGTCTGAAATTCATAAATGGAGGAGATAGAGGGGAAGAAGAGACATGAGGTTGGTGATGCAATTAGGAGCCACATCAGAAAAAAATAACAATCTAGCCCCACTTGCCCACTCTTGAAAGGAGACTTAGATCAACAGTTTCTTTAGAAAGCTAACTTGGAAGGTAGCGTAAGTGATGGATAGACAAGGATAGGAGTGGGAGACTGGAAGAAGGGGGCAGTGTTGAAGGTAGGTGGCAATGTTAGGGTTAGTGAGACTAGTGAGTGGTGTTGTTACGTGGTTGAAATTAGATGAGGTGATCATGGGCTGGGGTTCAAGGTGTTTGGCTTGCAAAGTCTGCTGGCCTGGGTTCAATACCCCGGTATACATGCAAATGGAATGATGCATGTATCTGGAGTTCAGATGCAGCAGCAAAAGTCCCTAGTGTTCCTGCTCTCTCTCCTTCTCTTCCTCCTCTTCTCCCTCCTTCTCCTCCTCTCCCTTGTCTTCCTCTTCTTCCTTTACCTGCTCCCTTTTTCTCTCTCTAACAAATAACCAAAAATATTTTTGTAGAAAAATATGAGGTGATTATGAGAGATGAACTTCAGGTCAGCCAATGAAAAAGAACCAGGGGTATTTCAGAGACATTCTGCAAAGACTCGGCTTATCTGTCCTACAACTGTTTTACTTACTGGCAAGAGTCCCTCACCAGCCACAATCCCATTCCTGATGTCTGTGCCCTGGCTGCAGGGAAGACAATGATCTGTTCTTCCAGAGTCCAGGAGCTCTTTGTCTCATCATCCAGGCTTGTGTTACTCTGCCTGTAACCCTTGCACTCTTACAACGCTCTGCAGAAGATGCCAGTATCTCCTCCTATCAAGAAGGACCTTACCCCATAGATTAGCCGAGTAACCCATAGCTGTGAAGACACCAGCAGGGCGGGGTTCCAGTTCCTTCTCTCATTGTGAAGTCCTGTAGCTCTTCACAAGGCTCATCCTGGCAAATGCAGCATGTGGAGAAAGAAAGGTAGGTGGGAGTTAAGGGGAGAGATTTTTCAAGAATCTTTGTCAGTATTCTTGGACAATGCCTAAAAAAAAAATAAATAAATAAATCAACAAGTGCTCTTGTAATACATTTATTTCAGTGAGTTTTCACAAGCTTAAGTCTGTGAAATGGGCAAGTTGATGGACAAATGAACAATCGCATGCCTCTGTCATTGGAAAAGTGAGGTTGAAACCGCAGTAGATAAGATGGTGGCCACCAGAATGTCAGTCCACCTCAAGCTCACAGTCACGTTTCACTCATCACTCTGGGTTCTTGGGAAAGTATTTGCTGAATGTTTCCTCAGTTGGAGAACCAAGAATATAATTTATACTAATAACTATATCAACAGTAACATGTTAATTCAATATTTATAATCACATTAAGTGCTATGCATATTTTCTCATTAAAATTTTCCAACAAGTTCATGGAATCAATAAACATTACTATTAACCCTCTTTTTGTAAAAGAAACATGAAGTTCAGAATAAGGTATTTGCTTGAGGTAAGGAATAAAAAAAATAACACACACACTGATGTTATTATTTGAGCTTAGGAAGTCTATACCTAAGTATTTAGCCGTGATATATTGAACCATATGTTGAGTGCAGCATGTGATTGGGGTTAGTCACAAAAGATGGAGGTAATCTGTACGGGGGAGAAAAGGTTGTAGAAGAACGAAGGTCCTTGAATCAGTCTTTCTGGTGGGCATGAAATATGTGGTAGTAGATTTCCTACCATCTCTAAGACTTCATTTTACACCAAGGATGTGGGAAGGTTAGAAGAGATGATGCATGAGAAGCCCTGGGTAAAATGTGGTCAGCACTGCCTTGTGTACATTATCACTATCTTCATTAGTGTCAGTTATTTGAATGCAGTACCTTTTACTGGGAGCCAAGCTATACTGAAGAATAATAATGACAAAAAATATTCAGAGTTGCTTCAAGTCATGAATACCATAGCCCAGGCCAAAAATCAGTTTATTACAAATGCCCTGATTTCCAGAGTTCTCCTATGCCTTCTATCCTTCTGTTATGTTAATGAGATGTAATAACCTTTTAAAAGAAAAAAAAAACCCTTTTAACATATTTTCTGTTTATCTCAAATATTTCCTTCCTTTGTCCTCAAGGTTGGGTAGTAATTGGGGAAAAAATATATTTTCCTTTCCTTCTCTGATCCCACTCAAGTCAAGCAGGCCCTGGCTCCTTGCCCACCCACCTTTATTCCAGATGTTACCCTGGCGAACCTCTCGGGCTGTAACCAGGCAACCATTGGGAAAAGAGCCCTTCTGGCTCAGGGCCTAGAAACAAAAGCAAAACAAATAGGAGGATGTCTTGGGTCTTCTACTTAACTTTGGTTTTCCAATCTCATTTCCCTTGAACTTTTATTATTTTTGTAATGGAAACTGGGGCTTGGAATGGGCTGTCTGCTCACACACCAAATGTCCGGTCTCTTCTGGAGCAGACCTCTTGGCCAGATTCAATTCTATTGATCCTGATTTGGGATTCTGACAGCCAAGGAAAACATTTCTACACCTCCTCTGTCCAAGCTGCAGAGACAAGTCTTGACCATGTGGCCATGGCAAGGTGAAATTCAGGGTCTCAGGGAACTGAGTAGCTTTCTACAGATAAAACAAAGTATCTCAAAGAAGCTTCTCTGGCTAACACATCCTAACACAACCCACTGACCCACAGCTCTCTTTCCTTCTTTGCCCGTTATGTGGACTATAGTTACAGTCTCTGTTACCCTTTATCAGGATGGCTTACATCTCCAGACCATCCTTTATGAGATCACTCAAGAAGACATTTCAGACAGGAGAGTGATGCTGTCATGACCTCATTTAAATCTCCACTGTCACTCTCCACAGCCCGCAGATCTCTTTCTCGAAGTCTATAATCCTGTCTTTGGGAAGCATCATGCACTCATTCAATCCTTCATTCATTCTTGAGCACCTGCCTTATGCCTAGCAAACAAGACGGAGAAGCTCTTTGCCTTCGAGGGTTAATATTCTGTTGGTAGATTGCAGCATAAATTAGTAAGTAAATGATATAATATATAAGATTGCGATGGGTATGATAAGAACAATATACAGGAGAGGAGGTACAAGAATAGGCAGGAATCTGTGAAAGTTTCCTGAGAAAGTAAGCATTGGGAGATTAGTGACTGGTGACAGAGTCAGCCCAGTGGAGGACCACGCGGGAGGGAGGGTATGCCAGGCAAAGGGAAAAGCATGCAGCAGGACCCTGAGGTGGCAGTGTATCTGATCTATTTAATTCAAACAAATTGCCCAGTGTGGCATCTTGTTTCCAGAGAGTGGAAAGGGATAGGAGAAGAATCATAAGGGATGTATTCAGAGACATAGCAAGGAGGAATGGTCTATATTTTCTTTAGAATTATCTATTTTCACATAGGGTGAAATGAGAACTCATAGGAAGGTTTGAGTGATGTAGTACTTTTAGAAGGGGTGTCCACACCTCTGCACAAAACTTGTCCCAGCAAGCCATTGCCACAGTCTTGCAAAAAAATAATAATAATGGTAATAGAGAATTGGGCTAAATTAGCAGGTTTTCTTTATTTTGTACAATTAATATGCACTAACAAAAAATGAATTTCAAAAAGCAGGTTTTGCCAGAGCCTCTCATTTGGTGGTTTTGTCCAGAAAAGCATCAATATTCTAGTTGTAGTCCTCTGGTCACAGGAACTCCCTCCCCGCTGGGAATCATAGGCCCTTTTGAGGATGTTTAAACCCTCAGGGATTCTGTTTTTCTTTTTCTTTTTTTTGTCATTCTATTTTTTTTAAGTTGGTATGTAGGAATTTGGGTATCATTCTGTCATTTTCAAATACTATTTGTTTTACTTGATTCCCATTCTCCCTCTTCTCACTATGTTTCCTGTCCTCCCACTTCCCTCCCCTTTCTGTTTACATATCATCTATGGCTTTTCTCTCTCCCCTCTCATCTCATACTTACTCACAGTTACCAGTCTACTTTTTTTTTTTTTACAGCTTTTGCCCTCTTAATGTATGAAACTAAAAAGTTTCTGTGCAGCAAAAGAAACCATCAGCAAGACAAACAGAAGGCCTACAGAATGGGAGAAAATATTTGCCAGCTAGATATCAGTCACGGGGCAAATAATCAGAATTTACCAAGAACTGCCAAAAAAGTCTTGCAAAAAAAAAAAAAAAATCTCTTCTCTGTAGGTTCTTCTTCATTACTTCAGTACAATCCTGTCTACTTTGTGGCTATGTCACCTTAGGCTCTATCCCCCCACCACCCTGCTTCTCCAGAATCCACATCACCTGATTCTGACTCTGTTCTGTGCAGAATTCTCAGTCCTGGACCTCCTCTTGGGAAGGCCCTTGGTCTGGGAGAGTTGCATCTTCCTATCTTGGTTGAGGTTACATGATGCTGAATCAAAGGCTCTGAAGGCTGCCTCTCTGCCCTCCTGCCACTCAGACCACTCCATGTCTCTTCTTACTTTCTATTTCATCTCTCCTATACTCTTTCCATGGGAATGGTAAGGGTTAACTTCTAAACAAACTCACATGGCTTTTCAGCCAACAGCAAACACCTAGAGTAATACTGTCATGATAAAGCCTATCTTTCCATAATGTGGTCCAAAACATAGAGAATATTTTTACTCCAGCATTTCCTGCCATTAATGCTTTCCTTTAGCAATCTTCAGATAGTGTTATGAGTGGAGTTTGTGTTATAAAAAGTGACATAAACACTCTCACCTTGTAATCTACAGTAATGGCATGAGGCAGCTGTGGCCCTGTCTTCTCTTTTCTTCCTTCCTAAGTGTAACAACACTAAAGTGTTATACCTTTTAGGGCTGGATGAGATAATGTCTCCTAAGAACGAGCTGTGAGATTTAGAGCACCTTCATTGCATGAGGTGGTTTTGAGGCTCTGACAGCAAATTGAGTGAACACGGCTTTGCAAAGTTCCCACCCCAGTTAGAAGCTACCAAGTCAGCATACCTGCATTTCTGATGGAATCATTTCCTTAAGTCAAAGTGTGCCTCTGATTGTGAAAGATCACATGGATCTGGATGCAGCAAAGGTGAAAATCAACTCTTCCTTGTAAGAAAACATCATTGGATCATCACCTCCCAGTACCTTCTTCTGTCTCCCCCCTCACCCACCCCCTTTCACCGAAATCCTTTAAGCTAGACCTTCTTCTATTTTCAATGCTTTTTTTTTTTTTAGGAACTCATTCATATCTAAATGCTTGTGAGCTCAATATTTGGTGGCCTTGTGGGGGCTGTGATACTGACAAGGATACAATAACCTAACAGTTACTTCAGGTCTAGAAGATAGTGTCCCATAGTTCCCTCATTCCATCCTCTGACTTACATTCTTCCTACTCACTCTTCTGCAATGTTCCTTGAGCCTTAGAGGGGATTATCATAGAAGTTTTAATTAGCACTGAGCACTCAGCCTTACATTTTCTTGGTAACAGAACAATGGAAAATCAAGCTGGAACTGAGCTAGAAGTCACCTGGCATAGCTGGCATAGTGATGAAAAGTGCTATGCAAGCTGCTGGGTAAGAAAATCCATCAACTTCATCAACAGGATTACCCAACTGCTGAATAACCCTGTGTGCCACACAACTGACTAGCAAGCCAAGAGGTGCCCACCCATACAACAGAGACAGAACTGGTATGAGGGTAACCAGCTACTCTCTGTTTGGAACTGAGACCTACTCCATGGGAAGGGAATACATGCCTGGTACTGAAAGCTTATGCCAAAATTTATGGTTGTCATGGTCATAATAGAGTCCAGGGGAAGCACCACTATTGAATGATTAAATGGATATAAATGTGCCTGTCAAATTACACTCTAAATATTTTTATTATGTGTACCTCATAAATTAGAGTTGATTGCACTATTGGTCCCAAAAGTTTCAATTCGCAGTTGTTGGTGACTACTAGGTAGACACAAGACTCACCAAATAAGTCCATTTCAAGATTAATTAATCCCATTGTTTTCAGATGTCAAACATTAAATTGTGGCCTTGGTGGAAATTAATTCCAGGACAGTCTGCTATCCTGTAAGGTAACATGGGATGGCAAGGGCAAGGCAGGCTTCAGGAGATCGTGGCCAGATAATTGGGTTCTATATTCAAGATTTTGGAAAAAAAAAAAAGATTAAAATGGCTATGTTAGTCACTGAAACAAAATACCTGTGATAAATAACTTGAGAGTGAGAAGATGATTTTGGTGCATGGTTTCAGGAGTTTTAGAAAAGACATGGCAGAGGAAACTGCTCACCCCATGGTGGCTGGGAAGCAGGGAGAAAATATGTGGGATTGAATCTAGACAACATAGATCCTTTAAAGATGTGTCCCATGTCATGGCTTTGGCTACCTCTTCATCAAGGCACCAATCCATTGCAGAGGTGAGTCCCTCAATAGAACAATATTTGCTGACTGCTGTAGCATCAGAGACCACCACTTGACCCTTTTGAGGATATTCCAGATCCCATCCACTGATAGTGGGGATTGTAAAGATGTTCTACTAAGTCACCCAATGTGAAAGGCAAGTATTAAGTCACTCTTCAAAGGTGAGGGTCTCTAAGACTGAGAAGAATTTTCATAATAGCTTACATATGACTGTCCTCAAACATAATAGCTGAAGACCCCATTGGTAGGAAGAACAATACACCACACAGCCATGAAATGGAATAAGGCTCAGCCACAGAGGCTGGAATGATTCTCACATATACACACACATACACACACACATATACACACATACACGCATACACACACACACACACAAACACACACACAGGGAGAGTTAGAGACAGAGAGAGAGAGAGATGAACCTCAAATTCCAGGCTTAGTTACTAGAAGTTACTAGACCTTCTCACATGGTTATATCATCCCATACTCTCAATATATGATTAATTTATATATTTGTTGCCATTTGATTATGCCAATCCCTTTAACATTCTGCAATTTTTGCATGTGTGCCATAATGTGTCATAGACTTCTGTTCCTAAATATAGGAAATAAATTAAACAGGTTTATAAATAAAAACAATTATTCTGAAAAATATCAGAGTACTTTAAATATAACATTTACTGAGTTTATCAGTACCAAATAATTAAATTGAGAATAAGTTCTAAAAATTATTTAATTCTGAAGCCATAAAGGGTATTCATAAAATTTCAACATAGCTGTGGCACAAAATATTATTGATGACAGCTTTGATGACCAAGTTAAAAATATCAATACAATTGTCATTGCTTTCTATAGCAAAATAGATGTAAATGTTAACTTTATGATAGGAGTTAGTAAAGAAAAAAAAAAGAGACCCAGGTTATCTAACAACTTAAAATATAGGAATCTCTTAGTTTGTAGGTAAGTCTGAGATTCCTGGCTGTTGTGATATAGCTAATTATAAAGCAAAGGCATCAAATACAGGAAAAAGGGTTCAGAATCAATTACCAGGAAAGAAGACTAGGCCAATAATGACAGGCAGATAGGGAGGTGGGAGATGGGACAAAGGGATGAAGGCGGTCGCAATGTTGGTGATTACTCTAAGGAGACAGACCCTAAGCTCTAACTCAGTGGCTTGATATTATAGCTCTTTGAAATTGTCTATGGCATATTTGAAAAGTAAAATAAAATGTCTTAGCCCTACCCTTAGAGCTGTATGTAATTAAATAGTTAATTGAGAGTGTTTAAAATAGCCGTTAGTGGGTTAAATGAACATCTTTGGTTGAGAACCATTGAACTAAACAAGATGTTTGCACGACAGTACAACTGGGCAATTTGGAGACCTAGAAGAATGAGCTGATGCCACATAGGCCAATGGGGTCAAGGATGGGAAGACGAAAATAAGAGAGATTGGGGAGAGAAAGTTAGGGGAGGCTTCTGGGGTTGCTAGGAAGAATTCATGGTAATCTTGGGTGGACATTCAATGTGGATGGGCATCAAGGTAAGGGCTACTTTTTACCTTGTCCCTATGGATGTGATTGGCTATACAAAACTTCTAGCATGGCACACAGGTGTTTGTATACTAACAGCTCACTGATTCAAAGGTATCAAGGCTGAGGTGAAATCGTTGCAATTTCTGTCCATCTTCTATGCGTACATCAATCACTCAGTAGAAGAGAGCAAATAATAACTTATGTGATATCTTCTCTCTTCTCTGAATCATCCCTATAATTTTTTTTGAGAGTTGCGAAAGCTGGAGTTGAACGAAATGAAAGAGTAACCAGATACGAATGTAGGCGTCTTTCCCTGTACAAGTGTTTTGCACCAACCTTCCTGTTTACACCTCTAAATTTTGTAAGAATTCAAAGAAATTAAAGGGAGTCACAATGTACTTGAACACAGCCTGCCCTGTTGAAATGACAAGCGGATGGAGAGGTTTTATTTCTGCTGACCTCACTTATGCTCAGTGCTGAGTGCTAATCACCCGAGCGCTCAGAACTGTCTAATTGACAACATTATTTGGATTTTTCTGAGTCTTTTTTTTTTTTCCTTTTGGTTTGTTATGTGCTTGGGTATTTGTATAGACAAGCAAATTGAAGACATGCATGCCAACTGAACTCAGAGAAAATTTGTCTCTATGATAGCAAATTGGATACTGAACATTGAAACATAGCAGATCAAGCATTTGGCCAAGGTTAAGGTCAATAGCACCTATGTAACTCCAGTTGGCCCTATTGCAATAATATATTAACATGTATCATTAATGTAACTTTAAAAATATTTTAATAAAGGTTGGCATCCATGGAGGACCTTTGAAGATAAGTTGAGAAAATTAAAAAAAAAATGGTTGAGTCATTTATAATAAACAGATTAGAAGTTGTGTGTTTATGAAAATGTCCTCAAAAATCATATCCTAGAACGACTGATTACATTAGGCTACAACTACTCAATAAGATATGCCTGAGGGGCTGAAGAGATGGCTTAGCAGTTAAGTGCTTGCCTGTGAAGCCTAAGGACCCCTGTTCGAGGCTTGATTTCCCAGGACACACGTTAGTTAGATGCACACAGGAATGTACACATCTGGAGTTCATTTGCAGTGGCTGGAGGCCCTGGGGTGCCCATTCTCTCTCTCTCTCTCTCTCTCTGTCACTCTCAAGTAAAAAAAAATTAAAAAATGAACAAAAATATTTAAAAAAAAAGATATGCCTGGGATTCCCTAAAAGACATTTATAGGATCAATAATTGGTCAGCAGATGTAAGGATGTAGCATATAGAACATATATAATCATTTAGATTCACATGACCATACCTGCTGCTAAGTTCTCAGCTGCTTGCTTTGTGGGAAACTTCAGCCATCACTATCATTGTCCCTTGCCTGGTGATGTCATTTGCCTCAGTCTCCCTAGCGATGATGACCAGGTTTTCACATGGCCTTTACAGGGCCTCCCACAGCAAGAGCCCAAGACCAACACAGCCAGCATTGTAGGAGCTGTGGCTTCTTTCTCTGTCTTGAGTTGTGTAGCAGTCTCTCATCTTGTCATTGAGCATTCCCTCCATGTGGAGAGATTGCATTGACACACCTCTGAAGTGTAGGAGTGTTACTGTCTCACAGGGAAAACAGCTAATTAGACCGAGGGCCCGGAGGGAGGGACTGATAAATTCCGGCAACCTTCCTTGGAGGGCACTCTAAGGTGTGGTGGTTCTTTATTGGCACATTCAGGGAAATGTTGGATTTAACAGCAACCAGATGTGTCCTCTTATTAAGTGGAGGCTAGTACATTAAAATACCACCTTGTAGTTACTCCCCTCACTTGTCTCATGTCCCCTTTCCATCACACTCACTGTCCTATATCAAACCCTTCAACAAAGGAGTAGTCCATAAACTTTATGTCAGACTATTTTCTAGGGAGTCTTTAGAGCACTCAATTATCTTATTTGCAAGACTCCCTCCACTCTGATAGCATAGATCCTTGGGATTTGAGGGAATGAGAACAACATACAGGATATGCAGAGAAGAAATCCACTGTGTTGTCCCATAATGTAAACGTTCTATAGAAAAGATTGAACACCGTAAGGACTGGGTATCTTTCAAGTTACATATTCTGATATGTTTGTTTAAAATCAAAATACAAATAATCACAATTCTTATCTAAACGTCTCCCATTTTCTTATTCTGTTTGTTCTATTTTCCTCCATAGTTTTTATGATGATTTGTGATTGTATAATTTTTGCATACTTGTATGAGCATATCTATTTCTTTCAATTCTTTTCTTAGCAACATTCATCAAGTGTCTGAAGGGTTTTTTTGTGTTTTTGTTTTCTGTGCCCGCAAGCTCACTAACTCTAGCAGAAGCACATGTTGTGTGCAAGTAGAGCTGATGTCATGTGATGTGCATTTCTCTATAAACCGTGTACCCGGAAAATGGTGAAATGCTTCCTTTTCTGTTGACAAACAATATGGTGTTAAGTAAAAAACTATATGATTTATTTCTAGTGCAATTTGTAATGCATATTCATTAGTTCAAATAGATTAACATGCGGGGTGTCACAATGGTTGTAGCTGAGCAGGTTTCCTGACACAGGGATGTAATTGGTTATAAAGATTATCAAATAGCAGGACATCTCAGACAGCATCCTAAGGAGTAGAATACATTGAAAGTAATTATTAGTTCAGCAGGAGCTGGAAGATGCTTAAGTGAATTACACGCCATCATTCTAGTAAAGACATATTTCCTATTTAGTGATCTTAAAGTACCTAATAATGTCATGACAGCAGTGGCCCTGAATAGCGGCTGATCCTGAGACCATGCAGGCATATGTTCTACTAATCGTATAGATCTACAGAGTGGGCATTATGGCAGGCGTGTAGGGGTGTTTGACCCCATCTTCATTGCTCCAGATTAGCCCAGAGACGGCTGTGAAATGGAGGGGGAGGGGTCAAGGAGCAGGTCCTGCAGATCTGGGTCGTATGGAAAGTGCTAACATCCGGGAGTGGACCCGGATGGGCATGAGGTCAGTACACAGTTGCCCTCCAAATGCAACAGGGGCTAGATGTCAATAACCTAATGACTTCCTATTACAAGAGAAAATTGGTGGGCACTTTATATGCCATCTTTTATGTCAAATCATGGTTACAACAAAGATATTATTTATCTAGACACTCAAATCCAACAAAAATCCACTTCACACATTTCTTAAAAATCATATGATTTAGAAATCTTTATAATTTCCATGAACTTTTCTCTACATCGCTTTGATGAATGATTGTGATGCCAGGTTCTACCTGTTCTTTTGTCATTGTTGTAATTGAAATACTATCACTAGACCTTTACTTACAGTGGCAATTTTGTAAATTTTAATTTAATTTAATTTATTTATGCATTTGAAAGAGAAAGAGAAAGAATGGGAGGGAGAGAGAAAAAAAAAGAGACAGAGAAAGAGAGAAAATGGGTGCACCAGGGCCTTTAGCCACTGTAATTGAGCTCCAGACACATGCTCCACTTTGTACATCTGGCTTACGTGGGTCCTGGGAAATCTAACCTAGGTCCTTAGCCTACAAAGGCAAGTGTCTTAACTACTAAGCCATCTCTCAAGCCTAAGTGACAATTTTTAATGGAGTTTAAGATTCCCAGTTTTCAAATATTGCACAGTGTTTCTTTATATCCTTCATTCAATCCCCCCACCCCATGTAACAATAGCCAATGGAGTCATAGCTAAGTGTCTAACTCAGGAAATTATGATTTAATTTGTTAACTTGGCTATAGGACTTATCCACGTTTCATAAAGTTTTGCGTGTGTGTGTGTGCAAGTGTGTGGTGTTTACACACACACATATGTATGTGTGTCCCATCTCTGTCTTTAAGAAATGTCTTTTATTCAGCTCTCTGTGCCAGGGCCATGGACCTTTAGTTAGCCATTGCTTGGGAAAGGTGAAGCTGGGCTTGAGTGTACTCCCAAATGCTCACATTCTTTTCATTTAAGAATATCCATCCCATATGGAGAAATGGACCATGTTTATTAATCACTCCAGAAAGTATGTAATTTCATTCGATTGAGTCCTGTCTGTAGGCATTGCCTTACAGGAGAGAATGGCTTCCCAATGACCCAGAGCCCCCACAACTTGCTCTGTGGAGAGCACACTTTGGGGCCAGCTGCTCCGATGCACAGCTGGAATCCCAAGCAGCAGTAGGTAACAGCGCGCCAAGGGCTGTAGAGCTGTCACAGCCCAAGCAGGGTTATTTGTGGCTTCGAAAGAGGGGCTGTAACCTTTTATGATATCCACAAATCTCAGCCTTCAAGGGGCAAGGAGAAAAGGCAGCCATGCTGTTTGATCCGGCCAGTTCTTTCTTCTTCCCTCCCACCCTCGGTCTACCTGCAGCCCTGAGTATCTGCACAGCTGTCTCAGAAAACAACAAAAAACAACCCCCCCCCCCAAACAGGACATGGCACTGAACAATACCTTTAGCACTACCTCAGAGATAGCCAGGAATCCATTCCTCTGATACAGCGAGAAGTTCATAAAAGTTGTTCACAGGTGGAAACTTCTCAATTCAAACCCCTGACCACACTGGATTCCTTACAAGGAGACAGGAGAGCTTTACTTCTTGGTTGGGCTGGTTTGAATGGCAGCTGTAAGCCAGGGAGAATCATGTCTATTCCTGTGCTCCTCGCCATCTACCTGTCAACAAGCAAGGTGAGGGTATCACCTGTGCTTTCCAGGCACATGGAAAAATATTTCCTGTTGTCACTTTGACATACAGGCAAGGCTTGAATTTCCTTTACTCTGGATACCACTTTGATCTGCTTGTATGTTTATTCACTTATGTGTTTCACCAAGGAAGCCACATGAGTGAAATGGTTATGCAAGTGGGCTTTGGAATCAGACAGGCTACCTCTCACACTTACTGGCTATGTGACTGATGTTAGGCTAGCATGGAAGGTTGGTTGTGGCCCCTAAAATTCATATGGTGAAGTACAAAACCTGTGGCACTTTATAGTGTGATCTTATTTGGAGGTAGGGTTTTCACTTGGGTAACCAAGTGAAACCGGGTCACTTATTTGAGCACCAATCTAGTATCAGTGGCACCCCTATAAAGGGGGAAATTTTAGAGATGGAAATAGGTAGGGAGGGCTCCATGGGTCATGACAACAGTAGCAATGACGCTTCCACAAGTCAAGGTATGCCAAAGAACCTACAGATCACAAGGTGCTGAGGCAGAGCCTTCCTTCCCTGTTTTCACATGAGAGTGACCCTCCTCACATCTGAATCTTGGACTTTTAACTTCCAAGGCTGTGAGAAACTAAATCAATGTTTAAGGCACTGGGTTGATGGCGCTCTGTAATAGACATCTTAGCAAACCAAGAAACCTGGATTCTCAAGTCTTAAAATTCATTTTCTTTATTCAAAGTACGCATGATAATTTTGGCGTGAATGGGGGGGAATAAGTAGGTTTTTGAAGTCAAGATGGTGGATTAAAAACCATGCTAGAACTCCAGGGGAGAAATAAGAAGGCAGCAAAAACTGAGGACAACTAGAATCTATCAACATGAAAAGAAAAGATAGCCAACTCCCCCTCATGAGATGAGGTAACTCTTCCACACTAGCCAGCATCCAAGTGAAACCACAAAACAGAGGAACTAGTGAGTTAAGAAAGATTGCAACAACCTCCACAGTGACTGACTGCTGCTCTCACAACGCATCATCCATAATACCATGGTGAATACAAGCAACTCAGCTGAGGAGGGCCCTCAGTGGAATGGGGATGGGGAGGAGGGGAATGGTACCAGCACATGATTTATCCATATAAAGTTTCTACTTAATAATATTTTAAAATTTATTTACTTATTTATTTTTTTGAGAGAAAAAAGGGGCAGTCAGACAGAGAATGGGTGTACCATGGCTTCCAGACACTGCAAACAAACTCCAGATGCATGAGCCACCTTGTACATCTAGCTTATGTGGGTCCTGGGGAATTGGACCTAGGTCCTTTGGTTTTGCAGGCAAGCACCTTAACCACTAAGCAATCTCTCGAGCCTCCCCCCCAAAAAAATTAAATTAAAAGAATATGTAGGGACATTTATGATAATATTAGTCTGAACAAATGCTATGGGGGATTATAATAGTACTTGCAGAAGGGACATAACTGGTTAAATAATGAGACTCACATGTACCCCATCATTGGATATCTCAGTGTCTCAAGTGAGGCATTTTAATTTGCCTCAGACTTTGCTGCATTCTTTTGATTGCTCTTCCTGTAGCTCATGTGGCCCCTTTCAAAGGGACTTCACTAGGAAATTTTACAGTAGTGCTCCATGGCTGGTCATTCATGGCTGGTCATTCTGATGTCCAGCTTCCAAGAGAAGAATCAAGTTAAGTCAGGATGGTGGTATTTAGGGTTTTGGGGTTTTAATCAGGGATACAAGAGTGATCAACCTTTGAAGACATTGTTCTACAGTCTCTCAGTTATGGACTAACTGTTGGTCTAGATTCACAGCATAGATGCTGGATTTCATCTCAGGCCCTGCAATCTGCGAAGAGCCCAGAGCTTCCTGGCCATGATGCCTAGAGTATGTGAGTTAGGAAATGAGAAAGGAAAGGACGGCTTTTAAACTAAGCATGTCCTCCGCTCGCCGCCCTTTGGAAATCGCTTGCCCTCATTCAGGGGGCCTTCTGAGCTCTGGCTGGGATATTCACTTCTAGAAGACAAACACTGCTACCAGCTGTGGTCACAGAGTTTCAAATGTCAGATATGGGTGTGGAGATATGTCTGTCAGGGAAGAAGCCTTCTTAGATATTGTCAGAACTACTTCTGTGATCACCTCTCTCTACAGCTTTTCAAAAGGGATCTGTGGGGGAGTATGGACTTAACAAAGTCTTCAGAATTAGTTTTTCTCCTTTACTTCTCACTATCCCCATAATTGAATTTTCTAAACTCATGCCTCCATTTCTTGAATACATTTTTGTCTTCTCAGCCCAATGCCCTTGACCTCTTGGTAGAAGGATAGATGGCCCACCCTTCCAGAAGAATTTCTTCTATGCAGGATTTAGGTATGTATTGTAAGCATTCCAGGATGGAAGGTAGGGAAGAATTATAAACTAGTATGCCTTGTGCTTCAAGAGTGGGGGCCAGCATCATTCTAGCCACAGAAGGCCAGATCCAACCAACTGAAGCCAGATCTCTAAGCATTCCTCCACCCCAACATATGTCCACATATGTAACAGACATTCCATACATGTATTTATTGTCACTCATGAAATTTACACTGTTGCCACATTCAATCAAGTTCTTTCAGATAATACACTGAGCAAAGCTTATTTAATTTGTGTGTTGGATTTGTTTACTGTGAGGAATGTAATGTGAGGAATTCCTTAGATAAATTAGATAGATAAATTAGAATTTCTTCCCTCTGCCTATCACTTGTGATGGTCAGAATCTCCCCTTTTGGATTCCCATTGACACACAAGAGGAAGAAAAAAAAAATGGAAAGAGTATGAGAACAAGAACAGGAATCCAATTTCTTCCACCAATTTCCTGGATCATCCTGGCCAAACATAGCCTCTTGCATATGGGGTAAATGTACAGAGAAAGAGATTGGGTTATTTGGGGAACCTGCACATGTTTGTATGGCATTCTAAGCTCTGAAGAAGTAAGGGCCATCACTGACTCCATAATTATGACTATGTAGGTGATAGTAATAGATAAACGCTCTGTTTTCTATCACCATACATGTCTACTCCCATCCATAATAAGTTTAGCCACTGAAGGACTCTGCATGCAGTTACTAAATATACCAGGATACATAGTGTTTGTGACCATCCGGAGGCAGATTCCATGGGTGCATTGAGTGTGAACACACACCCACCAGATGAGGGAAGTGCGAGAACAGAGAATCTCACAGGAGCTTCATAGGCTGGGCTGAAAGATGTGTACCTTATTTGCCCAAGTTTAACTGAGTAGAATCCAATCTCACAGCATCATGCAACGGCTAGGAAGGCTAGCTCGGTACAGTGTATCTGTGTGTCTAAGAAGGAAGGGACCCAGATTTGAGGAATACTTATGAGTCTCCTCCATAGACCATGAGAAAATAAAAATTTGGACCCTATCCTTGATCTCAAACACACAAATGCCGAGGCATAGAAAAAAATGGAGATTTTTCTTAGTTTAATGAAATTCCTTGAAGTCTAATTCCATAGTAATTCCTTAAGGGAAGGGGCAGGTAAGGCGTGGGATACTTGCCAACATTGTTAGCAATATATAATACTTGGTTGGAGACTGAGAATTCATATTCTGGAGGACTGAATTGCTATTGACATGAGCTGTAAATGGTTGTTACCTGCCCCACTTGTCCAGGCCTGGCTCAGGGATATCCTTTTCCAGGAACATTTGGAACATGTCCTTTAGAAAGTAATTATGAGAACAACCCACCACTGGGAGGGAGGAAATGTAATCAGAAAAGAGAGAAAGGATTCTATTTTTCTGATCGCATTTTAGGTCTCCTTGTCCCAGTTTTAGCCAGGGTGGGGGGTAGAGTGGGAGTGGTTACTTCAGACCTGGGATTCAAACAAGGAATCCCATACCAGGTCCTCTCAAGGAGCCGACTCTAATGCTCCTAAACATCTGCATCTCATTTTAACCATCTACTAGGCCAAGAGAGTGAACAAATGAGAAGTTAGGAGTTCAGAGTCCAGTCAGGGCCTTGCCGGTAAAGACAGTGCGTGCTGAACTCCTTAAAGCAGACCGACAATTGTATTTCCGCATTGGAGCATGATGCAGTATACAAAGCATGAACTCTGGAGCAAGAGAAATTGAATTTGAGTTCTGACTCTGTCACTTCAGCTTTCAGAATCTCTGTTTCACGTCTGTTAAGGTGGGAGAAGTGACATTTACTCCTCAGAGGTGCTGTAAAGATGAAATCAAATAACTGCCCTGATACACACAAAGGGTCCCCGCATGCATGAAAGGTAAGGGCTGTCTTCAGAGAGAGGGAGGCATCCCAAGAGCCATTCCTATAGTGAAGACATAGGAACGTCTTATAAGCAGAAAGAAAATAAGGACAATTAATAACCAACAGTGGGGCTGGAGAGATGGCTTAGCGGTTCATTGCTTGCCTGTGAAGCCTAAGGGCCCCCATTTGAGGCTCAATTCCCCAGAACTCCAGGGAAGCAAAAGTAAAATAAAAAACGGGGCTCAAACTTAGGGGCAGAGAGGGAGAGATGGCTTCATGGTTAAGGCACTTGCCTGCAAAGCCTAAAATCCCAGGTTCGATTCCCCAGTACCCATGTAATCAGATGCACAAGGGGGTGCATGCATATGGAGTTCCTTTGCAGTGGCTGGAGGCCCTGACCCACCCATTTTCTCTCTCTCTGTCAGTTGCTCTCAAACAAATAAATAAAAATAAACAAATAAATTAAAAAGAATAACCAACAGTGGGGTTAGGGAGATGGCTTAATGGTTAAGGCATTTGCCTGAAAAGCCAAAGGAAACATGTTCAGTTCCCCAGCACTCATGTAAGCCTGATGCACAAGGTAGCACATGTATCTGGAGTTTGTTTGTGGCAGCTGGAGGCCATGGTGTGCCTTTCCTCTCTCCCTCAAATAAATAAATAAAAATATTTACACAAAAGAATAACCAATAAATATGTTTGGACAAAATTATGATTATTGAATCCATTGTGAAATATGTGTTTGAATTTGGCGTGGACTGTTCTATATTCCTATACATATGTAAATGATTTCAAAAACAAAGTAAATCTTGGATTTGGGCTCATAACTCTCCTTCCCCCTCCAAATCTGGAAAAAAAAAGGCTGAGTCTAGAGCTTTCATACCCTTAAAGCTCACTATCAGCTTGTCGAATTTGTATGCCTTCAGAGAAGGAAGGCAAATGTCCAAAAGTCTTGATTCTCCAGATCAAGTAAAATACAAATATATCATAAACATGTTGACTTATATGTCATGGAAGTATTAGCTTTTTAAAATATCTTATTGAAAATTTCAGATATGTACATAATGCATTTGATTATAGTCCCCTACCATCACTGTCTCTTGCCTTCCCTCTCCCATACCCTTTCAAAATGAACCCCTTACTCCATTGAACTGGTCACTTTACTGTTTCTATGTCTTCATTTTATTTTCACCTTCCTTCATCATCTATGAGAACATGTTGATGGGCTCAGTATTGTACAGGTGACCATAGCTTCTGTGATTTCATGAATGCAATGCCCATAGCATGTCCCATCCTGTGGCTCTTCTATTTCTTTGGTCACCTCTTCCACAATGTGCCCTAAAGCCTTGAAAGATATGACAGAGCTTTCTCATTTAATGCTAAACTGTCATTTCTTCTCAGCACTTTGATGAATTTGAGTCTCTCCAGTAGCCACTGCCACCTGCCAATAGAAGCTTCTCTGGTCAAAAGTGAGAGCAGGACTCCTCTAGGAGCACACCCAGAAGTATTCAGAGGGTAATTTGGTAGGCATAATGCATCCATTCATGGAAACAACACTAGTAGCTTCCCCCATGGAACCTCTGACCTTCCAAGCCAGAGGCTTTGGATTGGTGCTTTTAGTACTTAACATGGAGAATGAATTCTCTCCTCTAAAGTGAACCTCAAAGCCAATCAGACAGAGAACGTGGTTAACCCCACAACAGTCATGCCACTATTACACTAGGAGGCTCATATTGCTTGGCTGGTCAGCTTAGTTGGTAGCATTCACTGATGGTAAAGTCTACTGATGACTTGATTCATTTGGACATTTTCACATGGATGGATGAGAGCCAAAGGTAAACATCAGGATCCAGGAGGATCCAGTTGGAAAGAAGCAGGTTAATTGGAAGTAGGTAGGGGAGGGAAATAAAAGAAGGTAATGGAAGAGGATTGTAATCAAATTACATTATGTTAAGTAAGAAAATTGTCAATAAAACAGTTTAAAAATGTGGAATAATTATAGTTGCATGAAAGATTTTCTGTTGTAATCTTGGCTCATCTCAAGCCCATGTCCAATGCTAATCTGTTTTCTTTCCCTTTAGTTCAGACATTTTCACAGCAATTGTGTATGAGTCTTGCTTCTTTTATTTGGTATGAGGCAATTGAGGTTTATCCAAATTACTAAATACCAGTAGCACCTCCATTTTACTCATGAATAGTCTTCTACCTTATATTATCTGCACTGTAACTTGATCATTTAGTGCTTAATTGAAATGCATCTGGGCTGTTGGTAGCTTTGAGTGATTATAAATGAAACCACTAAAAGCATTTTACAGGTATGTTTTCTAACAACATTGTATTTGCCTTTTACTTGTGTAGTTAGTTACAACAGTGAGTGATGTGTTATAGGTAAGTGCATGCTTAATTGTACAGAATCATATTTGACTATTTTATAAAGAAGGTGTACCACTTTGCATCCTGTGGTGGTTTGATTCAGGTGTCCCACATAACTTGTATGTTTTGAATGCTAGGTTCCCTAGCTGATGGCAATTGGATATTAAAGCCTCCCGGAGGTGGTGGATTGTTGGGGTGGGCTTATTGGTATTATAGCCCAGTTTCCCCTTGCCAGTGTTTGGCACACCCTCCTATTGCCATGGTCCACCTTATGTTGGCCATGGGGTGATGTCCACCCTATGCTCATGTCATAATTTTTCCCTGCATTCATGAAGCTTCCCCCTCTAGCCTACAAGCCAAAATAAACCTCTTTTTTTTCCCCCACAAGCTGGTCTTGGTTGGGTGATTTCTATCAGCAATACAAATCTGACTGTAATATGTCACTGTAGTCAAACTTTAAGTTCTAATAACTGTATTATCTTCCCTTTCTCAGCTTTATTACACAAGAGGCAGTATCTTCCTATAGTGGTAATTTACATTATCCTTGCAGCTAATAATATTGGACATTTATTTTATGTCCCCACTTGCCATTTGTATTGATTCACTCAGCCTATTAATATGATCTACCTCAAGTATTTGGATATTTTGTTTTAATTATTAATGAGAATAAATTATTTTTAGTATTCCTTCATTATTATTATTATTATTATTGGGTTTTCAAGGTAGGATCTCACTCTAGCCCAGGCTGACCTGGAATTCACTATGGAGTCAGGGTGGCCTTGAACTCACAGCACCCTCCTGTCTCTGCCTCCTGAGTGCTGGGATTAAAGTCATGCACCACCATGCCCACTATTCTCCTTCATTATTATTGTATGTAGGGTTCATAGAGATATTTTTCTTCCTATGTGTCTTCTCCTTTTGCTTTTGTTAAATCTAAGTACAAGTTTAAAAATTTTATTGACTATTTTTGTTTAATTAATTCTATTTTAAGTTGTCATTTGTTTTAATCTTTGTTTTTATATAACCTATGAAAATTCAATGACATCATTTTCATTATGTTCTTTGATATTTTACACTCATTTATTATTCATTTTATTTACTTGAGAGCAACAGACAGACAGAAAGAGGGAGAAAGACAGAAAGAGGGAGAGAGAGAGAAAGAGGGAGAGAAAGAGAGAATGGGTATGCCAGGACCTATAGCCACTACAAATGAACTCCAAATGCATGTGTTACCATGTGCATCTGGCTTATGTGGGTCCTGGGGACTTGAGACTCGAACCAGGGTCCTTAGGCTTCATAGGCAAGTGCTTAACAGCTAAGCCATCTCTTCAGCCCCTCATTGATTATTTAAATAACTCTCACTAAACTATAACTATAGGAGAACTTTCCTTACTTGACAGAACTTTTAAAACAACTCAACTGTGAGAAAGAAAGGATCAGGGTTCAATTTCCCAGTACCCAGGTAAAAGCCAGATAAACAAGGTAACACATGCATATGGAGTTCACTTGTAGCAGCTAGAGGCCCTGACACACACACATACACACACATACACACACACACATTTTCTCTCTCTAATAAATAAGTGAAATATAAAATATAAAAATTCATATGATCAATGTAAATGATTTTTAGGAGATAGCCTATGTTTGTCAATGTGTAGTAAAATGAAAAGTTTTCAGTACTAGATATGAATATCTTCCTTTAAAGTGAGCCTCAAATCCAATCAGAGAGCATTTGGTTATCCTATAAGTAATGTATCATTTTAATGACAGAATTGAACCTACAGTGGTCCTCAGTGTAGTCTTCCAAATTTGTGACATTCCCCTGTGTACAATATATTGATTTCAGCCCAACATCTCCCAAAATCCCTACCTGTTCTAAAGTCAACTAACTTCAAAATCTCAAGTAAAACGTCACCCAAAATGTCTCTAATGTCACTATTTAAATCATCTGCATCCAGTATGGATGAGACTCCAGGTGTTTAGGCAAAGTTTCTCTTTATCTTTAGACCTATGAAAGCAGAGAACAAATTATTTTTATTTCACTAGGGCGTGGTGGCTCACCCCTTTAATGCTAGCACTCAGGATGCCGAGGTTGGTGGATTGAAGCCACCCTGAGACTACATAGGGAATTCCAGGTCAGCCTGGGCTAGAGAGAAGACCCTACCTCAAAAAACTAAAAAGAAAATTTGTTTATTTCAAATACAATAGTAAGAGAGGAATGGAACAGGGCACCCTCATTTCAAAAGGGAGACATTTGGAAGAACAACGGGGATCCAAGAACGTTCAAAGTTGATCAGAAAGTGCTGACTTGGAGTTTAAGGCTACCGGGAAAACTTAGGCGGCGCTATAGGCTGTAGACTGTAGACTGTAAACTGTGGACCACAGCCTGGAAGCCGTGGTGCTGTCCTCCCTGTCAGCTAGTACGGGCCCTCCACGTGTGCAGCTCTGAGGTCCGTCGGCCCTACTCGTCGGACCTGCAGAGTGTCTGATGACCCTGGTTCCCTCTTCTTGACATTTGCCAACCGTAATGACCACGGGAGAGATGCACTAAAACATAACAGGAAGCAGGGCAGCGTGGCCTGCGAGTAGGTCCTGACATCACCTTACTTGAACTTTTGGATTCTGTTTTCAGGAGCCACCAGCTGAGTGGTTTTCTGCAGCTAAATGTCACAAAGCTGCTTCCTAGCCTGGAAAAAAAAAAAGTATCGACTTCTGAGGGATCACTGTAAGAACTCAATGATAAATCTGACGTAAATTTCTCAGTACACAGTTGCTTAATGTTTGAAGTGTATGTTTAGTAAATGGTTTACGGTATTAGAATTCTTATGTTGACTTATCATCTCTCCCACATACACACGTTGTGCCAGGTCATGACCTGAACTGGGACAGTCATTGACCTCAAGAGTACTGACATTTATTTTTAGTACTTTATTTTTGTTTACTTATTTATTTCACAGAGAAAAGGGAGAGATAGAGAAAGAGAGAGAGAGAGAGACAAATAGAAAGAGAGAGAGAGAGAATGGGTGTGCCAGGGCCTCCAGCCATTGCAAATGAACTCCAGACAAATGCGCCCCCCCTTGTGCATCTGGCTAATGCAGGTCCTGGGTAATCGAACCTGGGTCCTTTGGCTTTGCAGGCAAACACCTTAACCGCTAAGCCATCCCCCTAGCCCCTGACATGCTTTTATATGTCATATGCAACACAGAAGGCATTGTTAGAGTATTCAAATGTTACAGCCATGTAATTCACTCAAACACGGCTCTTGGAGAGACATATCGTGAGTCACATTTGGAGCAAGCTAAACACATTGACTATTGTTATGATATTTGCGATCCTTAAATCCACCACAAGTAGGATGCTGCCTGGGAGCACAAGCTTCAATGTTGGATGTGGTTTGTGAGTTTGGACGCCTAGCTCTGCCACTTTCACATTATATTGATATAGAGTAGGAACAAGGAATCTGTCTCTGGACAGGTAGTTAGGTAGACCCACACAAGCATGGATGCCATCTTGCCTGCCCTGACAGGACTAGAACTTGCCTCTGATTCAGGCGCATCCACGTTGGCTGAAAACAACCTCTTAAATCCCTTGTCAACAGCTTCCTGCTTCTTCTTCAATCTCACAGGCTTGGCCCCCACCGGGTAGGCCCTTTCCAAATCGGTGCTCCACTTGGGCCCACTCAAATACCTACCAGGTTTCTCTTTTTACACCACTTGAGCCTCATGATGCCACTCATTCTAATCAGATGTCTGGTTTATGTAAATGGGCCTGAGACATGTGCCTAAGCACCTTCAATCCTACTTTACTCTCCTCCCCTTATCTGTTTCTTCCCTTCTTCCTTTTCCTCTAGAAGCATGTGAGGGAGATTCTCCTAGTACCCTCCCTCTTCTTTTGACCACACTGTTTCCCTACTTTGTTTTGATCGCTTATCCTAACTCTGCTGAAAATAAATCTCATGATTTACCCTTCTCTGAGTCCACGTTTTCAATTCTTTGGTAAAGTGGACAAGGACCTGAAGTTGGGGGTGGGGGGTGGTTCATGGGCTTGGAGCAGAGGTCTTCTGCATCTTGATGGGCATCTAATCCCTCCCAGGACGCCAATGCTACGTCAGTGTGACGTCAGATAACTCACACAGCGCTGAGAGTGATGGTTTCCAGCCTCTGTGCCCGGCTCATGGGCAGGGAGGGAGAACACCTGGCTGTTTGTTCAGTCCATTCACCCTGAAAGTCTCCGCTTTGTCACTTCTTCCAGGGCACACAGTCACCAGGCCTCTGCTTCTGCCCTTTCTCCGTTTCCTGTGCCAGATGAAGCAGGTTTTCCTTTCTGGCACACACTGTGCAAGGGAACTCGGGAAAGGAATAGAGACGGAAGACACAGACAGTCAATTTTTCCACATTTTAAAAGTAGCTCTGTCGAAGGGCTGGATGGGGGAGGAGTTTGCAGCCATTGATATTCTGAGGGCTCTCTTTCCTGTACCCCCCACCCAGTTAAATAGCTCTGGTTTGCAGGCTGGGGTTGGTCCTCCCTCCCTCCTCCCAGACCCTGGGTCCTGACTCAGTGTTGCTGTGGAGGTCCTTCAGTCCTAGGGAGCAGCCATACGCGCCGGAACCAGGCAAAGGCAGCAGCTAGCGTGGCACCCTGCGGGATGCAGTGAGAGCGCAGCTGCTGAGTGAAGTCTTGGGCCTGACAGGACAGATGAAGCCCTTTGTTCCTGCAGATGGGCCTTTCCTGGCAGTGATGGAGCTCGCCTGCAGTCCAGCCCCGTTCCTCCTCCTCAGCTGCAGCCATTATCCTAAAGTGGTTTTATTGATCTGCTCACTCCTTGTCTCCTGCCTGCACTCCTTCTCCCTCACCGGCTGCACCCCATCCTCAGAGCCACATTCCTCCTCCCTCCCCTGCTGCACCCCATCCTCAGAGCTCCTAAATGCTCTGTCGCTGGTCTCTCACAAACAGAGCGTTCTCTTTTAGGGATGAATGATGGTTTTGAAGCTACATTAGACAACAGCACTGACCTCATGTGAAAGCAAATATTCTCTGATTGCAAAAGATTTTCCGCCTGACAAAAGGGTATGGCTCCATTCACCAACCACACCTTTCCTGGATTTCAGGGGTTTTGTTGCTTCAAATTTTTGTACAGTCTAAGCTAGATGGATGACATGAAATTTGATTTCAAAGTCTGCACTCCAGAAAATTGTAGTAAAATTTGCAGTGTCAAGATAAGACACCATTTTAAATGATTTCCATTTGTATTAATTTTGATATAATTTGCATGTAATCAGAATGACTTAAAGATCATTCAGCATTTCTTTTTGCATGACATTCACCACAAGCCCCTTAAAGTTATTTCATCCAATGTTATTATTACCAATTCCATGAGATAGCTATTTTGATCCCTGTTTAATAGGTGAAGAGAAAAGAGACAACTTGAGAGTCATGCATCCAACAGATACTAAGCTAGCCCTTCTTTTCCCATTTGAAATACTGCATGCTTGGTACAGCTTGAGATTCAGGCTCATATCTGATTAGGCTGCACTCTATTATCATTGGATTGTATCTGATATTACTGGTAAAGCTCTGGTTGCCTTCATATTCAAAGGGCTTAGTCACTTTACATGCTTGGGAAGAGTGTTAGCTAAAACCTCCTCATTTTACTATTTGAAATATTTGAGTTAATTTGAGACAATGTTGTTCTTCAGTGAAAAATATAAAACCTAGATGGTGATATAATCCTCTACCCAAAGTCCACAGATGCTCCTGGTGTGATGTGGGACTAGAACACAGAACTGGACGCTCATGGGGTGGATGTGCCTGGCGCCTAGTGTCAGAGAAGGTCACAAGGAACAATACAGAGTTATGAGGCACTAGAGACCAGGATGCTGCCGTGACCTTTAATTAAACTTATGATCACCTTATGTGCCTGTAAGGAAGGCACATTTAGAAAAGATGGATGTATCTTCCATGGGCCCAGAATGAATTACTACCTTGTTAGAATAAGGGGAAGGGAGGTCTCTGGAAGAACCAGATTCTGATTATTAGTGAAGGCAGGAGAATGGAGCATCCATGAGACAAACCCTGTACATAATTATTATTTATTACTATTGAACAATGCTATCTGCTGTGCACCAATCCGCTCTGCTGCCATATATAACATTGACATGCTCTTGGCCCTGCTAAATCAATACCTTCTATTGCAGCCTATAGAGATGACTTCTGTCCTTTATCTGCCCCCGCTCCACATTTTTAAACTGGGAGCTGTATAGAGTGAACTATAATATTCATGTCTCCATTTTTAAGGGCAATGCTTACAGATACTCTTTACAGCAAAGTTTGACTGTATTTTTTTTTCTCTTGACTTACATTATAAAATTGGCAATGCACTTTCATTAGAAAAATAGCTTGTATTTAGTTTAAAATGCTTCATAAGGAAAGATGGGTTGGGGCTGGAGAGATATCTCAGCAGTTAAGATGCTTGCCTATAATGCATAAGGACTTGGGCTTGATTCCCCAGTACCCACATAAAACCAGATGCACAGGTAGCACGTGTGCCTGCAGTTCACTTGCAGTGGCTAGAGACCCTGGAGTGCCTATTTTCCCCCTTCCTCCTTCACTCTCTCATCATCTTCTTCTTCCTTCTCTCTCTCTTTCTTAAATAAATAAATATTTCTCAAATAAATAGATAAATAAATAAATAAATGAGAGGATGAGTGAAGCGTAAGTGGAAAGAGTTGAGGGCATCAAATGAGCGAGCTTGGGGTTCAGTTTCAAACCTGTCACATGTAAGTTGGAGAACAGGCTCTGATTTTGCTACTGTGAGAACTAGAGTGAGCCATTCAGCAGTTTTAGCCTCAGTTTCCTCTTTATGTACAATGGTGGGTTTGATCTAAAGTTGAGGTGACAAATTTTATAGTACACATACTATTACTCATGATTTCTCTGCCCATAGCAAGATATTACTAATAAAAAGAAGTTCTCTTTCTGATCAAGCCAAAACTCAGTCTCAGCATGCCTGAAATCGAGGCTATGTTCTGATCAATTCAACCAACCAACCAACCAACCAACCAAACAAACAAACAAACAAACAAACTTGTATCACATGCTTATTTCCAGCCTGGGCATCTCAATACTTTAAACAGCAATCAGTTTCTGGCATGAAACTGTCTCTACATTGAACTGGTCCTTCAACCTCCCCCCCACACACCTCTCAATTCATTTTAAATAATGACATAAATTTCAGCAAGAAGACTATTCACATAACACAAAAGTTATTCTGTTAAGAATATATTTTTTATCCAAAAGCAAAATTAAGCCCAAACTACACTGTTCTGGAAGTATTCAGTTTTAATCTTCTTTCCTGTTATCTGCTCTTCCACTTGATTTTCTTCTGTGATTATTTTTTAATTGAAACTTTTCTTTCATTGTAACATTTCCATACATATATACAATGCACTTTGATCATATACATCCTCTGAATTGAACTTTTTTATTTATTTTATTTTTAAAATAGTATTTATTTATTTAAGAGAGAGAGAGAATGGGGGCACCAGGGCCTCCAGCCACTGAAAACGAACTTCATATGTGTGTGCCCCCTTGTGTAGCTGGCTAACGTGGGTTCTGGGGAATTAGATCCTTTGGCTTTGCAGGCAAGCACCTTAACAGGTAAGCCATCCCTCCAGTCCAAAACTATTTTTTTTAAAGTGTCATAATTGTTGCATGGGATGTTGCTTTCTCTCTGGGATCAGTTTCCTGAAGGCTTTTTATGAATAATCTCTACTCTGTCTTGTTACACCCAAGTAGACATGGAAACGGAAAGGTAACAAGGAACTCTCTACCCTTGCATTGCATTCTGGGAGTGGACACTGAGTGGTTAGGTATCTTCCATGAATACTTAACTACTGGGATTTAATCTTCTCTATCCTTATAAAAATGTTTGTTGGATGGCTCAGGGAAATTTGCGAAAGAGGGGGCAGAAAGAATGTCAGAGCCACACGTTGGGTCATTAGGCACAGAGACATTGCCTCTTACCCATACTGATGGCTAACTCCACAGTGCATGACTCAAATTCCCCAACGAGGAGGGTCCCTGTGGAGAGGGAAGACAGGGAGGAGGCTAATGATGGTATCAACATAAGTGCATACACACTGTGTACATAACTAATAAAAAATGTTGGGCTGGAGAGTTGGCTCAGCAGTTAAGGTGCTTGCCTGAGAAGCCTAAGGACTCAGGTTTGATTCCCCAGTACTCACATAAACCAAATGCACCAGGTGGTGAATGCATCTGGAGTTCATTTACAGTGGCAAGAGGTCCTGGCATGCCCATTCTCTCTCTCTCTTTATCTGCCACTTTCTCTCTCTCTCTCTCTCCCTCTCTAATAAAATAAATAAATAATAAAAACCTTATTTTTAAAATATTTGTCAATTAAGCACACATGAGTAAACAATTCTTTTGTGATACCAGCTCCACAGAATACACATGTTTTATGAAATCACTCTGTTATTTCTCATGGCCTCACACACATACCAGTTTGAAAGTTTTATCAGTTTGCCCTCTCCTTTAAGGAGTGCCTGCATTTCACATTATATCTCTTCAGCTCCTTGAAATAGGGAATGCTGGTATTCTCATCAAAGGCTCAGTTTTGACTGAAGATTGGGTGGAAATTTTAACTGAAATCATGAATTCATTTTGTAAAATGTCTGCACCATCCCCTACAAGATTCATGCCTGGTCTTACGAGAAGGTAATTTCAAATCAGTTTAGCCTAGCTATCCATGTTATATAGAAGTCCCATTGAATTACAAGGAAAGTGGAGCCTCTGAAAGAAAACGGTTTTTCCAAAAGGACACATGAATTAACGAATGAATTCCTTGATTGTGAGTGACAGCGGCATGGGATTCCATGGGAGCTCGAGATGAGTGCCAATGCAGGCTTGCATCTCAACCACAACTTGGTCACTTACTGGTAACCCTGAATAACTTCTCAAATTCCTTAAACTTGTCAAAACTATGATGTAGAGTCAAATGGATGGACGAAGTGCATGTATGATCAATCTCCCTGAGGACAGTACACAAGGCAAACAAACAAAGAAAACCCCACAGAAGAGCAGCAGTCAGTCACTGGTGGGGGCAATGCCTCTAGATAGGTGCCACCAAGCCTGTGGCTTTCCAGTTTGACAAATTTGATTGCATACCAAAAGCATTAAACATATTTTCATAGTAAGACCATCATTAATGAAATTACATATTCAGATACCAATGCCTTATCCTATCAAATAATTTTCATGCAAATATCAGAGAAAGATATACTTCTTCGTAGGAAAAGGCATGAGCCTACTTTTGTAGTGTTTGGAGAAAAGAAAGTGCACCCAGCCTCCTCTTTTAATTTTATTTATTGGACAGAGAGAGAGAGAGAAAGAGAGAGAGACAGGGAGATCAAAAGAAGCAAATAAAGAGAATGGGCACACCAGGGCCTCCAGCCACCGCAAACAAACTCCAGACACATGCACCACCATGTGCCTCTGGCTTACGTGGGCCCCGAAGAATTACATCTGGGTACTTAGCCTTCCTGTGCCTTAACTACTAAGCAATCTCTCCAGCCCTCAGTCTCCTCTTTTAATAGCATTACCTCTAAGGATAGTGTTTTATTTTTGTGTCTGTGGACACCCCAGCTTAAATATTCTTCTACAAGTCATAGGGAAGCAATACTTTGATGTATGAGGACCTCATTTTAGGAATGGAGAAAGTGGTTGCTAATGGTTGGTCTGTTCTCTCAGAAGCTGCCTCCCTCAAACTCAGTCTCCTCGTTATCAACAGCAGGGCAGCTCCACCGACCATCCATTTCTACTCTGTTTCCAGGTCTTTTACTTTCTAGGATTTCCCACAAAATTATCATGAAGGGTTTGCTTTCTTCCGACTGATTGGCTAAGGTGACTTTTAGGTTTGGAGTGAAGACGAAGAAAGAGTGGAGTGCAAGATGGTTTCCTCTCTTCTTAAATCTCTCTCCATCTAGCTTGTCTCCACACACACTTGCAGGGCCCTCATGTCCAGGGGAAATGCACGTCACACTTCATGGGCAGTGTCATCAAATCTAATATTTTTTTCCTTTTAAAAGTTTTCAGAAGGGCTGGAGAGATGGCTTAGCGGTTAACCGCTTGCCTGTGAAGCCTAAGGACCCCGGTTCGAGGCTCCGTTCCCCAGGTCCCACGTTAGCCAGATGCACAAGGGGGCGCATGCATCTGGAGTTCATTTGCAAAGGCTGGAAGCCCTGGCGTGCCCATTCTCTCTCTCTCCCTCTATCTGTCTTTCTCTCTGTGTCTGTCACTCTCAAATAAATAAATAAATAAATAAAAGTTTTCAGAATCCTAATATGATTGCTTTATGGGACTTGAAAAAAAGATTCAACTGAGATCCTTGGGGAATGTTGCCTTTCATGTGTCTGGAGTGGGTGGGAGGGGTTGCCGATGTGCTTGGATTCTCAGACAGCAAAACCTTGGCCGAACATCTCACTTTTATAAGGGTCCAGTTCCAGCTCCAGAAAACAGATGCTGTTCCTCAGGTGCTACTCTGTTGCCCTAACCTAGCCAAGGACAATCTACGCTTCATGTGTAAATGAAGCCACAGAACCTTGAAAGTCACAGACTGGGGCCGAGACTCAAAGACATGTCCCCAGACTTTCTAAGCCCATCCCCGAATCTCTAGTAGCATTCTTCTATTTGGGGGAGAGATATATAGCGTTCCTATAGTTGTCTTGCATTTATTTCTAGAACTAAGCCCATTAGGTTTAGAAGTGAGGGATGATTTGAAAGCCACCGAAAGTATCTTTCAGTTTTGCCTAAATATTCTATTTTTGGTAGAAAACACGTGAAGCATGTGGTATACAGGCTTTTCAAAACATAAATGTGGGGCTGGAGAGATGACTTAGTGGTTAAGGTGCTTGCCTATGTATCCTAAGGATCCATGTTTGACTCTCCAGGTCTCCCTTAAGCCAGACATACAGTGATGCAACTGCACAAGGTCACACACGCCCGCAAGATGGCACACCACGCACATCTGGAGCTTGATTGTAGTGGCTGGAGAGGCCCTGATGTGCCCATTCTCTCCCTCCCTCTCCCTCCCTCCCTCTCTCTCCCTCCCTCCCTCTCTCTCCCTCCCTCTCTCTCTCTCCCTCCCTCCCTCCCTCTCTCTCTCTCTCTCTCTCTCACACACACACACACACACACACACATAAAAAGGCCAGACTGTTGGGCTTGCCTCAAAAAAATAAAAATATAATAAATGTGTATTCAAGCCACCACTTATATCCCAGATAACATATATACCATTGTGCTTTTAATACTTGAATTGTTTTTTTTTTTTTTTTTTAAAGACAGAGCTTTACTATATCACCCTCAGTATGTAGCCAAGGCTGGTTTCAAACTCACACAATCTTCCTCTTGCCTCAACCTCTCAAGGCTGGCATGATAGACATTTACCATCACAACTAGCTCAGATATGTCAATTTTAAGCGTCCCCAAAAGTCATCTTAGATGGTGAATAAGTTGCCACCATGGACCTAAATTAGACTAGATCATCATTAGTAATCTTTCCCAATGCTGCCAGAGAGAATCGCACGACATTGAGACCAAGTTTCATACCCTGGAATGGGAAGATGGCAAGAAGGTTTATTACGTAACAATTAATTGTCACAGACTTTAGTTGTGTGCCCTTTGTGAGGTGGAACCATGGAGGAGGTTATGTTGCCATCGGGTGTAGCCAGCTAGCTCGTCCTTGGTACTTTCTCCAAGGTGACGTAACAAGATGTGACACTGACCGTCTTTTCTGCCATGTTTTGTTTTTTTTTTTTTTTTTTTTTCTCATCATAATAAAACCGCCCTTCAAAACTGTAGGCCAGGGCTAGAAAGGTATCTTTGCAGATAAGGTGCTTGCCTGCAAAGCTGGCAAGAACCCTGTTCTCATGTAAACCAGATGCACAAGATGGCACAGGCATCTGGTGTTCATTTGCAGTAGCAGTAGGCCCCGGTGTGCCCATTCTCTCTCTCTCTCTCTCTTTCCCCCTCCCTCAAATAAACAAATAAAAACAAAATAAATATTTAAAGCTGTAAGCCAGTAATAAACTCCTTCCTTCCATGAGAGAGCTGCTTCTGAACAGGTGTGTTTGTGCCAGCAATGAAATGCTAATTGTGAGAACCCTGGGTAAGAATCTGTGGAGACAAGCACTGGGACTAACGAGGAGGACCCGTTACATGTGAAAAAGAATAAACAGAAAGCAGGCAGCGTCATACACCTTTTCCACCAAAGACTTACAGGAAATCTTAGAGAATAAAGAGTGAAGCTTTACTTTGCGTTTCTCTCTGTCTCTTCCACGAAAGTGTGGCTTGCAAGAACCTGGTCCTGTGGAGCCTATGCAGTTCTGATGGGAATCTCTGCTGCCCTGGCGGGCTGCTCCAGCTGTCACTAGGAAGAGGGGCTGGCAGACAGCACGGACTCCAGCCAACGGGAGCACTTGCCTTTTGTGCAGGCAATACGCCTCACAGACTGAAGATGGAATGGATGATGGATTTCTCATGATGAGTCCCAAGGGTAAAAAGCAAGACATATTTAATTATATCTAACATTGACCATGGTGCTCCTCCAGAGGAATTTATAAGGCATAGGCTCCAAAAGGGCCTCCCTACAATAAGGCGGGTGCTCTTCTGCCCCGTCCCCAGGCTCCATCTCGAACCCTATCACCCTTGCATCCTGGTAATGGAAGACAGTCCGTCGTGCCATCCAGTCTGTTCTCTGAGACAGAGCAGCTCATTCTGCAGGCTCTCTTGATAACAGGGGTTTGGAGTGACTCCATGATAGGAAATTCTCACTGTTATATTTGTGCCTTCCTGTTGGACCTAGCAGATTTTGTTTTGATATTATTATTTAATTTGCAGACAGGAAAGTCATTTGGGCCTGGAGTTGTCTTGATAACACTGCTCGTGCAGTTTGCCAGGATTCCCCTGCCCTCCCCGTGTGCACGGTCCAAACCCTGGCAAAGCAAAGGGCAGTCATTTCAAGGCCTCCAGGTGTCGGTTTCCACTGTGATCACATGACATTCCATAGCCACATTTATGGAAAGACTAATTAAAAATACAGATGTCTTTAGCTCACAATACCCAGACAGCTGAAATACTTATTAGATTTTTTTTTTTTAGATGTTAAACCTTCACATCCTCACTTCTCTCCAACAGAAAAGCTAATAATAGATAACAAAGCACAGCCAGGGAGGGCCTTTGGTCTTTATTCTCTCACTAATTGACATGCTTTGTTTATAGAGAAAACACCTAGCTCTTCTACAAATTGGTATTTTACAACAATGCCTTTTAAAGATTACTTTGTTTTCCCTTTCAAAATGGCTCAGTCATAGTATAGTTTACCTAGGGCAAAATTTTTTTCAAAGGTCTCTCACTCAGGTCCTCTACCACAGAGCTGATGGATGTGTAAAAAAAATCCTCCGGGTCCAAGAACAGAGAACCATTAAGGGTCACTCAG
This sequence comes from Jaculus jaculus, assembly GCF_020740685.1. Taxonomy (NCBI): domain Eukaryota; kingdom Metazoa; phylum Chordata; class Mammalia; order Rodentia; family Dipodidae; genus Jaculus; species Jaculus jaculus. The sequence continues at coordinate 119,795,199 of NC_059109.1, forward strand.
CCTTATGAGAAAGGGTCTCTTTCTTGTCTGATTTTCTGTAACTCCTCGGTAGCAGAACAAAAACAGCAATTATCATACACAAGAAATTCTTAGAGACATGTGAACCTAAGAACCTTACCATGATGAATGCAAAACTCCATGGACACTTGGTTTTTCTTTTCTTTTTTTTCCCCTCTGAACTGCAGAAAATACACTAGAGAAACAAAATAGTCTTATATGCTAAGATCTCCTGATACGGAAGAGAAATACTTTAGATTTGAATGTAGAGTCAAACATGATATTAAAATACAAAAAAGTTTGTATCAAAATAATTCCTAATTATGGTACAAAGGCATCCTGACAATGCTAGTATGATTATTTGTTAACTTTTTCTGTATTCATTGATTAATTAATTCACATATACACAAACATTATTTTTGGAGAACTTGCTAGACAAAGCCACTGTATCACACAATATGCTTGACTATGCAAAATTACACTAAGCTAAGGCATATCCTGTCAAAAGTCAGATTCTATGGTCAGGTTTGAGTACAGCTGATAAGACAGCCCACATGGCCTGAGAAACAGAACAGGCCTACACTTGCGTCCTCATGGCTGACAATGGCAGTCACTGGCCTTGGAAGAAGGGGAAGGACTTTCTAATTCTACTTTCTGGTCTGTTAGTTTCTCTTCAAAACATGTCGAGCCTACAATTCTATGTTGTTAAATAATCTCTAGCTTTTCTCATAGAACACACTGGCTTCTAATGTCAGGTAGATCAGATGTTCTCACAATATCAGTAACAGTAATTAGATGCTAATTTCAGGCTCAGTAACTCTATGTGGCCACTGAGCAATTGAAACGTGGCCAGTCCAACTTGAGAGATGCTATGTGTACAACTTGCACTAGACTGCAAGGATTTTATATTGAATATATGATGAAATGTGTTGGATATATTGTGTTTTATAAAATACATTATTAAAATTATTTCCTATTTAAAATACAGCTACTAGAAAAAAAATCTTAAGTTACACACTGGCTCTCAGTATATGTCCCAGCCAGCAATATACTTCTGCCTTACCCCTCCCCATGTTCATTGACACAGAAGATGTCATTGCCCAGTGTTTTATTTATTTATTTATTTGCTTATTTGGAAGAGGAGAGAGAGAGAGAGAGAGAGAGGGAATAGGTCTAAGAAGGCCTCTAGTCTCTGCAAACAAACTCTAGATGCATGTGCCACCTTGTGCATCTGGCTTCACATGGGTACTGGGGAACAGAATCCCAGTTCGCAGGCTTTGAAGGCAAGCACCTTAAATGCTTAGTCATCTCTCCAGCCTTTGCCCAGTATTTTAGCTAGCAAGTCCCTCCATTCCATCTCCTTAGCAACATCCAGCACATATTCTTCAATATATGCCAGAATCTGAACATTGAGATGAGCGTTGAAAAACAAAACAACAACAAGAAAAGAAAACATCTTTTCTGATCTTTTGTGCCCTCTGGTTTATAATAACCTCCTGTCCCCTCACTGCACCCCGCGCCCCTTGCCCCTACCACAAACATTTTGGTGACCATCCCAAACAAACATTTAAGTTTTAGCAGTAACAAAATGTCAGCATTTTAGGAACCTGTGCATTCTGAGCCACAACTATTAATAGCGCTGCTTAATTATATGACTTGTGAGGTAACTGTCTAAAGCATATCCAGCCAAATGCTTTGCAAGGTTTTGCAGAAATTGTGTTGTTTTGAAAATTGTAGGTATTCTGGAAACAAAACGACTTACGCATGGCCAAAGACATTAAGGAAGATGAGTTGAGTGAAACCGCATGCCCCAAGTTGGACGGACTTGTCAAAGCTTTAGGTCTCCTAGTGCAGGCTTTTGAACCTCCAACAGTATAAACCATGAAGGCTTCCTGGGCATATTGATCATGCTTTCTGATCCTACTGGATTTGATTGCTTGGGATATAACTGTGCGTGGTACACTTTTGGAGATGGAGTTCAGTCCATTTACTCACTCCACATCATTTTGATATGCCCTCTTGTATACACCTCTCACTGCGTTGGCACTTTGTGTGCCTGGGGCTGCAATCCATGAACCTTATTTCGGGGGTATTCCAGGGTATTACTTGGCTTCATCTAGGTCAGGCCAGCAGGGGGAGCTAGAGCGAGCGAGCAAGCGACAGAGAGCAAGAAACCCTCAAGTCATTAGTACCCTGTACTCTCAGTAGGTGAATCCAGTTAGCAGCATTCATTTATTTATTTATTTATTTATTTATTTATTTATTTATTTATTTATTTATTTATTTATTTATAATGTCTTCTGGAATCTAACACCAAATTCCTTTTCCCCACTTAGCCTGGGCCCTCTGGGTCCCTCTTCAGTTTCCCAAGTGTCAGCTCCAGGCTGTTCCCCCTCCATGTAGCCAAGTATTCACGTTTTGGAGCTCTTTGATTTGTACCTGAAACCCTGCGGGAATTGGGTGGCTTCTTGTGCTTTTGGATGCCATAAGGTGTCCCCTTGTTTTCCCGGCTATGCAAAATTCAGCACTTTACATGGTTTTCTATTGAAGTAACCTGGGTGGTTTCTGACTCCTGATTGGAACTGCTCAGTATACCTCTTTCATCTTCCCCGTTTCTGAGGTCAACAACATGAGTGAGAGCCAGATGGTGATTTGAATAAAATTAACCCAAATCATTCCACCATCAGTCCAGCCACTGTCTATGCTCAGCTGTGGGAGGAAGGTCTTCTCAATCCCCAGATGATTAAGCCTAAGAGGGTGAGCTTTCATGAAAACAGCTTACTCTAGCTGGATAGCTTCTGCTGGTCTGTTTGGACATAGACAAGCAGATCTGAAATGGCCACATTTGTTTTTCTCATGTGGAGCCCTGGGTACAACATGTGACAAAGCCGTGGGTAGAGACCCTGACTACACTTCGGAAGTACAAAGCTGTGACTATCACTAGTCAGCTACCAGAACAGCCAGAGATACCCAAAAGTATTCTTTTGTTAACATGATAATTTGGCTTCTGATTAGTTTTCCTGCACTGACATTTTTGTATATGTGCGTAGCAATATCTGTGTCCACATGTGCATGTGAACAAGCAGGTGTCACTGTATGAGTTTATGAGTATATGTGGTGTGCAAGTGCTAAGTATACTAATATATGTGTGGAAGAGCTGTAAGTAAGTTTATGAGTACATGTGTCCACATGCTTGGTATACAACTCTGTGTGCGGAAGTGCTAAGTATACAACTTTGTGGGTGGAAGTACTGAGTATCTGAGTCTGAGGGAGGAAGACCTAAGTATACAAATATGTGTGTGGGAAGCTAGTACATGACTTTGTGTTTGAAAGTGCTAAGTATTCATGTATGTGTGTGAAAATGTATATGAGTATGTGCATGAAAAAGCTAAGTCTATGAGTATGTGTGTTGAGGTGCTGAATATATGACTATATGAATGAAAGAGCTAAGTATATGAGTGTGTACCTGCTAATTATAAAAGTACATGTGTGGAAGAGCTAAGTATACGAGTCTGTGTGTGGACGTGCTTAAGCATGAGGGTTCTTCAGCTGATAAGGCCAAGTTAGATTTTCCACATTCTGTGTAAAAAGGTGGGCATGGCCACACATGTCTGTCACCCCAGTTTATGGTGGACCAAGATCAGAGATTTTCTAGTCTCACTGAGGGACCACAGCTCTGGGTTTGGAAAGACCCCATCCCAAGTAAATATGCAGATGAACAATAAGAGATGGATGTAACATTTGCCCCTGGCCCCTATATACATGACCATGGGGTGTACACATCTGCACATGCATATGCACCTACACCACACATCACAAACACCAAGGCACATACTCCATACAAACACAAGTCCAAAAATAAATAAAATCATAGTCACAGTATACTCAAAATACCATTTCAATGTAACAAATAAAAAAAACCCACTAAAATGTCAAACAAAACAATTCTGAAGGCGATATGTGTTTTTCCTCACCTTTGAAATCTAGTGTATATTTTACTCACACATCACATTTCAATTAGAGGTAGCCGCGTTTCAAGTCAAGTGTAATGGTTCACACCTATAATCCCAGCACTCAGGAGGCTAAGGTAGGAGGATTGCAATGATTTCTGATCAGCCTTATACAGAGTGAATTTCAGGTCAGCCTTGGCAATGGCAAGACCTTGTGTCAAAAAAAAAAAAAAAAAAAAAAAAAAAGCTGGAGTAGCCCCATTTCCAAGAGGCTCAGTAGTTGAAGGTCTAGTCAGTGCAGATCTTGGCACTATCATTTGGACGATACTTCCTGTTCGCTATGCTGGAAAGTTCGGAAATCAAGAGTCTTGGGACCACCTGAGGTAGAATAACTCAAGGAAGGAAAGGCTTATATTAGTTCCTGGTTTTGGAGGTTTTATGTTATGCTATAGCCTGCAGGGAGGTGGTATATATCCTGGCAGGAAGTATGCCGTACAAGAAAGCTGTTCGTCTTAGGGAAGTCGGGAAGCAAAAGGGAGGAAGAGGTCAGGGACAAAAATATACTATGCCAAGCCACACCCCCAATGACCTACTTTTTCTGACTGTGCCCTACCTCTGAAAATTTCCACCACCTCCCAGTAGCTCATTAATATAGAATTCCTTCATAATGTTAGAGCCTTCCTGGTCCAATCATCTTCCAAAAGCCCTCTATCTGGATACTGCTACTTAGGAGACAAAGACTTCAACATATGAGCCTGTGGATGATGTTTAAGATACAAATCATGGTGCTGGGGAGTTGGCTCAGTGTTTAAAGGCACTTGCCCGAAAAACCTGCTGTCCCAGGTTCTATTCTTCAGCACCAATGTAAGGCCAGATGAACAAAGTGGTGCATGTGCCTGGAGTTGTTTTAGAGTAGCAAGGGGCCCTGGCACACCCACACTTACTAGCTCTCGCTCTTTTCCCTACTTGCAAAAAAAAAAAAAAAAATTCAAATCATGTCTGAAATACTGTTGTAGTTACCTTCCCATTTACTGGGACAAAACACCCAACCAAAATCAGGTGATCGGAGGAAAGGTTTTGACTTGGTTTACAGTCTGAAGGGGAAGCTCCATGAAGGGGAAAACATGGATTGAGCAGAGGCAGGGCACCATCACCACTGCCACAGCAGGTGGAAAATAGTAGCAGCAGAGTGAGCCAGATTCTGGCAAAGGTGAGCTGTCTTTAACATCCTTAAGCCTGCCCCCAAACAATGCACTTCCTCCAGCAAGCTTCCACCTACCAAATTGCCACCAGTTGAGGACCAAGTATACAAAACACATGAATTTATGGGGGGACATCTGATTCAAACCACCACAGATAGTTCTTAGATTTAGGAAATATTTATTGAGTATCTGCCTGTCTGACACTCCTCTAGTTGACACAAAATCTGCACCTTACATCCCTTCTCTGCCTCCCCTACATTAGTGCTCTAGGTGGATCCAAACTTGTGCTCACCAGATTCTGAAGCACACCCCTTCTAAAGACCTGAGTAACTCAACCCCAATCTGAAACTAGGTCCCCGTTCAAGAAACCTGTCTTTCTCTGTGACTAGCTTGGACCATCTCTTTCCTAAGGCAGGAATTAAAAATAAGAGAAAATAGAGACCATAAACACACACAAATAAGCAAGCATATGTTCCCCTGTTCCTACCCTTTTTCCCACAACTTCAATCTCTCCAACCACATCCAACATCACTCACTCACTGTACACAGGAGTCAGAACGTTCTCACACCTTTTCCTTGAGCTCACAACATCTTCACCCACACCTATCACTATGGCATTTATGGCATTGATGAACATCCACACAGTGAGCCCTACATCTTCTCTAACTTGCTGACTTCCCCTCTGTATTTCAGAAAATGCAGGATCTTAGAGATGGGTTCTCTCTGGCTTTACAGTCTCTGCCCATTACACGCTCAGTGTATTTTCACTTTCTCTAAATGGGAGTAATTTTTAACAAGCAGGGGTGGGGTAGGGGAAACATTATATATTTTTCATTAATGCATACTGTTAACTATGCAAGTAAATTATGGATAATTTAATTTAGACTTAATGGCAACATTTTTCCTCACTAATGAAATGTGGTTATTTGTTATTAGGAAAATATTTATTGAAGTGGAATCGTGTGATCTCTCACATTGAGATTAAACCTTGTTAAACCATTTTTAATTTCAATTTGGGTTTAATTAAGATTCATTAAGCATTTTATTAAATCCAAATTAAATTCTAATGGAAACAAGGGTTTTCAAGGAAAGATGGTTGTACCCTTTCTTCACTCTCAGTTATCTCAATGTGACAGAGTTGCAAAAGGGCTTATAGGGAAGTGGACTCCATTATCATTGGTATGGAAACTTTGATGTACTTCTCATTCCAGAAACTACACTGCCTCTTATAAAACCTCAGACACTTTTTAGAAATAGAAGGGGAATAATTAAATAACAAATGCATATTCATAACTCTTTTTTGTCTTGGATATCTGCAACTATTTAGAAAATGAAAGAAATGAACACCTTGAAGAAAAAGATAGAAATCATATTTGTCTTTGCACAATGACTATGAGTTAAAATGATTGAGGGAGGTTTTGATTTGAAGTCTATGTTCAAAACAGGAAGATAGGATGTGACTGAGAGAAGGACAAAGAAGTAAGCTAGATGCTAATGATCTAGACCTTGGGAAAGGCTAGGATGAGAATGTAGGAACTAGAGGTGAGTCCTGCTCAAAGGAGACAAGCTTTGTTCCTCTGGAAACTTATGAGAAAGATGACCTCCCTTGGGTTGAAAGTAAATTCATGCCATGGGCCTTGAGGAAGGGTTGGCTAAAGTGAAGACCATGGTGCGTGGACAGGTCATTCCTGCTCCTTGTTAGTGGGGCTCAGAGGGAAGCCCTGTCCTATGTGCATCCCTCCAAATGCATTCACTATTCTCTCTTCCAGCTGATTCCTCTGTGGACCTCATGTGTGCCAAGTCATGTGTTTGGAACGTGGCAGTCAACAATGTCAGGTAAATACTCTTGGGACCTTTATGGCCAAATAGTAGAGAATGAGGATACACTGCATAGTAGCAAGATCTGTAATGGGGTATAGATAATGTGCTATGCTGAAGGGATTATGTAACATGTCAACTATTAAACACCTATTCCATATGCATGCCAATCTGATGCCCCTTTAAGAGTGTCTTCCATGAATTTTACTTTAGGTCTTTACCAGGCTATTGATTTACTTCAAACCTTGACTTCAGTCTCATCTTTAGCTCTCAGAACAAAAAGCTCTCTCTTTGCCTCAGTACCCTCTCAGTTGCTTGTGGCACTAATCCACCTGTTGAAGAAAGGAGATGGACTCCTCCCCCAATCAGGTAGATTCAAATTTGACATAACTTCTCCTGGAATGAGATATTTAGAAACGGGAACAAGTCTTTATTTTGGACATATCTGAACCTTTTTCCACCTTGATATCTGAAGACAGTTTTCCAAACCCCAGGGAAACTCCGACTCCCCTTTACTGTGCCCTTCAAATATTTAGTAAGTAGAACCAGAAGAAAATGAGGAGGCATGTCAAAACCTACAGAGGCTTCCTAATAGAGGGAGGAAGTAGCCTTGGAGTATTCTTCTGCTAAAGAAAAATTAAACACTTCTTTTCACCAGCTGAATACACACTCACATGTGCAGTGTTTGAGCACAGAGGTACAAGTACATACCCTCTGCTAGATAACTCCCCAAAGCTCCCCCCCCCTAGATCATTCTCCAAATATTCCTAACCAGTTCTTTGACTTGGAAGTCCAGCCAGTTTAGATAACCTCCATAGGCTCTCTTGCTTTCTGGCTTTTGCTCACGAGTAGCTAATGGGTAGTCCTAACAGGAAAATTGAAAGCAAAAGACTGAGGTGAAAATGTGTGCATGCTCTCATCCTCTTCCTGTGAGGTTCCACAGGGTGGCTGCATCTGGTAGTCTGCATTTGAATATGGTCTGTTTTGTCCAGGGGACTGTTGCCTGCCCTTGTCCCTTTAAGCCTAGGGTAGTTACTGAACAATGTTGCTGTTATCCGAAAGACACTCTTCTGTCGCTATGGCTACTGTACCATCTGTCTGCATCTGTATACATCAGTGTTTCATTGAGTTTCCTCTAAGTTCCCCTTTGGAACACACAATCTGTTATATGACCCTGACTGACAGGCATACGCAGTGGCACTGAGATTGAAGGCCCCTATCTGGGTCTATCTAGAATGCCTTCACTGCAACTAGGGATGCTAATTGTCCCAGCGGCCAGTCAAACTGTCTCTGGCTGTCTCGTTAGTCAATGTAAGGTATCACAAAGTTTAGTACATGTGACTTGCCCCTACACCTTGTCTTTCTGTTCCCAGGAGCAGGCCAAGCTTGGTTATGTTTCCTCCATTTGTCTTTGTTCTACAAAGAGGGAAGACCAAGCAGCCCAGATGGACAGAAGAAATGCAGATGGAGGTCTGCGGAAGGAGACACTGAAAAGAACAACGGAACTTAAGGAGAGCAAGACAGATTTACTGGAAGTTGCTTTTCTCATTGTTGCAACAAAGTTCCTGGCAGAGCAACTTAAGGGAGGAAAGATTTACGTTGGCTCACGCTTTCAGAAATCACATCCTACCATGGTGGGGAAAGCATGCAGAACTCATGGCTATCAGAAGGTGCATCTGGGCAGACAGAAGGCAGATGACACGGGCTAGAGCTAAGGAGTATATAACCTTTGACCTCGGTGACTCACCTGCTTCACTGGAAGCTCATCCTCCAAAGCCTTCAAAATAACACCACAGTCCAGGGACCAGCACTCAATACAAGAGCCAGTGGAGGACCCTCCAGATTTGAAAGTATTTAGTTTCAAACAGAGAGAGATAGAGTGAGGAGAGAGACAGACAGAGAGAATGGGCACACCAGGGCCTCAAGCTGTTGCAAACAAACTCCAGATGCATATGCTGCTATACCCATCTGGCTTTATGTGGGTACTGGGGACTCAAACCTGGGTCATTAGGCTTTGTGGGCAAGTGTCTTCTTCTAAATTTTTTATCGTTTATTTTTATTTATTTACTTGAGAGCAAGAGAGAGAGAGAGAGAGAGAGAGGGAGAGAATGGGCACGCCAGGGCCTTCAGCCACCTGTCCAGCGTGACCTTACAGATTTAAACTATAACAATCTGTTCCTGGCCCTCAAAGACTCAGGGCCAGTTTACAACTCAAAGTACATTAGTCTAAAGTGAAAAGTCCACATAGGCTTTAGTCTCAACATTGCTCAAAAGCCTACTGTGTCGTCTGAGATCCAAGGTGAGCTTGAGCTGTGAACCCTTTAATATTGTAAAGTTACATCCTTTCAATAGATGATGGCATAAACATTCTCACCCCAAGGAACAGAAGGCTAGCAAGGAAAGACTGGACCAAAGCAAGGCAGAACCTCACCAGGACGGACATTAAATCTTGATGTTTCATGTTTAGTATCTGGGGCACTTGGAGGCCATTCTCAACAGATGGGTTCTTCTCTTCAGTGAGGTCCACTGTGTGGCTGCAGCTGTCCTCAGCATCCAAACCAGCATCCCTCCAGAACAACCAGGGTTTTGCCTTCACATGCAGCTTGCTCAGGAGCTCCATGTAAGAAAGGTAACCCTGCTACACTTTGCCGAGACTCTCACAACTTTCTCTGAACCATCCATTCAAGCCTTGTGACCACATAACTCTTATAAGGAGGGAAAGTTTGCTTTGGCTCTCAGTTTTGGAGGTTTCAGTCCACAGCTCGGCTTGTAAGGCAGCACATCAGGGAGGGCAGGAAGCTTCCTCTGTCCTGTGAAGTGAATGAGAAATAGGAAGAGGTCCTGATATCATCGTCAATGTCATACTTTCAATGGCCTGACTTCTTCCAGTGACTCCCCATCTCTTCCTAAAGGTTCTACCACTTTCCCAAGTTGTCATAGGTTGGGATTCAGGCTTTTACAAAAGACCTGTCTAAAATGCAGTTTGGAATTTGAGATTTAATTTTCAACATCTTTGCTTCTAGAACAAGCCACGATTAGCATCTTATTTCTGTCTTAGCCAAGCTGTTACAATGCTCAGGTTCTACTTGACGCCCTTTTGGGAGATCATCTTATCTTCTTTCTGCTCACTCAGGTAGATAAACGGTGAACACTTCTGGTGGCGGGCACATTGATCATGTGCCAGGCAGCAAGCTCTGTACTAAAGGATTACCTCATTTAATTCTACTTCCTTCCTTTAAAGTAGCGGCATTATGTGTTTCTATGTAAGAAGACTTGTTTTCAGCCTCGACCAAGATAAAACATTTAAGGAGTGGTAGGGCCAGAATGTATTCTGTTGGGTTTGAGAACAAATTTGCTTTCTCAGATTATTTTTGTTGTTGTTCATTTTAAGCCTTTGGATTTTGTAGTGTTCTGAACTACAACTTCTACAGTTTTTCTTATTGGTTGCAAAGATTTATGATCACTTTTGTGTAACTGGTAGAATAGTTGGCATCGATGGTATAAGGTATCCTTCAACAGTGTGAGTCCAAGATTAAGTGTTTTAATATTTATTTTTTGTTCATTTTTATTTATTTATTTGAGAGTGATAGAGACAGAAAGAGGCAGAGAGAGAAAGAGAATGGGCACGCCAGGGCTTCCAGCCACTGCAAACGAACTCCAGACGCGTGTGCCCCCTTGTGTATCTGGCTATTGTGGGTCCTGGGGAATCGAGCCTTGAACCAGAGTCCTTAGGCTTCCAAGGCAAGAGCTTAACTGCTAAGCCATTTCTCCTGCCCAAGATTAAATGTTTTAAAGCCTAAAGAGAAGCATGTCAGCGACTCTTGTTGATGGATTTAAATGTTGAGTAAATTGTAGAGTGGTCCAGAATGCTGGTTAGAAGTGTATCCACCTGACTCACTCTTCTTACTTACACTTGTAGAAGTTTGGCATCCTTCCTCCAGAATGTGAGGGAAGTTGTGCACACATTCTCCAGGGTGTTACTCGAATATCATTGCACACAATTGGCCAAGAGATTAGAGTCAGGGCATGAAAAGCTCTGAGTTGGACGCCAGTGGTTTTTACTGAATATAGTCAAAGCAATGTGAGGAAGGACCAGGGAGTTCATGCAATCAGGACCAGAGCCATTTCCTTAGCTTTGTACAGGGTGCGTATGCATATAACCATGCACAATCCCAATTCTAAGAGAGAGAGGCAGAGCAGAGACATAGATTTTCAGACACTTGCAAGTACGGATCAATTCATTTATTTATTCATTTATTCAGTCATAGAACAAGCATTTATTGAGTACTTTCTCATGTGCTGGGCCCTGCACCAACAGTTTCCTGGTTTTAGTCTGCTTTAGAAAGCTTCAATTAAGCCATCCATTAGTGTGGTCCTATGCAAGACTCAGAAAATCCAACATCTTTCTGGAAAATAAATGCAAGGTTTTTCATTTCTGTGAACATAAAGGAGAGGCTGGTTTTTAAAAGTCACCAAGGATCAGCAAACAGTTTTCAGGGAGGTCTTATTTCTAAAAATAGGAAACAGGGGTATGCTGTACTCTAATGACTCAGAATCTTCCAGAGTAGAGAAGATACTGAGGAGTCTTAAAAGCCACCTGAGGTCCCATTACTGCACCTTCTCTGTCTCTTCCTTCCTGGTACCTTAGGTACCAGATTGAGAATGAGAAATCTCCATCCAGGTGTCAGGATAAGCCAAGAGAGTGTGCTTAGGTCACTACTGGGTAGGATTATGGTGGACATTGTCAAGAAGGGATAGACACAAACATACTGGTCAATTTGTGGAGGTCCTAACCATTGTAAGACCTCTATAACATTTAATCCATTGACACTTTGACATAGTGGATAGAGGAGAACAAAGAGAAGGGGAAGTACTACCTGGAAAGAATAGGGGGTTCAGTTGAACAGGGGTAGAGGACAGGGCAAAATAGGGGACTAGGAAGGGGATACAATCAAATTGCAGTATGTTCCTGCATGGTATGCATGCATGTAAGTATGTATGCCCCATGTCCTATGTATGTGGATGGATAAATGTGTGCCAGTGTATGTGGCAGAGGTTAATGTTGGGTGTCTTCTTCAATTACTCTCCACCTTATTTTCTGAGATAAAGCCTCTCGGTGAACTTAGGGCTCACTGACTTGGCTAGACTAGCTAGCCAGTAATTTCTAGAGATCTTCCTGTCACCACTTCGCCAGTGCTGGAATTATAGGCATGAGTCACCACACCTTCCATTCTTGTATGGCCATTGGTTATCCAGAGTCAGGTCCTCATGCTTGTGTGGCAAGCTCTTTACCACTGAGCCATTCCCTGATCATGGCATATCTATCTTTTACTATTTTTAAAATTCTAATTGATTTGCTTATGTATTTTTAAAGTAGATTTATTATACACAACATTCAGTAAGACCTTACTTTAAAAAAAATCTAATATGACAATCACACTTTTAATTGAGAAGTTTAAGTCATTTATATATTGTATGTTCATTATTATGCCCCTGTGTAAATATTCCATATCATTCTTCATTTGCATCTAAGTGCTTCTTATGTTTGCCTGCTTCAGCATTTTAATTTTTAAAAATTTTATTTATTTATTTGAAAGGACAAAGAGAGAGAGGGAGGGAGAGAGAGAGAGAGAGAGAGAGAGAGAGAGAGAGAGAGAGAGAGAGGAAGAGAGACAAACAGAGAGAGAATGGGCATGCCAGGGCCTGTAGCCACTGCGAACAAACTCCAGATGCATGTGCCCTTGTGCATCTGGCTTACATGGCTCCCAAAGAATCGAGCCTGGGTCTTTTGGCTTCGTAGGCAAATGCCTTAACTGCTAAGCCATCTCTCCAGCCCTGTTTCAGCATTTCATATATTAGTTGGGTGTTTTAAGTGTTATATATATATTTTTGGATTTCATATGAGTAGTTGCCTTAAAACAGATAGTTTGCAGCCTTAACTCATCATAGTCTGCAACCCAGGGCTTAATAACAATGATATGTTCTGAGAAACATGTTATTAGGTAATTTTTGCAATGGTGTGAGCAACACATAGTTAGCTAGAGAAACTAAGAATGCTATGCTACCACACAGTAATACAACCTGCTACATCCCCTTTCGGTACATATGACTATATTTTAATTTTATAATGTATATTTTATACATTATAAAAACGTTAAAAGAATGTACTTTTATTTTATTTTTATGGGTCTTTGTGCCATTGTGATAAATAAAATATAGTTTTCCTTATGTTACAAACTATACGGTCCACATTTATGATTTTTGACTTGCCTAGATTCTCCCTATACACCATATGTTCACTATGTGTGGATAGCTATAAAACTAGAATACAGACAGGGAGAAGGGAAGGAGGGAGAAAAGGAATAAAGGACAGAGAAAAAAGGAAGGAAGGAGGGAGGAGGGAGAGAAGGAACAGGATTTAATGAAGGAAGGAGAGAAGAAAAGAGAAGAATAAATTAAGGAAGGAAGGAGGAGGAAAAGAAGGAAGGATGGAGAGAAGGAATAAAGGACATAAAGAGGAGAGGAAGGAGGGAGGAAAAGGAGGAAGAAGGGTGGGGAGGAAGGAAGACTGGCAACTGGCTGACGTTCAGCATGAGGTGGTTAATAGGGACAATAGCACATAAATAGTTCTGGGTAGGCACCATCTCCCCTCAGGCTAAGGTCACCCGAGGAAGAGTATGAGTTCTTTCAAAAAGGCCAAAGCATTCAAACATTCTGATTGTATACACTGTCATCTCACTGTGTTTTTCTTTTATTTATTTATTTTTAGAATCAGTATTCTTTTATTTCATTTATTTTTAATTTATTAGTTTTCTTTTCAGCAAGAATCAGTATTCTTCTTATGTGCTCTGACAGTTAAGGGTCAGCTTGGGGAATGAGGATGAGGAGCACATTTCCATCCTTTGCCTTCCTTAGACACTACCACCACCATCACAACCTCCATTAGACTGTGAAGGTCAGAGAAAAAAAAACTGTGGAAGCTGAGAGTCAGGGGCACATTGTTTGGAAGCTTTATGGTCTCTGGTAAGCCCACTTAGACACCTTCAGAAAATGAAATGTAGGCAAAGCTGTCCAAGTTATGCTTTACTCTGGAACCAGTGTCCTGGTCTGACAGGCAGAAGACAATTAACAAGGATATTAGTTCATCTGAGATGCATCACCCTTTGGCATTAGTTTCCTCCACCACCTGTGAGATGCAATCAGCCCATCTCCCATCCTAAGTGCCAGGAGACCTCGGGTGGAGTGGATGGAAGAGGTCTCGGAGCATTTGTCGGGGCCCTGCGCATGGTTCCTCTTTCAGAGGGACTGGGTTATAGAGACCCAGCTCAGTGGAGGTCCTGGTTTTCAGTTGTGTAAGTCGTCAGAGTTATGCCAGTGCAGCACCGACACCCGGCAGACTCCTTGTGCTTGGGACAGAGCCCCAAGCCAGGTGTGCAGGCCATCATCTCCTAAGAGGTCCGGGAGGTCGTCGTTTATGTTCGTCTTGTGCATGGAGAGAAAGACGGCGAGCCTCACATCCTGGCCCCCCAGCCCCTCCTCCTGGCTGGCCCTGTCCTCCCCCAGCCCTTACCTTGAGGGTTGGGAGCACTGTTTGTAGTGCCCAGTGGCGTCTGGATGTGTCTCCAGAGCCAGACATTACTCTCCTTGCTTTTTTCTGGTTTTCATTTCCTTTTCTTGTCTGCTAAGCTTTTGAAATACATATTGCAGCCACTTGTTGCCCTGTTTGCTAAGCTGCCTTGAACTGCTGCCAGGGGCTGTTGCCAGAGGAGCTAATGACTAAGTCACTCTCCTTTCAGCCTCTGGCAGGACAGGGAATTCACTTGGGGATGAGGGGAGCAAAGGCCCAGTCATCCTGAACCAATCAGAAAACCACAATAAAGTGCCGACCGGGGAGTCAGTCACTCACCCTCAAAGCCCAGGGCTGAGCTCAGCTTGGAGGTGACAGCCAGGCCGGGGATGCTCTGGTTTGCTCCTACAGAACCACATCAGAGGTAGAGACTAAGGAAGGAAGGATGGCCCATCGGAGAAGCTTTCTTTTGGGGGAGAGGATGAGGGATCACGGTGTAAAGAGGGGACACAAACTCACTTTTTTTCTGAGCCAGGAAGGAACAGAGAAAACACCAGCATGTGACACAATGCAGGATATCAGGTTATGATTGGTGATAGTAAGCAATTTCTAATACCTATGGAGGACTTTGTGTCGAGCCCTTGTGTGAACTTTTTATTTTTACACATTTTTTCCCCATTTATCTTACTTGCAAGCAGAGAGAGCTAAAAGAGAGACAGAGAAAATGGACACGCCAGGGCCTCCCGCCACTGCAAGTGAACACCAGATGCGTGTGCCACTTTGTGCATCTGGCTTTTTGTGGGTCCTGGGGAATCGAACCTGGGTCCTTTGGCTTTGCAGGCAAGTGCCTTAACCACTGAGCCATGTCTCCTGCCCATGTATACTTCCAAGGTTTTCCATGCAACCCTTCCAGTGGCTCTTTAAGAAAGGATCTGTAATTATTCTAACTTTCGGAAGAGGAAACAGGTGGGGAGACTTCACTGGCAGGGCTCTGGTAGCTCCCTACTGATTTTCTCTTACCTTGGCAATGGCAACTCCTTCATTCATCACCCTGCGTGTTAAGTGCTTTGTCAAGATGGTCAGCGTTTGGATATGTATAGCATCTATGCCAGCAGCCGAGGAGAGAGCAGAGCATGAAATAATTACGGCCACTATCGGATGCCCATGACCTCAATGTCGCCAGCTACCAAGTTCATGTTTTCTTATAATTTTGTATGCTTCTGTCTCCACTAGATAGTTTTCCAGCCTCTGTAATATACTTCTCTCCGATTTACATCTTGCAATGCAAATAGAAGGGAAAATGCTGAATATAAAAAGCAGGAGAATGTAATGTTTAGAGGAAATAAAAGGAATCTGCTATATTAGTACTAGGTGAGACCTGGATCTGTAGACAGAATGTGAGTTCTCAGGTCATTGGCTAAAAGCCAAATAGAAAGAGGCTTTAGTTTTCATATATACACATGTATGTATTTAATTGGCACACATGGTATTTACAAACATTCAAGGGTGCCATCTTATTTCAATACACTTATACAATGTATAATTATCACATTGTAACTGAATGCAGTGGGTCTGCATCTTGGTAAATGCCAAGCCAAAAAAAATCACCTCAAAACAAAAGGGTGGAGAAAGTTATATTATCTACAGTAGGTTAGGAGAGCATGGGAGTTATTTTGTAAGCAAGGCTCTCCTTGAACAAAAGGGTTCTGAGAATGCTATATAGAATGCCCACATATACTCAATTAGAAAAGCATTTTAGGGGGTTTGAGAGATGGCTTGGCAGTTAAGGAACTTGCTGACAATGCCTAACAACCAAAGTTAGATTCCCCAGTGCCATGTGAAGCCAGATGCAGGAAGTGATGCATGCGCCTGGAGTTTGTTTACAGTAACTAGAAGACATGTCATGCCCATTCTTTCTCTTTCTGTCTTTGTCTGTCTCTGTGATGTGTGTGTGTGTGTGTGTGTGCTTGTCTGTATCTCTCTATTTGCAAATGCATAAAAATAAAAGCATATTTGGGGTAGGCATATTCCCAGGCATGCTCAGAGAGGTACTTTCAAAGCATGCTTAGTTTAAGGTCACATTTCAAAATAGAATAGTGTGAGGCATTCTTATCTGAAGGTAATGGCACACTTATTTGAAAGTTTAGAATGGATGACAAAAAGATTCTGGGCATGTTTAGCTTCCATCATGAAGATGGCAGATTGGAATGTCTTTGGGAATGTTCAGCTTTCTTCCTGAAGAAAAGGAAATGATACTTTGAAGTTGCTTCAATATAGAAGTTTGGCCTAAGTCCACTAGCAGCCAACAAGATCAGGGTAACCTCAGGCATTTCAGTTCTCCATGTTGGGAACATTCAACATCCTCTTTCCTATCTATTGTCAAGTGCTTAATAAGCTATGTCCAATCACAATTATGCTTTGGTATGTTGAAGCTAATCCTCTTCCAACTGCAGGCTCCTAGGGGTAGCAACACTATTGATGACAATTTGTCAGTATTTCACATGAGCCTCTCACATGGATCTCACCTCTTCTTTATGAGAAGTTTTGTTTCTATCTACAGTCAACATGTAAGAGTTCAAATGTTTGGGGAGATTAATTTACTTGCTACTTATCATCCACTTCAGAAGTTGCAGAATTTGGAGAATGCAGGTCCTTGGTGTCATGATGTTCTGGAACATTTTTCAACAGATGCCACGAGGAATGTGTACTCTGCCAGTGTTATTTCCCTGCTGTGCATTAAGATTGCTTTGAGGGATATTGCAGAGAAGGATCTAGAATAGGAGATAAATGTTGAAAAAGAAGAAAGGGTCTCTTGTTGACAGGATATGGAGTGGCCTAGCAAAGTATGAGTAATCGTTCAGGTTGGGGATGATACTCAATGTGCCAAGGTCACAACTTTTGGAGCCTCTAAAGACAGGAAAATGTGGGCTTCCCAGATACTCCATGGGGGCCACCAGAGTTGTGGAAGGAGATAATAGCAATAAGGAAGGACTGTCTTCAATTATAGGACACAGTTCACTCCTACAAACATTTAAGCTAATGTTCAGAGATCTATGGAATCTTTCCCAGTGGTATCTGGATAATTCATTGCCAAGTATGGAATAAATGGCCCATTTTATGCTTCCATTTTTATATGACAGGAAGTTGATAGTGTGTTTTCAGAATGGTGTGTGTGTGTGTGTGTGTGTGTGTGTGTGTGTGTGTGTGTTTATACAGTAGGTATTCCTGCCTGCCTGCTTAATCAAACAGTAATGCCAGGTTTGAAAGATACCATAGCATAAATGGTTGGGGATTTGCAGTGAGAGCCTTACCAAGAAGGATGGCAGGGTTTTCTGATGTTCTGAGAAAGTAATGGTGTGTTCACCTTGTTCTGAGGCCTGGCGTAGGGAAAGCAGAATCCTTGTGTATTGGAAGCCAGCCCTTGTGGGATACTGTGAGAATCATTAAGAGGATAGCAACAACATTTTTGTTCCTTTTTTCTTTCCATTGACTAGCTCTGTGCTTGGTGTTGTGTGTGTGTGTGTGTTCATATGTGTGTAAATGCATGATGGACATGTGTGCATGAGTGTGTGGAAGCCAGGCAGGCGTTGACAACAGGTGTTGTCAACTCACTCAATTTCCACTTTTTTTTTTTTTTTTTGACACAGGGTCACTTTCTGAATCTAGAGATCACTGATTCAACTGGACTAGCTAGGCAGTAAGCTCTAGGAATCTTCCTGTCTTCATATCCCTGGCTCTAGAATGACAGGCACGTGCTGCTAGTCCTGAATTTTATGTGGGTGCTGGGGTTTGGAATACAGTCCAACCTCTTTCACAGCAAGCACTTTATTGACTGAGCCATCTCCCCTAGCCTTGTGCGTGACATTTCATAGATAAACCATAGAAGTAGATTTGGATGAATTAATGAGTGTGGGCATTGTGCATAGCTTTTGAATCCCATACAGCCCCTTTTAGATACATGAGCTTTGTAAAGAATACCAGGAGCTAGGCACCACATTAGCATCTCAGAGACTACCTGGGAAGTCCACACTTCATATACATTCTCTGCGTTCTCCCCGCTTTACTCCTCGCTTGCAGAGGAAACCAACTTCCGTTCCTTTTCCTCCCCTCACAGGAAAGGGGAGCGGCAGCTCTAACGGCCTTGTCCCCAGTTTGCTTGTATAATTAATGTGGGATTTTTCCCTCCTCTAGTAAAAACTGACCTTGTCAAACCAGAGACGACAAAATCTTGGTTACTGAACGATTGTAGACTCCCTGATGGGATGGCATTCCGGGCGCTGCAAAGAGAAATCTAATAAAATTGGTGTCAGGGAGTCCCTGGGTGCCAGGTCCCCTGCTGCCTGACCCCACGATCCCAATTTATTAGCCAAACCCGAGAAAGCCGACAAACCTCACTGGCTCCAGACAGGAGACTTCCAAGAGGGATCTAATGCGGGGGTTGGGGCCAGATTTCAACAAAAATGACAAGGGAAATGACAGGAGGTGCCAGCCTGACCAGGGAGCCTAGGAAGCCCTATTCAGAGAGTCTTGCTGTTTGACAGGGCCAGTTTAACTTGGTGGAGGAATGTGTTAAAATGGCCCATTGGGAGAGGAAGTGTGTTTTTCTCTTTGTACTGCTATTAGCAGGGTCATGGACTGAATGCCTTGCATTAGTGTATTCCTGGGAGTCAGCAGGCGTCAGTAGAGAATAGCCAAAGAATAATATTTGCCCGGGGACTTTCCATCTTATAAGCTGAGCATTTCTTCATGTGTACAGGAATTTTACGTGTATAGTCACTGCCCATTCTTCCCTCCAGCCTAAATCCCCTGTGATTGGAAGCACTGATTAGCATTATGCATGAGCTTTAGCTATCATTATTGAATGGTCTAGGGCCAGGGAATTAATATCTTCACCTGTAAAATGGGATTACAACACTACTCTCATATAAGGAAGATTACAACATGAGTAAAGCAAGATCAAACCATAAACAATATCTTGTCTCCACTCTGGTAAAAGTTAACTAGTAAAAGAAAAATGGGTGGTTATTTCAAGTAGCACTGAGAGCTCCAACATGTCCAGGACTTAGGTTAGCAAAGAATATAAATATAATAGGGCTGGAGTGGTGGCTTAGTAGTTAAGGTACTTGCCTGTGAAGCCTTAGGACTCAGGTTAAATTCTCTAGTACTCATTTAAGACAGATGAATAAGGTAGCATATCTGGAGTTCACTTGAAGGGGCTAGCAAGAGAGAGAGAGAGAAAGAGCTTTGCCTCTTTCTGTCACTTAAATAAATAAAAGAATATACGTAATAGCTATGGAAAAATGTGAAATTTCAATACACAGATTTAAACAACAGTCTTATGATTTGAAGAAATGTCCATTTTAAGAGTAAGAGGTTTTAATATTTAAAGCTACTAATTATCTTCAAAGTACAGTATGGAATCAATGTAGGGATGGCTAAATTCCAGCTAGATATTTTTAAACATCTAGTAACTACAAAAATACATTAAAACTATATCCTGGAATATAAGAGTCCATAATTAAGTGAATTTTGAAAAGAAGGGCAAAGAGGAGATATATACTAATCAAATATCCACATTATAATAATGGCTAAGAAGAAAAAAAATATATGGCAATGGCTCCCTCCACATGAATAAATGTATTAGTACCACAGAAGAAAAACCTCCCATGTAGATGTCCACATACCTGTGCTGGTAAAATATAATAAATATGAGAAATAGATGAGCAATTTTACTAATCAGCTTTAAGTGCTGGTGCTGAGAAACCTGACTTATTACATGCATTATAACATAAATTATTTCACTACAAATAAGAGTATGCAGAGGGCAGAAAGGCAGAAAATGAAAAGGTAAAAAAAAAAAAAACCCTCTAAGATTATTTTTAAAAATTACTACTAAGGTGACAGAAATGTAGAAAATGTTTCTTAAATTGGATTTAAAAATTATAAATAATATATCATCAAAATTGAGTGTCCTTAATCAAAAACACTATAGAACCTACTAGACAGTTGACACACTGAGAGAAATTTACTTGTGGGTTATCTGATTTTTTGCACCTGACAAAGGTGCTTGAAGCACATAAAAAAGTTCCCCAGAAATAATATAATGATAAAAGGTATGAGGAGATAATTTTTAAGAGGGGGTCATAATGCTCAGTAAGTGATTCTCATTAGTAAACAGATACGAGTAAAAGGGCAACGAGACATTAGTCTACCCTGTCAAAGACAGTTGGGTAGTACTTGGAGAGATATGAGTGAACAAGACTTGTTTCTATGAGTTGTTAAAACTATAGATAAACACAGCCAATTGGTACAAAACTCCAGAAGTATTTAGTGTGATAACTACAACTATCCTTCATGAAGCTACAACCTCATTCTCCCTAGGTTTAGAGAAAGTCCAGTAGAAGTCCATAAAGGATCACAGGGCAAATGTTCTTCCTAGAATTGTTCCAAACAAGGATGATCAAACTACGGCCCAGCAGCCAAATTTGGCCACATCCATATACTTTCATGTGATCTGTGGGTGCTGCAGGCTTTGTGACAGAAGAGGTCAATATTCACAACTGAAATCTTACTACCTGAAAATCTCAACACACACATACCACACACACACATATGTATGTGTATGTATATATATGTGTGTGTGTGTATATATGTGTGTGTGTATATATATGTGTGTGTATATATATGTGTGTGTGTGTATATATGTGTGTGTATATATATATGTGTGTATGTATATACATACACACATATATGTGTGTGTGTGTGTGTGTGTGTGTGTGTGTATCCTGTTGCTGAAAGACAGATTGTTATGGAATAGTATGTCCTGGTTATAAGTCACAAACTATGTGACTTGTATACTCACAAACCTGTAAGTATGTTACAGATCCTGCTGATGTAAGACAGGAAGAAACAGAACCAAGCATACAGTACTAAGGTTTTCGAAATTGAAAATGCCAGCATCACAACACTCTCATATACATACACACACACACACACACACACACACACACACACTCATATATATATATATATATATATATATATATATATATATATATATATATATATATATATATATATATATATGTGTGATGCCATTATATAACATCACAAACATTATTTCTAAAATGAAGAGTAGGTGGAGGTACATGGATAAAACATACCAGGTCTTTGCCTGAGTTTAATGACAGAAATGTGCAATGAAATACAAATGATTTACTTGTGCCTCTTTGTCTGGGAAGTACTAAGCCCCATCAACATCACCACCATCATCATCACTAGGACCACTCCTATCACCCCCATTGTCATCACCACCACCATCATCATTTTCATCACCATCCACATTATTAGCATCAGCAGCACCACTGCATTATTAGTTTTTGGGAAATAAAATCCCTACCATAGAGCCCACAAAGAAAAGCACATGTAAAAAAACTTGTTCATCTATGAGTCCTGAGAGATTACAAGACAGTGACCCTCTTTAGAGGAAGCCTGTCGAGTTCAACAGGATTCAAGTTATGCTTAAACCCTACGAACTGATGCAGACTGAAGAAAAGGACTCTTACTGTAGCAGCCATTCATGTGCTCACCGAATATTTCTAGCTTTTTGCATCTCCTGGCCCTCCTAGTGGCTAGTAAGTACCATGTCAGTGCTTTTGGCTAAGGAGTCATTGGTAGACATGGTTCATTCTACCTGTGGACCAAATTATAAATTGCCCTTTCTTGACCCTCCAGCATTCTCTTCCCTGCTGGAGTGGAGATCAGCTGTATATGTGATGACCATTTCTCATTAGTCCCTTGGGACTATA
Source organism: Jaculus jaculus (assembly GCF_020740685.1). Lineage (NCBI taxonomy): Eukaryota > Metazoa > Chordata > Mammalia > Rodentia > Dipodidae > Jaculus > Jaculus jaculus. The sequence goes on from NC_059109.1 coordinate 119,817,541, forward strand.
TAGTAAGCAATCCCACAATGGATATTCTGACTGAAGTCAGAAAAATTGGGGTATTTGTTATTTCAACCTAGCCTAGCCTAGCCTGCATCCTGACTGATAGACCCTCATAAATCCACAAAGACCATGTCAACGAGAATTGGAAAGACCCTTAGATGACTGGTAACCAAAACTCTACCCTGGATACAGTGCATGAATGTCCAGAATACGAAAGCCCAATCCAGTTGATGGAGACCTCACATAACCCACCCTACCATCTTCATTCCTTTCTCATCATTACTGAGATTCCTCTGTTTGGAGGAAAACTATGTCCTACTCATTGTTTTACCTTTGCCTTCATCCTCATGGCTTTTCACACAATGATCCCTCATATAGAGGAATATGGCAGTAAAGCCTGCCATACATGCCCACATTCTAGCTCACAAAACATACTCATCTATTGCCTTGCATGGCGAGAGGACTTGAATAGGCTCAATGTCATCAGAGATGTTCTTAAGAGAGGACAAGGAAAGTTAGGGAAGGGAATGCAATGGCAGAAACAGGGCCTGAAATGACATTGTTATTGGAAGTGGCATCATGTTGAGGAACCCACATAGCATGGCCTCTAGAAGCTATAAAAGACAAGGTAGGGAAGGACTCTCCCACTTAGAGTCCCTACCTGCACTTTCATTTGAGCCATAAAAACCCATTTCTGAGGTCTAGGCACAGGTATATATTTTTTATTATTAGTTATGTATATAGTGTGTATAAGGCCATGATGGTACCATCATCAGCCTTCTCTCTGCCTTCCCCTCTTCTGAGGATTGTGGGTGGTGCATTGTGGGGGTGGCCTTCAGTTATGGGGGAGAGGCAATGTCTCTGTGCATAATGCCCCAACTTGTGGCTCTAACAATCTTTCCACCCACTCTTTCACGAATTTCCCTGAGCAATGTTCAGTTCATTTTAGGTCTATTTCAGTGATGGGCGGTCTTGGGAGTCTCTGTGTCTCTGGACATCTGATTTGGTAAAGATGACTGTTCTCTGTATCTGTCTCCTTCACCCTGTGCTGGCACCAGGTTCACTGAGAAGGCATCTCTTATTCATCACCCCACTAACTCTATGGATTTAGCTGGTGCCCAGGTGGGGTGCAATGGGCTGATTCTCTCCTCAGGCTCTGCGTCCATCTGGAAAATAAAAGCAAATTTTCCAACAGACAGTGAGGTCAGTGAAAGATCCGTGGATACCCATTATTATTTTAGAGAAAATTTAATAGGTGTAGGTCCTCTTGTAACTCACTATTGTTGGGAGCTTGATATTGAAGTTTATGATAGTTTGTTACAATATAATTAGAAAACCATGTGAGATACTTTATTTCTAGGCATTTCTTTTTTTAATTTTAATTAATTTACTTATTTTAGAGAGAGACAGAGAGAGAGAGAGAAAAAGAGAAAGAGAAAGAGAAAGAGAAAGAGAAAGAGAAAGAGAAAGAGAAAGAATGGGCACACCAGGGCTTCCAGCCACTGCAAACGAACTCCAGAGGCATGTGCCCCCTTGTGCATCTGGCTAACATGGGTCCTGGGGAATCGAACCAGGGGGTCCTTTGGCTTTACAGGTAAACACCTTAATCACTAAGCCATCCCTCTGGCACCATTTCTTTCTTTCTTTCTTTCTTTCTTTCTTTCTTTCTTTCTTTCTTTCTTTCAAACAAATTTGTGTTTGCTACATGTGGTTTTGTGGAATTTTGTTAGCATAGTTCCTTGATACTTAAAAACAAACAAACAAACAAACAAAAAACCCCACTAAAAGCCTGGTCTTACTATCTAGCTTGTAAGAAAGTATACGGAAGTGGTACTATAACTAGAATGTTGACCTTTATTTTTATTCTTTTTGTCAATTGGCAAAGGGAACACACAGTCAACTATCTTTGCCTAAAGCTTGTCACTATACAGACCAAACCAACAAGGACTCTTTCAACAGCTTATTGAACATGGAATTCTAAATAAGTCCTTTCTATCCTTGATATTGCTGGCTTTCCCCCACATGTCCCAATTCTATAGTTGTTCACTAGATTTCAGGGGAGGAGGAGCTAAGTGTAACTTTTACTAATTATTTTCAGGCCTTCCTGTATGAATTAATTAAATGTTGAGGGAAAACTAACTGTGTTTTAATACTCCACATTTCAACTATAATAAGAAGTGAAGAATATGATGAAAGAGCAGACTGGAAAAACAGAGGGTCCCTCCAGATTGTATCGGTATTCAACTCTTTATCAATCAGTATGTGCCAAGCCCTTTGCTAAGAACCCAGCAGTCGTGGCCTGATTCAGTTCTCAAAACAATGATATGGTAAAGGGAGTCGCATTCCTGCTCTTGTAAGGGTGATAAAATGGCATGGAGTGGAAATACGGTGAGGCATCTTGGCCCCTTCTTCACAGCGAATGAACGAGAGTAGCATGAGCCCAGGCAGTCAGTCTCTGTTTAAAACTGAGCTCAAGTATCATCCACGATGACATCTGTGTGGTCCTCACTGGCCTGTGGCTTGAATACATTTGATTCCAGGTTCAAGGTAGCCTGGACACTGTCCTTGGAAGCAGAAGGACTTGTCAGCTGATTTTGAAGGATCACATTTCTTAGAATAAGCACAACATATTTTCCATTTGCTGAGTGATTTTTATCATGCTTCCCAGAGCTGGGATTTGGAAGGAAGGGAGAGGAAACAGGTTTCATGGTTAAAGCCTAAGAAATACCACTCAGGCAGTCAAGGGTGAGGGGTTAGAAATGGGTGGCTTCGGCCCCTATTTATGCTCACCTTGCTCAGGAAGCTCTGGTGGTTTGGCCTCCAGCTCCTAATAAGCTTCACATTTGCCCTCCCGAGTTGATGGTCTGTTGGAGAATTTGTCTGAAGGAACTGGTTCCAGGAAAGACCCAGCTGTGTCTGACAGGAAAGGCAGAAAAGAAAGACCAAAAAGGAGGCACAAATACCTGGCTCTTTGCCTCTTGCTTGAGAATATGCCTTTTCCAGCCTGCAAATGTGGATATGAGTAACCAGTGAGTCTCAAAGCTTGGATGAAAGTCATAGCCCTGGGCAGACATGTGGGCCCCCTGAAGAGAGAAATGTCTCTTTTGGTTAAAAAAAAATCATCTATAACTAATATTTAAAAACTAAGGTCAGCAAATGAAAAAAGTATGCATCATTAGCAATTAGGAAAATGCAAATCAAAGCCATAGTGAGAAAGCAGTTCACACCCACTCAGAAGTCTAGAGAATAAAAAAAGACAGACAACAACAGGTGCTGGTGAGAAAGCTGTTGTTCTCAGACATTACTCGTGGGAATATAAAGTGGTACATTTTCTGGAAAGTGATCCAACAGGGGATTCATGACGTTCTAGACAGCGGCTTAATTGAATTCTAGACAGTAGCTGACTTGAATGAATTAGGAATTACACTCCTAAGTATGTACCCAAGAAAATTGAAAGAGATTATTGGACAGATTGGGAGGTCTCAGCCATTTTGAGGATCAGTGTCTTCATATCCTACTACAACTCATTTCTTACTTTATGCCTTAGTCCCTCTTTCATTTCATTTTCTGTTACTTTGACAAAATACCTGAGGATGAGTGATTTGTGAAGACTATACATCTATTCCTACTTCCCAATGACTTCACTTCACAACATCACATCAATATGTGAATTTGAGGGTTCAATTTTCAACACAATAACTGTGGAGGCCATAATCAAACTAGTGGTATATTTTGCCTAAGATGAACTACTAGTTGCCTACTTCCCTCTTAGCCAATCATTCTGTCTACATTTTAGTGACTTTCTCATTGCTGCGAGCAAATAACCTTGTCCAAAGCCACCTATTAAAAGTGGAAGAATTTTGTTTTGGCTTACAGTTTTGAGGATAAGTTTTATATTGGGAAAAGTATGTCCAGAAACAATGAGGAGATTGTAGAAATATATTAGTGCTCAATCTCAAGAGATTAATGAAAGAAAATGTCATTTCAGGCTGGAGAGATGGCTTAACAGCTAAGGTGTTTGCTGGCAAAGCAAAGAATCACATTTTAACTCTCCAGAACCCACGTAAGCCAGATACACAAGGGGGCACATGCATTTGGAGTTCATTTGCAGTAGCTGGAGGCCCTGGCATGCCTATTCTTTCTCTCTCTTTCTTTCAAATAAATAAATATACTTTTAAAAAAGAAAGACAATGTCCTCTCTATCTGAAAATTCCCTCAGTAGGGGAATTTCCAAGCCCAATGACTACATTTGGGCTGGTCTTAATTTAGAGCAAGTAAGGCACTGTGATGGGAGGAAGATAATGGTACAAATGTGGCCATCTTGACTTTCACTCTTCCCAAATATTAGAATCTTAAATCATCTAAGAAAATGTTTGGGGCATAGTATCATAAAATTGGTAAATTTTAAGTTTTTGAAATAGATCAAACACATTCTCCCAAAGTCCTTTATGTCAGGGCTGACATGCGATGATGCTATGAGGCACCTTTAGGAAACTAGTAAGGACCACCACAGGCTGTGTACTAATTTCTCACCATCAGTCATTACTGTTGGTGGTTATGTGTGACTCTTCATGAATGAAGCCCTCCGTAATGAAAATGATTTTCAAAATGTTCCCATGCTCAATGCTAAGCAAGTAGTCCTCCAGCAAGCTGACGATGGTTGTGTATTGATGAGTCAGCCCTCTGGATGACTCATGGGCTAGGGATAGTTTCTCCTTTCCTTGAAGCATGTGCTAGCTTTCATTCTTAAAGCTCCATCGTTAAAACTGGCCTGTTGCTGGTGGCACAGTTTGCAGTTCAATTCCTTAATAAAGCAAAACTTGTATTCATTAATAAAGTGCTGAAAATACCCACTTTGGCTTTCCCTGGGTGCTTTATTCATCCTGCCTTGTACATTAGCAAGATGACATGATGATTTTGTGGGCTGATTAAGGAGCTTGTTCACCCTGGTGACCGTGGTCTATGTCTATCCTTAGGTGAGCTTAAGCAGGGTTGTAGGATCTCACTCTAGCCCAGGCTGACCTGCAATTCACTAAGTAGTCTTACTGTGGCCTCAAACTCATAGCAGTCCGCCTACCTCTTTCTCCCGAGTGCTGGGATTAAATGCATGCACCACCACGTCTGGCTTAAATAGGTATTTTACCCTCTCAAAAGAACAGGTCTTACCTAATTCAAAGTTCTATTATGTTGAGGAGTCGGGGCACAGCTATGTGCTGCCCACAGGTCCTTATGGGATATGGGAATGCCATGGTCAGGAGGCTTCTCATTATAGAGCTGCCAAGCCACATGGGGTTCCAGTGCTGACCAGCTGGGCCACCTTGGTGTTGACTCACCCTTTTGGTTTCTTTTTTGGCTTATTTATCTCAAAAATAAAATTATTATACCTATCCTCTAATAAATAGAATCAACCAACCAGTTATATTATATGAATTAAACAATGATTAATTGTAAACAATGATTGTAAATGTGTGTACTTGTTCCCCAAATTTCACTCCTCCACAGTACCAGGCTTAAGAAATTTGATGAGCTGATCATTCTGACTCAAATCCATGTCTTCATCTAGATCTATCTACTGCTATCCCATCAACATTTTTAATATATTTATTTATTTGTTTATTAGAGAAAGAGAGAGAGACAGAAAGACAGAGAGACAGAGAGAATGGGCATGCTAGGGCCTCTAGCCACTGCAAATGATCTTCAAAGACATGACCCACAATATGTATCTGGCTTACCTGTGTTCTGGGGTATTGAACCTGAATCCTTAAGCTTCAAGCAAATGCCTTAACAGCTAAGCCATCTCTCCTGCCCTCATCAACATTTTAAAAGATGTATTTTGCCAAGGATCATGCCATATATGGGGATCTGTCACTGGCTTATTTGCCCATACCATACACATCTTGACCTGTGAAAGCACATATCTTATTTGTGTTGCTAATCTTGCTAGTTTTATCTTAGTCATTTGAGATTTTAACCTAGAAATTTTAACATATTGGTGGATTACTTACATTTGTATAGTAGTCAACAAAAAAACTTTAAGTAGAATCAACATAATAACATCTGTGAATTAATAATATTCTCCAGAACTGTAGAGATGCTTCAGTGGCTAAAGGTACATGTTTGCAAAGTCTGGCAGCCTGAATTCAATTCCTAGGACCCATGTAGAGCTACATGCACAAAGAAGCGTATTCATCTGGAGTTAGTTTGCAGTGACAAGAGGTCCTGTCATGCCCATTCTCTCTCTCTATAACAAGTGAATAAATAAAATATTTAAAAAATATTTTCCAGTTCATTCAAGGGAGAAAATTGAGCCTTCATGTTAATCTGTTTCCTGGTTCCCTACCAATAGGTCAGTGCTTTGGTCTCATATAATGGAAGAAAATAGCCTTTGACAACAGTCCCTGAAATATAAGCCCAAGCATGTAAAAATTTCAGACTGTACATACTCAGTTCTTGTGAGTATTTAATGTGGCAGACAAACCTCTACTCTGTAAACCACAGAGACCCTGGAAAAAATGGTGGCATGTTTTGGAGTTTCCAGCCTTGGTTTCCCTTTGTTTCCAAAGGAACTTGACAGAGCCTTCCTTGCATTTAAGCCTTGGAAAGTATGAACCTAGTAATCATACCAGCTAAGTCTTCATGAATATTCTAAAAAGGAAGAACATGTATCCATTACATGAACATGTTTTTCATAAAATGATAGCAAAAAAAAAAAAAAGAAAGATCTACAACACCAGGGACTTATGCAGCATAGAGGAAAATGAAAGAGATGGAAGGAAAGAGTTGGCAACCTCCTGTACTGTTCCATCCACTATGGCAGCCACTAGACACAAGTGCTGGAACTGCCACAAGACTTACCTAGAAGGTGCTGCAAACATAAAATTCATACCTACATTCACAAAGTCCTAGAATGAGGAATGGAACACAAACTATATCATGGATACATGTGTGTGTACGTATACAAAAATACGTGTGTGTGTGTGTGTGTGTGTGTGTGTGTGTGTGTGTGTGTGTTGCGGTTGTTTTGTTTTTTGGGTTTTTTTTGAGGTAGGGTCTCACTCTGGCCCAGGCTGACATGGAATTCACTATGTAGTCTCAGGTTGGCCTGGAACTCATGGCAATTCTCCTACCTCTGCCTCATGAAGGCTGGGATTAAAGGTGCCACACCCGGCTTCATCATGGATATTTTATATTGACTTTCTGTTCACATGATGGCATTTTGCATACATTGGGTTAGGTTAACTTTACTGTTAATATTAATTCCACCTATTTATTTTTATTGCTTAAACTATTTTGAAAGATATTTTATTTTTATGTATCTATTTGTTTGAAAGAGAAAAGGGGGAACAGAGAGAGAGAGAGAGAGAGAGAGAGAGAGAGAGAGAATATGGGGCTTCCAGAGTTTCTATCCATTACAAAAGAACTCCAGACACATGTGGCCATGTGCATCTGGCTTACATGGGATCTGGGGAATCAAGCCTGAGTCCTTGGGCTTTGCAGGCAAATGCCTTAACCACTAAGCCATCCCTTCAACTGTATTTTTCACTTTTTAAATGTGACTTATGCATTTAAGATTGCATACATGAGGCCCTAGGATGGAAGCTACTACTGTCTGTCTAAAGGGATATATTGTATCCATTACATTGTTTTCTAAGGGCTGGAGAGATTGCCTAGTAGTTAAGGCACTTACCTGGAAAGCAAAAGGACCCAGGTTTGATTCTCCAGGGCTTACATAATCCACGTACACATGGTGCCTCATGATATTGGAGTTCATTTGCAGCAGCTGAAGGCCCTGACACACCCATTCTCTCTCTCTCTTTCTTTTTGCCTCTCTATATCTATGTACCTTTCTTAAATAAATAAAATAAATAATTAAAAATTCTCTAAATATTTATGTTTATGTCCAGATCTCAGTACTGCTTTGACCTTTGTTCAGAGAGGTTTCTTGGTGCAGATGGTGTTGACTACTGAAAACTCATCAAATAGCTGAGGATAGGTGACTATTGAGTGCTCAATGATAAAAGAGACATCTCTGTTATGCCCTCTAAGGCTCAAAGATTGTTGTGGATGAAGGGCAGAAAAAAATATAAGAACCAGAGAATGAGAAGGAGTGCTTTGAAACACTGTGTACCAAACATGAAATGGCTGTGGAAACCATTCATTACCTCATAGCAGCTCTCATTACCTGTGTAAAACCTGTACAATATCAAGCCCATCAACACTTTGTCATGAACCATGAAAAATCACAAAATAGATCAACATGAAGGAAAGACTAATAGGAAAGGAGAAGGGATTCAATGGAAGGTGACTAGAGAGGAGAAAAAAAAGGTAGTGGAAGGAGATTATGATCCAAATACACTATGTTTGAGCTGGAGAGGTGGGTTAGTCTAAGGACTTAGGTTCTATCCCCCAGAACCCACGTAAGCTGGATGTACAAGTGGGGCACACATCTGGAGTTCATTTGCAGTGGTTAGAGAAGCTGGTGTGTCCATTTGCTCTCTTTCTCCCTCCCTCCCTCCTTCTTCTCTCTCTCTCTCAAATAAATAAATAACCAAAATAAAATTAAAAACAAAATTGTTTACATGTATCAAAAGCCAGAGATTACAGCTGACACAGAGGAGACTCAAAACTCAACAAAGCAGGTCCTACCTTCTGCCTCAATAGTACCATGACAGTGGGCCTGAGGGTAAGTTTTTTGGCTCTCATAATAGATCCTGGACATTGAGGGCTCCCCTTCCCCAGCTCTTAAATCTTAACTGTTTTCATTATCACCCAGTTCAACCCGTTTGGCACAAGAAGGTTGGTTAGGGTGATTATGAGATAGAAACTTTATATGCATCAGCACTCTTGCCCTTTTGTTCCTTTCCCAACCCTGGGTGCTTTATAGAAGTCTCATTCACAGTTGTCTTAGATCCTAAGAGCCATAGTAATAAAATGGCTGAGGACACAGCCAGTAGTTCAGTGGGAATTGGCACCTCCTCTCCTGCCTTCTGTGTGTACACCTGGTCATCGCCCCTCTGAAAAGATCATTAATGTAATTATTTTTTCCTTTTCTTTTGGTTTTTCAAGGTAGGGTCTCACTGTAGCCCAGACTGACCTGGAATTCATTCTGCATTCTCAGGGTGGCTTCGAACTCATAGCGATCCTCCTACCTCTGCCCCCTGAGTGCTGGGATTAAAGGCATGTGCCACCGCGCCCAGCTCATTAGTGTAATTTGCATTTTGTGTGGTTGTTATATTATGTGTATGTTTGTTAAGAATGTCTGAGGAGTATGAGACTTAGAGCAGCACAGGAATATGGAGAAAGGACTTCTTCACTGAAATCAAGGCCTCCTGAAATGAACCATGGGAGAAAGGCCATCGGGCAAGTTTTCAAGTCACGTGACGGAGGGTAAAGATGGCCAGAGGATGCTCTGTGTTTTGGAACGGTCACACGGCACAATTCAGCACTTGAACCTGAAAAAAGAAAAACTGTAAAAGAAAAATAAAGAAAAACTGTGAGCCACCACCACCACAACAACTCAATAAAGCATGAAACAAGAGGCTGTTGAGAGCTCAGTGCTAAATAAGGCACCTCATGCACTGAAAGGCTCAAGGAACATGGACAAGGGGTCGGAAAGCATCTGAGAGACAAAGGGTGGGAAGGGTTACTTTGGGACGCTATTCCCTGGACATGAACGTGCTGGTGTTCTCATGCCCTGCAATAGCTGCCATTGCCCCCACAGGACCTGCCGAGCTCCGAGACCGCCAGCGTTCTGACAGAGAGGGCAGAGGAGGACAAATGCACGAGACCCCAAAAGAGAGACGGAAACTTAGAAAGAGGAGGGTCCTCCATGCGATTGTGGTGAGCAGGAGTACCACAGAAGGCAACAGGAAGGGAATGCGATCAAATTATTGTACGCTTATGTATTAAAATTACTATAAATATATTAAGATGAGTCCATAAAAATTCAAAAATTTGTACATGTGCCTTGTGCTATATGCATCTACTGGGCAGATTTGCCCCATACCATTTTGAGTGAGCACATGGGTGCTTCCCTACTACTTGTATGTGAAAGTACACATTTGTGGTATATTCCTTATTGTTCGAATACACATGCTGGCATATCAATTTCCTAGAAAGATTTTTCTCATATCATCCTAAGGTAAAAATGACCCCTGCCCTCCTCTCCACTGACAAAATACAAATTAGTAGATTCTAGACAGAAGCAGACCTGCCACATCGATCACGTGAGATGAAAGGAAAATTAGTTTGACTCACATGAAAGCTGAAGTTTGTCTTGGAAAACCAATGAGACATGTGGCATCTCCTTTTCCTCAATAAACAACATGGAGAATTGGACCCAAACAATGTGAGCAGACTTGGGACTTTGATTGCGGGTGGTGACACCATATGTTCACAGTGGTGTGATGTGTTCTTTTGCATCACAGACCATCTTTTCATCTCTGTGAGTTGTGTCATTGGGGAGAGACCAGCTGTACTCACAACTTAAATCTGCAGGAACAGAGACTGTAAGGACAACAGGTGCCTTGGGTTTTCCCTTAAGTCTCCCACCTCTTCCCAGGCCATTGAGAATCTGAGCCAGAGGGCACCCTCCTACCCTAGCTGTAGCCTCCGTGAGTTTTGTCTGTGAGTTTTCTTCCTTCTGTTCTCTGCAAGTAGCAGTGATCAAGAAGCCTTGCTGTGCAGTGGTTGGGGAGGAAAGAACTTGGCTCAACAACATCCGCAGCCCACTGCCAAATGCTAAATTGCACCGCCGTGGGCCAAGCCTGAGGACACCTGTTACAGGAAGACCTCTTAACAAGAGAAGGCATGCCAGTGATTCAACTCCGTGTCAGAGCCAATTACCAGAGTTAAGACAATCATGACGGTGGAGAGGAATGTTCCAAGGTGCCAAAGATGAGGTGCTCAGAAATGAGATACAAAATGTTCCAGAAAGTATAAATATCTTGAGTCTAGGAATCAGGAGTAGAAACTAAGACAGTATAGAACATAATAGTGTCTAAACACACAGGGGATGGTGGTGGGCTCAGGTTGTAGTAATATGCACTATAACACCAACCGCAGTACTATTTCCTTGAGCACTCAGCTGCCGCAGATTGTGTAGGCTCTTCAGTTGTATTGGAAACAAATGCCCTTTGCAATCGCTCTGCTGTGTTCTCCCTATTTGATACACAGAGCTTTGCATAGTTGACTAAGTTGCAGAGTGTGATGGTTCATCTCGGTTGTCTATGACTACTTGACAGGGCTTAGGATCACCAGGGAAACAAATCTCTTCTCTTGGGATGTCTGTGAAGGACTTTCTAGATTAGGTTACTTGAGATGGGATGACCCATTCTAAGCATAGGTGGCACCATACCACGGGGCTGGGGTCCTGGACTGCATAGAAAGGGGAGAGCAGCGAGCTGAGTGGCCGTATGCATCTCACTCCCTTCGTCGCTGCAGCTGTGATGTGAGCAGCTGTCTTGTGTTCCTGATGCCAAGCCTTCTTTCCACCACCATGTCCCCTCAAGCTGTGAGCTGGTGTAAGCCCTTCCTTTTGTGAAGCATTTGTTGTGGCAATGAGAAACCTCGCATACCCAGGATCACACATCCTGGATGAACGTGGACCCAGGATGCAAAGAGAAACCTGCCTGACTCCAAGCCCTCTGAAGTTTCTACCAGGCCCAAAGGCTGTGCCATAGACAGAGTTGATTTGTTATTTTTCACAACTGGGAGAACTTTTAGAACACTGTGATAAGTCATGTTTGCCTAAGCCACAGCTTATGAAAGGTTGATTGGACTTTGTCTATCATCCTAGATTAGTGGTTCTCAACAGAACCCCAGGGACAGTTGATAATTCTGTGGAAAATGTGTGTGTGTGTGTGTGTGTGTGTGTGTGTGTGTGTGTGTGTATGTGTTTGTGTCCAGGTGGAAATCAGTGGATAATCTCACAAATGAGAGGAGAATCTCATTCCTTGCTTTCTACCTTTTTTTGAGAAAGGGTCTCTCCTGTTGTTTTACCCCTGGAAATATCAGACTAACCAATATGCAGGTGTCAGGACTCTCCTGACTCCACCTTCCGTTGTTGTAGGTATGTGAGGGTTATAGACGTGCACTATTTACATCTGGCTGTCCTCGGGTTCTGTGAATCTGAACTCCAGTTGTCAGGTTAGTGCAGCAAGCACTTGACCACGGAGCCGTTTCCCCAGCTCCTGTGGAAAGTTTTGATTATGGAGCAAGAGTTGTGGGGTACCTCAAGTCCCATGGGAGTGGTGGCTGGTGGTGAGGGGCTGCTAAACTTTCTTCCAGGAACAGAACAACCCAGCACACAGAGAATCCAGTCCCAAATGCCAACAATGCCAATACTGAGAAAATGCTCTATAGGAAAGGGATGGGCATCTATCAGTTACCCTGTTTCGACCTATCCCATCCAGACTACCCCTAAGATGTTTGGCCGTTCGTTCATTCAACATACATTTAGTGCCTATGAACCAAGAGGCAAATGGCAGCTTAAGTTCTTTAGTCACAAAATATTAAAATGTTTTGATGTGATTTAGTATTTGTACAAAGGTACACTTGACACTTATAAACTATGGGTCTATAAGATGTATAATGAAGGGAAATTCAGTGAAATAGGTAGTACTCCAATATTTTTTTTTGAGAATTGAACACAATGTTCGGCACAACATGCATTAAAAAAATAAGAAAGAAGATAAAATAATGTTTGTATATATCAGTTACCAAATTTTGTTTGATGTTAAGTCCATACTTAGTCTACATAGTTCCACAGTAATATTATTTTTAGTGTAAGTGAGTTTTCTAAAATGCACACAAAAAATCTTTTCTATTACATTTGGGAGTTTGCTATACATGCATATGCAAAGAATATTGACTTCTACCTTTCAATTTATTTGTTGGTATTGAAAATTGCATTTGTTGGAGTATGTGCTGTAAAGAATTATACACATTTGGTTATAATTTAAACTGTGTTTGTTCTAGGAGTGAAAAGTGCTTGCCTATTTTGTATCTATTAGCCTGTTGACTAAGGCTTCCCAAAGCTTGCTGCTATTAACAAAGTCTATCTGTGAGAACTGAAGAGGAACATTATGCAAGTCTTCCCATTTTTATTGTCTCATGCAAAAAAAAAAATAACAACAAAAAAAAACCTTGAAATATGTAAGCAACTCAAAGAGATTAATTTGGTGAGACATCTCATAGTACCAGGAATCCAATACTTAGAAAATGATTCTAATGCTCTTCTTAACCACAGGAGCTGACAGGAGAGACAATGCTGAAAGGAATAATCACCCCAATAATTAAAACTCCAACGGTCACAGTGAAAAAGAGGCAGCATCATAATAACAGGCAGAACAGGGAACACAGCCCAGCCCATGAGGTCAGGGGAAGCTTTGGACACAGTGACATTTGAGTTGAGGAGTCGTAGAAGTACAGAGAGAGAGGTACAGGGCACCTGTGCAAAAGCCTTGGGTAGGAGGCAGTCGAGTGGATGCTGCGCCTGGAGCTAAGCGGCTGTAGACAAACGCCGTAGGTGATGGAGTCAGAAGGACAGGCAGGCACTGCGGATTGTGGGTCCTGGTGGTTTACAGGACCAAGGGTACCTAGTATTCGTCTTGTGGTCATTGCGGAAGAACTAAGTTGCCACACATGAAGGAGGTAAGGGGAGAGGTGCCTTTGTGAAGCTCCCTACAGCCCCTGGGTGGCGGGAGAATCCCTGTGGGAGCAGATGAAAAGTAAAGTGGTTAGCCGAGAGGTAACTGTCAAGTACGGAACTGATATCAGGTAGTGACGGTGACAGTGGAGGAGGGTTCAAAGTTGGGCGGGCATAGTACTAAGCACTTGGTACTGGGCTTGGTCATCATGCCTCTTTTGCTGGGGTCAGTAAACAATGTGTCTGACATGGCAGAAGTTCTGTGATGCACCCATACTGTCTCTGGTGGAAAGGCAAAAGAGAGACCATTTCTGACTCCCTGGGATGGATGGCATATCTTATTGGCAGCTGTCTAAGATGACCTTTAATACACATTAAACAATATTCAGATCTGAAAGAAGAGGTGAAGATTGAAACACCTGAATATTTTTTAACTCAAGAAATTCAAGCCCAGCCAAATCCTATTCACAATGCTAGCTTCTCTACACCCTTTCCTTCTGTGTCAATAATGACATTTAAATCAGAAAGGAGAAATCCAGTAAAACCTCGGCAACCCACCCCCCACAACCATGAGCACACTGGTCAACCCAGGCTCAGCTGGCTGTCTCAACTGCCAGTTTGTCCAGGGACAGCTTCTGCACGGAGTCTGTGAGGGATATGTTGCCAAGATCGGTGACTGAGAGCTGACTTACTTGCGTTTATACTTTCTAGACAAGACCTATCACAGGGCCAATAAAGAACTGACAGGTGCAGAAGCCCTAATTGTGAAGAGGAAGGAGAAGGGAGGAAGAGATGACCTCCAAAAGTTAAGTAAAAAGCTAGGGGAGAGCCAGGGGAGATGAGAAACACAATCAACTTTGAAGAAGACAACATCTCCACTTGAGCCCAAGTAAGGGACAGTTCCTCTCCAAAGGGCAGTCTCAGGGATCTCTCAGAGACCTCTGGAGTCAGCCCTAGATGCAAATTCCTGCTGTTTAGGAAGAAAGCTCCAGAAAAGCCACTCCTCCTTTCAAAACCTCAGTTTCTCTTGAAAATGTGGAGACCATATTATCTACATTGGATGCCTGTGGGGATGAAGCAATGTGGCCACAAGTGTTGGGAAACCATTGGCTTGACTCCATGTCTGTTTGGCCAGCAGCTGGTCATGACAAAAAAAAAAAAGTCCAGATGAAAACCTAGCTCGAGGCTTTTTCTTCTTTTCCTTTCCCTGTATTCTTTTGAAGCAAAACTAGATGGGTCCCCAAAAGTAGTCTTGGGTTCTGTCATCAGCTGCTTTCATCAGTTGGTCCAAGGCCCAAATTGAAGGGGCTGAGGCAGACATTCCAGTGAAACTCTGGTGTCGCGCACTCCTCTCTCTGAGTCAGGTGGTGAGGTCACGGGGTGAGTCACATGCACACGGAGTTGTTGGGGGATTTTAAACATCATTCCACTTGTTATTTCATCTGCTAAAGTTAGGGTTTTGCCTGCAATTTTTAGAGTGACAATACTGGACTCTCTTCCAAAAGCCATAAAGATGGCCTCTCAAATTTAGGGGAAAAAATGCTGAAATTGTTGGAAAGTTTTATTAAGCTGTTTAGAATTTAAAACAGCAGCTACAGCAGTTAAGAAATAAACAGGCTTTCAGGATGTTTTCCAGTTTCCTCATGAAGCAGTAACTCAAACCTTGTCACACTTGGGAAAGGAGATGAATCGAGTGTCTAAACATCCTAAGTGTCTTTAAGGAAAAATACTTCTGTCTCTGGAACAGCGAGTCCAGCACTAAACCACATGGGTCTTTGGTGGCTTGTTTGACAGCATCTTACATCTAAGAAATACCTTGTAAGTCACCTCTCAGCCTTCTCACCATGTCAGTAAACATGTTCTTTGTAAAGGACTCCCCCCCTCTGCCCCCGCCAGCTTCTTTGTGTAAAATTTTCAAGTCTAATCATAGACATTACAAGAACACTCTGGTCTGTGTTTCATTCTCAGCCTTCATTTCTGTCTGCATCTGTCCTGACCCAGATCCACTTAGCTTGAATGTTTTATGGAGGTGTCATTGCATTGGGTCTGATTGAAAACCACTTCAACATGTCACCTGTATTCCCTTTCTGGTGGCTGAAGCTGAAGGCTCCAGATTCACACTCATAAACAGGTCTTCCTGGTATCAGCACCTATCCCAGGGCTGACCAGGAGCCACTTCATTGGAAAGATGCTCCTATCATAGGATATCCCAAAGGAGGTAGGAAATCATTGTCCAGAATCTAAAGGCCAAATATTAGAAGGAAAGATGCTCCTAGCACCCCTAATGTTCAGGAACTTACCAAAAATAGGTGGGATCTGTGTTTTAAGAACTGGAGACAAAGACCAACTACCTATCTATTATCTATCTATCTATCTATCTATCTATCTATCTATCTATCTATCTATCATCTATCTAGTTACCAACATTGAAGTTATGCTGCTGGATGAACAAATGTTTAAATGGTTAGCTAGAGTGATCTATGATCTAAAACCCTTACTTTGAATTTTGGCCTGTGAGTAAGCAGGCGTGTGTATGTTTATGAGTGTGGGAACGTGCATGCCTGGGGGCACATGAGGAGGTCAGAGAAGAACCTTGAGAGTCCATATTGTTTGAGGCAGGATCTTCCATTGTCCCTCACTCTATTCCCTGGGCTAACTGGTCTCCCTTCTCCCTGTATGTGTGCTGGGATTACAAATACCTGCTACTGCATGGAGCTTTTCTTGTGTGGGTGTGGAGTTCTGAACTCAGGTATTCATTCATGTTTGTGCAACAAGTACTTTATACACCAAGTCATTTCCCAGACTTAACACCTATCTTTTACCAATACAGCACACCTCAATATTCTCCTTAACGTTTAGGAGAAGGATGAATTTGCTTAACTCAAACACCATGCCTTGTCTAATCTTCTGACCTTATTCAAAGTTCACTAGCTGTCACACTAAATCCCAGCACCCAGGCCCCACATCTAATCAAGGATCATGTAACTTGTCCCTCTGATGATCTGTCGCCCTTTGTTCTGGAATCTAGAGCAGTCCTCGGCCCTTTGTCTTTTGTAATCTTGACACATTTGAAAAATAGAGACTGGTTATTTCATAGAATGTTCCTTAACTTGGGTTTGTCTGGGGTTTTCTCATAATTAGATTCAGACCATGCAATTCTGGCAGGAAAACCACATGGATGCTGTTGTGTCCTTCTTGGTGCATCTTATCACCAGGCACATGATGTCGAATTGTCCCATTTTTGGTGATGTTAACTTTAATTGCTACAGCAATGTGGTGTCTGCTGGTTTCTGCAGGATGAAGTAACTATTTTCCTTTTTGTAATTAATCTGTATCTTGTGAGGAGATACTTTTGAGACTGTGCAAATATCTTGTTACTCATTGTTCTTTCACCCACTCCTTGTAGCCTTCACTGATGACCCTTGTCTGAAACAATTCCTTCTCTTGTGGTTGCCAATGTGCGATTTTCTCCTTCTATCTCACTTTCAAGTTTTATTAGTTGGAATCCTGACGTGTCTTTTCCATCTATGTTTTCATTGTCTAGGTTAAATCTGGCCCAAAGAAGATTCAATGTGGAGTTCATTGTTTAATGTAGTTACTTTCTTAATGTGATTATTAAAACATTAGAAGTGAGGACATTGTTCTAAAGAAGAAAACATGGAGACATATTAGAATGTGCCATCCAATAAAAGAGTAAATGGTTTGTAATTTAAATAGGTCTTTATTTGCTTTTTATTATTTATTTATTTATTTTTACCAACAGACCCAGTTATTCCCTTACTAGGCATTTACCCTAAAAGCTCCATGCCTCAGTTCAGAGAGATTTGCTCAATCATGATTATAACTGCTCAATTCATAATAGTTAAGAGCTGGAATCAACCCACATGTCCATCATTAGAGGAATGGATAACCAAGATGTGGTATACTAAATTGGTCTTTAAAAATTAGCACAAGCAAAGACATTGTGCAAAAGTCATCAGAATCAAGAAACTGTGGTCCAATACTCCCCATTTCAGGAAAGAAAGAAAGAAAGAAAGAAAGAAAGAAAGAAAGAAAGAAAGAAAGAAAGAAAGAAAGGAAGAAAGAAAGAAAGAAAGAAAGAAAGAAAGAAAGAAAGAAAGGAAGGAAGAAAGAAGAAAAAGAAAGGCTAAAAGCTTTCACATCAACCCTTCCATTTCCCCCCCCCCCCCCACTGGGAGAGTGTCAGCTTTCTCAGCAACAAGAGAACTGAGTCATACCTGGCACCATTCTCTGATTCTGGGTCAGCAAATTGCCCAGATGAAACTTCCCATGGCACAGTTAAGGAAAGGTGGACAATTTTCACAGGGAGTCCCTCTTATTCTCTTTCATTTCTTGCATTTCCCCATAACCCATATACAATGGAATTGATCTTCTTCCTGCTCTTATTTATTTGGACTGTCAGGAGATGGCGTATATTATCAAATTCAGATGAAGGGTTAACACCATCATGTAGATAGAATGTACTGGAGTCCTGCAGACACCTTCTTTGTCTTTCTCTTTGTTCTCAAGCTCTTTGGGCAGTGTTTCCCTGTCCTCAACTTGACCCCTAGCTGATGACCCCATGACTCAGCCAAATACTGCCCAGGCCTTTACCTTCACTCCTCTGGGGTTTTGCATCTGGGCAAGTGGCTCTCTTTGCTGGCCAACCTCTGATCCTTCTTCCTGGAATCCTGCACTGCCACATCTGTCAGCTTGAGGTCTCTGACCCCATCTGGCTTCTTCCTGGGCCACTGGCCCTCACCCAAGGACAGTCAGAACTCGTGAGTTAATGAACTAGGGTCACATTGCTTCCCTGTCTATCCTAAATTAACAGGGGAAAAATAAAACCATCTTCTTTTTGGTTCTCAAAAGGAAGTCAGGACATCTCAAAAACAATTTCCACTATGAAGAGAAGATCAAACAGACACCAATGTTCAAAAATAGTTGAAAGAGGGTGGGAGAGGTGGCTCAGCTGTAAAGACATTCGCCTGCAAAGCCTTAGGGCCCAGGTTTGATTACCAAGTAGCCACATAAGCCAGATGCACAAGGTGGCTCATGCATCTGGAGATTATTTGCAGTGGCTGGAAAAATGGTGCCCCATTTTCTCAATCTCTCACTCCAACAAATAAATAAAATACAAAAATATAGTTTAAAGAGACCCCAGGTTTTGTATCAAAGCTAATGTTGGGCCTGTTATAATATCTGGCCAAACATGACAGCTAGCACACACAGTACTAATTATTCCATCATCAATCCATTTTTTCCTTTCGTGGAAAACCCTTGGCAAGGTGACATCTGTTTTTGAGTTTTGAGTGCTTTTTGTCCTGGTGTAGGAAAGGAACTCTGATATAATCCCAGAATTTCAGAGAAATTCTAACTCAGTAATGATTAAGCCTACACCTGGGGTATTCACACAGAAATCTCCCAAGTCTCACACGAAGTGTGGAATGAAGTAGGTAGTGCAGCGAACACAGACTTGAACTTTCTCAGAAGAGTCCTTACCCACATTTCGGTAAATCCCCAAATTTCCAGTAGTTAGGGAACCAAACCAAGTCTACAGATTTCCAACTGAAAAGGCAGAAGATAAAATTATATGCAAATGGACAACTTTTCATCAGCAGTAGACACTTACAAAGCAGCTGAGAGGGGCTGGGAATGCAGCTCAGTTGGTGGAACATCTGCCTCACATGTGTGAGGTCCTGAGTTCAATTCCCAACACTTCAAAAAAACAAATGACACAAATTGTACCGTCAAGGGCCAAACAGAAATAATAAAAAAAAGGGGTATAGCTTAGTGGTGGAGGACTTACTTAGCTATTACCAGGTTCTGGAGTACAACTTCCAAGTACCAAAAAAAAAGGTCAATCAATCAGTTAACCAAACCTCACAGATAAATATCAGCCAAGGCAAAGTGCCTAGTATCTATACAGCATGTTTCTTCCTATACTGTTAGAAGGACTCAGGGAATCTTACAGGTTATGATGCATAAAATCCTGAGCTTAACTCTTAAAGTCTGAGAGAAAGATGAGATAATACTGTGGGAGCAGTGACAGGATGGTTTATAGTTGTGTTGAGTAAACTTGCCATTGACTGTTTCAATTCTATTGAGAGAAATCAAACCATTAATAGAAATAAAACCTGTATGATTATCACAGTCAATGTGTATTTTCCATTATATGCAGAAACAAAAAAGTTACAATCATGGATTAGACTTACTAACTTTGAGACTGAGGTCAAAGTTCTTCATGGCTGACATTACCTCCTCTGTAAGGAACATAACATCATAGCATTGTGATCAGGATTATATAAAAAGGAAAATATCACATGTGGGCCCGGCCTGGCCCTGTGAAGAGTATCCTATTTCATTATATTTTTCCCACTGTTCATCCTACAGTAGGCAGAGTTCTAATAATGGCTCCCAAGTTGCCATACTAAAGTCTGGAGCTTAGAAGTACTACTGTACAGTTAGATTATGTATAAGGCATGGTTAGCTTTATCTGCATGAGCTCTTTTATTTATTTATTTATTTATTTATTTATTTATTTATTTATTTGAGAGCGACAGACACAGAGAGAAAGACAGAGAGAGAGAGAGAGAGAGAGAGAGAGAATGGGCACGCCAAGGCTTCCAGCCTCTGCAAACGAACTCCAGACGTGTGCGCCCCCTTGTGCATCTGGCTAATGTGGGACCTGGGGAACTGAGCCTCAAACCAGGGTCCTTAGGCTTCACAGGCAAGCGCTTAACCACTAAGCCATCTCTCCATCCCTGCATGAGCTCTTTCAATAAGAAAAGAAGGAATTGTTTCCAGCTGGTATCAGAACATGCAAGAAGAAGATGTCAGAGAGATGTCCATCCTTAGGTATGTTTGTTGGTTTTTTTTTTCTTACATAGGACCTCTCTAGAGTTATCCAGACTGGCTTTGATATCACTATGTAGTCCTGACAGTCCTCGAAGTTTTCCTTCTCCTGCCTCAGTGTTCAGAGTAACTGAGGTTATAGGCCTCGCCACCAGGCCTCATGATCTGGGTGTGATGCCAACTTTGAAGACACAATGAGAAATGAGGGATCAAGTGGCTCCCCTCTGACATCTGGTAAAGAAGTGGAGATCTCAGTTCTCCAGGTACCAGGAACTGGCTTCCCTAACAACTTGAAGTAGTGCTTAGAACTAGCATCTGTCTAGAACATTCCAAGTAAGCTCTTCCCTTGACTGGAGCCTTGAGTGATGCAGAACTGAGGAACTAGTGCAGCCCGCGTGCCCTTCCGAACTCACAGGAAAGAGTAATAAAATAGCTCTTGTTTTCAGCTATTGAAGCTTGTGGCAATTTGTTCTGCAATAGTAGAAAACAAATAAACATTCTCCCTCTTTTTTCTATTAATAAATTCTTATTCTTGGCACAGTATGTGCTGAGAACTGCTTTAGCCACTCTGCAAAAAATAATGATATTTAATTCCACAAACATCCTTAAAAAGCAAATTTTCAAGTGTCCATTTTCACAAGGATGAGCACATGGTTTTAAAGCTTGGAAAGCGTCTGGACTCTAACTGAAACCCGCCTGCTCTCCACCATGCTCTTTTTCCTACAGGCTTTGGACTATCCTCTGTCCATAGGGATGAGGAGAAAAGGGGAAGAGGGAGGGACATGGGTCCTGAGGCTGTCATGATTTTGTGCTGAGTAAAATTGTGAAACATTGGCTAGGTAGGTTCCTTGAAGATTTTTCTTTTTCTGGGTGTAGTGGCACACACCTTTTGATTTCTTTATTTATTTGAGAGAGAGAGAGAGAGAGAGAGAGAGAGAGAGAGAGAGAGAAAGAGAGAATGGGCATGCCAGGGCTTCCAGCCACTGCAAGTGAACTACAAACACATGATCCAACTTATGCATCTGGCTTATATGTGGCCTGGGGAATCGAACCTGGGTCCTTTGATGTTGCAGGCAAATGCCTTAACTGCTAAGCCATCTCTTCAGCCCTCCTTGAACATTTTTGAAAAATTCTATCAATGTCCACCATGCTACCTCTATTTTCCCAATTCCTCAGAATCAGCCTTTGCAGGCTCAGTCAGAAGTTCTGCCTTCCACTTTGAGCTATATAAGAAGAAACAGAGGATGCTGAGAGAAGCTCACCAGCATGACCTGCTTTTCCAGGCTCCCTCGTCTTTGTTCCGGATGTTGTTAGGCCAAGCCTTACTGGCACATGAGGCAGAAGAAAAAGCAACTTATTCTGGCCTTAGTGGAAGTGACTTCTTCTGTAGTGTTTTCTTTCTCTTTGCATGTGTGTTCAGCATGTGTGATGTGGTGTGTGTGGTAAAGGGTGTGGTGTGATGAGTGTGTGTGCTATTCCATATGTGTGTGATATATTCACCCCGTGCACACGCACACAGAGGTTAGAGGAAAGTATCAGGTGTCCTCCTCTATCCCTTTTCTGCTTGCTTCTATTGAGCCAAAGTCTCTGAACCCAAACTGCCATGTTTGGTCAGACTGGCTGACAAGCAAGCCCCTGAATCTGACAGCCCACCCCGCCCCCAGAAATGGGATTACAAAAGTACGGTCATGCCTGGCTTTTCATGTGGAGCTGAGGGTAAAACTCAGGTTTTCTCAGGCCCTTTCAGGTCTTCATGGTTGTTTGGCAAGCAGTTTTAATCACTGAGCCATTTCTCAGTCCTGATTATTTTCAAATTTGCTTGGTTGTTTATCTCATTTTTGTTCATCCAGTGATAACTCTAAATGATTATCTAATTTAACTTTGAGCAAAGAGATAATTATTTTATTTTCAAATAAGCCAGTGCTTAAGCTGTAAACAATAACCATCATAACACATTTATAGTTAATTTTTTAAATTTATTTTTATTTAATTATTAGAGACATAGAGAGAGGGAAGGAGGGAGGGAGAGAGAAAATGGGTATATCAGGTCCTCTGACCACTGTAAATGAACACCAGATGCATATACCACCATGTGTATCTGGCTTACATAGGACCTGAAGAATCAAACCTGGGTCCTTATGCTTCCCAGGCAAGGGCCTTAATTGCTAGGCCATATCTCCAGCCCTAGTTTAATTTTTAATATACTCTCAACTACTTCAATATTTTTCAAAAAAAAAATAACCATTAGTAAAATAGGGGAAAAAAGGCATAGGGCCATTTTCCCCCTTTTGTCCCAAGCTCACTAATCAATACAACAGATTTATTTAAAAGCATATTTGGGTTCTTTGTGGCTGTTTATGTTAATTTTGATTGCTGAAATAATATTGTATTACATTGGTATTTTACATTGATGACAGAGTTACCAAGACTCTTGCCCTTAAATTTTAGGGCTGAGTAGCTCCATTCCAGTATTCCAGTTTTGGCCTTTATGCAGAGCAAATGTTCTACTTTTCCCACAATGCCTAGACTCTTTAGATTTTTCTCTACCTGGAAGAAAACCCTAGCATGGATTATTTCTCCAGATTTCATCATTTCAAAAAGTGTATCAGGACTGAAAAGATTGCTTAGTAGTTAAGGAACTTGCCTACAAAGACAAAGAACCCATGTTTGATTCCCCAGGACCCACTTAAGCCAACTGCAAAGTTGGCACATGCATCTGGAGTTCATTTGCAATAGCTAGAGGCCTTGGTATGCCCATATTCTCTCTCTCTCTCTCTCTTTCCCTCAAAGAAATAAATAAAAATACAGGGTTTTTTAAAAAGGGTATCAGTCACTTTAGGTTGTCCTTGGCTACAACAGGAAAACACAGGGTTTTATACTACACACCTTTCATTTAAAAAGACACATTTTGCTAAGATTTTGATTACAAAAACATGTCAATATCTGTGACATTAGCCTTAAATGTTCTAGACATTATCCTTAAATGTTCTAAACATCATATTTAGTGGCAACTAGAAGATCACTGGAGATAAAGCTACATACTGAACAAAGAAAGCCCTGGTGAAAGGAGAAGGGAGGCATAAAAATTTCCACACTGGAAAAATGTTAATTATTTGATTAACAGAGTCCATATTGTTTTGATAATAATAGAAAAAGTACTACTGCAAATATATTCTAGATCACATCTTTTAAAAACAATTTTATTTATTTATTTGCACGCAGAGACAGAGGGAAGAAAGAGAGAAGGAGAGACAGAGAGAGAGAAAGAGAATGGGTGTCAGGTTCTCTAGACACTACAAACAAAATCCCACTGTATGTGCTACGTTGTGCATTTGGTTTTAAGTGGGTACTGGTGAATTGAACCAGGGTCCTTAGGCTTTGCAGGCAAGCGCCATAGCTGTCTCTTCATCCCTAAATCACATTTCTTTTTAAATCACATTTAATTTCCCTACATTTCCATTTGTTTTAATTTTTAAAAAATGTAAAAGAAAAAAAAAAGAACAGAAAAGGAGGTATCTTATTGAACAAGTGAGCGGTCCATTCCGGGCGAAGATCAGATGATGTCCTCATGCCATTTGTATAAAAGAAGGATTTCATCACAGCTCAAGCAGACAGATGAGGTGCTGAGGGGAGACAGTCATGGGCTCACGTCTGTGCTGGAGCGTTAGCTTCCCAGACAGAAAAGACACTGTCGCAACAGAGTCACTGGGGCATGTTCAGTTTTCAAGTGGCAACCTAATTTTTAGAAGAACATACCCACTGAGAGTGGTAATTCCAATGTAATGGATAGTGTTACTCTTCTATTCAAGTTATAAACCTGTTTGTGGATTCTGTTGCTTATGAGGCATGAAGGTAAATAGTAAATATGGTGCTTTAAGCTTATGTACATTGATGTTATATTAAAAAAAATTTATATCAACACTGGCATTTTCCTCTATTAAAAAAAAATAGTATTACCCAATTTTCAAAGCCTAGAACTCTAAGGGTCCCAGCTATCTAGGGAATCGTTAGAAAGCAAAAAGAAGTCACTGCTTAATACCCTTCATACAATACCTCCTATCTATGACAAAGGTGATGTTTGGGATCCCAGAGCCTCCTAACTTCAAAGCCTGTCTGAACAACTCGGATTCTGCTCATGAAATATTACATTACAGCAAAGTTAGAACCAGCTCTTGCTTCCTCTTCACACAAGCAGCCTAATGAGATTGTTAGCAACGTTGTGAGAACCTGTTAGAATCCCTACATCTTCGAGAGAAGGTGTGTATGTGTGGGTGGGCAAGCCCACACACGGATGAGGTGCGTGCAGAATTGTCACTGTAGTTGCACTTCTAAATCCTGGGAGCTGTGAATTTGGCTGGGTAGGGTCTGGGCTTCTAGCCAGCAGCCAACTTGTCCAGGTAGATAACACACTAATTAGGGGAACTGCAAACCAATTAGCACTTGGGCTCCAAGGGCTGATGCATCTTAGAGACTTTTTCATTGAGTGTTTTGCGATGAGAAAGAGCCCTACACCATCCAGATTTTTATCATATAGATGGGGCATCAGATCTGTCCTGGAAACAGGGTGCTTAGTAAGTACAAGGTGTGTTGTTAATTTTCCAGGGGCGTTTTCAATGTTAGTACCTTGACATTCATTCCTTCATAATAAGGTGACAATTCTCCCTTTACATAGTGTAACATATTCTGGGAAAGGTAACAATTCTCCCATGAGATGTATGTAACATGTTCTGGTAAAGTTGAACAAGTCCAAATCCTCTGTGGTGATAAGAGGCTAAAACAAAACAAAATACCGGGAAGACAGAAGCCTCTCGTTGAACACCCCCACATACACACACCCTAGTCACCCGAGTTCCAGGTTCAAGATCAGGTTCCACTTACTTTCCTTAGATGCCTTCTGGACCGAACCTTCTGGGTGTCCCTGAGAGCTCTGCCTCTTCTTACCTTCTTGGATCCCCAGATGCTCGTCCTCACACGTTTTCTGCTCTATTGATCTCTGCTGGTACTGTGGCCGCGGAGGAGAAGGTGGCCTGGGGACCAGAGGAGAGCTTCCCAGAGGAAGACCTTCTGCTTGTTATTTTCATTCATTCTTCAGATGCTATTTGTGCTCCTGACGAAAATTGCTTACTTTGGAATGGTAACGAGGAGGAAAATTGTTTCTCTCTTGTGTTTGTAATAGAAAGTATGCTACGTTCTTAGCATGCAACACTCTGTGAGTGCCAATAATAATTTGCCAAAAAAAAAAAAAATCAACGTATTAGATTCTGGAGTCCTTATCACTAGTCTTGTTTATAGAAATGAATGTGAGACAACAGATTCTTGTAACATGAATCACCTCCAGATGCCCAATTCTGTTTCTCTTCTCTCTCTCTCTCTCTCTCTCTGAGAAAGATATATATATAACCATCACCTAACTGCCATTCTAGTCCAAGCCTAACTCCGTCAACAGATAATGAAAAGCGATTTGTTAGTTAAGTCCTCTTTGATATTATACTTCTGATGGAACTCAGGACTGTATTTCCTTAGTTTATGTTTGTATACAAGATTGTGTCAGTGATACCTCCTTTATTTCAAAAGGAAAGACAAACAATGTGTATAACTTTTATGTTAATTCTCATCCTCTGATATTAACAGCCTCTTTATAGTAACCCCCCCCCCCACCATATCCCGCACTCTGGAGATGTGAGCAGGGTTGGGGTCAGTCTTATTGTCTGAGAACACAGGAAGCTCTCAAGATAGAATTGACTCCAGCTATCTTCTAGCTCATGTGCCAGTCAATTTATAGTCAGTCTTTGGAACATTGACTTGGAAAAGGTTCTGTGGTATTCTCTAAGTCATCCAAAAATGATTCAGAAAGCTGCTCAGTGAAACTGTTGGGAAGGCAGGATTTGGAGACAGTGATAGTTTTGATCTTTGTCATGCAGATGAGAACACATCAACACACAAAAGACAGACTTGGGGCTGAAGAGACAGCTCAGTAGGTGACAGTGCTTACTAAGCAAGCCTGAGGACCTGAGTCCAATCCCTAGCACTCACATGCCTATAACCTCAGGCTAAGAGGGATGGAGACAGGAGGCTCCCTGGGGTGCCTTGATGACCACCCAGATTACCTGAAAACAAATGGAGGGCTCTGTCTCATGGAAATAAGTAGGAGCCATGATGAGGAAGTCATCTGATGTCTTCCTCTGGCCTCCACATGCATGTGTATAGCCCACGTGTATCTGCACACATACATGCATACTGCACAGGCATACCACATACTTCACATACATATAACACAAATATTGATTATGCTGGCCCTTATTTTCCACCCTCACCTGCATCCACACTTACCCACAGACTCCACACAGTTCCCTCAGCCTTGATTTTGGACTTGGCCATTTGATTTGCCTTAGACAATGATATTCAGGTAGAAGTGACAGTTGTCTGATTAAGAGACAGGACTCAGGAATCAACTCTTTCTGCTTGCTCTATTCTGCCTCTAACATTGCCATGAGCTAACTGTACACCTTCTGGTCCATGGTTCCAGAAAGGGGCTCAGAAGTCAACAGAACTATATAACTAGGCATGGGACCACTAGGGTAATTGGTTACACAACAGTAGTTATCAATATAGTCCACCAACAAGATCCTTGCTTACAAAATGAAAGTGCGATCCTAAATGCAGGAGATGGTGATTTTCTCTGTTGAGCACCTGGGGACAGATGTCTGAGTTCTATGGGAAATTGACTGTAAGGAAACATTGCCAATAACGTGGCAAGAGGTGTTTCATTAATCAATCATAATAAAGATTCAGAACCTGCAAATGCCAGGCCAAGCGAGTTTTTAGCCCAACTTGCAGAATGTAATACTTATGGGTTTGTGTGTAAAGCTGTGGTGGTTTTAAAATATGTCTGTAAATTCTTGACACTTCTACCACTAAGAGGTGGGGTCTGATTCCCTTTACCCTGATTACACGCTGACCTTCAAAGTTAAAAAAAAATGACTTATTTCTAACAGATATTCCACAGTGCAATGGATCCGTGTGGCTTCTAAGGTGGGTTTATACAAAGCAAAGTGCCTTCCTCTTGTGTACATGGGCACCCACCCTCTTGCAGACCCAGTACCATTCCATGTGCATGTAGTTAACCAATTGTATAGAAAGACAATATAAAAAGGCTCCATTCTCAGCCCTCACTGAGGTCCCAGCCATCTAATAACATCAAATGCTGGATATGGGAATCAACAAGCAACCTTATCATTCCCGTCATCTGTGTTTGATTCCAAGAGGAAGCGAGATGTTCTTTCCACAGAGCCATTCTTGAACAAGAGGTTGGTGAGCAGAGTAAAACAGGATAACTGGAAGCAGCAAGGGCCTGTGGGGTTGCTTGTTACGCAGATGACCAGAACCAGGGCCCTTTTCCTCTTGAGGTCTAATATTTTCCTAGCAGAAAGACAGTTATACGGACTAGCAAGTTCTGTGACCGGACGGAGACGTCACTTTCCCAGGGCTTGGACAGGATCTGGCTCGGGAAGCGTTGGTGTGAACAAGTGATGCACCCACCACATGTACCATGCTTTGAGAGTTCCAAGAACGAACAGAGAAGCAGAAATAAATCACATGAAAAATACCATGGGGCGGCAGAGAAATCCATGCCTGCAAGAGCCCAAAGACACCGTGGGGGTAAGCATGCCAACAGGCCTGGGGAAGCATGTTTGTGCGTTAGACTTTCTTTCCAATACTGTCCCGTGGGGGCTGCTCGGAGATGCATGTGTCTGACCTGGTTTTCCTCCCAGGGTGGCCGTGGCCTGGAAAGCCAAGCTTGCACATTTGTTACTGCGCTCTGACTTCCCCAGACCCTCACATACATCATCCGTTTCAGTGCTCACATTAACACCTGCGAGGGAGGTATTATTACTCCCAGGTCTCACAGCCCGTAAATGGCAACTCTGCCAGGAAATCAAGTCCTGCCCACTGCCTCACCGTACTGCAGCTGCCCCAGACAATTAAATCTTTTTTTTTTTTTTTTTCTAAATGGAGGAATATAGGAAGGGTCTCAAATTAAGCCCGGGGTGAATTCTGAACCTCACTCCAAACGTCTACTGATTTATCTATCCAGTAAGTTCAGAGTTCTGCCTGGTAAAATCTCATTAATTCTATCTCTATGAAAGCAGGATTTCAGGTAGGAACTACATATAACTTTCTCTTCTTAATCACTCAGCCACACTCAGTTTGGCCCACTGGCCCCAAGGTCTCGTGTCAAGACCATGATCTCTAAGGCAGTTCCACCACCTGCCTTGGTTTTGTGTGGGTCGTTTCCCCATCTGCCTGTGGAACAGGCTACCAATGGGTACATAAGGTCATCCCAGCCTGATCCCAGGGCATCTTAGCAGTGTGCACCCAGACTGGAGTGGAGACCTCTGATTTCTATTGGCTGGCCTTACTTGTCTGGCTATAGAGAAAGGTTAGAGGTTCACAGACACCATGATATTAACTATACATTAGCTATGTGAGCTCCAGGTTCCTGCCAAGCAGCAGCTGCCAATCAAAATGAGGACACAGCCAGCCCGGATCTAGCCACTACGTTCTCAGAGACAACAGAGAACAGCTCAGCAGGGTCTGTTAACTAAACAACCACCGTCATCTGAGTGGAGTCGTAGCTCGCAAACATCGCTGAACTTATGGACAGCTGCTTGCACAGCCCCTCCCCCACCCACCACCAGCCATCCACTGTGTTTTCCATGTTTTCCTTCTTCAGCTGAAGTGGAGACATTTGAAATTGATCATGCAAGGCAGACAGAAACACTCTCCTCCTCAGCTGTTTGGAGTGAGAAGTACAGGGAACTTGGCCAACATAGAGCAACCTTTGAAAATGTATGTACAGTTTGCTCCAGCAATTAGATGGTCAGTAACTTAATCTGAGTCTGTGTGTAGCAACACACCTATAAGAAGGTGTATTAGAGCTTTGCTCCCAGTGACAATGTAGAAAAAACTGCCTGAATTCCCATCAAAGTTTGTTTCATCAGTGTGAAGGGAAACATCCAGACTCCGTAGAGAATAAAGTAAACTTTTATAAACTTTGTAAGATATATTTTTGAGGAAAAATAAAGGAACAAGCAAGCGGAATTAAGGATGGCATGATTCAGAAAAGCGTGTGAAAGGAAACAGAAAGGACACACACAAGCAATGCATGGGAAATGTCGGAAAGACAAAACAAATAGTGTTACTAATTGTTGGCTATGTGACCTTGGATGATACATAACCCTGTTATTTTCTCCCTCCCCTACCAGTATACAGGAATGATCCTAATAATGGTGGTATCTTACAGCCTGTTTATAATTAAACCATGCACCTGAAGCGAACAGACCTTGCCCAGTGCACAGCAAGCAATATCAAAACATGCCCTTGACATTGTCTGTGGTCAGATGTTCTTCTCAAGTGATCATGCATATGTTCAAAGGTAAATATGCAAGGAATATTGAGATAGTATTAATATGAGTTGGAGTTTTATCATCTGTTTTGCTTTGGGGAAACAATCATTTTTATGGTAAGAGAATTAGTTATTCAATTTATAGTCATTTAAGTTCTGTATATGGTTTTTCAAGAGCACACTAAACAAGGTATTTAGAAGCCTTTCCTTCCGGGTGGTTAGTAGATATTTTAGGAGTAATTAATATAAAGTCCACAAAATTCATAATGACATCCATTCTACTTCTATTCATGGCATACTACAGAAGGTTCTAGCAATGCAGAGACCTCCCACCTACTTCTTTCTAGTTAATGTTCTCCATATAGAGGACTCTGAGCTTTAACACGATAATTACATTATCCTATCCTGCAGCTTCATATACATAAACTCAGCCTGGTGTCTTTGTGTCTGGCTCCTTTTGCTTAGCAAGCCTGTGACTTGTGTCTATGTTGTTGTATGATCCAGTATTCCATGGTATTCTTTGCAAAGATTTTATCTGCTCCACTGATGGACGTTTAGGTTACTTCTGGTTGGTGGTTGAGTTAACCAATCTTGAGCATTTTAAAAAATATTTTATTTATTTATTTATGAGAATGAGAGAGAGAGAGGGAGAATGGGCATGCCAGAGCCTTCAGCCACTGCAAAGGAACTCCAGACGCATGTGCCACCTTATGAATCTGGCTTACATGGGTCCTGGGGAATCAAACCTGGGTCCTTTGTGGCTTCATAGGCAAATGCCTTAACTGCTAAGCCATATCTCCAGCCCATTCTTGAGCATTTTTGTATGCATGTTTGGCTGCATATATAGCACCCCTCTCTCTTGAGGAGTGAAAAATCCCTAGATCACAGTTTAGGTTCCTGTTTAATTTAGCACATATGGCCCACTGGTAGCGTTTCCTAAACCAAGTTACACCTAACCCTATCCCAAATCAGCGGTCTGTTCCCCTCAGCATTGCAGCTGGATGGGCAAATGTATGGGGCAAAATGCCCTTCAATACCTAGGGGAGCACTGAAACATTTCACCTGCAGAAGGAGGACCAAAAAGAGATGTCTGGGCTGAAGATACTCAGTTTCCAGGTTTCGGTTTCTACAGAGGAAAGTTTTTTCTAGCAGTTTGCTTTCAGGGATGCCCTTGGCCTTTGGGTACAACTCATCCCCTAGCAAGGCTAGGTTCCATATTTCTGAATGAGGCAGACAGAATAATTTATGACCAATAATATATTCTTCAGAATCTTCCCTGGTTATGGGGACAAATGCGGAAGCTAGAAACTCTCTCTGCCTCAGTGTACCTTGGTAATTAGAGGTGTGTGTCGCTCACTCTGTTTAACACTCATGGCTCTGTTCTTTGCTTTAGATGAGACCCATGAAATGCTTCATGGGTTAAAAGAAAGTGATTATTACCTCTTTCTTGCCATATATATATATATATATATATATATATATATATATATATATATGTAATTTTTAAATATTTTATTTATTTATTTGAGAGATAAGCCAAGAAAATGAGAGATAATAGGCATGCCAGGACCTCCAGCCACTGCAAATGAACTACTCCAGACAAATGTACCACCTTGTTCATATGGCTTATTGGGTCCTGGGGAATTGAACCTGAGTCCTCTGGTTTTGCAGGCAAGTGCCTTAACTGATAAGCCATCTCTCCAGCCATATTTTTGTTTATTTATTTTTATCAGAGAGAGCAAGAGATAGATAGAGTGAGGACTGGCAGGCCAGGGTCTCCAGACATTGCAATTGAATTCCAGACACATGAGCCACCTTCTGTGCATATGTGACCTTGCATGCTTGACATGAGTTGTGTGTCTGGCTTACATAGGATCTGGAGAGTTGATCATGAGTACTTAGCCTTCTCAGGTAAATGCCTTAATCGCTAAGCTATCTCTCCAGCTCCTCTCTTTCTTTTTGTAATATTTTATTTAATGCATTATTTATTTATTTATTTGAGACAGAGAGAGAAAGAGGGAGGGAGGGAGAGAGAGAGCAAGAGAGAGAGAGAGAGAGAGAGAGAGAGAGAGAGAGAGAGAGAGAGAGAGAGAATGGTGTGCCAGGAACTGTGGCCACTGCAAATGGACTTTAGACATATGTGTTACCATGTGCATCTGGCTGTCATAGGTCCTGAAGTTTTAACCTGGGTCCTTTGGCTTGGCAAGCAAGTACCTTAACCTCTAGGATATCTATGACTCCTATAACCTTTTTAAAATGTCACGTTGGCATGGCCTGTCATAAACACAGGGAAATACATTTTTGTTTATCTTATCCCTCCTGCACAATCCTCAAGACTTCATTCCTCCAACCATCTGTCCCTTTGCATTTTGTACAATACATGAGATTTGGAGCAATAGTGGTAAATACACCAACTTGGGAATCAAGGACCAGAGTGTGCATGTTCAAAACCCCAGTCTGACTGTTAAAAGCTTTGGGGTTTTCATCACATAATTGTACTGTGCCTATTTTTTTGGTGTGTGTGCATATAAATAAATATATAGAGAATAAACCCTATGTAGGAGTAGTGGTTTGAATGTGGAGAGCTCCCCACAGTTTCCTGTGCTTGTTATTAATGCTCTTACTCAGTGCCCGGTTGGTGGCGAGTGTGAGAGGTAGAACCTGGCTGGAGGAAGTGTGTCTTGGCAGGGATGGTGGGGGGTTGGGATATTATAGTCTAGTTCTGTTTTCAGAGCTGCCTAAGCTTGGGCTTGCCGCTTCCCCACTGCTGCTGAGAGGTGATGCTGTGAGCCAGCTCCCTACTCATCCCATGCTTTCCCCCTCGTCTGGAAACATCACCTCAAAACTGTAAGCTGGAAATAAGCCCTGTCCTTCCATCAGCTGCTTCTAATCAGGTGCTTTGTCCCAGCCAAGAGGAGGTAACTGCTAGGGTAAATGTCAGCAAATGTTACTATGTTACTTAAGATCCTTCAGGAGAGAGACATGAGCTTTTATTTTTTGGCCTTCCTCTCCTGAGGACATCTACTCTTGAAATACCACCCTTAACCATTTGTTTCCAAAACAGTCTTCAATTTTGAGATCAACTGGATACCAGCAATCTCTCATACCCAATTATACTTCTGTGGATTTTGCAAACACATCGTGTTCAGACTATACCTGTGTGTTTTTAAAAAAAAAAAATCTTGAAAGACGAAGATTTGTTATAGACTTGTAGAAATTGAAGTTCTTTCTATCAAAGGGCCGTCCTCATCTATCCTCTCACATAGTGTATCTATAGGTTGTATTAATCCCCAGCCCCAACCCCATCCCATGCCCCCATCAATTTAAGCAAATTCTAATGGGTGACATGGCAGAGCTGTGTTGAGTATTTATAATAGCTTTTGTGATATTACACTTTAGTTCTCTTATTTATTTATTTGCAAGAGAGAGGGGGTAGAGAAACAAGGGATAATATTGGCATGCTAGGGCCTCTTGACACTGCAAAGAAACTACAGATGAATGTGAAACTTGGTGCATATGGCTTTATATGGGTACTGAGGAATAGAACCTGGGCATGAAGGCTTTGCAAGCAAATGTCTTTGAAAGCTAAGCCATCTTTCCAGCCCAACATTACTCTTTAAAAAGACTGTGCAAGTCCAAGGATTATCCAGGCATGCCAGTGTGATAAGTGTCATATTACACACAAAAATATATTTAAAAATCTCCTTGCAACTTAGATAGTAAACTTATAACCTATTTTACAGTCATTTCAAGAGATAAAGTACATTTTCATTTTTATTAGTTATTATTTCTGAGCTGTTCATTTATGATCTTTTCTTGAGCACTTATATGATCACACTTAATATGGAAGGTATCAAACATTTCCTTTTTCTATATGTGGCTAATATTTTCCCAAAATTTTTTATCTTATCAGTTTAGTTTTCAATTTGAAGAGTTTATGTACTTATGCCTAAGTTTTATTTATTAAGATTCCCAGCTTTGTAATATATCTTTGTAGACCAAGAAAAAATATATTTTCATATTTCATAGTGTAAGGCATATTAATTTCTAATTTTCTTATGGTGAAAGATAGAAAGTATCTGTTTGTTTAGCAACTTCTTTCTGACCTGTAGATATAACTAACTGTACTAAAACGACTTGGCTCCTTTGAATAGTGGTGCTTGCGGCTTTCATATGCGTTCCCCTTGCCCTCAACCCTGCCACCTTCTCATCCTTTCATTCTGAGCTCTGTCTTCCTGTAACTTTGCACCATTCCTCAATGATGCATCATTCTATGCCACTGCAAACACAATTGTCCCTCTGTCTTATCTTCCCTCCTCTCCTCGCTCTCACCCATCTTTCTGCTAGGAAAAGCAGGCATCTTTGAAGGAATGGGGAAGTAATATCTACCTCACCATGTGTTTTCTAGTTCCCCATAATAGTCTTCCTTGGGATCCTACAGCAATCTTGTTCTGGTAAATAGTCTTCTGGATTGGGCATAACCATGGCCATCTTGCTGAGAAACTGTGGTCAGCACCAGAGGCACTCAAAAGCTCAGGTTTGTTAGCATTTCTGTGATGGTTAAGGTGTTGGCAACTTGATCTGTTTAGTAATCCACAGAAATCCTTTTCAGGTTGGTCTCTGAGGTTGCTTCCAGGAAAGAGTAACTGAAGGAGGAAGTCCTTCCCCCAGAGCTGGTGGCCCCTCTCAGAGAGGGACTTTATACAAGGAAGTTCTGGGTGAAAAGTGCCCCTTTCCTTCCACTTGGCTGCTGGAGCTGCTCGCTGCCCTTCCAGTGTGGATTGAAGACCAGCACAGACTGAAGACCAGTGTCAACTGCAGACCCACGTGGATGGAAATCCAGCGGCTCCTCAGGAAGCCCCCAGGCCTTCAGTGTTGGATCAGGACTGCTGAGGCATCTGGCCACGTGGATTGAGCAGCTACCAGGTTCCTCGATTCTCGGGCCTGCAACTGCTATTGGACTATTTAAAATAATCCAATAAATTCCTTTTTTAACATAATTCATTCCAGCAGTTCTGTTCCTCTAGAGAACCCTGACTAATATAGTTCCCTTGGTGGGGTGGGTGGGGTTCTCATGCATCTCATAATATCCCTCAGGAGATACCTTCCTTCCCCAAGGTTATATGAGACATAAGCAATTGAGTAGGTGGGGACACTCCAGTGATATCACTTTTCCTGAGTCCTCCACACTGGGTGGGGCTTCCCTGTGGCATTGCTCCTAGAGTCACCCACTCATCTGTCCAGAACCCCCCAAAACACTCACTGATTTACCAATCTGAACCTGGAAGGAATATTTCCTTTGGCCCCTGTGCAAATGCAAAGTTGTTGTCTCTGTCGGGGATAAATAAAAAAATAAAAGTTTCTTTGCATCTCCCCAGGAAAGGTGTTAGAATGAAGTCCTGTCAGTGAACAAATTAACAAGTCCCTATGGCCCTTTTGTAGTTACTTTCTCATTGCTGGACAAACACCTGACCAAAAGCAGCTTGTAGGACAAAAGGGTTTCTTTCAGGCTTACAAATTCCAGGGGAAGTTCCATCCTGGCGGAAGAAGTTGGTTCACTCTAGCATGCATCACAGCAAAAAGAGAGAGAGAGAAAGAGAGAGAGAGAGAGAGAGAGAGAGAGAGAGAGAGAGAGAGAGAGAGAGAGAGCAGCAAACACTAAAACAGCAAGCATGAACAGCTAGAACTCCAAACTACTCTTAACACATCTAGTAGTGCTGGACTGAAGATCCACCTCCCAGTGACTTGCCCCTAAGCAGGAATCTTTCTGTTTGCAGACTAAAGTTGCAAACTCAATCTTAACTAAAAAAAACACACACACAAAACCTATGAGGCCATGCATTCAAATCACTAATAAATACACTATGGCATATCATTTCTTCAAGTTTTCTTCTAACTGACTGCCTCATCAGTGTGACAGTTTTCAGTAACCAGGATGCTTCACCCTCCTCATCTTCATGTGCACTTGAGATGATATAGATGGGCAGGTGTGGGTCTCTGATCATCTGAGGACAACCAGCCTATTGCACCCGGCTACAGTGATGACTTCAGGGTTTAGCCCTTAATCTCACCAGCATCCTTGGCCTCAGAGGATGTTTTCGGGGGTCCTAAGCAGAAGAAGGCCTATTTCATTACAGAATGAAATCAGCCCCCACGCACCACACCATCCTCCCCCACTGGATGTGAAGGAGGAGACTAGAAGCCTCTGATGCTGTTGGTAATCTACAAAAATAGTAGGTAGA
This sequence comes from Jaculus jaculus, assembly GCF_020740685.1. Taxonomy (NCBI): domain Eukaryota; kingdom Metazoa; phylum Chordata; class Mammalia; order Rodentia; family Dipodidae; genus Jaculus; species Jaculus jaculus. Next base: position 119,853,686 of record NC_059109.1, read on the forward strand.
AACTCAGTCCTTGTCATACATTGAAATCCTGGTTCATGCTATTTAGTCACATGAACCATTGAATTCCTCATACCATTTAAGCAAATTTGAGTTGAGCTTTAAAAAAAAAAATCGTTTGTTATTCTTTATTTTCTTTTCACTTACTTTCCATTAGTAACCTCCTCCTTCTCTTCTTCCTTTTTGTTTGTATGATTAGGTATGGGGTGTGTGTGTGTTCACACAACAACTTTGGATTGTTTGTCCTCTCCATCCACCTTGCTTAAAACAGGATAACCTCCCTTGTTTTTGTCTCTTTTCCCCCCACTGCATATGGACCAGTCTGGTTGGCCTGCAAACTTCCAGATTCTTATGGCCCTAACTCTTATTGCTGTAGGCATGTCAGGGTCACAGAAACTTGTGCTTTTTTTGTGTGTCCTTTATGTGGTTGCTGAGAAATGAAACTCAGGCTGGTAGGGTTTGCAAGTGCCTTTAACTGGTGAGACATCTACCCAGCCTCATTCCTTCCTTTAGAGCTCAATGTCTCTCTATATTTTTCAGGCAAGGCATTAAACTCCTGAACACAAATGATTCTTTTGCTTCAGCCTCCTGAGCACACAGGACACATAAGTGTGTGCTACCACATGTTGCTTATTGTTGAGGCCCTAATTCATTGTAAGCATGAGAGTTCTGCTATGTTTTAGACTATTGGATGGCTAAAATTACAATGAGATATACATGAAACTTAGGCGTATCATAGATGAGTGATGAAACAGAGAAGAGAGCTATGGAAAACCAACATCTCAGTGACAGCCATCACTAATCCATGAAAACTTACAACCATTTATCAATGGCTTTCTAGATACCGAACCGGTTTCCAGTTTGCAAAGCAACTTCCTGTGTATTTTATTAGGTTATTTGGAATAAATAAAGTTTCTTGCCCAGTTCATGTCTAAAAAGAAATTTCTATCATCTCACTCTGACGATCCCTTTCAGTCCCAGCCATCAACAGCTCATATTAGGGTAACACGATAACCACTTAAAAGTGTGAGCTATCGTCATCCAAGAGAGAAGTCATGAAATTTATGAAATCCATGAAATTTCAGAGGATGTCAGATGGAAGAATGTAGAAAGTTGAGTCATTCCTCAGCAAAAGTCAAAAGCGAAACAGCGAGTGTCCATTCCTGGAGGAGTGAAAGTCGGCACACGCCTCACGTGTAAAGCATGGTGCAGGGGCTGCTGCGTTCATGTTTCACTGGTGTGAGGTCCACCAGTGCCAGACACTGAGGAGGTCGTGGTGGGGAGCCGACACCCTTCCTGGCCCCATGGATTTCTATTCTAGGGGAGAAACCAAATGGTATATATTGTTTGGAGATGTATATGTATATGTATATGTATATGTATATGTATATGTATATGTATATGTGTATGTATGCATGTGTATATATATATGTGTGTATATATATGTATATGTATATATATGTGTATATATATACACATACATATATATATACATACATACATATATATATGTATGTGTATATATATATATACATACATACATATATATATGTATGTGTATATATATACATACATACATATATATATGTATGTATGTATATATATATATATATATATATATATATATATATATATATATATATGCAATCAGGTTCACATTGCTGGCAGAAATCATCTGACCAAGAACAGCTAGTGGGACTAAAGGTTTATTTTGGCTTACAGACTTAAAAAGAAGCTCCATGGTTGTAGGGGAGAACAATGGCATGAGCAGAGGATAGGCATCACCCCCTGGCCAACATCAGGTGTATAACAGGGACAGGAGAGTGTGTCAAACACTGGCAAAGGGGAAACTAGCTATAACACCCTTAAGCCCACCCCCAACAATACACTGCCTCCAAGAGGTGTTAATTCTCAAATCTCCATCAGCTGGGAACCTAGTATTCAGAACACCTAAATATGGAATCAAACCTGAATCAAACCACCGTGTGTGTGTGTGTGTGTGTGTGTGTGTGTGTGTGTGTGTGTATGTGTGTGTGTTATGTTATAATAAGCTTTATGTTTGGAATGACTTTGACAGGTGGTCATGGAGACCTCTAGCACTGATAGCTTATCTATTGACACATAAAGTTCAAGAAGGGGCCAGCCAAGCAGAGATCTGGGGATTAAGAACCCAGGCACCCTGGCCAGCACATGTGATGCCTTTTGCTGAGACATGGAAGAGAAACTCTAAGTACCATGGGCACACAAAGAAGGCAGATGCAGCAGTTTACAACTTATGAGGGCCTGGGCTGTGGTTATGGTCAGAGGTCTGTAAAGGATCAAAGGTGTAGGCCCCCAGGGATGGGGATACGTCTGGCGCTGACTAATGCCTTTAAACCTGGGCCAGCAGTGACCACAAACAGCACCAAAGCCACTGACCCCGGTGTGACCCAAGCCTGGCAAATGCTGACACTTCTGCATCATGGATCCCCACAGAGCTGGGCTTTTCATCTGGAGAGAGCATTATTAAGGGCCAGATCCAGTGGAAGGAGGGGCGCATTTTCAGAGAGTGAGAGGCCAAAGAAAAACTACAGAAAAACATGGCTGAGTAGAGCTTGTTACCAGGGCCCAGGGCGCCGCATGTGGGACTCTCAGGCTGGATGGCAGCAGGTCAAAACAAGGGTACCTGAAACTATATCCTTCCTGGGTCTCTGAAAGAGAAGTGTGTGAAACAATGGGGCAGGCAGCTGGGTTTGGAGGAGGAAGGGTCTTGCCTGCCTTTTCTTATATTTGTGTGTGGGTGGGTGTGGGAGGGGATACATGCACATGTGTATGTATATGCAGTGTCCCATGTGAGCATGTGCGTGGAGGGCAGAGGGGCACGCTGGGTGTCCTGCTGCATTGCTCGTCTGCTTGCTTCCTTCAGATGACATCTCTTCACTGTTCCCAGAGCTTTTACCCTTTTTGAGAGCTCTGTTCTGTACAGGATTGGGGTTACAGACATGGTGGTCACACCCAGCTATTTATGGGTTCTGGCGAACCAGCCTCAGAAGTTTCAGGCCCCAGTAGGTCCCCATGCTTGCACAGGAAGTGCTCATAAGTGCTGAAATGTGTGTGTGTGTGTGTGTGTACATGGGTGTGTTCACCTGAGTGTACATGGTCCATGGGTACAAGTGTGTGTGTACGTGGAGGCCAGAGGGCAGCCTCCCTTTAGGTCTTTAGGAAGGCTGTCCACCATTTCCAGGTTTACTTTATTTGGGTGCTATGGATTAATGTCAGACTCTCATGCTTGCAAGGCGAGTACTTTACCCACTGAGTGATTATCTCCCAGCCCCCGCCTCTACCTCTTCTGAGAGGCCAAGTTTGTGTTCAGGGTTTACCATCTCAGCCTGAGCATGGTGCGCTCTCCAGACAGCTGCACACCATTCCATTTGTCCAATATTTCTCCAGAAACTGTTATAACTCAGGCAAATGGGACCACTACATGGGAGAGATTGTATGATGCCATGTAAGCTGGGATATTTAAGGGTAACAGTAGTTGAGGTAAGAGGATTGCTGTGAGTTTGAGACCAGCCTGGGGACCACAGAGTGAGACCCCACCTCGAACTCCCCTCCCTCCCAAAATTATCCAAACCCAGTAGAATGCAGGGCAACTGGCAGGAACTGAGCAAACTATGAGGAAGATTGGTCACTCTGCCCCCTGTTTGGTGAAGCGGGCATCACCTGGCTTGTTCATGGGTGATGCCGAGTTCTGCTTGGAGTGCGAGCTCAGACTTGAGTAGGTATTTGACGCTGAGGGTGACTGGATCCCAAAGCAAAAGGCAGGAATGTCTTTGAGCCGATAGGTTCAGTTTCCACTTTGCTGGAGATCATAGAAGATTTGGGTTCTTATCTCTTGCTTAAAGGAGTTCCCTAGACCTGTTTTCAAATGAACAACCTGAGCTCCTCCCTGGGGGGTATTCCTTTTTCCTAGTATGTAAGTCCGATCCTGACATTGTGAGGGGTTAAACTCAGCCCCAGCGCTTGGCATCATGGCTGACCTCTTTTCTTGTTTTGTTTTATTTTTTTCAATATATGGTTTCACTCTAGCCCAGGCTGACCGGAAATTCACTATGGAGTCTCAAGGTGGCCTTGAACTCATGGCGATCCTCCTACCTGTGCCTCCTGAGTGCTGGGATTAAAGGTGTGTGCCACCACTCCCGGCATGGCTGGCCTCTTCTTGAGCCAGCCTCTAGCTCAAACCAATCAACCCTCACTCTGGTTCACCTGAGCCTGAAGGTGAAACCCACTACAATTAGTTTATACATAGAACCTTAATAGGGGAATAAGCGCTCTTTGGTGGCTCCTGAACTTTCAGGTCCTGGTAAGCCTACCTCCTACCCTACTCCCCAATGAACTCTCAGACCCTCCTGTCCCCCACAAGGCAGGAGATTTCTATTTTTCCTCCTTATTCTTCCTCTTAATCTAATAAAGTCTCACTAAACCTTATCCTTTGGTCTATGGTTTTCAATTCTTTAAACTCATAAGACAAGAATCCGGGATGCCCAAAACTTATTGGTGCATTGATGTATTTTCATATCAGCAACGAACCCCCAAATTCCCGTTTCAATGCAAATCTTACAGTTGTTCCTTCAGAGCAGCTTGTTTCCCCTCTGAGCCTCAGTTTGCTCATCTGTAGCATGAGGATGATAATAATAATTCCAACCCTGTAAGGTGGACTTGCAAGCTTAACATGAGAACCTCTGGTGAGGGGTTACCATGTAGTCAAGCTGGAAGTTACCTGAATTCATTGTTAAGGATGGAGAGAAATGACATTGCTAAGTGTATTTCCAGCAGATCTACATCATCTATCCTCTGCATTCCTCACATGGTCAGGAATTCTCATAGACCCCCTGTTTATAAGAAAAGTGCACACGCATTAACCACATCACGTCTTCCCATCTCCCTCCGAGAAGATTGTCCCCATCCGTTTTCCCTGCTGAAATAAGAAAGCAAGACAGAGACCTCTGGCCATTGGCTCACATATACTGGGCTTCAATTCAGTCTTTCTGGGGAGTCACTCTGAATTTATTCAGTACAAAGTGACAGATGGCAGAAAGTTAGTAATTTGGGAGCCTAGGGAAAGAACACACATTTTAAGATGTTTCCAGGACTGGTTTGGAATGACTGAGCACTGCTGTTTTCAACACTGAGTGAACTGTGCCATTCTAAGATGTTCTAGGTTGTTTGGGGAAGTACTGAGATTAACTCAGAGGTGGGAGGAAGACTAGACCCCAAAGACTCACAGGCCCACTTGGACTTAGCCAAGATCTGTATTGGGTTTGTTTGCATTCTGGCCTTCCTGAACTGACATAATGGGTCTCTGCCTTGTTTCCTGTCTTTGATGCTTCACACGGTATCTGCTTCATGATCCAACCACAGAAGGGAGAAAATTAGCCCTGAGCAGCATGTGAGAAGTCCCACAGAGCACAGAAGGGTACAATCTATTTATGCCAGGTCCTGGGGGCTGGGAAGAGCTCAACAGAAATGGTAAGGCCTGGATGTAGAGTTTGCAGCAGGAGTGGGTGGAGAACTTAAGGAAGGAGGGAACACAGATAGGGAAACAGGTGTATCTGGCAAGTGGGCCAGGGAGAGTAACACCTGAGCACAGGTTTTGAGAGAGAAGTTGCACCATTCATTTGTTTTGTTTTGCTTTTGCAGATCTGCTTAGTGTCTTTCATGGTCACAGGCTGTGGTACCTGGGCTCCAATGTGAACTCTGTAATTTTCTCCTCCCAGTTTTCTTGTTCTATAGAGTTCTGACTCCACTGAACAGGATGATCCATGTGAGTTGCAGTGCTCTAAAAATTAAGGGGTGATTTCTAAAGCTGGGCTGTAAGTCATGTGGCCACTTGGCTCTCTTAGCCCCCTTGCTGAGAGGGAAACACGCGGTGCTGTGTGTACCAGGGGGACACCCAAGCACCATGGTAGACAGTGGTTTGAATCTCAGACCTCCTGCTAACAACAAGCAGTGCTCGATCACCTGCCAGGCAGGTAATTGACTCCTTGCGAGTTCTTTTGTTGTTGTTGTTGCTGGTGGTGATGAATCAAGTCTTCATAAGAAGACACACTTGGCCAGGGGCTCAGCTGCCACTACAACAGCCAAAAGCCACCCAGCTAAGCTGCTCCTGATTCCACGGTTCATGACCACTATGCATAGGTCAAGATGTCTTGATCATGAATTCTGAATCATAATCACCCCATGCAGTGTCTCTTCGGAGTTGTCACACAAGTAGATCTTCTTCATGAATCATGTCCCCACAATTAATAAAAGAGTTCCGGGGGCATATAGGGACACATATGTCACTAGGCAACTTAGAACTAACATGGCCAATGCATCTCTGTGTCTTTGCTGTGTCCTATGGCCCCTTCATGTAGCCCACTTCGGCTGTGAGGCTGTAAATGTCTTCTTTTCCCTAACTGGATGGGCCTATGGTTTGTGAGGGCAACACCAGCTGCAACCTTAGGAGGGTACTGATCTAGGAACAATCTCAATCTTAGAGTTCATGTTCTGAGACCCAGTTTATACTCTCAAGAGTGAAGCTGACTGGCTCCCATGGATCAGATTCCTGTCCATGAGCTTTGCACGAAGGACCAAGAAGTAAGCAAAAGCATGGTTTCACTGGCCTACTTCTTTATAATGCTCAGGGAGAATCCTGCCCTAAGAAAGTATCATGGATCTTGACAATACTTCAATAGACTGTGTCTAGTATACATAGACCCAACAAAGAGCTTCCCAGAAAACCTAAGATCAAATTCTCACCCTCCCTCTCTCACTTTCTCTCTCTCTCTCTCTCTCTCTCTTGCTCACACACATTGTTGTATATACTTTTATGAAGTCACTATGTTGTGAAGCTCTCTTCTGAATGAGAAGAGACATGAAACATCCCCCCCTCAGACTGACAAAAGCCCATCAGCAGTAAAATATTGGAATTCAGGCCGTAAGCTGCCTATCTACAAAAGCAATTCCAAACCCTCAAAAGCAATTATGCATCATATTATATCATCAGAATAAAATAAATGTAAATCCCAGAATTAATATGAAGGCATAAACAACTGCTGACACTCTATAAATTGTGCTAGGTATACTTTGATAAGCTCCCCATTTTCCACACTTCTTGCAGCCTCATGACAATAGCTGTTTAGACTCAACATACATCAGGGGCATGGGTTGTAAATATCTTGGTGACAGTCAGAAGTAAAGAGGGTTGGAAGTAAAGAAAAAAAAAATAGAAAGAGCCAGGGGAAATGAATGGTAGAATAATGTGTTTAAGGGAGGAGGTTTGGAGAACTGAATCCAGAAGTTGAGGAAAACACTCTTTCTCCCTTGCAAGCTCTCTGAGAAACTAGGTGTCTGGCATGTATTGTGGATTTTCTGTGTATGTTTCTCTACCAGCCTTCAGCACAGAGCAAGAAGTCCAAAATCACTAGAATTTATCCAAGAAACATTCACTGAGCACCTGAAGGGAATAGATGAGGTCATGATCTCAGACAACTTACAGTCAAGTACCGGAAAGAGTCAAATAAACAACTTAAGTTTACTGGGGTCACTAGTAGTTTATGGGCATTGTACAAAATTAACTGCATGTCCAGAAGTGTAGGAGAGAAATCTTTGAACACTGTTCTATTGATCTATGGGAAAAAAACATTATTATAGGTTAAATAGTATTCTCACAAAAGTTTATGTGTTGAAATCTTACTCTCCAGAACCTCAGAATGAGATCATATTGGAGAAATAGTCATTGTTGATGTCACTAAGATGAGGTTGGGGGATCTGTAATCCAATTTGACTGGTATTTTAAAAGGCAGAGAGAGCTGGAGAGATGGCTCAATGTTTAAGTACACTGCCCATGCCAATATAAGGGCCTGAGGGGTCCTGAAACTGCCCCAAGTTGGAATCTCTAGGTCCCACAGACACAGCTGGACATGGCCACACACACCTTTAACCCCAGTGCCTCCAAGATGAGCAGAGGCCAGGGAATCACATGGACTCATGAAAAAAAAAAAAAAAAAGCTCCTGCATCCAAAAGAGAGTCCAGCTCAAAATAAGAAGGGCTTTAAGGATGATGTCATGAGACACCCCACATTGTGCTCTGGCCAGCACAAGTGAGAACAACACACTGCAAACAAGGGTGAATACACCATGCTTCCCCACCCCCAAATACCATGTACACTACATTGCACCCATATACATACACAAACACAACAAAGTGGGGAGGTGAATATGTAACTGGAAAACATGTGTGCAGTAGGGATGTCATAGGAAAATGAAGGTCGAGGTCTGGTATAGTCCAAGGACATGGAAGATTCCTATAAACCACCAGAAACGAGGGAGAGGCCCGGGACAGATCCTCCTGCTGCCTTCACTGGGAACCAGCCCTGCCGACCTACACCTCTACCTCGATATTGCCTTCAGGTAAGACACGCATTTTGTTGCAGTTCATTATTGCAGTCAGGTCACTTAATATGCATCCGTCCTTCTGAGTCAGGGGTCAGAGGAGGTACTTTATGTGAGAGGAACATGAACTTTGGAGGATACAGCAAGTGGCCTCATGTTCCTGAAATGTGTATTAGCCACAACGTGTGGCTGTAGGAAAAGATCAGGAAAATAAATTATGAAGGCATTCTCTATGAGGTGGTAGCATTTTGTTATGATAGCTAGTGAAAAACCACCAGGGGTCAAGGCCTTGGAATGACATGAGAGCCATCCCATGATGTGTCCACAGTGCACCTAGTGTTATTTGGTAGTCACAAGCTTGTTATAGAATGAATTGACAAGAATTGGCTACTTAAGGGGCTGCAGAGATGGCTTAGTGGTTAAGGAGCTTCACTGCAAAGTCTACGGACCCAGGTTCTATTCCCCAGAACCCATATAAGCTAGATGCACAAGGTTACATGTGCATCTGGAGTTTGTTGGCAGTGGCTGGAGGCCCTGGCATGCCCATTTTTTTTTTCTTTCTCTCCTTCTCTCTCTCAAATAAATAAATAAAAATAAATATTGAAAAAAATGAATTGGCCATTCAAGTATCAGTCATAAAGACTTGAAAGTCCTAGTGTGTGTGTGTATATGTGTGTGTATGTATGCACACATGCATACACACACATGCATACATACACATGTGTGTATATGAGTTCATGCATCAAGGGTTACCGTTTAGCTGGTTGTATGAATGTTCCAGTTGCTTCCTAGTGCTGGGTGAAAATGCAAAACATAAGGCAGGGCACTGTAGTTTCCCTGGAGTGACCCGGTTGCCCCAGCAAAGGAATTGAGTCTTTCCCTTCCTGGGTCCTTCCACTGATTTTTAATCTATCAGGCCCATCATTTATGAACAGATAAATTTCACTTTAAACTGAATTATGCAGTACAGAACTTAAAGCATAAGATAGATGTGATGCCAGGAATGATGTATAGAAGACTGAGAAACAGTGACCAGCAGCCAGAATCCTGAACTTGCCTAGCTCCTTATTTTATTGCTTTCTGAAACTTGCTTTTTGAAGGAATCATACTGTGGTTTGTGGTGGGAGCCAGAGGGGGGCAGCCTTGCAGCAAAATGCCCATAGGCTACATTAACTACATTCCCTGACAACTTAGATGGCAGCTAATTTATACACCATCTCCTATTAGTTTGGTAGAAAAAAAAAAAAGTATATAGCTAACAATAACGAAGAGAATGCCATCCATTTCTTTAGCTTAAACATGCCTGCTCTGGTGGTGAACAGTTGATCTCTGAGCTTGCTGCTTTCAGGCTATAAAAGCTGTTTATTTCCTTCTATAAAAGAGCATTTGAACTTCTATAGCTATTTAAGTTTAAATGTTTGGGGAGGGGCAGAAAAAGCAAGGGAAATTAGCAAAGGGAGGCTGAAACCTGATCTCTCCCAGCAGCAGGGTTTGCATAGAAACTCCCTTCTCTGGGAGTCCCCTTGCTGGCCCCCAATACTCCTGTAGCAGCCAGAGCACACGGGAAATGCTGAGCTACATGTGATTCCAACATTAGCAGTCATTTCACCAAAGCTTTCAGAGTCAATCATTTCTCATGCACGGGTGTGTTCTGCATTCGCTGGGGACCCCTTGCCTCTCAAGAAGCTGCAGCTGCCCGAAGGAGATGACAGGCATTCACAAATCACTGTTGCTTTTCTCCTTAAAACCGCGATCTCCGGAGAAGGATCTACGTAGACACATCCCTCCCTCCCACCCATGGTGGACCCGCTGTGCTTCTTCTTGTGAGACCTTTAGAGGTCCCAGGGTTCTGGCAGATGAGCTACTTTCTCAGGAGGAGTTCTCAGACTGCCACTCACCACTCATCAGAAGTGTCTTTGACATCTGCCTGGAAGGGTTAGAGGTTTGCTGAAACAGGCTACAATTCACTTTGCAGCTGAATTGTTCTAGGTGTGTGCTTTGAACATTACTATCCCTCTCACGCTTCAGCATGTCCTGGTTGAGATCAGATATTATGTATGATCAATCTATTACTAGAAGTGTATTCTTACATCTTAGGTCACATGTGTGTTCAATTTGGGGGAGATGTGAGAGATTGGGGGTAGATACAAAGTCCAAGAGATGTAAGTTCTCTTGGTTTGGTATTTCTATTTCAACTGGAGGTTAAGGGATGTGGGTGGGAGGAGCAGAGAACACCTGTAGGGGAATGTGGTGTGTGAAAGAACGGAGAAGCCAGAAAAGCAAGGGTGCTAGCAAGCCCTGGAAGCTTAGAGCTTAATTCTCCTGAGGGAACTCTTGGCAGACATGGATGCCACAGAATTTCTTCATATGGTGGGTGAGGATGTTCCTGGGGGTGGGGGTGATATCTATCACTTTCTGTCTACCTGCCGGAATCCAGACACCCTTCAGGGGCTACAAACAAAGACTAACACACTGGTACATATGCTGAACAAAGTGAAGGAATGAAGTATAAGAAGTGTGAGAAGACTCTGATATTAAAAGGAAAGCCGGGACAGAACAAGGAAAATTGTTACCGGGTACCTAAATGCTTCCAGCTCTTTCTGAGTTTTGCTTACTTGATGCTTACATTCCTCTGGTAGGCTCATCAGCACAATAGTGAAATTCAAGTCTAGTTGTTTAATGTGTGTCTGTCCTGCCAAACTATGATTGTCAGGGGTGAATAGAACACCTTGGCTTCTTTTCTTCAGTAGGTTGTTTGGACATAGTGAGAGAATAGTAATGAGTAGTGTCAAGTTGCTTTCAAGCCTGTTATCACTCTGGTTTTTGCATTCTCTTTTAGATAGCTGTTATGATCTCTGATGGGGACAAGGAAACAAGTAGAAACTTATTCCAAGATCACATTGTTAAGAAGTACAAATGCAAATCAACCCTCTGAGCTCTCTTTCTTCCCTTGCCATCTCCCTTAAAGACAAGATTAATCCCAGCAAGTTGTGCAGAGGCCCCAGGATACTGCCTGATTCCAGCTCTTGCCCTCAGGTCTCCTTTCCAACTCACCTGCCTATTCAAGGTACAAAACTTACCATACTCAAATTGTTTAAAAATTTATTGTGGAAAATAAATCTTTCAGTTTATTCAAATATACAATCAAGTAAAAAAAATAGCAAAGTGTTAGATGCTCACAGTTGTCTTTCTCTCAGTGATTCTGCTCAACAGAGAAGTATCTGGTGAAGATTTAATGGAGCCATCTCTCACACCTTCCAAGGAGCAAGGAACACTGTGGAAGATGGGGTAGAAAACAAGCAAGGTCCACAGGATGGCAAGAGTATTGTCAGATAGTATCCTGCTGACATGAACCAGCTAGTGCATCCACAACTCCACAGTGGTTACCTATGTCCCCACAAGGCCTTCATTGTTTGGAGCCTACCAATATTTTGACATGGAGGACAAAAGGAACAGGAAAACAGAACAGAATAAGGACCACTAGAGAGAGGAGGGTCCTTAGTGGATTGGGGGTGAAAGAGAAAGGACAAGAGAGGATAGTAGGATTGGAATGATCAAATTACAGAGTGTGCATATATTAAATTTCTCAATTCAGAAGATGTTATGGAGGATAGAAGACTCTAGTGCAATTGGCTCCCTGGAAACAAATAAACAACAAACACAACTGATTTGTGGTATATGCCCATTTCTGTAGTGTAAATGTTCCTACTATGGCCAATTTGTAGCTCTGTTAAGGCACTAAATATACATGTGGGGATAGATGTACAACAATACAACATATAATAGTATTTCCACTGAATGGACTCAGTAGATATATACAATTTCACAAGCATCAATGATACTAAAAATATTTGAAATATTTCTTACCATTTATTTACTTATTATTATTATTATTTTCTCATGGTTTTGTGGTTTAATTTTCATATATTTTACTAATATTATTCCATTTTGACTCTAGAGAGGGCACTGCTGAGACCAGAAGAATCAAGAAACAATGCAGATGTCTCTGACCATTTTACATACATATTTCTGTAAGATGTTAAAACAAACAAATTAACAATACCAGCCTGTAACAATCCAGGTCTTTATAAGTGGTGTTAAAGTGGTAAGTAGGGTGTTAAAGTGAGACATAAGAAAGTGGTGCCACTTTTGAGCCTGTGGTAGTCTGAGTCTTCCGAGTTTGCAAGAAGCTGAGGCAGGAATTACAAATGCAGGCAGCATACCCACAGGGTTAGATGTCCAGGTTTACTTATTATTTTAAAATGCAATTTCGATCATTGAAAGTTAATTGATTTTATTATATTAGTGGAAGTGTCTAATAACTAACAAAACAGGATCCATGGAAGTTTAATACTTAACTCTCATGATTTGGCATATCTTGCCTGCAGCCTGCCACTTTGGGAGCTCTCTCATGAACAGTCCCTTTATATTTTAAACTACTTATAAACTACTCAGTTCTTTGTCTTAAGGCCAAAACAGGAATGAATGTCTCCAGGTGACACTGGCCAGTGAGGTGTGGTGGCTTAGCATTGTGGTGGACAACTAGAGAGCAACTTGACCCTCTTCTTTTTTATATATTTTATTTTGTTTATTTATTTGAGAAAGAGAAAGAGGGAGAGAAAGAGAGAGAGAGAGAGAGAGAGAGAGAGAGAGAGAGAGAGAGAGAGAGAGAGAGAATGGGCATGCCAGGGCCTCTAGCCACTGCAAACAAACTCCAGATGCATGTGCCCCCTTGTGCATCTGGCTTACCTGGGTCCTGAAGAGTCAAACCAGGATCCTTTGGCTTTGCAGGCAAATGCCATAACCACTAAGCCATCTCTCCAGCCCTCGACTCCCTTCTTGATGTCATCAAAGCTCAGAATCCTCTGTGTTTGTGAGAAAGTCTGTCTCTACCTCCCTCATTCTTAATGATCTGGGTTTTGCTACCCAGTGTGTCTCTAAACTGACCCTTGGAACTGCATTACTCAGGGTCCCTTGTTTCTGAACTCAAAGACACAAATAGAGTTACAGGCTATGAAGGCAGAAGCAGAGGGAATAGAAGCATGTGTACATCTATTCTGCCTCCCCGAAGCTCTGACACTAGCTGCACCTGGCACCTTCCAAGTGGCCTCCCATGGCTCTCAGTGGGACATCCTCTCTCTCTCTTTCTCTCTCTCTCTCTCTCTCTCTCTCTCTCTCTCTCTCTCTCCTGGCTTTCTCCACAGCTACTCCCTGGGTGCCTTACCAACTTTTAGTCCACAAGGCTGTAAATGATCCCTTCATTAAATTTGTCCCAGATAAATGCTTTGGAGGAGCTTGCATGATAACAGCACCCTGTGTGATATGCTAGGTACATATATCTGGTGGTAAATGCAGCTACATTGGTATAAGGGAAACTAGTCACCTGGTGACTCATACAAGTGATCACACATGCTCACTACATCCCATCTGTGTTATCATCTCATCCCACCATGAACGGGGAACAGGGAACAGAGGCAATTGCTTTTCCCAAGGCAGGGCTTTCATAAGGAGCCTTCTTCATTCAACTAGTTGGGCGCAGCATCAACTCACCTCAACTATGCTTGGCTGGCTGAACAAGGCTTGTGCTTTGCTTTTAGAGTCAGGAATCAGCCTGAATGCCAGGCACAGTCTGTCCTCTGATACTTATAATGAAACTAGGCACCTGCAGAGACTGCCATATGGCCACTCTCCTGTCCACCTAGTATTTTGGTTCTCCCTGAGGTCTATGGTCTTGCTTTACTCTTAAAAATATCATCCTCTGGTTTGATATCTTTCCTGGCCTGATAATCCAATGTAGTCCATGAACTCAGTTATCAGACCTTCACAGAAAGTCAATTTTGGGCTATTAAATTATTAAACACTGAGTGACTTGATTTATATGATCACCATGTTAAGGAGCTTACACAAATGGACCCTCTTGCCTTGGTAAAAATCCAGCAATATGAGCATCATCATTATCCCACCTCTACAGTCCGTCAGCAAACACTTGAACAGGTCAATTGTGTTTTACACCCACATGCAATCTGTATTCTTTCTAGGTTTTCTTGACTGCAAATTTCTGATATATATGGTAATTTGAAGGACTTGGATAGAGATAAAAAGAAATAAATAAGTCCTACGATAATTTTCTCCATGTCAATGGTCCAACCAGTGTTCACACAGCTCTTGCAAGGCCATTTTCTTCTCTGTCCTTCTAGCCTGATAAGGTAATTACTTTTGTAATTATTAATTCTGGAATTTCCCTTTTCTCCGCTGTACCTATCAGTTCTTTCTATACTTTGAAACTAATTCCCTACATTAAGCTCCTTCTTGGAATACCTGGTATGCGTTTTTCCCTTCCTGGACGCACCGTAACTACCACAGTTACCTAACTCTTGTCCTCAGAGAAGTTGGGAAATATGGCCATCAGCTAGTCCCATGATTTCCACTTAGGAAGCTCTCCCCTGTCTGCTTCAACTACAAGTTGGTGTTTGTCACTACTGCACATACGAGAAGATGATCTTGGGTTGGAGAGATGGCTTCACGGTTAAGGTGCTTGCTTGCAAAACCTGAGGACCCAGGTTCGATTCCCCAGTACCCATGTGAGCCAGATGCACAAAGTGGCACATGCATCTGTAGTTTGTTTTCAATGACTATGGGCCCCTGGCATGCCCATTTTCTCTCTCTCTCCCAGTTATTTTATTTTTATTTATTTATATGAGAGCTACAGACAGAGAGAAAGAGAGAGAAAGAGAGAGAGAATGGGCACGTCAGGGTCTCCAGCCACTGCAAATGAACTCCAGATGCATGTGTTCCCTTGTGCATCTGGCTAATGTGGGTCCTGGGGAATCGAGCCTCGAACCCAAGTCTTTAGGCTTCACAGTCAAGTGCTTAACCAATAAGCCATCTATCCAGCCCCCAAATATTTTTTTAAAGGTGATTTGTCTTTATTCCATAGCATCAAAACCCATATCTAATTCTAGTCTTGATAGCTGGTCCTGAGAAACCAAACTCCAATATTTTCTACAAAGTACTGCATAATGTATGGTGAAAACAAATATTCAGATCCTGACCTTAAAACACCATGACTTTAATCCCAGCACTCGGGAGGCAGAGGTAAGAGGATCACTGTGAGTTTGAGGCCAGCCTGAAATTACATAGTGAATTCCAGGTCAGCTTAGGCTAGAGCAAAACTGTACTTAAAAAACAAAAAATCAAAACCAAACAAACAAAGAATAAAACAGATGGTCCTCCCAAACAGCCATGTCTGATCCCAAAGCTATTTGTTAGGTGAGACCTGGGATATTTGTATTTAAGAATGCCTTTTGTGCTCTGTAAATCAACAGGAGTTGAGGACAGCTGTCATTGCATTCACAAAAAAAAGAAAAAAAAAAAAAGAAAGAAAGAAAAAGAAAAAGCCGCAAGAGAAAAAAAAAATCAATGGCTATATGAAGACATGAAAAACACAAAGCAACAGTTTTCCATGGATTCCAGGAATGGGGTGCCTGCTTCTCAAATACCGGGCTCCTCTGGAGCAGAAGGGAGGGACTGTCTGTGCCATGAATTGTTGTCCTGGAGACCGCTACCTGTCCCTGTCCTCCCTGCCTGCCTCCTCAGCACTCTGGTGGCAGAGTTCCTGATAGTTACCAAGCAACTCTGGACTGTGGCCTCAGCTTCTGGCTAGCGTTTGCCACATAAAACACAGAAAGCCCAGTGAAATTTTAATTTCAGATCAATAATATATACATGCATATGTTGAGGCTGAACAAGTACTCGTTCATCTGAAATTCAAATTTAACTGAAAAACTGTGTTTGGCTTGCTTTTCTCTACTTCTTTCGGTTGTCTAACACTGGGTAGGCAGAAGCCTGAGCTGACACTATGATTCTAAGGGGACGTTGAGAATTTCTGCTGAGAACCACTCATGGAGCCAGAGAGGAGGAAGATATTCCTCTCAAATAAACTCAGCCTCCTGCAGGGCTTAGAATTAACTGGATTAAAACTGTACATACATTTCTTTGGTATCCATGGGTAGCTATCATCTGGGTCCCAAGTTTATCCCAAAAATAATGGTTGAAAATTCTCATGCTCTGGGTTGTCTTTGGGGAAGAAGCTTCCTTTATTTCAGAAGACTTCCTTCAACTCATCTAACCCAATTCCATTGTTCTAGGTTGAAAATGTGAACATGTACCCATTTCTCATTTGGTTACTGGGAAAATGTTTAACAACTTGTCAATCTTGCAGTACATTTTTTTTTTATAAATATGTATCAAGAACAGGTCCTTCTATGAGTGATAGGATTGTTTTCCATTCTTTGGGGAAGTCTCTGTTTGTCATTTATTTATTCACTCAACAAATCTTTTCTGAGATTGTATTATATACCACATGCTATTCTAGGTGTTGGGGATATTGCAATGAAGCAAACAACAAAATAAATCATGAAAAATAGGTGGTATGCAGAAAATAAGCAAAGAGGGTGTTGGGGTATGCCTTTGAAGAGGCAATAGGCTTACAAATTTAAAAAGGTAAAGAAATACATTCCTGAAAAAGGTTGCATTTAAGCAGCAGTATGAAGGAACTACTTTATTAAAAACATTTTATTAATTTATTTGAGAGAGAAAAAGACATGGGGGGAGAGAGAGAGAGAGAGAGAATGGGCACACCAGGGCCTTCAGCTACTGCAAACAAACTCCAGATGCATGTGCCCCCTTGTGCATCTGGCTTATGTGGGTCCTGCAGAATCGAACTGAAGTCTTTTGGCTTCTCAGTCAATCACCTTAACCGTTAAGCTGTCCCTCCAGCCCAGAACTGCTTTTTATTAATTTTAGTTTTATTTATTTATTTAAGAAAGAGAGAGAGAAAGAACGAGTGAGTGCCAGGGCCTCCAGCCACTGAAAATGAACTTGAGACACATTCACCACTTTGGCATCTGGTTTATGTTAGTCCTGGGGAATCAAAGTTTGGTCCTTTGGCTTTGCATGCAAGCATCTTTACTGTTAAGCCATCTTGCAAGCTCCAAAACTGCTTTTATTTAGGATTTTAAGAACTCTGTAGTGAGTTTGCTTATCATCATTTATTTAGAAATGAATATATTTTTGCACTAGAGATTGTTTCACAATAAATCTATTGCTTATCAATTTATCAAGGTTGTAGGATAATATTAGATATAATGCATTCAATGCCAATATCCACTCATCGAACTAATCAAGTGAAAAATATATGGCAGACTGTGATTGTTTCTAATTAATGTTTGTCCATGAAGCACACTGTTTAGGTAGACCCTGGAGTATGATTGCTTGGTGTCAAATCTTGTCCCTACCGCTTAATAATAAATAGCATTAGGTACAAAATGTTGCCTTATCTGTTTCATACCACAACTTCCCAATAAAAACTATTTCTCAGCTCATAGTATTGTTGGGAATCCTAAATGAGAAGCTTCACAATTTCTATCACAAAGGAGTTTATTTTTTAAAATTACATTTTATTCACTTATTTGAGAGACAGAAACAGAGAGAGACAGATAGATAGAGATAGTTATATAGAGAGATGAAAGATGGAAAATAGATAGATCAATACATATAAATGAGTATGGGCATGCCAGTGTCTCCAGCCATTGCAAACAAACTCCAGATGCATGCACCACTTTGTGCACCTGGCTTTAAGTGGCTCCTAGGGGATATCAGGCCATTAGGCTTTGCAGGCAAGCACCTTAACTGCTAAGCCATCTCTCCACCCCATACAAACTTACTTTAAGACTGGTAAAAAAGAAATAAAGTAACTGTTACAAATAAAATGAAAGGGAATTCATTTTTCATAACTCAGAGCTAGACATGTTGAACCCCAGGTTCACAACAGGTGACAAGGTGAGCCTTTTAAGATATTGCAGCTGAGGACAGCATCAAGGAATGACTAGAGCATGTGAGATGGATATCTGTATTGCCCACACTTCCACAGCCTGTTGATACGAGTCACCATCAGCATCTACTGAGACTGTTCCCAGTTTAACATGGGATTCTAGAAAAATTGCTTAACTGCTCTCAGCCTCAAGTATCTTCATTAATGAAAAAAAATGAAGACAGACATAGTCAAATCTTATACATATTCATTAAGAAGGGAAGAATAGATTCCTTGTTAGGTTTGGGTTTATGGAGGGAGATTGGTAGGCCCTCGGCAAGGACCAGTGGAAGGGGAAGCCAGAAGGGTAGGGTGGGCTAGGGAAAGCAAAATGATAAAGTGCCTACCCTGTCACACATGGCTGTGGGTCACTGCCTGGAAATGTGAGAACAAAATGGGACCCCAAGCTAATGACTTTCAGGTGTGCTGGCCCGGCTGCCTGGCCACTGGGGAACGATGCTGAGGCCAAGGTTAGCACTCCAGGGCTGCCAAAGCAAACAGGCAGGCCTACGGTAAACCAACCGGAGCCAGGACTCAGGCCTCCTACAAGAATGCACAGCACCCTGTGCCTGCTGAGGGCTGCACCTGCCGACCATGGAATCAGCAGGGACTACCCTGCCTGCCATCCTTGCTGTCAGCCAGCCAACCCTCCTCCCAGAAGGACTGAACTGCCCGTCTCTCTTGTTGCTGGCCAGACAATCCTCCTCTCTGTGCCTGAGTGACGTGATTGTTACTTCTTCTTTCTATGTTTTATTTATTTGCAAGGGGAGAAAGAGAGGGAGAAAGAATGGGCATGCAAGGGCTTCTTGCCAATGCAAACAAACTCCAGATACATGTGGCACTTTGTGCATCTGGCTTTATGTGGGTACTAGGGAATTGAATGCAGACCATTAGGTTTTGCAAGCAAGCGCCTTAACAACTTAGGCATATCTCTCTCGCCCCTGTTATGACCTCTTCTTTACTCCTTATTTGAGCCTCTTGAAAACCTTGCTTGAGGGAGCTATAACTAACTCTGACGTTATGGCTTCTGCCAGAAGATCCCTCCATTTTCTCTCCCATAGTAATGGTACTCAGTTCTTTCTTTTTCTTTCACTTTTCTTTTTATGCGTATGTGATTCTCTCTCTCTCTCTCTCTCTCTCTCTCTCTCTCTCTCTCTCTGTGTGTGTGTGTGTGTGTGTGTGTGTGTGTACATGTGTTAATGTACATGTGGAGGCCAGAGAACAACTTGGGCTGTTGTTTCTCAGGAATGTCATCAGCCTTATTTTGAGTCAGCGTCTGTCACTGGCTTGGAGCTCACCAGTTAGGCTTAACTAACAAGCGAATGAGCTTCAGGGATTCTCCACCTCTCCAGCACTGGGGATCATAGGCAATGCCACCAAACCTAGTGCTTTGTGGCATTCTTTTTGTCAGTACTGGGGATCAAACTCAGTGGTACTCAGTGGATACTGTACCCACTGAACTACCTCCCAAGCCCCAGTTTCACTCTATTCTTTTCATTCTCTCCGTTGTTTGTGTGCAGCAGTTGCCAGTATGCCTCGGCATCCCACCACCTTCATTCTGTCACTCAGCTATGGAGGTGGGCTTGACTCAAGATGCGTCTCCTGCCCCCACAAGCTCTGCTCCCATGAAACACTTTAGTGGGCCTGTGGGACCAACTAAATGTCACAGATGACTCCCACCATGTGATAGAAGTGGGTACATCGACTAGCATTGCCATTCCACCAGCGAG
Organism: Jaculus jaculus; assembly: GCF_020740685.1. Classification (NCBI taxonomy): domain Eukaryota; kingdom Metazoa; phylum Chordata; class Mammalia; order Rodentia; family Dipodidae; genus Jaculus; species Jaculus jaculus. The sequence continues at coordinate 119,873,699 of NC_059109.1, forward strand.
GTGAGCAGACTTCGCAGGGACACCTGAGTATAGCACACAAATAGTTATTTGGAGGCACCTGACTCTGAGCTTGCAGAAGAATCTTCCATGATTCCACAGGTAAGACCAAGGTGGCAGTATTTTTACTAAGGGTCTCACATTCATTCTTTTTTGTTGTTGCTGTTGTTTGTTTGTTTGTTTGTATACTAGCTGTGCAAACATTGTTTAATCCGTGTGTGTCTACTTTAGCTTTCTCATCTCCAAATAGTCATACTGTGCTCTTTACATGGTTGTTAGGGAGATTATTTATTTATTTCATTGCTAAGGTATTTGCTAAGTATCAGTTGCATTCCAGAAGGAGTGACAGGTCCTGAAGAGATACAACACAGCATATTGCATGATCTTCAGGGTTCTACAGTCTGAAGGAAAAGACTGCTGAGGAACTATGACAAGGGAAGGAATGTACAAGTATGATAGAAGTGAGTGATGTCTTTCTGGGACATGCCAGTCACAGACCTACCTCAGGGATTTTTGCACTTGCTGTGCCGCCATCTTAAACACTTCCCCCAGATCTCTGCAAAGCTTTATATGCTAACTTTTATTAAGTCTTTACTCAATACCATTCTGTCTTTGTCATATCCCGGGCTACATTAATATAAAAATAATATAACACGCCAACTCTCCATGATCTTCACTTTCTTCGTGGACATATTACCATCTGATATGTTATTAGACTTTTTTTCTCCCCATCTTCCAAATGAAGAATGTCACATGTGGGTTTCATTGATATAGTCTAGCCCCTAAGACTACATCAGAAATGTAGGTAATTACTCAATAAATATTTGTGACTAAATAAGCACATCAACAAATCAAAGAAAGAAAATCACAGTGAATATGTTTCCAATCAGCCAGCTGGAGTCCTTTTCATCTACCTGTGTAAGAATCATGGGTAAAAGTGGGGAGAAGTTCTCCCAGTGCTGGTAATCCTCTAGATGTTGAGTATACAAGGCCAAGGTACTGTACTGGTCCTCTGAGAGCTGGGCTATTCTTCATGCTACAGGCTTTGGAGGACAGAGTCTTAAGGAGGCAGATTGTTCTGGGCTTTTTTCACCAGTGGTTCTGGTACTTAGCAATTTTTGTAATCTTTTCATGCCAGCAGCAGTGGGCTGTGTCAGCAGACAGCAGAGAGAAGTGGGCAGTAGTGAGCAGAGCCTACCAGTGTTGCAGACGTCATGTGGGTCTAGGGTGTTCAGATCTTCAGCCCTTTGATAACAGCTGGCATCACGGTCCTCAGGCCTAGCTCATCGACCTTGGCCCTTGAAGCTTGGTAACTCTTTAGAATTCTTCCAGTGACCGAGCCCCACTCCCCATTTCTGCCCATCTCAGCCTTCATCATTTCTGTGACCTCTTCCCCCTGTTGCTTTTGCTCTGGGACTTTCTTGCCGCTGCCCCAGGGTGGTGGCTTTGCTGTCTTCATGGCTGTGGCTGCTTCCGTACTGCTACCAGTCTACTGCCACTCTCCCCACCTTTGCCTTACTGCTCCACCTCAGATCAAGTATGTGCATGGCAAGACCATTTGAGAAAAGGCTTTCAATGGGCAGAATGGGCCACAGCAAGAGGCAGCCCCTAAACGTGTCTCCCAGCTGGCTCATAAAGCAAGCTCAACAGCCTGCTTCTATATGGCCTGAAAGGCTGTATGTGTGGCAATAGTGTCTGTGTTAATCATGACAGACTTCATGCAAATAAATGACTGTTTGCACTGATCACAGGCTTTCTGCTGGGCCCCTGCCTGGTATGACCCAGAAATATCTGGTGTTTCTGAGTAGTTAGGTATTGGCAGATCTGTTCAGAGGCATGAGTGGAAATGTGTGCAGACAACGGGCTGGCAACAAAGCTCTCAGATCGTTTTTTAGAAAGACCAGGCTTGGCATGTAGCCTAGAACCCAATTTTTGTAAAGTAGCACGATGTTTGTATCAGTGATTTTCTTGTTGCTAGCACATAATGCTACCCTGACTTAGGGGAGGAAAGAGATTATTATTTCATCTTATAGTTCCAGAGGGTAGATTCTATCATGGTGGAGAAAGCACGGCAGGAGGAGGAATCCATTATCATATTATCACATTAGTAAGAAGGAAGGACAGAGAAAGATAGGAAAAAATAATAAAACCGTTACCAGGGTCAAGCTGTTCTGCCTGAATGTCCACATCCCCTCAGTGGAACATTCCTTCAGCAAGGCTCCGCCTCCTAAAGGTTCAACACCCTTTTCAACTAGCACCACTTTGCTGGGTGCCAAAAATCCGGGACTGTGAATCTATGGGGGGCACTAATTTCAAACCTGGTCCTATGGAAGATGCCCAGTGCTTCCACAGCAGTAGCTTTAGCCATATTTGTCCATAACAGGTTCATGGAAATCTCTGAGGAAATAAGAAGTCTGCTAACTCCTCCGGGAGATACTGATACAGATATAGCATGGTCCCTGATGTCTAGTGTCCCAGAGTCTAGTGGAAAAGTAAATGTGAAGCTGCAGAAAGGAGATATACTGCATGCCCAATACACATAAGAGGCAAGGGTGCTATGTTCCTGGAACAATCTCCTGAACCCAGATGAAGGCCTTTTTGCTAGTGATTGACAGTTTGACTGGATCACTACACAGACTGTGGTGGCCCGCCTTTCTGACCTTACAGAGTCCATCTGGCATCCTTGAAGTCTAGCCACAGCCTACCAGGCCTGATCAGGCCATCGCGACCATTTTAAAACTCTGTATTTTCCAACACATTGCTTGCTAAGGTGATAAATTAATAAGTTCAGGCTCAATTAGTTCAGCCCCAGTTCCTCCCTACTCTTGTTTCAGTACATAAACCAGAGCCTGTTTAAATGGCTTTTTGTCCTAGGTGAGTGAGCTCTTGTGCAGGTTTGCCCTGAAACAGTACAACTGCTTTGAAGGGGACTGGGCTTCATCAATGGGGCCTGTGGCACCTTCTCTCTGGCTCTGTTGATATGTCTAGAGCAAGAAGGAGGCTGATGCCCATGCTGTGCTGATGGGAAGGGCTGGACAGGGAAGCCGTGGGGCTAGCAGTATTGATTCTTTTTCCAATTCCTCACAAGAGTCTAGCCACATTCTTTTTTTAAAAAAATAATATTTATTTGCAGGCAGAGAGAAAGTGATTTTGTTTCTTGTGTGTGTGGGAGAGAGAGAGAGAGAGAGAGAATGCATTTCATGGCCTCTTGTCATTGCAAACTCCAGATGTATGTGCCACTTTGTTCCTCTGGCTTCACATGGGACCTGGGTAGATGATCCTGGGCTAGTAGGATTTGCAAGCATTTAATTGCCGAGCCATCTCCCCAGCCCAAGAGTTACATTTTTAAAGAAAATTAAAAAGACGCTATTTTAGAATGTTTTTGAGAATGTTAATGGTAGACTGTAAGTTAGTAAATATAACTGTTATGATATAGAAGTGTATGTGTGAGAGAATGTGTAGGTAAAGAAAATTGCGTCATCATAAACTGGAGAATGACTTCTTAGGTCGTGTTGATTGTAAACGACATTGCAATTTGCTCATGGTTTTCTGGCCTCATCACTTCATATCTACAGCACCTGCCCCTCAGTAAATCTCCACCCTCTCAGCTCATTCAGATACAAGCACAATTTTTCTTACATGTGTATCAAATAAAGCCACTCTTTGGTTCAAAAATCCCTTAGCATAAGCACCTATCATTTAAAAAAACAAGCCCCAGTTTCTTCACCTGGCTACTTTCATGTAGCAACTAACGACCTCCCCTCACGCTTCCAACATCTCAGCTGAAGGGATCAACCAGACCTCGCTCTACCTTATCTCCCTTTGGGATACACCTATCTCCCAAACACTTACGCATCTTGTTGAGTTTTGTTCAGTTAGCAGCTTTCTCACAACGGAAATCACAGGAATATGAGGGGGTCACACAAACACCAATATTTGTTTATGTTTTCTCGTTTTCATCCCTTCTGTTTCTGTGGTTTTAATATGTTCAAAAATAGAAACTTCTTGGGGCTGGAGAGATAGCTCAACAGTTAAAGGCACTTGCCAGTCTGGGTTCATAAAGCCAGATATGTGGAGTGGTATTGTTTCTGTGACCCCAAGGAACCTAGGGCAATAGGAGGTCAAGCCAGGAGAATCTGATGCTCTAGGCCAGCTACTCCGAGGTTCCCTTGCAGTCCGGCAGTTTGTATGCAGCAGCAAGGGACTCTGGCTCAATAAGGTGGAGCACAAACACCTGAAAGTTGTTCTCTGACCTCCATTTCCACCCTCCTCACCTACACTAATAAACAAATAATTAAATAAAAATTATTTAAAAGCATGGTGGCACATGCTTTTAATCCCAGCACTTGGGAGGAAGAGGAAGAAGGATCACTGTGAGTTCTAGGCCAACCTGAGACTACATAGTGAATTCTAGATCAGCCTAGGTTAGACAGAGACCCTAACTCATATATATATATATATATATATATATATATATATATATATATATATATATATATATAGTAACTTGTCTTGTGGAACTCATGTGCTCATGTGCTGGTGAGCCAAGGTCAGTGGAAAGTCCACATTAAGGTTGCTCAAGCCATGCATTCACATCCAAAGCCAAGAACTCGCGGAAACATTGCTTCTTCACACCTCGTTGAGAGAGGCTGGTGACCCCTTTGGGAACTCTGAAGTGGCTACACTGGGACCCAGGCTGAGTGCATGGGATGAACACGTTGTCTGAACCTGCTGAGGGTACTGACTGTTCTCTAGAGCCTCTGTGGAGCTCCTTCAGCTAAAGCTTTTGATGGCAGCTTGATATAGCTGGTAACTATTGTGCTCTGAGTCCCAGTAAAGAACCAGCTCAAGGGACGAGAGGAAACATGTGGCATGTCAGAGGATCAGAAGGACAGTCATGGGCTATAAGTTGTCTACTGATTTTAGAACTGGTTTTCTTACCCAGGAGACACAATAGGCCTTTTATGTAAAGCCAGTATTCTGCAATATGTACTCTAATTGGCTTGGTTCCTGGAACCCTGAGATCCATTCAGGGCACTGGTTTAACTAGAAGGTTGAACTGATGGATGAAGATTCTGAGCGGTCAGTAAAGCAAGAGATACCTTCAACCCTCAGCTCTAGATGCTGAAACAAACTTCAGCGCTGTTCTCCTCTTGCTCCAACCCACGGGCTGGACATAGAATTCAACTGAACATGGTGTGATAGTTAATTTCTGGTTGTCAATTTGACAGGATTCGGAATCACTATGGAAACCTGTAAATCTGTAAAACTCTGTGAGGGCTTTTCCAGATTAGATTAATTAAAGTGGAAGGACACACCCTAACTGTGAATGGGCTGGCACCCCAGCAAGCTGAACAGAAGCATTCATCGCTCTCTGATTTCACCCTGGGGAGTGAATGTGACCAGCCACCTCAAACTCCTATGGCCGTGCTCTCCCCTCCATGGTGGGGTAACGTTTGAACTATAAGCCTAAGTAAACTCTTCCTTACTTAGGTTGCCTCTTATCAAGCATTTTTTCACAGCAATGAAAAAGTAACTAATGCATACAGGAAAGTTAACTGGCATGGAATGGGAGTAAAAGAAAACTAGAATTTTAGCTAGAGAGAGCCTTTCTCTTGGAAGCTAGAAGCAATAAAATCCAGCTTTGGTGATTCAAGTTAGGACCTGAATTCAGTTCTTTATTTTACTTTATTTATGAGAGAGAGAGAGAGGCAGGTAGGGATATAGAATGGGCATACCAGGGCCTGCAGCCACTACTAACCAGCTCCAGATGCATGTGTCACCTTGTGCATCTGGCTTACGTGGGTCCTGGGGAATCAAACCTGGGTCCTTAGGCTTCACAATCAAGCACCTTAATCTCTAAGTCATTTCTCCAGCCCTGAACTCAGCTCTTTTAAAATCAACATACATGTACTAAAACCTGGTCTCTCCTTTAATTCAACATTGCCTGGTGTTTATAACATGAGGCCATGCTGAAAATGAATCTCTCATGGCCCCCTAAGCCTGGTAATATGATCCTCACATGAATCCAGAGGTTATGCCACTGTGCCTTTGGTTGATCTTAATATGACGTGAGGGCCTAGAAGTCCCTCTTATTCATTTTATTTATTTATTTTAATGGCCTAAATTCAACTCCACTAAGCAAATCAATTCAGCACCAAGGCTGAAATTTACAATACCCTCACCAATACTATGGTTCAACAGGGTGCATTAAGAGGCTAGTTAAACACCAAATGTGGTATAAATCTCAGCCTTATAGGTGTGCTGAAAACATAAATAGCTTCCAAAGAGCTGCAATCAATACCAAGATATATGTGTGGGCTCAAAGTGTTCAAATAATTTGAATTTTAAATTAGCCCCTCCTTTGTAATCCTTTACCCTTTTTAATATCCCAGGCCCTGTGAAGTCCATTAATGGCATCATATTTCCAGTATTGGTTTCTGAATTTCTGTTATGATATCAAAATTGTGTCTGAGGTAACATCAGGGTCTATGTGCTGATTTGGGTTCCAGAAATGGAAATGAGAAGGGGATTACATGGAGTTACATGGAGGGTGGGATCCAGGACATCTGGGAGAGTACATGCCATGTAAGAGAGGGCAGGTAGCAAGTTGGCAATGAGAATTCAGGAAGGAAGTAGAAGGTGGCAGGTCATTTGAAAAACGTGCCATCAGAAACAATGTTGATTCTACATCCCCCATCCATGGCCCCATGGACCTAGGATTGATGATTTATTGACATCAGTCAGTGCTGGAACATCTGTGGTCCCTATATGCTGGTTATTATGCCTGGAGGTTGTATTCAAAGGTGTAGCATGTTCTGAGAAGCTCAAGGCATCTGGTCTTGTTACCTGTGGAACATTTTCTGCCCATTTTCCTGGCTGCTCTCTCATTCACTCAATGGCCACGTGAACTTGTAGGCTGCCAGGAATTAAAGAGAGTTTAACAGGGAGAGAAATTTATTTCCAATGTACATCAGCTCCTGTAAACACTGGCTTCTGAAGCATCATGATCCCTAACTCAAAGTCTATGTCACAGGAAATCAAATTAATAAACAAAGGGAAAAGGAAGAATTGGTATTTTCTAAAGACAATACTTTCTGGGATGATATCCCAGTAGTCAGTGGGCTATTTCTGTCATCTGGCCTCCGATGCCCTTGGCGCACATTTCATGTCATAGCTGGATCCATATTCCAAAGCTTACTCTGCTATATGAGAAATTACTAAGACCTTCTTCCAGGCTTTCTTCCTCTTTGCTGAATGGTCTGGTGAAGATGAGGTCTAATCGTTTCTAGAACAAGTGAACACACCAACCTCCAAGTATTCTATCTGCCACCATTTTACCCCCCCCCCCCTTTTGAATCCATGCCCAATTCTCTGCCCTGTCTCCTTTAATGCTCCAAGGACCTCAGAAGAAAGTGCAACCAAGCCCATGTGGCTTTTACCTGTCACCACACTGTCCTTGTCCAGCTGAGTCTCCTGATCCATGGAAGGATGTTGTTTCCATGTATATTTCTCTACTTTTACACAGGTCCTCCATGGGCTGTGTCATAACCAGCATGTAGCGCAAACAATTAAAAGAAAAAAAAAAAAACAAAACAAAACCAAACCACTTTTGCCATAATGCTTTCCATATGATTAGCACAGAGGTGAGAACTCACTTCCTTTGATACCCTAGATAGCTTTCTTACCTCTTGTTGCAATTACCTTATGATTGCTGGGACAAAACAACTGACCCAAAGCATCATCAGGGAGGAAAAGTTTTGTTTCGGCTTATGGTCTCAAGGAGAAGTTTCATCACGGAAAGAAAGCATGGCAGAGTAGAGGCTAGGCATTGCATCTTGCCATAGCAGCTGGTAGGAAATAATAAGAGGATGAGCAAGGGGAGGGAGCTGGACTATAACACCCTAAAAGCCCACCTCCAGCAGCACATCTCCTCTAGCAATGCTCCACCTCCCAAACTGCCACAAGCTGGGAGCACAACTATTCAAAACCGTGAGGCTGTAGGGGAACATTGTATTTGTACCACCATAGTTCTTTAGATTCTCAAAATTATCTTCTAATGATCTGTTGTGCATGCACTTCTCACATTAGTTTATCCACTTTCAGAGGACAGTAGCTATTTTGTGTCATACACTAGGCATTGTTATTGTCAACTGAAGTGTTCTAAATAGATTTAGAAAAATGAGCAGAGGGCATCCCATTGCAGTGAATCATCTCTACAGCGTAGAAAAATTCCCTAGTACATTATATAACTTGAGCAAGTTTCTCTTAAGCTTTCTTAAAAGCAAAGTGCATTACAAACATCAACTTATTCATCACATAAATCCCCTCAGGGAGGGATTTTTTTTTCCTGTTTTGTAGATGCCAAATTGAGGCTTACATAGAAAGGTTAAGTAAATTGTACAAAAAAGTTATATGAGCCACAAGGCCCTTTAGAAATGCAGCCTTCCATAGTGAGAGATGTTAGCATGCTGGTTTACAAATGATGAGTTCTGAGGCTGGGTTTGCAATTACTTAAATTATATTATACAGGCGATACAGAAATATGCTGAAGAGAGTATAGCTATAAACTTGAAATAAATGTATGCTTTTATAAGTATCAAAAAATATTGAAAATGAGGCAAGGTGAAAAAAAAATATAATGAGTGACCTGATTTTGGATAGTGACTTAGGACAGAGGAGATATTATTCGAGTGAAAGCCTGAAGTAAAAGAAGTCAGGGGGCTCAGGATGAGGTTGGCAGCTGTAGAGGTGAAGAGCTGTATGTGTGTCTGAAGGTGCATAAAACTGGGACCCCAGTGATAATGTTTCTGAAGCCTAATTGTGACACCACTGAATGACCCATGAAAGTTCTCTTCTCCGTCTCCTCTGTAGCTAACAATAGGACCTGAGCTGCATCTTCCTCCTTCTCTTCCTCTTCGTCCTCTTTTTCCTGTCACAATGTGCTATTTTATCCCTCAGTGTTGTGCAGCTATTTCCTTTGAACTGAAACTTTCTTTTCTGGAGAGAGGCTCACTAACACTTAGCTGAAAGTACAACTTACAAGGTTTAGGAAGTGAATAAAACTCCAAGTCTCAGGAATGTTCCTGAAACTAACAACATTCACAAGGTCCCTGGCTCATGGGATATAAGCAGTAACCTTGGCTGGGAAGAGTGATTCTTCTGCCAGCCAAGCTGTCTGCAAGGGTGCAGCCTTCATGAGTCACCACCCATGCTGGGATGGGCTTTTGCAGGATATAGCCCATGCTCCTGTACCTCCTCACCATACTCTTGTAAGTAATCCTAATAAACTGATTGGTTCATTAAGCTAGAGTTGGGCAGAATCATTTCTTTGGTCTGTTGCTGGTGCACTGTATGAGGGAGATAATGCTGATGTTCCCAAGAGTTGAAAAAGAAAATGTCATCAGAGAATTTTCTTGGCTCAGAGTCAGCGGAGTTGTCTTTGAAGGAGCCTTCAATAATCAGGGTGCACGAATTAATTTTGTGTGGCTGTGACCATGCTACTTGACAGAAAGAACTTATAAGTGGAAAGACTTATTTTGGTGTACCATCTTTAAGAGATTCAGTTCGTCCTGGGTGGGAAAGCATGGTGCAGCTGCTCAGCTCAAGGTAGCTAAAGCATGTGGTGGAGATTCCATGTGTCACAGCAGATAAGGAAGCCGAATGTGGCAGAGACCAGGAGCAAATATAACCTTCAAAGGCCTCACCCCCAGTTCCCTACTCTTGCACCCAGGCCTCACCTCCAAGAGTTTCCACAGCCTCCCAAAATAGCATCACCAACCATGGAACGAGCATTCAAACAAAATTAGTGCCTGTGGGGGTCGTTTGACATCCAAGCAATACCACATGCCACAAGGCTCCCAGCTCAGGCCCAGTGACCAAGAGACCGAGACAGCTTCTCATACTCCGGGGCTCATTTCTTTAGGAAGGTGTGGTTCAGAATCAGTCATGGAAGTCTTTGAAGAAGGTGGCTTTGTGGAAAACAAGACAGATGGACATTCTAGTAAGAAGAAACATGCAGTCTGGAAAGCGTGTGTAAAGTATTTTATACATGTTTGAACAGGTTGGCACTAGAGAGAAGCCATGACTAGGGGCAGGAAGTTAGGAAAAAAAAAAAAAACGCCAGTGAAGTCTTGGAGCTCTTTCATTTCTCACCTTTACTCTGTCTTCTCATTCTTTTTGTATGAATTCAGTTTATTTCCCAGTCTTCCTGTGGGAGATTTCATAGCTATTTTCTCAATCCTCTCGAACAGCTTTGGAGACAGAAATCCCCAAGTGTTCCCTGGTGGTGGAATCAGGATTCTTGCCACGAGTCTTCGCAGCTCTAGCCTAGCTCCATCATTGCCACAATGCCCTGATGTATCTCAACTGGACACTGTCTGAACCCAGTGTCCCCTTTATTTCTGTCTTTGAATTCCTACACAGACAGGTACCACACTCACCGGTTGTTAGAGAAGAGAAAACTGAGATTCATCTAATATTATACTTCTAGAACTGACTAGTGCATTACTCAAACCCAAGCCCCCCAACCTGTGACAGCACAATGTTGTCTCTAATGTTCAGTATCTCATGATGATGAAGGTGATGGTGGTTAATCAAATTGTTACTTTTGGAGAACACAGAAGTGCAGCAGGGCATGGGTGAGCAAGGCCCACGGATGGCACACATAGCCTCATCTGCCTTGGACAACGCTGGGCTGGGCACTAGGAGCTCTCCTATTGCTGTCAGCACCGATTCCACCAGAGAGCGAGCAAAACGCCCTCCACTTCCTCAGCCCCCTCTGAAACCTAGCCAAGGAGCAGGCATGGAGCAACATTCAGACAGCTCCCGGAGCCTCTGGCCCTGGGCACGGTGCCCTCGCTTGTGGAGATGGAAACAGTGAGGCCTGTCTAACTGGAAGACGCCTCATTGCTCCCGACACCTCAGACTTAAAACCCACCATCACTGTCACTCAGCATTACCCTGACCAGGCATGATGTGGGGAGAGAAAAGGGATGGGACCTCACAGTCAGGGAGGGAGAGAGGGAAGGAGGCTGCTGAGAGAATAAGGACCTAGCTTGTGGGAATCCTGTGTTTAATTCTGAAGCTACAACTCGCAGCACACCCCTGGGCTGGAGAGTGAACAGCTAGCAGGCCTCCTAAGGTCTGGGTCTCTCTTGCCCTCAATTTTGGAAAACGCTGCTGTGGAACACAGGTTTCTGATTCAGGGAATGCACAGCCTGCCTTCCACCCACCCCAACCCTCTTCTAGTGAGAGTGTTAGAGTTCTTGGTTATTTCCCAAATCTGGAGATAGTCACATTAAAAGAAAAGTCTTTCCCATTTCAGTTTTTCTTCAACCCCTCAATCATACCCTGAGAAATGCTGCTAATTAGCTTCTAGCATCTGTAACGTTGACCTCTTCCTTAAGCTACAAGAGTCAAATCTTTACTAAGTAAAAGTATCCAGGTAAAACCTGACAAAGCTGCCCAGTTTGTACTGTGTTCGTCCTTTTCAGAGGTCTCTCTTTGCAGCAGGACATGCCCATTGTCTCTCTCAAAGAATGATGTAAACTTTAAATTTAAATACTACATGTGAAAGTTTTCGAAGTGAAGAGAACTATCAGACAGCCTCTGGCAAACACCCTGAATGTCCAGAGAATGGACGGGGCTAACTGTAAGCAGGGAACCAGGAGCATGGAGGACAAGCATGGGGTGTCCTGTTCTGAGGGCTTCTCAAAGTTCTGCAAGGTTTTGGAGGAAGGTTAGGCAGTCCTGAGATAGAGACCTGGCTCCTGTAGTCAGCAGGGGCTCCCTGCGTCTCCACATTCTCGGAGCAAACATCAGTCTCTTGGCTCTTTATCCTTAATGACCACAGCCAGGGGGGTACAGGGGAAGGGAGGAGGGGGAGCCCTTTTACTCCCAAGGAGGCTGTTTGTATCCAGCCTGTGAGGAGAGCCCTAAATTGGCATTCCACGTTGTAATAAAAAAATTCCCAGCAATTATTAAAAGATTCTTATCTCCTGCTCCCTACTTGGATAATGAGTTCCTTCTCTGCTGGACTGAGACAGGCTGTCTCTGCTTGCACTTAATGAAACAGGACCAAGTTTGCAAATGAGCCTGCCCTGGCTCTCCCCTTAACCTCTGCTTGTCGAGTTGTACATCAAAACTTCTGGCTTCTGTCTTTCCTTATTAACAGCCCATAATCTTAGCAGAGCCCTTGCCTTGGCACTTCCTCTTTACATGTGCAGATCTGGTTTTTACTGGACATAACAATGGAGGGGGAGGATTCAACTTCTAGGACTGTAGTTTTAGGTGATCTGGGTGCTCCTGGTTGGATAGAACATGAAAACTACTGAAGAGAGGGAGGGAAAGAAAGAGAGAAAGAGAGAAAGAGAGAAAGAGAGGGAGAGGGAGAGAGAGAGAGAGAGAGAGAGAGAGAGAGAGAGAGAGAGAGAGAGAGAGAGATTTGAGCATATTTTAAAAGTCATTTTGACTTTCTCTTCTCCCTGACACCCAATGGTGCTGGATACTGTCTTGCAATGATCCTAGCTGGAATCCTCTCTCCCTACAGTGACTTCCAGTGGCCCACTTATTCCCCTATATCCAGAGTACTTTAAGAATAGGATCAGGTAGGCTGAGTCATCATCTATTCTTCCAATTCATCCCTCTTGGATTTCCAGGGTATTTCCTTTATTTTGACATACTTTCAGTGAAATCTTCTGACATCGAAAAGACTCTTTTAAGTGGGGTACTTGACAACTTTTCCTAAAAGGCTCACCCCTCTCCACTGACCCTGAGGTACAAGGATGGAGATCAGAGTATATTCCATAGTGGGTAGTTCAATGGAATGGGTTGGCATATCTGGCCTCTTGAATGTATAGGCTATTATTTTCAAACTTAATGGGCTCTGCTTCCAGAAAGTTCTGGATCTGTGAGGTTTGGCTGCCACTGTTGTTTTTAGGTAGATTTTAGTTGAAAAAAATAACCAGCCACTTATTCAGTAGGGCTTCACTCAGCTGCTTGAAGATTCTGATCCAGTTGTTACAACGCAGTGAAACAAATGCCCCCCCCCCAAACTTTCCAACTTAGATGACTGTCTTTTTGAGCCTGAGGGCCATAAAACAAGATTGTCTAATTCTGCTCTCCAGTTCCTCATGACATGGACTGAGGCCTCAGTGGTATTCGGCAGATGACTAGTTTGATAGGCATCACCTAAATGGTTTCATGCACATGTCTAGCACCTGGGAGAGGATGGGATCTCTTAGGAAGCTGGGGCTGGAGAGATGGCTCAGTGGTTAAAGGTGCTTGCTTACAAAGCCTGATGTCCCAGATTCGATTCCCTAGTACCCACCTAAAGCCAGATGCACAAAGTGGCAAGCACATCTGGAGTTGATTTGCAGTAGCAAAAGGTCCTGGTGTGCCCGTTCCCTCTCTCATTCATTCATTCTTTCTCTCTCTTTCTGCATGCAAATAAATATTTAAAATATTTAGAAAGCCAGGTTGACCTGGGCTTCCTTTGCTCTCTGTGTATTCTCAGTGCCTCATGAGTGGCCTCTCAAGTAGGGCTGGGCTTCTCACATGATTGCACAGGGTTCCAGGAGTGCTCCTAGAACTTGACGGTCCCTTACATGTGGGGCCCGGGCTCAGCTTTATTTCATCTGCTGCATCCTGATGGTCAGAAGCTCTCCAGGGAAGGGGGCATATGTTGAATGTCAGAGCTGGGTTCCCTGTCGAATGCCTACTGGAAACAATACTAACATCCACAGAAAGGCCCTGTATGTTTCTTCCCAGTGGACACAATTGAAGACGGAGGCTTTAAGCACAGCCAGGGACCAGGGATGAGTGCAATTTTCTAGTCTCTATTTAAACTCAAGTTTATAAAGCGATTATTACAGGACAATGACTTTTGGTATCTGGAGATGAGAATGGAAAGTAAAGTCTCCCAGGAGATAGAGTGATAGAGGTCTAGGCTTGATTTTTACTGCCTGCCAAAGTAACTAAGGACAAATATCTTAAACTGATGGCAGTTTCTCTTCCAAGAGGTCCTCATCAGTGGCCCACTGCAGCTTGAAGAACAGAGTAGGCATGGATCAAGGGTAACTCCCTCAAGGAGCAGAGTCAAGCTGTGGGTAGCGGCCTTCCCCTTCTGTACCACGGGGCCACAGGGCATCACAGAGAGCAACTGTTACTGTAAGCAAACAGGGCTCTTCCCTGGGAGCTTGTGTGATGTTGTATCTATAAACATGGCTGTGCTCAGGGTCATCAAGTGAGTCCAGAGCAGTGGTTTCTTCTGACCACCAGGGCAGGAGTGTTAAGTCACGCCTTCACACCTTCCCTTCTGTCCTCCATGAATGTCCTCTCTTCTTCCAGTCATAAGAACTCCTGAGTGATAAAGTTAAGCCACCATGTGTATTGTGTCTCCTGCATTATCTCCTCCATCCCACTTGACTGAAGTGGGGGCTCTTTTCAGGGATTCTCAAATCTAGCTGTGCATGAAAGTAACTTGGGAAACATTAACAAAAATACTGAGTCCTGGAATACTTAAATGGATCAAGAGTCCAGAGTTGGGACAAAGGAATATTTGTGTTACTGATCCTCCCCATGTGATTCAGGTTTGGGAACCACTGGTCTGTGTCATCCTAAAACCCTTTTTAATTTTTTTTAAAAAAAACTTTCAGAGGTGTTGTGTCCTCATTTCAAAAGGACGGGTCCAATTAGCCCTCCCAGCTGGTAGGACCAGCTTGGTTATTGAGGAGGGAAAGCCCGAGGGTGTGTTTTCTATAGCAAGGGCCAGACCAGTGACCTTCCTCAGTGGCCCTGTGCATGCCATTGGTCACCAGGGAAACCCAGCTGGCCAGGGTTAATGGCTCAGAGAAGTTGTGCCTATACCATTGGGTGTGGGAGTCACGACAACTCTTTAACCAAGAATGGGACATAGGGAATATATCACTTCACAGCAATATCATCATCTTCTATTTGGAAAATGCATGGTGGAGCCTAATGCCACCTTGAGGCTTCAATAGACGTATAAGACTATTTTCCATTTCCACACTCATATTTGTTAAAACTGGGATGAAATAACACTTATCTGTAACATAGTGGCTAAGACACAGGTCTTGGATTTAAACATCTGAAATGGAATCTTGGCTGTAGTATTTCTAGGAGGTATATATTATGGTGTCATGAAACTCTCTGTGCATCAGTTTATCCATTCTGTAAAATTCTAGTGTTATTATTATTTTTTTTAATTTAATTTATTAGTTTTCATTTCAGTGAATATCTAGTGTTATTATTACACATCCTATTCATAAGATGGAATATGAAGCAAATTCTAAAGTTCTCAGCACAGTTAACTTCTGCTGTATGGTAATAAGCACTTAAGAAATATTAAGTCTCACTAGTTAAGGTGTTTACCTACAGAGCCTAACAACCCAGGTTCAATTCTCCAGTGTCCATGTAAACCCATATGCACAAAGGGACACATGCATCTAGAGTTTGTATACAGTGGCTAAAGGTCCTGGTGGGCCCATTTTATCTCTATTTATTTATTTATTTAAGAGCGACAGACAGAGAGAGAGAGAGAGAGAGAGAGAATGGGCAGGCCAGGGCCTCCAGCCACTGCAAACAAACTGCAGACGTGTGTGCCCCCTTGTGCATCTGGCTAAAGTGGGTCCTGGGGAATCAAGCCTCGAACTGGGGTCCTTAGGCTTCATAGGCAAGTGCTTAACCGCTGAGCCATCTCTCCAGCCCCCATTTTATCTCTGTCTCTCTGTATGTGTGTGTGTCAGTCTCTCTCTCCCTCTGTGTCTCTCTGAGATTGCAAATAAATTAGTCAATTAAAAAAGAAATATTCATTGTTGTTAGTATCCTTTTATTGTTTTCTTCAGGACTGGCATTGAACCCAAGGTCTTGAATATGTTAGATAAGGACACTGCCACTCAGTCACATTATAGCTTGCTTGTTTTAAGGAGGAAATATAACATGTGCTCTATTCTAGAAATCATTTATTTGTTTATTTATTTTCTCAAGGTATGGCCACACTCTAGCTCAGGCTGACCTGGAATTCACTATGGAGTCTCAGGGTGGCCTCAAACTCATGGCAATCCTCCTACCTCTGCCTCCCAAGTGCTAGGATTAAAGGTGTATGTTACCACTCCCTGCTCTAGAAAAAAAACAAAACAAAACAAAAATTTTTTTGTGTGTTCTGTAATTCCTGGCAATTTCTAGTTTACACTGTGCTCCCAGGAGTTTGAATATTTTAAGGACCAAGCATGGTGCTGCACACCTTTAATCCCAGCACTCAGGAGGATGAGGTAGGAGGATCGCTGTGAATTCAAGGCCACCTTGAGACTACATGGTGAGTTCCAGGTCAGCCTGGGCTAGAGTGAGATGCTACCTTGAAAAACAACAACAACAAAAGTATTTTAATTATTTTAGACACCTTTTATTAAGTAGAATTATACAAGATTTGTTCTTTATGGTTGACTTATTTCACTTGGCATTATGTCCCCAGGATTTATCCATGTTGTCTCATACTGCAGAATTTTCCTGTTTAAATGTTGGGTCACATTTCATGGTATGAATAATTGTGTTTCACTTACTGATAAGGATAGGTTCGGAGAAGGATGGCTTTAGCTGATTTTTATGTGTGACTATCATAGTGAGCTCACACAAGCCTACTTGGACAAGGACAAAAATCACTCACCGTGGACACCTCGTTTAATCCATGGATGTGGTAAGCATGGTGTATGAGGCTGCCTCCAGAGTAACTTTTATAGCAAAGGTTTTAAATAAGTATGACTGTATTATAAGAATGACAAATATAGCATAGTAAATACATAGCTAGTAATGCAGTTATCATAGTACATTATGTATTATATATAATTGCACGTTTGGTGCTTTTTTTAAAACTTTTTTTGTTTATTTTTATTTATTCATTTGAGAGTGGCAGACAGAGAGAAAGAGGCAGAGAGAGAGAGAGAGAGAGAGAGTGGGTGAGCCAGGGCTACCAGCCACTGCAAACAAACTCCAGACGCATGCACCCCCTTGTGCATCTGGTTAACGTGGGTCCTGGAGAAACGAGCCTTGAGCCAGGGTCCTTAGGCTTCACAGGCAAGCACTTAACCACTAAGCCACCTCTCCAGCCCCTGTGCTTATTTTTTTTTTAAATAAAAAAACATTTATGTGTGTGCTGGGGGTGAGGGTGTAGCTGCAGCTGGACCTCTTGCTGCTATAAACCAATACCAGGAATATGTAACAATTGTTGCTTACACGGGTAATCTGGGAATTCAACCCAGGCTGCCAGGCTTTGCGGACAAGTGCCTTTAACCACTGAGCCAATTCTCAGCCCCTGCACTATGTTTTATAAGACTAGAGAACAAGAGTGCTTATTTATACCAACATCATCACCAACAGGTGAGGAATGTACTATAAATGTTTTGGCAACTATGATATCACTAGATGACAGGAATGCTAAAGCTTCACTGTAGTCTCTTTATCAGTTTTTGATGTGTGTGTGTGTGTGTGTGTGTGTGTGTGTGTGTGTGTGTGTTTTGAGGTAGGGTCTCGCTCTAGCTCAGGCTGACCTGGGATCTACTATGTAGTCTCAGGGTGGCCTTGAGCTCACAGTGATCCTCTTACCTCTGCCTTCTGAGTGCTAGGATTAAAGGTGTGTACCACCACACTCAGGTCACTTTTTAAAATTTTATTCTTATATTTGTTTTACTTATTGTCAATTGTCTATACTTATATAATTTATTTTGATCATACTCACTTCACATTACCTTATCTTCTCCCCAGTACCTCATACTAATCTTCTTTCCAACTAGTTGGATTTCTACTTTGATGCCACTTTTTTTTTTTTTTTTTTTTTTAGATTTTTCCTCCTTTTGGGTGATCCTTTGAATTAGGTCTGCTTGCATAAGCATGAGTGGCAGTTTATTTATTAGAGCATGGTCAACTTACCCATGGTTACATCACTGAAGAAAATCACTCCCTTCTGCCCACAACCATTAACTGCCAAAAACTCCATAAGGCTGGTTGGGGCTCATAAGCTCTTCCACCATCTGTGATGGAATGCTTATGGCCCAAATCTCTTACAAGTCTTTTATTTTTTATTTTTATTTATTTTTACTGATGATTTCCATGATTATCCCATGGTAATTCCCTCCTTTTCCCCACTTTACCCTTTGAAACTCCACTCTCCATCATGTCCCCTCCCCTTCTCAGTCTCTCTTTTATTTTGAGGTCATGATCTTTTCCTCCTCTTATGATGGTCTTGTGTTGGTAGTGTCAGACACTGTGAGGTCATGGATATCCAGGCCATCTTCTGTCTGGAGGAGCACATTGTAAGGAGTCCTACCCTTCTTCCCTTCTTTTCTCCACCTCTTCCACAATGGACCCTGAGCCTTGGAAGGTGTGATAGAGACATTTCAATGCTGATCACTCCTGTGTCACTTCTTCTCAGCACCAAGGTGCCTTCCGAGTCATCTCAAGGTCACTGCCATCCGAAAAGAGAAGATTCTCTAACCAAAAGTGAGAGTAGCATTAATATATGGGTATGAACATTAAGAGAAGTGCTTACTGGGCAGTTTGATTAGCATAGTATATACATTTAGCCAGACAGTAGCAGATGTTACACCCCAAGGGCTCATGACTACCCCTGTTTTAAGTTTTCAGTATCAGGGATGTATTCCCTCTCATGGAACAGGCCTCCAGTCAAATTAAAGGGCAGTTGGTTTCCCCATAACAGACGTGCCAGTATTGCATCTGTTGGCTTATTTGGCCTTGCTGGCCAAATAAAATGCTTGCATTGTCCACTGTTGAGTATCGTCACTGGTGATTTTTCTCTCTCCCATGGAACTGCATGCATGCAGTGTGGCTTTTACCAGCTTCCTGTTAGCTGGTCTAAATGGAGGATGTTTTCAGCTCAGCTCCAGCAGGATTTCTCAGTGACTGTGAGCCCAAATATGTGGAGTCTTCAGCAATAGTGTCTTACCACCAATTCCTGGTGGGAATCTAAGGACTTCAACAATGGCCTTTAATGTTTTGGAAGCATCAGGGACCTCTCTGGTCAACAACTCACTGGATGGTATACCATTCCTGGCACTGAAATTTTTCTAGTAACAATCTGTGGCTCCTGTGTGTTCCATTGTCCAGAAAAGTAGGTTTCCATACAACTTGTTTATATCCTCTTAGATTTTGTTCAAGTAACCACAAGTACTATGAGTTCATGAGCACAATGGCCATGTCATGTCTAGGAGACAGCATCTGACAGCATTTCTCCCCATCCTCTGGCTCTTATATTTTTTCTGTACCATGTCTGTGATGCTCCCTGAACGGTGGAGGTTTTCTTGTTAGTGGTGGTGGTGGACTTGAACCCAGATTCTTTTGCAAGGCAAATGCTCTACTACTTACTACATCCCCAGACTCCACTGTAACCTTTTAGGACTGATGTTGCATTGGTGAGTCATCACTGACTGGACTGTGGTATGGCATGACTATAAATGCCATATTTTCTGCTCACTCATTCATCAACATGCATTTCCTTCATTTCTACATCTTGGCTATTATGAATAATACCACAGTGAACAAGGAAGAATTAAAACCTATTTGAGAGGCTGGTGAGATGACTCAGTGGTGAAGACCCTTGCTGGCAAAGCCTAATGACCAAGATCGATTCTCCATTACCCACATAACGCCAGATGCACAAAGTGCCACATGTATCTGGAGTTCATTAGAAGCAGCTAGAGGCCTTGGTATGTCCATTCTCTCTCTCTCTCTCTCTGTATCTCTTTCTCTCTTTTCTTGCAAATGAATAAATAATAAATATCTAGTTTAGGTCATGATTCTAACTCTGTGTACAAAAACCCATATTTAGGATTTTGGTGCCATATTTTGAAATTTTTGAGGAACCTCCATAGCGTTTCCCACAATTAATATGCTATTTTGCCTTCTGAATTTCTAGACATTAACATTACATATTATCTTTTGTTTCACTCACAATAGTATCTGTAACTAGAATGAAGCCATATTTAATCACAGGATTGTCTTCACAATCCTGCCAATCATGTGTATGTCTTCTCTGGTGAAACTGTAAAACTTCCAAAGAAAGCAGAAAGGAATCACTTCATGACATGATGTAAGCTTGGTACCATGAATTTTATACCCAAAGAACAGTTGGCCAAGGCAAACAGACAAGCAGGACTACAGCAAATGGAGATGTTTATGGACAACAATCCAGTAAGACCATGAAACAGGAGAAAACATTTGCAAAGCATGTATGTGACAGTGTTATTTTCCCAAAACACAGGGAGAACTCCTATACCTCAATACTAGGGGAAAAGCGTTTAATAACTAAATCTTATTTATTTTGTAAGGATAAATCCCCTTATCATAAAGGGCTTTCTTCTAGTCCCAATTTAAGGAAAGACACCATCACATCTCCAGCTGGCCAAGGATAGTAGGGATGTGTGTTTTGCCTTCCTTCCTTTCCATCTCCTTTTTCTTCTTTCCACTTCTGTCCTAGTACTCATGTCTCTGATACAGCTCATTCTTTATACTAGCCATAAAAAGACTGTCCAAATTTGTATCCATTATTTCTGCCTCCAAAACTGACATTGTCTCCAACTTGTTACCTGTTATTCCCCAACTTATTCCAGAGAGATCCTGCCAAGATAGGAGTCCAAATAACTCACTTTGCTTAGTGAACTTATTTCCACTTCCTATGAAAGCAAGTTCAATTTGGGGGGCTTTACATCTTTTCCCCAAACATTTCCTTTACCTCGTACTATTATTTTCTTTGTATACTATTTGCTTATCATAATTTCATTGCTATATGGATAGCCTATTGTTCCCTCTGCAGTTCTCTCTCCAGCTAAGACATCCATTACTTCTCAGGTCACCTACAGAAATTCCAATTCTCACATCTGAGGTCCTTCTCTGCTACTATTTAGTGGAGTTACATTCCTTTTTATGGCGATACCTTTCCATCCCACCTCTGTTCCTTATGAATTTAATGCTGTATCCTAAGTACCTGAGGTTCAATCTAATGTCAAGACAAAGAGCTCATACTCTGAGGTCCCATGGTCTGGATTTAATTCAAATTCTGATCTAGTTGTGGCTCAGTTTCCTCCTCTGATTTGGGGCAAAACAAAACCTTATACTTCTTTCCAGAGTTATTATGAAAATAATTGAAAAAAGCATGTACAACATGGATTAATAGGGAAAAATTATTCTTGTTTACCTGTTCAAAAATATGGGTCTGGCTGGGTGTGGTGGCACACATGTTTTTAATCCCAGCACTTGGAAGGCAGAGGTAGGAGGATAGCCATGAGTTGAAGGTCACCCTGAGACTACAGAGTGAATTCCAGGTCAGCCTTGGCTACAGTGAGAGCCTACCTCAAGTAACCATTTATATATCTGTCTGCTCATCGGTCTTCCATGGAGTGCTAAAGGACAGAATCATGGCATCTTACTAGTCATGATGTTGGAAGGTCACAGTCCTAAAGAATTAAATCCTTAAAGGCTAAAATCAGTACTCTAAAATAAAAATAAAAATATCATAATCTGGTCTGGAGAGATGGCTTAGGGGTTAAGTGCTTGCCTGGGAAGCCTAAGGACCTCGTTTTGAGGCACGATTCCCCAGGACCCACGTTATCCAGATGCACAAGGGGGCTCATGGGTCTGGAGTTCGTTTGCAGTGGTTGGAAGCCCTGGCACACCCATTCTCTCCCTCTCCCTCTCCCTCTCCCTCTCTCTCTCTCTCTCTCTCTCTCTCTCTCTCTCTCTCTCTCTCTGCCTCTTTCTCTCTCTGTCTGTTGCTCTCAAATAAATAAATAAAAATTAAAAAAATAATAATCCTCAGAGTAAAATCCCAATGTTGAAGTTCTTCCTTTCCTTTCCTTTCCTTTCCTTTCCTTTCCTTTCCTTTCCTTTCCTTTCCTTTCCTTTCCTTTCCTTTCCTTTCCTTTCCTTTCCTTTCCTTTCCTTTCCTTTCCTTTCCTTTCCTTTCCTTTCCTTTCCTTTCCTTTCCTTTCCTTTCCTTTCTCTTTCTTTCTTTCTTTCTTTCTTTCTTTCTTTCTTTCTTTCTTTCTTTCTTTCTTTCTTTCTTTCTTTCTTTATTTTTGGAGGTAGAGTCTCACTCTAGTCCAGACTGACCTGGAATTCACTACATAGTCTTAGGGTGGCCTTGAACTCATGGCAATCATCTTACCTCTGCCTCCCAAGTGCTGGGATTAAAGGTGTGTGCCACCATGCCTGGCTTCCAGTGTTGCAATTTTAAGTGACACCCAGATCTTTATTTCCATTTTACAAAGTCTACATAAGAGGAGTAGCAAGGTGGATTCTGAGAGTAGATTGGCCATGTGATGAGCAGTATAAAGATTTACATTGAAAAAAAATATATTATGGGGTTGGTGAGAAGGCTCAGCAAGTAAGAACACTTACTACGTTCCTCCACAGCAAACATAGAAAACGTCAGGCATAGTCACACATGTCTGTAAGTACTGGTGGTGGTGGGGGGGAGGCAGAGACAGGAAAATTGTGGGGCTTCCTGTTCAGACAGTCTAACTTAAAAATGGGAGCCTTACCTTTCAAACTCCAAGTTTAGTGAGAGACTCTCTCAGAGATATAAGTTAGAAGAGTAGTAGATAGTATAATTCATGTCTTCCTCTAACTTCCACATGGATGTGTAAGCACAGGTTGCATGCATCTGTATACACAAGTGCATACACTACACACACACGCACTGCACATAACACACACAGAAACAATCACAATAATTTGTCATGCAACTACATTGGTTTGCTTTCCAGCTGATGAAATTCTATAAGCTTTAAATGAATTAAAGCTGTATTTGTTTGAAGAAGCCAGAGAAACTACTGAGGAGTTTGCAAATAATTACGTGCATGGTAGGATATGAAGACCCACATGCAACACTATTGCTATTCAACTCCCAGTATGGTTTCTGACAAATCTGTGGTCTACACGGGAATGCATATGGAATGTATTTCTGAATGCCCATGATGACATGGGAGCATGGTGCAGATGATGGGAAAATTTATCAGGGAGTGCTTGCTCATTCTGGTGAATATTGAATCACAGATCAATTTCCAAAGGGAAAGAAAATGTCACATGGAACATAAATATGAAGATATGCCTTATGAAGAGGCATATTCATAAAAAATAGCACTCAACACAATAAAAAAGTCAAAATTATAGTGAATATATTAGAAATCTTCCAGCTCCTATCGGCTGCCCCTATAACTTTCCACAATCTATTCTTGCAATGTATATTTTTATGCCAAATTTTTTAACTTTTATAATTTTTTGCTTTCCTGTTTTTTAGTTTTCACCACTACTTTATTTATTTATTTATTTATTTCAGAGTGACAGACAGTGAGAGAAAGAGGCAGATAGATAGATAGAGAATGGGCACGCCAGGGCCTCTAGCCACTGCAAAGGAACTCCAGACGTGTGTGGCCCCTTGTGCATCTGGCCAAGATGGGTCCTGGGGAATTGAGCCTCGAACCGGGGTCCTTAGGCTTCACAGGCAAGCGCTTAACCGCTAAGCCATCTCTCCAGCCCACCACTACTATTTTAATTTAATAGAACTACTTTTTTTCTTCGCATGCGGCATACCTGTGTGCACTCAGCACACATGTTTGCATGAGTGGGATCACATGTGTGTGTATGTAAATGTGGAGGCCAGAGGTTGGCATCCACTGTCATGCACTATTGTTCTACCTGTCTATGGACGCAAGATGTCTCATTTGAATCCAGAGCTCTCCTGTCTCCACATCCCAAGCCCTCGGATTGCAGGCAGGCCGCCAAGCCGGACAAACGCTTTTGTGGACGCTGGGCAGCCAAACTCAGGTCTGCATGCCTGTTTGGCAAGTGGTTCACTCACTGAGCCGTATTCACAAACACTGGCATATTTCTTTCAATTCATCACACTATGAACTTCATTGTCACACCATTTCCAAGACTAAATTCTGGAAAGTATTTCAGGGCGTTTTGATTCAGTCTGTACCTTTTCCTTAAATGACTCCATGGGAGCTTGTTTTCACACTGGTGACTATAAGCATTGTGCATAGAGATAAAATGGCCAGCAAATGTCACCTCTGTATTGTGAGGGATAAAATTCCATGAGATCTCAGTTCTTTGGGTGACTGCACACATGCAGTGACTTTAGTAATCACCATAGTTTTTTTACATGTTTCATCATAAGTGGTGTTCCACTTATTTATTATTATGGTTTGTCTGCATGTATCTTTAGACACATGCAACTATCATAGTAATATCTGTGATGCTTGTGTTTCCAAAATTATGTTATTGTTGCTATTTTATGCTGTAAATAAAGTGATAATATTGGTCAGTTTTCCAATCCCATCATAAAACATATGGGCTAGATTATTTATAAGAAAAAGAATTCTACTAGCTCCTAATTCTAGTGGTTTCAAGAACACGGTCCTGGCTGCTGCCCATTCTGGTGAGGCCTCACCATGGATGGCATTGCAGAGACACGAGTGGAAGCATACAAACACACATGGTGAGGTCGGAAGCCAGGGCATGACGAGGTGTCTCTTGTTATATTTTGTTTGCTCCCCATCTTGAGCCTTCACCATACTGAGAATAGAGTCATAGTCTATATTTATTGTGAAGAGTAAGCTGAACAATGAATTAAAGGGCACCTTCAGAGAGCTCTCACTGTACTGTGAGGATGTGTGGTGCATCTCTGTGGATGGCACTGTTGCTTGGCTTGAGTTCATCTTGAACTTGTATGGAGGGCTGAGTGTACCTGTAAGGATGGAATTTTGGACCCTTTTAGAACTCGGTGGACCTCTATGCAGCTTGTGGTGCAAATACAGGCAGCCCACAGTGCGTCTGTACAGGGCTCATAATGTCAGAAACAAAGCTCATAGTCACCTGAATAAAACTAATCGTGCCCTCTGTTGAGCTCACAGTGCACATGTATTGAACTTATAATTGCCTGTATGAACACACAGGGCTCATATGGACCTCACAGTGCATGCAGAGAACTCATTGTAAAACTGTGTAAGTCTCACCTTGCCTTCTACAGAGCTCATAGGTATGTCCTAAGTATAGCACACAGGACCCACGCATAGTGCTCCTATTGCAGTATTATAGAGATCATAATGCACTTGTGTAGAGCTCATAATGCCCACAGACAGCACACGCACGCATGTCCATACACTGTATAGAGCTAGCAGGCACTCCAGAGAGATCACGCTACGGGAGTATAGATGTCATGGCGACTTGATTGAGGTCATAGTTCCCAGGAATCTGCACTGTATCAATTTTACTGTGTTTTGTATAGTTCTCCTTCTGCCCGTATTCATATCATATTGCCCTATACACAGCTCAAAATGCTTCTTTACTGAGGTCAAATGAGCCTGTATATATGTCACATTTCACCTGTTGGGATCTCATACAACACCTGTACTGCTTTCATATGGCCAGTAGAAAATGCATAGGGCCATTCTTAGAGGTCATTCTTCCCAGCGTAGAACTCAGTACCCAGTATGGAAATTATAATGCCATACTTAGATCACATAATGCCTTATATGACCGCATGGTGCCTGTGTAGAGTTCATAATACACTTTTAGAGATCAGCTTTCCATGTGTAGAAATCAGAGTACCCTATATAAAACACATAATGCCCTGTATCGATTTTATATTGAAATACATTGAACTAACAGTGCCATGCATAGAGAAATAGTGCACTATATGGAGCTCATATTACATTACAAAAGCTCCTATGACTCCTGTATGGGCTTATAGTCCCCTGTATATCACTCAGAATGCTCTAAATTCAGCTTGCAGTGCACTATACAAAGTTCATAGTGGCTTGTCTAGCAGTCATAGGGCTATCATTGAGATCATCATGCCCTATATCATGCTCACACTAAACCCATGTGGCACCCATAGTGCTATTGCATAGATGTCATAGTTAAAGTATAGGGTCCTATCTTCTCTATATAGAGCTCTTACTGAACCTGTATAGATTTCATAGTGCCTTGTATGGAGTTCACAGCATCATTTCTGCTGCTCATATTAGTATAGAACTTGAAGTGCATCTCTGTTGACATCTTAGTGCCCTGAATTGAAGCTGTGGGATACATTCTTGGTGCCTCTTGGGCCCCTGTATGGACCTCACAGTGCCATGTGCAAACAGATAAGACTGCCCCATATAAAGCTCTTAGGGCCATGTGAAGAGCTCATAGTACACCATTATAATGTCCATAGTTTCATTTATATAGCTAACAGTGTACTCCCATATCAATCATAATGTATACCTGAATAGAGCTCATGATCATATGCATGAGCTAGCTCATTGTGCATTATAAAGAACATATAGTGGCCAACACAGTGTTCATAGAACCATGTATGGAGCTCTTAATGACCTGTATTGAAACCATCAGGCCCTATATAGAGTGCAGAGTTCCCTTTATAGAACCCATTGTGCCCCATGTATCTCTTATAGCATATGGACCTTATAGTGGCTTGAAAAACCCACAGATTACACTTGTACATACCACATGGTGCACTTTGTAGCATCCTGGTGCTTGCTATGCAACTCATGGTGCTCTGTATATCAGTTACAGTGTTCAGTTCATTGAATGCACACTGCCCAGTGTAGAACCCAGAGTCACCAGCTAAGAGCTCACAGTGCCCTACGTAGACCTCATATTCTATCTGTGCACCACATTGTTAACCAGTGAATAAAACAAGTGAATTCCTAATGACTGTATGGAAGAACTAGTGCCCTTTATAGTGGTCATATTGCCCAATTGTCACTGGGAGCTTTTTCACCATTGGAGATGTGAATAGACTTCTCTCCAGACTTAAGAATGATTACAGCAAAACCGGTTTTGGTGGACCAGTGAGTTTATGGGGATTATATACAGAACATGGTGAGGAGAAATGGAGGAAGCAAAGGCAGCTGCATGTCGGAGATGCTCACCCCAGCGTAGGTGACGACTAGCAGAAGCTGCATCCTTGGAGCTCACAGGCAGCTGAGCTGGTCAGAGTCTTGAGCACAGCACACAACTTGCAGGCAGCTCAATCAGAGCGTCTCATCTCCAAACCATTGTTTCCCTTTATGTAGTGTTAGGGCCAGGCCCTGAAACCCCTTTCCTAGACATGTTGACTTCCTAATTCTCTGGAACTTCCTTCTTGCCCATCTCCCAAGGAATGTTTCAGTTTCTAGTTAGCCTAACTCTTTGGGGAGTGGTTTGTGACCTTTAAGTTTTAGGCCCTAACACTGGACTTTCTGAAGCAGAGCCTCCTTTCTCTTTTCAGGAAGGAATATTTCAATTTGAGGGATCTGCACCATTAGTACACTAGCCAAGGTCCTGTAGAGATGTTAAAACATCCTGTGTAGATTTGGTGTTTCCTTGTATGAATTCATATTTTCTTCTGCAAGGTGTTTGCAATACCCTGTGTACAGCCCAAAGTACAATTTGTAAAGGTCGTAGTTCCCTTAGAGAAATTGTAGTGCCCTGTATAGAGGTTATAATATCCAGTATAAATATCATATTGTTCAGTATTGAGCTAATATTGTTTTGTGAAGAGCCCACAGTGCCCTGTATAAAGCTCACAGCACAACTTTGCAGTGCATATTCTGACCTGTGTGAGTTCATAGCACACTCTACAGAACTTGGTGTCATGTACCGAGCGCACAGTAAGCCTGAATAGATTTCAAGTGCACAGTACAGAGTAACAGAATTTGTGTTTTCTCTGTATTTAGCTCATAATGCACCTGTTTGCAGAATGTAGGGCAGTACTGTGTAGAGCTCATGAGAACTTGTATAGGGCTCTTAGTGCCATATATAGATGACAAAGTCCCCTGTAGAGATCTCATAGAACCATGCATAGAGCTTATGGTAATCCTGTACGGACTTTATAGTGGCTGGTCAGAGCTCACACAGTGCATATTAATAGTTGTAATGCATTAGTACATAGTTTATCCTGCGGCTGTGTGGAGCTCACAAGAGTATAGTTTAGAATACATGGTACCAAGAATGCATTGCCTTGTGCACTTATATAGAAATTAAAGTAACTTGCATGGAGCTTGTATCATATAGATCTCATAGTGCAGTGTAAAGACACAGGGCCCTGTACATATCTCATAGTGCCCAGGATATAGGATGTCTTCCTCTGTATATATTGCATGACTTCTGCTGATCCTATGAAGCTCATAGTAGCCTGAATGAAGGGAATATGAGCCTATATACAGCTAATAATCACTTGCTGAGAGGTTGTAGTACATCTTTGATGAGTTTGTAATGACACTTGTGTAATTCTTACTGCATTTTGTAGAGGTCATAGAATTCTGAGCTCTGTATGAATAAAATTCCCTTCATAGATCACATTTGGTCATGCAACTTCATATTTTACTGTGCAGAGTTCAGAGTCCCTGCATAGAGCTAAAGCACAATGTTTAGAAGTTTAGAAACCTTTGTAGAAGAGATATTTCCCAGTATAGAGCTTATGAGGCATAATATATATCTCATGTTGCCCCCTAAGGAGCTCATAGTACCCTATGTAACTTCTCATTCATAACATATAATTTATAGTTATCCATCTAGATCATATTGCAAACCTTTATGGAGACTATATTGTCCTATGTAGAGTTCACTGTGGCCTGTATAAAGCTCATAATGCTCAGTGCAAAGCTCAGAGTGCACCTGTAGAGTCCATAATGTTTTACATATACCTCATAGTGCCCTATATGGAGCTCATAGTACACTTTGGAGAAAATATATATGTGTATATATATAAATAATATATGATATATATTTATATATATAAAGTATATATATACTTTAATAATTTAATATATATATTTAATATATATTATATATTATATATATATTAGATATATATATTCACTTAGTAAACTTGTATTTATCAGATAGCCTCTATTACAGAGCTCATTCGCTCATTAGAATTCCTACTGCACTACTATATCAATTATAATGTATCTGTATAGGTCTGATGCATTCTGAATAGATAACATAGTGTCCTGCATAGAGCCCCTTGTGCATAATATATACACATTCATACAGGGCACTACAATTTCTCTAAGGGAACTATGACCTTTTCAAATTGTACTTTGGGCTGTATACAGGGTATTGCAAACACCTTGCAGAATAAAATATGAATTCATACAAGGGAATACCAAATGTCCACAGGATGTAGATCATGATGTCATAATAGTTTATACTGTACCAATATAGAGCACTGTAGAGAGCTAAGTGTGCACTTGTATATGTAATGCCCTGTACACAGATCATAGTGCTCACAGTGTTGCTCATGTCTCACAGTGAACCTGTTACAGCTCATGGTGCCCTGTACACAGTTCACAGTGTACTTGTAGAGAGATAACAGTGCAGTGGTGTGCACATTATTATGAACTTGCATCTAGGCATAATGCCCTCTATGCATCTCATAAGGCACTTGTGCAAGCTCATATTGTTCTGCCCAGAAATTATATTACCCAGTTATAAATCACAGAGTTTACTTTAAAGTGGTCATCATTTTCTGTATGGAGCACATGTTAGAGTGTCTCATATAGATCTTACACTGCCCTGTTTTGAACTCATACTGCACCAGTATTCAGTTCATCATTTACCTGTTGGGAGCTCTATTGTAATGATAATAAGTGATAATAACTTGAACTGAGCTCACAGTACACATGACAGAGGTCATATTGTCCAGTATAGAAGTCATGGCCCTGCAGGGAAGTTTCAAGGCTTTGTGTAGACATCACATTTCGCTGTGTGAGCTCACATTTCTCTTCATAGGGCCCATCATGTTCTGTGTACTGCTCAGAGCTCGAGTTGTGGAAGCCATAGTCACTTAGACAAATCACAGTGCCCTGTATAGAGGTTACAATATCCAGTATAAAATCTCATATTGCCCTGTATTGAGCTTATTTTTTGTCATATAGTCCCCATTGTGTATGGACCATAGTGCCTCTCCATGTACCACAAATTGCCTTATAGGGAGCTAGCAATGTATTTATATAGAGGTCATAGTGCCTTTTATAGAACTCATAATTCTCATAGTTCCCTGTATTGGCTGCATACTGCCCTTTATAGTGCTTATTATGCCTTCTATAGAGCACATAGTATCCTATATGAAGCACATAGTACTATCTATCTATCTATCCATACATACATACATACAAATTATACACTTTACCCTATATCTTGGATTTTGGAGTCTAGTACTATGCAATAATTAATTTTATTTTGTTTTTCTAATATTTTACTTATTTATTTATCGGAGAAAGAGGAAGAGAAAGAGGCAAATAGAGAAAGAGAAAGAGAGATAAAGAGAATGGGCACCCCAGGGTATTCAATGAACACCAGATGCATGTGCCACCATATGTGCTTGACTCACATGGGTACTGGGGAATGGAACCTGGCTCCTTAAGCTTCATAGGCAAGCACCTTAACTTTTAAGCCATGTCTCCAGCCTTCAATTTTATTTTTAAACGACAAATTTTGTGATATTTGTTCATGGCAGCATTGGAAACCAAATACATCATAATTACCCTCTTAAAAACTGCATTAGGGTACTAGAAAATGGTTTAGTGGTTATGGCATTTGCCTGCAAAGCATGGGGACCCAGGTTTGATTCCCCAGGACCCAGTTAAGCCAGATGCACAAGGGAGCACATGTGTCTGGAGTTCATATGCAGTGGCTCGAGGCCCTAGTGTGCCCATTCTCTCTTTCTCTGTATCTGTCTCTCATAAATGAATAAATAATTTTTCAAAAAATCCAGCAGTGATAATAATAACAGGATTCTACATTGAACCATAACCAGGCACCTACCATGTGTCTTTTATATTATTTTATTTATATTATTTAGTTTGGTTCCCCTAAGCCTGTTATGAGACAATTATTATTCACACTGCATGAATAAGGAAGCTGAAATTTATTTTAATTAATGGTTATAGAGCGTAAATATCATTTTCAAGTCCCCACATATGGGAAGAAACTTGGAAGAGTTTGGAACCTAACTATCTTAATACCAAGTACAGTGGCCTGGTTCAGTTTGTGCCTCTGGAGGAATTTAGATTGAAAAAGTTTCTGGGAGACACTCCATGGAGAGGTCACTGGCCATCAGCTTTTGTCTTTAAGATGCAGAGTAGGAGATTTGAGATGTGCTGAAAACGCAGAGGTTAAGTGGAGGAGGGAAGACTGACAGGAGGTCATTTGTGGTGCTGCTGAGTCAGATCGTAGGCCCAGGGGCTGAGTCCTCTGCTGGTCTTCCACTGCTTTATGCCTGAGAGCAATGGAGTTGTTGGTTCCATATTAGCTCTCCCGAGTCTGGACTCTTTCCTGCACAGCAGTACTGGTCATGAACTCAAGTCCTTCCCCCACTGGAATCTGTGGAAGCTATCGTGGAAATGCCCTGAACTAGTTTGGCTGCTTGGGTTGGTCACACTGTGAGTCAGCTGATCAGAACAGGACCAAGTTCAGAAGTTAATTGAAATCAGAAGTTTGTAACCTTTTATTTATTTAATTTTAATTTTAATTTATTTATTAGAGAGAGCGAAAGAGGCAGAGACTGAATGGGCCTATCAGGGCCTACAGCCCCTGCAAATGAACTCCAGATGCATGCGACCTCCTGTGCATCTGGCTTAAGTGGGTCCTGGGGAATCAAACCAGGGTCATCTGGCTTTGCAGGCAAACGCCTTAACTGCTGAACCATCTCTCCAGCCCTGGAACCTTTCAAATTGTTCCCTTAATTCTGTGCCCCTCCTCCCTGTCCTCCCTCTTTGTGTCTTCACACCTGAGCCATGGCTGGTGAGAAAAGAGCTCTTTCTCCATACAGATTTTCACCTTCCAGCTTCTACCTACATCAACAGTGTATATCCATCACTCTAGTCACCCAAGAAAATAAAAATATACTGTCCCAGGCCTCCAGGACCTGATGCTTTGCAGATGACCAGTTTTGACATGAGCTCAGGCTGTCCTCTGAGTACTGTGATGGGTTGGTCTTAGAGATGTGCGGACACAAAGAATCGATATATACCAAGTATAGCTGCCAAAAAAGGGTTGCATGGCTGACCAAGGACTTTTCCTCCTGGTTCCTCATTAACCAATCAAGCTCCCCCAGGAAAGTTTTGTGTGTTCTCTTGCCCCATACACATAGCTGCAGAAATGGAAAATATAGACCAGCATTATGGCAATTGTGAAAATTAAATGCAACGTTGTGTCTAAAGAACTTGGCACAGTACTTGAGGATGAAGTAATTATGGAAGAAAAGGTGGGTCCAAGGGAATGGGAGGGTGTTTGCTACCAAGGGCTACTCTGTCCTTGTCTCTGTTGGAGGAAAGAGCAGACAATGGCTCCAGGTCCTGACTGATCCCTTAAGCTAATGTCCCTGACTCCTAACACAGATTACCAGATGCTGTCGGAACTCAGCATGAGTTATTGACTTGGAATGCACTCTTTACAAAAACATGGGTCCCATGTGAGATGGATCTCAGCTTCCAGAATTCACTGTGGGGCCCTTTTGTGCTCATTTACTAGGTGGGCTCTCATTGGCCTGAGGGAGTTAACATGTTTCACAGCATGTTTTGTAGATTATATCTGGCCAGATGTTCCTCTGTGTGGGCTCCCTGAGCAATGTGGGAGGGAAAGAACACCCTGGAGTGCACCGAGTTTCAGCCAAGAGGCTTGACGTCGTTCCGCCTTGGTATACACCACCCTCCTTTGACGCTGTTAGGGGGCAGGATTGTGTTCCAGACCAAAAGCCTCGAGACAGTGGTCTGCAGGCCACTTTTGATAATTTGTTCCCTCCTATTAGGCACATGGCAAAGACTATTTCTACTGATGACAAACACAGGAGTATTTGACATATCTTCCAAAAAATAACCCAATTCTAGGTTATAATAAAACACAAGTACTCTGTAAGGTGACCATAGAGGTGTTAAGAGTAATGGTCAGGGGACCATTCACCCTTTTGTTTTGCTTAGGTCACTGTCCTTCAGCATCCCCTTCAGTCCTAAGCATCCCTTCTGTCCACTCTGCTTAAATCTTAAAGTATGTGAACATCATTATCTATGATTCCAAGTCCAAGAAAAACCATTCAGGGACTAAGTAGGATGGGTGGGGGAGCTCATCATACCCAAATCAGGAGCAGAGCAGCTATAGAACTCTACCATTCAGATACCAGCTACCTATCCACATAGAGTCAATAGAGGTCCACAGAAAAGAAAAGAGAAAGAAGGTTTTGCAGCCAGGTAGTTGGTCTTAGAAGAATGTCGGAGTTATGATACTCTGCCTTGATTAAAGAACATAGGCTTTAAACCCCAGCTCACGTTTTTAGAAGCTGAACAAACTTGGTGGAAGATCCTGTTGGGGCCAACCTTGTTGGTCCTAGTTCCTAGGACCAGTGTGTCATCAAAGACAAACAGGTTTGGGTACCATGACTTCCTGGACAATCAGGTGTTTTTGTTTTTTGTTTTTTTTTTAAAGACTCAGATTGAGAATAAAGATTTAAGAGACAGCAATGTGCTACCAAAACAGTGGCAGAAAGAAAGAGGTGTTAGCTATGTCATCCATTTTGATAACCTCCTCCTAGGCTGCCATGTTAATGATCACACAGCCTCTGAGTGAGGACCACTTATTACGGTTGTAACGATGGGAGCTTAGAAAGAAGGAATGCCTTGTCGAGGGCACATAGTCAGGAAGTGGTAGATCCAGTTGAATGCACGTGTACCAGAGCCTGAGCTCGTAACTTCCTTGTCACTAGGTCTTCTGGGACTTACTACTCTTCCCATGACCCCTTCCCTTCCAGAGAGCATCCTTCCCAAATCAGCCAAACTGAGTTTCTGCTTTAAGCTTCCCTGGTGTTGGTCAAAAGTGTCTCAGTTTTCCTAGAGTGTCATCCTGCCGAGCGCTGTCATTCCAGGCTGTATGTCTGCCTGCCTGCCACTTTATTCATAAAATCAGAGGTGTTGGGTAAGAATCACCCCCATGGAAAAGTTAAGATATTTTCCTCACAAAGCTAAGTGAAGGTCCACGTGCTACAAATACTGGCGGTGGCAGTGGATGATGATATAAGTGGCGCCACGGTCATGGTCATCAAAAAAGTCGGCTTTGTAATGAACAACATCTAATGCTTGTTTATCACTGTCTATGTATAATCTTCTGCTGTGAGCTCATAATATGTACTAAATCACTCAATGCGCAAACAGATTCTCAAGGTCTGGACGAAGATGTGGTACACGAGGCTCTTAGGGATATAAAATTAAACAAACTTACTTCCAGGAATGCCCAGAATAAACACCTCCTTAAACTTGACACCTTGTGCTTCCACTTGCATCACCCTAGTCCTGGCCCTGTCTGTGAGGGTGTGGGGACATGACATGCATGGCCACACAGGGCTTTCACAACAGGTAAACTGGAATTCTTAATGTGTCAGTCAAAGTTCAGGAAACACACAAAGGACAAGTAGCAGGATTTGAAATCTGTATTATATGTACCAAGTTTTCTAGTCCTCAGTTTCTCTCCTCATCTTACAAGAGCTCATAGAGCCCATTCTAGGACCTTCAGGTAACGTGTTGTCTTCTTAGAACCCCAGGTTTGCATAGCAGAGATTTTAGAAAGAGAATGGGGATGAAAAGAAAGGGATTGTAGATGAATGTCAGGACTGGGTCAGAAGGTGAAGTGACCTGCACCAGGCTGGATCTCAGACCCATTGTGTCCCTCTCCTTGGTATTGATATATTAAGGAGAAAACTTTTTTTTTTTTTTTGGTTTTCATGACAAAATTCTAGCATAGGGAAAACATAGAAGGCATTTTAAATATATTACGGAGGGGATTTATTAGATTAGTTTACTGTGTATGGGCTGGGTAATACTATGATAGCTGTCCACCAGCTCAAGAGTCCTATGGCATGTAATAAAATTTGTGCAGAGATAGCACAAATATGGCTGACTTTAAGAACAATTTAAAATAGAAAATTGAATTCCTATCAACAACATCATCATCCTTTCCACAAGGCTCATCGAGTTTTTTACTTCAGAAAGATTCTCAGGTGACCTCGGTGAGGAAGGCACACTGTAATTCCCATGGTGGGCATGTGAAGGGGCCTGTATGACCCGTATGGTGACAAATACCTTGAAAGAAAGAGCATGCTTAGGACACACCTTTATAAACTGCAGGACTTCTAGGAATGGAGAATTAACTTGAATGACAAGACAGACAAAAGAACAGGAAAATCATGACATAATAGGAGGGAAGGGATTTCGGCTGATGAAAGAATAAAACCCTATCCTTTGGAAGAGGAAGAAGAGCATTGTTCAATGTCTGGAAGAAGGTCATGCTATTAAGGGGGATTAGGCAGAAAAAGGAAGTGAAGTGTGATTGAGGGCTTTGAGTACTAGGTGAGAAATTGTATGGATCCAAGTTACTCACCCCATTCACTCTCCTTTTGGTCAAGAATCTATTGTCTGCAGATGCCAAGATCATGAGAGAACACAGATATTTGTAATGTAGGAGGAGTTGTGAGGAGCTGGAGAGATGGCTCCATGGTTAAAGTGCTTGTTTGCAAAGCTTAAGGACCCAGGTTCGCTTCCCCAGTACTCATGTAAAGCCAGATGCACAAAGTGGTCCATGTGTCTGGAGCGAGTTTGCAGTAGCTAGAGGCCTCTGTGCCCATTCTTTCCTCTGTTCTTCCTTCCCTCTATCCCTTTCTCCCTCCTTCCCTTATCTTTCTCACTTTTTCTCTTTTTGTTTCTCTCATAAATAAATAAATATATAAGATGTAAGTGGGATGGAGAGATTGCTTAGTGGTTAAGGTGCTTGCCTATGAAACCTAAGGATCCAGATTTGATTTACCAGAACTCATATAAGGCAGATGCCCATGGTGGTACATGAGTCTGGAATTCGTTTGCACTGGTTGGAGGCTTGTCTTCTCTCTCCCACTCTCTCTTTCTTTCCTTCTCTCTCTCATAAATAAACAAATAAGATGTGAGCAATCTGACTATTTTGCTACAGTGGTGGTAAACATTCCTTCTGATTATGAGCTCTTCCAGGATATTGCTATGTTGACAATGAGGAGGTCTGTCCTTTGCTTCTAACTTGCTTTTGGCTTTCAATGCTGTGTAAATTTTCCATCATGAACAAATAGCTAAGAAAAAAATTCACATGAGGAAAGTTTTCTTTTGGATCTCAGTTTCAGTTGGCTGGCTCCATTGCTTTGGGCCGGAAGTGAAGCAAGCTATCATAGTGGTGGGTGTATATGGAGGGTCAGTCGATTTTCCTCATGACAGACAGGAAGAAAAGAGATATATACAGATGGACAGTGGAAAGGTATAGCCTTCAAAGTCATGCCCTCAATGACCTGCTTCTTTCAACTTACTCCCACCATTTAGTTTCCTCTTCCTTCAAATAATGACATCAAATTATTAAACAATCAATGCATGAGTGGGTTTGGATGAAGACCTCATAATCCAATCACGACTGAATAGTGCTGCAAGTTGGGGGCCAAGCCATCACCACGTGAGCCTTATGTGGCGATAGTTCACATTCAAACCATAACAAGTCTCATCAGTTGTGTGACAGCACCAAGAAAACTAGGAAGCTTCATCCATGAAGGAATGATATAATCAAATTCACTTTAGTAAACTCAAATCAGTGGTTCTAGCAAGAAACGATTGAAATGGGGGTGTTCCGGAGCAGAACAAAAACAGTGTGTGTATGTGTATGTTTGCATGAATTTTCACAGGAAGAAGTGTCACAACAGTTATAGAACTTTGATTCGGAATGAAGAGTGAACACAGAATGACATTCTAGAGTGTTTTATGCCCCTTAGATTGGTTAAACACTAGACAAGACTGGTTATTCTGGTTCCTGTGTGGACAAAGTTCCCACCCAAACCATACCGTCCATTATGGAGAGAAATCCAAGGACTCAGAACAGAGCTTCACCTAGGAGAGGACAAGCCAGGTTCCATAAAGGGAACAGAAATTCTCTATGAAGATCCACACTGAACTCTGAAAAAGAAGGAAAGAAAGAAAGAGAGAAACCACTATTCTGTGGAACCAATGAGCATTTGGAGTGTGTTGCTATATCAGGTAATCCATTCTAATTAATAAATGTACTGTGAAATTAAAAGGAAGATTTTCTCTTTGGGATGGGATAGCCTTGACTGTGTTCAGTAGCTGAGGGGATGCTGCCATGGAAGATAAATTCAAAGAGCAAATCAGAGAGTGGATAATCGTTAGGGCAAGTTCCATGTGGCAGAGAAAGAAGTGACCCAGAACAGGACCTCCTGCTCTCCTGAGCTTTCTCTTGTCAAGAAAGTGAACACTGGTCATTTTGTTTCAGTGGTTTTACTACTAATTAGTAACTAAAGAGAAATGATGGAAAAATAGCAAGAAAAGCAAACATATGGAAATAACAAAAGGTTCAAGAATCTTTTCATGTTATTACACACATGGTGTGTTATAGGGAATAAAAATGGTAAGATAAAATCCTGACTTTGCAATAACTTGTCTGCAGAAATACCAGCAACTTAGTGAGGGCTCTTGTTTGGTTCATCTGGAAGATGGACAAATATGTACATGTTTCATGTTGGTTAATTTTTTTTTTGCAAGAGCAAAAATGAGATGTTATATAAATTGTGCTGTAAATATTTGCAATATTTTGAAAATCACAACAAAGCTGATTATTTGAATGTTTTTATTTATCTACTTGCAAGGAGAGAGAGAATGAATGGGCACATCAGGGCTTCTAACCACTGCAGATGAACTCCAGATGCAGGTATTACCTTGTGAATCTGGCTTTAATTGGGTACTGGGGAATCAAACCTGGCTCATTAGGCTCTGCAGGCAAGCACCTTAACTGCTGAGCCATCACTCCAGTCCACAGCTAACTTTTATTGAATACTTATACTGTGTCAGATATTCTTCTAAGACAAATGTAAGGATTAAATGATCAGGTATTTATGATAACAACTCAGTGAGGACTTTTTTGAGATATGATCTTTCTATATAATACAGGATGGTCTTAAACTTGATATCCTCCTGCCTCAGTCTCACTAATGTTGAGGTTATAGGTGTGTACCACTATACCTAGCCTGAGGGTATTCTTTATGACCCCCATTTTATAGATAAAGAAACCTATACAGAGCTTTAG
The DNA here is from genome assembly GCF_020740685.1 of Jaculus jaculus. Classification (NCBI taxonomy): domain Eukaryota; kingdom Metazoa; phylum Chordata; class Mammalia; order Rodentia; family Dipodidae; genus Jaculus; species Jaculus jaculus. The sequence continues at coordinate 119,911,865 of NC_059109.1, forward strand.
TTTACAGTGCTTTACTTTGGGTAGAGGTATTAAAAGTACATATTTGATATTATCATAATTTATATATGTGGCATACTTTACTTTTACAAATAGAGAACAAAATAGATATCACTTAAAGTAATAAAATGAGTTCTAATTTTTTCTTTTATGCTTTCTTTCCCTTTTTTCTTTACAAATTTTTATTTTATTAACAACTTCCATGATTATAAACAATAGCCCATGGTAATATACTCCCTCCCCCCACTTTCCCCTTTGAAACTCCATTCTCCATCATATCCCCTCCCCCTCTCAAATCAGTCTCTCTTTTATTTTGATGTCATGATCTTTTCCTCCGATTATGATGGTCTTGTGTAGGTAGTGTCAGGCACTGTGAGGTCATGGATATCCATGCCATTTTGTGTCTGGGGGGAGCACTTTGCAAGGAGTCCTACCCTTCCTTTGGCTCTTACATTCTTTCCACCACCTCTTCCACAATACACCCTGAGCCTTGGAAGGTGTGACAGAAATATTGCAGTGCTGAGCACTCCTGACACTTCTTTCCAGCACCATGATGCCTTCTGAGTCATCCCAAGGTCACTGCCAGCTGAAAAGTGAATATTCTCTACCAAAAGTGAGAGTAGCATTAATATAAGGGTATAAACATTAAAAGAAGTTCTTACTGGGAAGTTTGATAAGCATAGTATATACATTTAGCCAGATAACAGCAGGTGTTACACCCCTAGAGCTCATGACTACCCCTGTTTTAAGTTTTCAGTACCAGGGATGTATTCCCTCCCATGGAGAGGGCCTCCAATCAATTAGAGGGCAGTTGTTTTCCACCATGATAGATGTGCCACTATTGCACCCATTGGCTCATTTGGCCTGGCTGGCCAGATATAAGGCTTGCAGTGTCCACTGTTGAGTATCTTCACTGGTGATTTTTCTCTCTCTTATTGAACTGCATGCAGAATGGCTTTGTTTCTTCTTTCCTTTTTTTTTTTTTTTTTTTTTTTTTAATGAATGTGATCTTGGTCAAACCCCAGTCTTACTCAGCCCCTTGCAAAGGCCCCATGGCTCTTCTCCAGGATGTCTTTGTGGCATATAGACCTAGATGGAAAATTGAAGACTGGCAAAGCAGTCAATGCTCTTTGCTCTTTGAGTCCCCAGTGTGATCCCAGGTCAGCATGGCTCCAACCCTTCTGGTGTCTCACTACCGAAAGTCTCATGGCTAGTTTTATATTGTTTCTCTAAGTTATAGATCAGGGGTTCGGATTCTGCTGATTAGTCTCCCCCAGCTTCAGTTGAATATGTGTTGCTTAAATGGTTGTTTAACTTAATGCCCACCCCCCCCCATCATACACTGTGGTTGGGATTTTGGTGTAAGTAGTATTGTTGGGCATGTTATCACTGCAAAACACAGCAGGGGAGTAAAGAAAAAACGGGAAGCCAACAAGACATGGTTAGTAAGGGTGCTGCCTTTATGGGAAAATGGGCCTTAATCACACTAGAGACTCTCAGAAAGCTTAGAATGCTCCCAAAGTGTCCTGCTTTGGGGTAAAAAGTTAGGATTTTTGTTTGCCAATGTTTATCCCTGCTTATTATGGGATTATTGCGACTGGTTTCAGGGTTTCTGGGCATTTGGAAGAATGGGCCAAGGCTTTCTGGTGGCCAGAGGATATCCTGTGGTTGAGAGACTCAGTTAACTTAAGTGTCAGGTGACCTTTGGAATATGTTAAGGATCCAAGGCCAGACCCCAACAGTACCTGATATAGTTTTTTAAAAGGTAAATAAATGATTGGTTCAAGAATTTTGCTAATAGTATTGCTTGTTAGATGTTGGCTCCCATAGTTAAAATGATAACACTAATGTTATCATAACTATTGCAGAACTCAGTTGAAAACCCTAAGTTTAGAAGTCCCAGTCTTAGACTGCTTTACTCAGCTGGAAACCTTCTACTCATCCTTCTGGTTGCTTGGGCTAACACTTAATATTTTGTTCTCCTAGTAAGGAGCACTTAAAAGAGAATCACTTTTGTACATTAAATTTCTCACCTCTAAAATTCTGTGCTTTGTTTTAGAACTATTCCCCAAAATAACATTAGCCTTTATTGTTGTTTTATTTCTTTAAGCCGTGTCACTTTTGGCTGTGGGGTCAGGAGATAGACATCTTGTTTTGATGAAGGTTCCCGAAAGGGTAAGCTCCAGTCACACCATGTTATACTGGAAGACTTTAAGCCATTTCAGCTACTCAGTAGAGAACACATCCCGGGACACAGGCAGGTTTCCAAGACAACCGGGGGTTTGATGGTTCATTGAAGAATGGCCAATGCAGCTGCATAATGGTGCCTTGGAAGTCTAAAACTATTCTGCAAAAGCTTTTGGTTCAGGAAATCCAAAACATATTTTCCACAAATATTTTTCTCCTCAATTTTTAATCACATATATATTGCAAAGAAATGTATCCCATCTGTTTTTTTTTTCTCATTTGTACTTATACTCTCCAAATATTTTTTAAATGATTTTATTTGATGTTACACAATTAGATTTTTTTCCCCCAATGATGGAAGAGCATATTCGGGAAAAGACAAGCTTTCCTGTTCCTTATGGGGACAGTGGCTGTGGGTCACTGAAGTGGTCTCGAAGTTGACAAGGCCAATTGGCCATGTGGTAGATTCCTTTGAGGACCAATGCCAGCTCTCTCAGTGGCAGACACAATGGGCAACAAAAGGGCTCATCTAATTCTATTCATCACAGAAACTTGGCAAAGAAAAGAGCAGGGTGAAAAGAGGTTAACGGACCTTAGATAGCTACAAGTCCAACCTAGCTTTATTTTACAGCTGAGGAAACCGAGCCCCAGAGGGGAGAAATTCTTTGCCTAATGACACATGGTTAATTAAAGGCAGACTTGGGGTCATAAACTCGGGTCTCCTGAGCCTAGGAGCAGTGTAGCAGAGTTCTTTATTCTCTCTCTATCCTATAAAGCATCAAAGCACAAAGGGAAAAATCACACTGTAGAACCTGTCACAAGGGTACTGGAAAATCATGGGCTCTTATGAGTTTGGCAGGAGAGAGGTTCAGAAAGACTTTTTAAAGCCCACCATTTTCCTCAAAGAATTTTAAAAAAATAGTTTATTTTATTTATTCATGAGGGAGAGAGAGAGTGAAAGAGAGAAAGATTGGGCACACTAGAACCTCTAGCCACTACAAATGAACTCCAGACTCATGTAACACCATGGGCATCTGGCTTATGTGAGTACTGGGGAATCTAACTCGGGTCCTTTGGCTTCATAGGCAAGTACCTTAACTGCTAAGCCATCTCTCCAGCCCTTAAATATCTTCTTGAGTGTGACCTGGGAGACTTAAGTGCTCTGAGTTTCTGTTTGCCAAACACATTTGGTATTGCAAGTACCACACAGCAAGTACTCAAAACCAGTGATTTTCTTAGCAACCCTATTATATCAATAGTCTTAGTTTCTAAGAAAGAATTGCCTAAACTTTATGAAACTTCATGAAACACTCTGTCCAGGACATGGGACTCACTCTTGTGAAATTGAATAAGTGTAAGCAAAAAAAAATCCCGTGTCTTAATGTGTGCTGAAAATTTTATATATTTGACCATATTTTTGGAGATTTTGAAGCATAATATGGAATCACTAAAGTCTCTTCGAGTATATGCAGGACAGAGGACTATTAAATTTTGTAGAATGAAATATTACCTAAGGCCACTGATTTTTCTTTTAAGATTTTACATCACTTCATATACACTAGGGAAGAATATTCGATCACAGGCCAGCTTTGGAAATGAGGTGGCAGTTGTAGGACTGCATTCACAACTTTTTGCAGTGCTGCGATCTAACACCTGACAAGGAGCCATGCAAGGGAGGAAGGGCTTCTTTTGGTTTACGGTTTATACGGGACATTCCCCCATGATGAAACAGGCACGGCAGTAGGAATACAAGGTAACTGGTCACATTGCATCTACAGTAGGGATGCAGGGAATGAGCAAGAAATAGAGCCAGGCTATCAAATCCCAAGCCCCGCCCCCCACAGTGATTCACTTTCTTTAATAAAGCTCCACCCCTACCCCCAAACAATTATATATCTTTTCAAAACAATGCCACCAACTGGGAACCAAGTGACCAACCCAGCAATGCATGAGGGACATATCACATTGAAATCACAGCAGGGACAGAACAGGTGATTGTAAATATATCATGTGTGAGATTATCATCACCCAACCACACCAAGGTGATGGCTAATGAGCATGTATCTTCAAATGTTGACTCATGATCACTTCATGAAGGAGTAGGTGTCGAAGCACAGGGGTGTGTGTGTGTGTGTTTGTTGGAGGAGGGAGAGAGGAACTTCCCAAGCACAAAGTCAAGAAAGCACTGTGGAAGGCTTGGAGACCAGCCAGAATCCAACATTACACCTTCAGCAATGAAGTGCTGGCTAGAGATCTCAGACCGGCTTGTCTCCTTTTTCTCCTCTAAGGGCAGGAGGCATCTTGGGTTTCGTTTTACATTTACAACACCTCGTGCACATCCTGGCACTAAGTAGGACTCAATAAATGTGCACTGAGTTGAGACCAGATCTAAGTGGATGTGAAAAGCCATGATAAGGAACCCGGATGCTAGCTGGCAGGGAACGGGGAGCTGTTGAAGCTTGTTGCTCAGAGGAGTTGACATGCTCAGAAAGGCACTTGAGAGAGGCTGGCTTGGCAGCAGGTGGGGGTGGACACAGAGGAGAGAAGCTGGAGGCAAGAATCAATCTGGAGTCCTTGCACGATTTCAAACAAGAAGCAACTGAACTCCCAAGGAGGCGGAAGAGTGGAAGACTCCCGTGGCAGATGTCTTGGTAGAAAAGTATAAACGTCCCTGCAATAATACTTTTAAAGGCAAAAGCAGAAAATTAGTGGAAACTAATCAAGTGATTTCTGGTTAGGCAAATGGGTGGAGATAGATCTTGAGACTCTGAGGTTTGGATCCCTTGAAACAGACATGAAGCAGATGATAGTGTCACAGGCAGGCAAGTAGAGAATTGAGTTAGGGAGAAAGATGAGCCCATCTTTTGGCTCTGAGCAATGTGTGGGGTGATGGCAGGGCATTCAAAAGCACCTAACAAGACTGTTCAGGGACAACTTGGAAAGTAAGTTCGAAGACAAGATGTCGATGTTGGGTCTACCTGTATGGTACTAAGAGCCAAATGTTCTGTGATTGCATAGGAATGTGGATTTAGGGATAGGGAGAAAGGAAAGGGTTGGAAAGGAACATCATTGTCCCCTCCCCTACCCCCCTGCTCCACAGCTGCAGCCTGACACAACTGATTTCAGGTAAAGTCAGAAAGAACAGGAATTCCTGAAGTCACACCTGTGTCCAGATCATGTCAACCCTGTAGGGCTGGTATAGCTCCCCCCTGCAGGCAGGGTCTGGACATAGTCTTCCTAACATGCTGAGGAGGAGAGTCTCAGATATTCATTGACTTGCTCAATTCATTGTTTTGTCTTGAAACTGGAGTCAGAATGCTTGAATTTGAATCTTAGTGCAAAAAGACTGGAGGATTTTGTTTTTTTAAATCTCCCTTTTCCTTTTACTTTGCTCTGAAAGTTTGGGAAAAAGTAACATCCCTGGAACACTGCTTGGTTATAAAAGAAAAAGTAAGGTATGCAGGAAGTATTTGATGTTTAGAAGAAGCCTGATGCACTTTAGTTATTTTTTATTATATCAATTATTGCATTCATTACTGATGTACTGAGATAATGCCTCAGTCTCCCTTACAGTGGTTAAAAACCTACTCTGGGGATGGACAGATGGCTTAGTGGTTAAGATGCCTGCCTGAGAAGCCTAAGGACCCAAGTTTGATTCCGCAGTACCCACATAAGCCAGATGCACAAGGCAGCACATGTATCAGGAGTTTGTTTGCAATGGCTAGAGGCTCTGGCGTGCCCATTCTCTCAACCTTTTTGTCTGTCTTTCTCTCTCTCACATAAATAAATAAAATATTTTTTTAAAGTTAAAAAACAACTCTGAAGCCCTGTTTCTCTTTCAGAACCTAAAGAACAGTTCTGAACTTGGAGTGTCCAGCTGTTGAGTCTATGTGTCTGTTGTCTGCCTTTTTTCTCTAGATAGTACTGACATTTACCACTGCCACCTGCAGGTATCAACTTCCAAACCATGCCCATCACTCCTACATTAATTCATTGAATCACTCAGTCAGCTGACTCTTGTTGAATATCTACTTTGGTCTAAGTACTCTCTCCTGAGTGGAAACTGAGATATGTACACCTTTGGTTTTCTCGACAATGCGACATTTCTGCAGCACCCACTCCTGAGTCATGAGTGCAGAACAAGAATATAGTAAAAAAAAAAAAAAAAAAAAAAAAAAAGGAAAACAAAACAGCAAGAATCCATGTTCATTACTTAGAAAAATACACAATATGTCAGCATTGCTTTTATCCCATAACGTTGCAGACAAGAAGGGATCCATTTTCTTACATCTGTTCACATCTGCCTTGATCCTCATAAAACCTCCCCCAGATAATCATTAATGAGGTGGCAACATGGGCATCAGGAGCCCAGGGGAGATGCTCTGTTTGATGTTCAGGGCGAAACAAATGCAAAACTCCCTTGTGTAAAAGTACAGGGCTTACCCCAAGTCCTGCTTGACAGACCCTGGAAACTCAACTCAAAATCAGGGGAATTGGATTGCACAGAAGAAGCAGAACAGTGCAGTTAGGGAGGAGGGATTTGGGAGCCAAGCACAGTGGTGGGAGAGTAAAAGCAGATGAACGTGTTCTCTGTGTGGCTAACATAAATGGATGCCCACTTCCACATCAACAGACCTCTCCCTACTGTTGTTGGTGGGGTGTCCTGTTTGTACATACATTTAAATTTTAACGTATGCATCTGAACTCCCCATTGGCAATGAATATACAAAGAGACTGAGAAGGTTTCCTGTAGACAATTTACGTGCACGTGTCATTGCACATCTTTTCCCTCTCTCTTTCTCTCTGATGCTTGTGAATCACTTAGCCCCATGGCTTGTAAATGATAAGAGCTGAGGAAATTTGCAAAATGAATGAACTGCCCAAAGATGGAGCCATTTAGCAGGTTAAAGGGACTTTCCAACTTTCCTTTCTGTTTTCTGTCCATGACCCTGGATGAAGACTGCCACAGACAGAGAAGGCATACACATGGTGGGGGGCGGGGGTGCACAGAATCCATTCTGCTATGCGCCCACAGGCTTCCAGTTGTAGATGTGCTGACTCCTACCAATTCTGAGAAGGATGCTTTCTGGTGCAGAGATGGACCACAGTCTCCATGACCAGGTTCACATAGGAAAGACAGATCTCACCATTCAACCAAGGTGTGACAAGTGTTCTACCCACTTCATACAATACTCAGTGTTGAAAGCATAGCTGGTTTTGGATGGAAAACATGACTTTGTCAGATTCAATTTAGGTCAATCATAGCCCAGTTGGGATACATACACACACACACACCCCTTTAAATTCTCTAGTATTCTTAGAAATCAAGCATCTAGATCTGTAGTTCCTAGGGATATTCTGCAGATGTGTGAAATAATCATTAATGTTGTGTAATCAACAATGTTTTGGTAACAACACCCTTTTGAGCATTTATTTGCATGAGGCATTAAGAAATCTCCTTCATCCTTTATCTTGGTATTCATCTCAACACTCCAAGTGGCCAAGATTATTTTCCTAAGTATTTAATACATATATACATAAAATAACACCCAGAGAAGGAAATTTACTTTCCTGAGGTCGCATATCAAGTTAGGCCATCAGGTTTCCAAACTACACTCTTAAACATAGCAATCACTATTAGACATGTATTTTAAGGTAACTTCAGCAATAGACAACTGATTCCACAGTTCTTATGTGTTCTAGAATCAAGTTTTATTTTATTAAATATTATCAGTATTAATTATATATAATTTTATATACGTATGTAATTATCAATTAGCTGTAGGTATTAGTGGGGCTCAGTAAGACATTTCCATACATGCACACTGAATGCACTAATCAAATGTTATTGATAATTTTCATACACACATAATGCATTTTGATCATATTCCTTCCATCACTTACTTTTATCTCCCCTACCCACGATATTTCCACTGAATCCCTTCTTTCCAACTAGTTTTTTTTAATGTCAATTTTTGGCTCTCTTCCATCATCCATGATGTGTTCATAGGCCCAATATTATGCTGTCATTTCTTGAACAAAGCCAATTTTTTTTCCCTTTTTTTCATGGTAGAGTCTCACTCTCTTGCCCAGGCTGACCTGGAATTCCTTATGTAGTCTCAGGGTGGCCTCAAACTCACAGTGATCCATCTGCCTCTGCCTACTGAGTGCTAGGATCACAGGTGTGTGCCACTACGCCCAGCCACAATTTAAAAAATATTTTTATTTACTTATGAGAGAGAGAGAGAGAGAGAGAATGAGAATGGGCACACTAGGGCCACTGCAGATGAACTCCAGATACATGTGTCTCCATGTGTATCTGGTTTACATGGGTTCTGGGGAATTGACCCTGGGTCCTTAAAATTCGCAGGCAAGAGCCTTAACCATTAAGCCATCTCTTCAGCCCTCAAATCAAGTTTTAAAATTACTCAATAAAGAGCAGGTTGGGCTGGAGTCATGGCTTAGCGATTAAGACATTTGCCTGCGAAGCCAAAGGATCCCGCTTCGACTCTCCAGGACCCACATAAGTCAGATGCACAAGGGGACACATGTGTCTGGAGTTTGTTTGCAGTGGTTGGAGGCCCTGGCAAGCCCATTCTCTCTGTGTCTCAAATAAATAAATAAAATATATTAAAATAAAAGCAGGTAACCAGTGACTGTTGTCAAGAAGCAGAGTTCTGAACAGTCACTCAGAGCACTATACTCCTTCACCTTGGTCCTTGGTCAGAGATGGTCTTGTCCCAAGTTCTGCCCAGTGTCCCTATGCTGGGACGTCCGCAATGACTCTCTTTCCCCTGCCAAAAAGAGAGCAGTTGGAGAGCTGCTGCCTGTCAGGATAAAGGAAGAGCATCACCAAGTACGCGCTCATTCTTAAAACAAACATTTGTGGAGCTGCAGCGAGAGCTGCGACTTGGCAGTTGTCTCATTAGAAGCTGACGCCCCCCGCCCCCCCACCCCGGGAGGCCAGCGGGGAGTGGAGCTGGAGGTGGGGAGCAGGGTAGAGGCCAGCTGGCTCTCTGGCAACAAAGTCAACATCGCCCCAGATGTCTGCCCTGGGGTTGAGGCCATTAGCTCCAGTTTACCTGCTCACTTCATTTTTCAAAATTAGCCACAAAAGCCTCCCACGGAAACACAATGGGCAGAATTTCCCAGCAGGGGCAGAAAGAAAACAAAGCATATCTTTCCATGCGCTTGTTTGGAGTTTTTGAATGTCCCCTAGAGCCCCGGAGGCTTGGCAGACCTGGTTCTGATTGCTCCCTCATGGATGTCTGCATGAGCCTCACCTAGCTTTCCCTCCCAGATGGGCCCCAGCAAAGACCAGACGGCTGTCCCTCTCCTATCCTCAGCCTTCGTGGGGACCCTGGCACTGAACCCAGGCAGGCACTGTTTCTTTATTGCCTTCTCTTCTTCTACTTTCTCCCTTCTCTTGCTTTTCTTTTTTGTCCAACTCACCTCTCTCTCTCTCTCTCTCTCTCTCTCTCTCTCTCTCTCTCTCTCTCTTTCTGTGCTGGGGATAATATTACAGTTTAAATTCCTGGGTTCACTATGAGTGTTGCTGGGAGACCGGGAGATGGTATTAGCTTTCAACCACCTGATTTAATCTCTTCTCTCTCTCTAGCCTTCCCGCACTGCTTCTCAGAAAGGCAGAGGGCAAAGGGGAGAGGTGAGGAGGTTAAACACTTGTCTGCTGAGACATCTTTTCATCAGGTTGTGCTGAGAGCTGGGCCAGACAGGAGTGGCTGTGGTGTCAGTCGGGTGGTGAAAGGTTGTCTGTCCATATGTCTCGGTTATCTGTATAGCCCAGTGCGAGCTTAAACAGGAGAAATGGGGGCAACTGGAAGAGAAGGAATGCAGGGATGAAGGGGAGAAAGGGAAGGGCTGAAATATAAGGCTTTGCCATTGAAGCTATCTAGCACCATGTGCTTGGCCACAGGAAAGTTCTTTCTTGCCTACAAATCAATAGAGTATTCCCCAACCCACTGCATGCTTAAAAGGCTAATCTGAAATTAAAAGGAACTGAGACTTCTCACAGAAGGTCCAACTCCATCAAGAACAGGCTCAGTGCAAAATAGGAGTGATCTATTTGTTTCCATGTTTTCTCTTTGGGGGAGTTTAGGAAACAAGAGAGCCTTGCCAATCGGTTCCTGAGGTGTTGAGCATAAAGTTTTAGTAGATAGCTGACTGAGGCCTAAACTAAAAGAGAAAAAAAAAAAAAAGACTAAAAAGGCAAAGAGATTACATAAGAACTACATAATTTAATTCAATATGAAACCATATCATTTTCATGCTAACATGGATATAAAGTATTGTGAAATAGAATACAAAATCCACATGAAGAAGGATAGTATAGATGAATTGTTAGCTTGGGGAAGGATGGAGAGACCTAGACGAGTGTTGTGTTTGCATCCTTCTGATGCCCACTGCTGAGAAAATGAGCAAGAGTCTGGAAATGGCAAGAGTAGGTGGTAGTTCTCGCTCGTATCCTTACCTGAATGAACTAGAGGTTACTTCACTGTGTCTAGGCTTTGTCTGCTTATACATGGAAACAGGAGTTCATGTAGGTTACTGAACTCCAGGATACAACGGCAAAGTAAAGAAAATGAATTCACACACCTTGAGAATAAATATGTACACTGAGACCCTGCATACATATAAATATAAAGAAATATATATGTTCCTTCTTATTACTCAGAAAGGATGTTATCTCTCCATAACATTGCCAACAAGGTACGAGAGATTCCATCTAGAATCATGCTAAAATTATGTAAGAGAGAGTCAATTCTCACTCTCTTTCTCTCTCTCATACACACACACTCATACAATTTGACATGGCATAAAAATCAGGGATGTTTGTGCAATAAAATTATGTTAAATATAATTAAATTGTATATTAAAATTGTGGTGCCAAAAGGAAGCTATATATATATTTTTTAATGCTTTTGTTTTTTTGACACAGAAAGAGAGAGACAGATAGAAGAGGGAATGGGATCACCAGGGCCCTTAGCCACTTACTTCAAATGAACTCCAGATGCAGACACCACTTTGTGCATCTGGCTTATGTGGGTACTGGGTAATCGGACCTGAGTCTTTAAGCTCTGGAGGCAAGCACCTTAAGCACTGAGCAATCTCTCCAGCCCCAAGAATAAATATGTATATACATGTGTATATATATATATATATATATATATATATATATATGTATATATATGCATATATATGTCTATATATTTATGAGAGAGAGAAAGAATGGTACACCAGGGCCTCTAGACATTACAAACTCCAGATGCATGTACCACTTTGTGCATTTGGCTTATGTTGGTCCTGAGGAATCAAACAATAATTATATTTTCATAGGACCAAATGGCATTTCTAGAAAAGCATAGAGATAACATTTTTTCTAAAAAAGTATCTTGATGACCACTAAAGGTACCTGAATTAACACAGCCAAAGAGAGATTCTGTGAGCTGGAAAGTAACATGCATGCATACAGGAAAATAAAAATAAAATAATAAATAAATAACCAAATAAATAAATAAAATATAAGTTAAAAGATGACCCTGTCTTGCAGAAGCTGGCCAGTGCTATTGAAAAAGTGATATTCCACTAAGACAGCTGAGAGATGCACCCAGTGAAATGTAAGGTCAGGTTTTGGATGAACAAGGTACAAGGTGCTTAGGAAGAGAGCCAGGACTACTGTTGTCTCTGTTGTCTTTTATTTATTTATTTATTTTTGATTTAGGGTCTCTCTCTGTAGTGCAGGCTGGCTTCGAACTCACAGTGAGTCTCCTACCTCAGCCTCTCGAGTTCTGGGATTAAAGGCATGCACCACCAATACCCTGCTATGATATTATTGATGTTAATAATAGAATTCTATTTTATACACATGTCTCATTGACATTTTATAATGATTTGTTTAGGATAAATTATTTGAGATAGAATAGTATCCCATAGAAAACTGAGATGCCCATGCAAAACCCATAATTTTGTCCCTTTCCCACTGAATCCTACATCTGGCAAAGACTCTCAGAGGACTTCATGTGGGCAAGGAAACTTATCTGGATGGCACAAATAAGTCTGTCTTCAGTTGCACGAGCCAGAAAAGAAAGCTAGATATGGTCTTATTCATCTGGTGGTGGGCAATTCCTTGCTCACAAAAAGGTCAATACGTGAGAGGAAAGTTCTTGGCCTCCAAGCTTACAACCAGACACTTGGGTAAAAGTCTCAGCAGGACAGATATTACCAGCCCTCCCTCTGCCCTCTTTCCCTTCATGCCTCAGAAGGCAGAGAAATCATGGCCAACGCTTGATTTGACACATGGTAATAAAACCAAAGAACTCCCAGGCAGGATTTGAGCTTGACCTCAGAGCTAGCTGTTGGTCAAGTTAAAGATATATTCTAATGTAAATATTCTTGGTAACATGAGCTAGGGGGGATTTTTGCCAGCACAGGGCCTGAGGGGCCTTTTCTCACCCTGTTTTCTGTGCATGCATTTTCCTTCTTTGAGACTCTCTCTTTCTCTTCATGTTTTGGGTACAAACTTTGCTTTATGGTCCCTAAAGCATTTAGCAACCCAGTGACTTTTCCAAAGCCAAGGGTAAAAGAACAAGTAGCAGGGAAATAGCTTCTGCTCTATATCTGACACTCTTGTGGATGGTCGTTTATATAATACCATCTTGTGGATGGTATTATAGTAAAGCATGAGTTAGAAAATGCCTGATTATTTATACACAGTGTATTCCAAAATGGGGTTCTTATATAATATCTACATCTCTATCTATCTGTCTGTCTATCTATCTATCTATCTATCTATCTATCTATCTATCTATCTATCTATCTACATACATTCTACATACTCTTGGGAGGATTGAATACACTTGAGGGTAATGTAGTTGTTACAGTGGATGTGAATGTCACGCATAAACTCATGTGTTTTGAATGCTTGGCACTCAGCTAACGGTGATTTGGAACTTGGAGCCTTGCTGAAGAAGCCAGCTTATGGATGTTATAGCCCATAGCCCCTTGCCAGTTTCTACCATGACTTTCAGTTGCTATTGTCTATCAGATGTTGGCCAAAAGGTGATGTCTAGCCCCTGCTCATGTCATGCTTTCCCTGCTATCACAGAACTTCCTTTCAAGTCTTCAAGCCCAAATCAACCTTTCCCACAAGCTGATTGTGGCCAGGTGTGTGCCCAGCAGCGAGAAGGTCACTGCAACATTGGGTAATATATTTGAGCTTCCTGCAAGGCAGGTTTAAAATAAAAAATATATATTAATAAAGAAAAAAAGAGATGGACTCCAATATGTATTTTACCACAGCTAGCTATCACTGGGGAAATGTTATATGAGACCTTCTATTGGAACCATTGATAAGTACAGTGGAAAGTGTCCTCCTCAGAAACATGAAAACCAAGATGAAACTGATGTCAAAATGACTGCTCGATAAGAGAGCATTGATACTTAGTAAGGAACTTGAACACACAGCAGGTATTCAATTGTACTCATGGAGAAAGGAAAAGATCACAAAAATGTTCATTTTCATAGTGACACGTTAGTCCCTCTAAGTGCTAACAGGAGTCTAGATCGTGAAGTGATAAAAATGAATGCCAAACTGGGTAGGTTTGGAGAAGGGAGTATGATTTTAGAAAATGAATATAGTAATACAAACACCCCCTTGATGAATCCCAGTATAGAGAGAAGGGACACACAAAATAATTAGAGGAAGTAAAAGTCTTTAAGGAAGGAGATGTTTGTACAGATGACCCCCAGGAAGCATTCATAATAAAGAGTAAAAAAAAAAAAAAATCACAGGCTAATAAGGTGGCTTAGTGGTTAAGATCTTGCCTGTGAAGCCTAAGGATCCAGGTTCGAGTCCCCAGGTCCCAAGTAAGCCAGACACACTAGATGACACAAGTGCCAGGCTGCACACATGTACAAGGTGGCACACATGTCTGGAGTTCAGTTTCAGTGGATAGCAGCCCTGGAATGCCAATTCTCTCTCTCATTAAAAAAATTCAGAATAGGGCTGGTGAAATGGCTTGGCGGTTAAGCACTTGCCTGTGAAGCCTAAGGACCCTGGTTCAAGGCTCAATTACACAGCACCCATGTTAGCCATATGCACAAGGGGGTGCACTCATCTGGAGTTCATTTGCAGTGGCTAAAGGCCCTGGGGTGCCCATTCTCTCTCTCTCTCTCTCTCTCTCTCTCTCTGCCTCATTTTCTCTCTGTCTGTCACGTTCAAATAAATAAATAAAAATAAACAAAAAATAAAATTAAAATTTAAAAATAAAAATTAAAATTAAAAATTAAAAATAAAAACTGAATTACCCATAAACTAGGAATGATGGTCCCTAGAGTGAAGGCAAGGATGCTGGTTGCAGGTAGAAATGCAGAAGTGCTTGGCATTGCCTTTAAGCTCGGATTTAGCAAAATCCCTGTGATTGTGTGGACATTATGTGTGTGGTTTTTTTTTTTTTTTTCATGAATGATACTGAAGTCTGCTTTGAGAAATCATGGTGGCAACCACTGAATATGCAGCTCTCTGAATATACTCCCCAACTTTCTTCCAATGGGACCACTTATTCCATGTCTGTATTCTACACCTGCTTTAAAATCAAGTGATTTTCAACTAGCATACTCCTTAAAAGAATCACAGTAACTGGCTGGGTATATTGCTTAGTGATTAAGATGAGATGCTTGCCTATGAAGCCTAAGGATCCAGGCTCGAGTCCCCAGAACCCATGTAAGCCAGATGCACATAGAGGTACATGTGTCTGGAGTTCATTTGTAGTGGCTGGAGGCCCTGGGGCTCCCATTATCTCCCCCCACATCTTACTCTTTCTCCTAGTAAATAAAAATAAAATATGTTTTTAAAATCATAATAACACTGTTGGGGAAAAAAGATGCTCACAGCAGCATGTTCCCTTGGATTTTGCTCGGTGCACTCTCCTTTCATTGCTAGTGTCCAGAAACCTCTCAGTCCTTGAGGCTGACTTTGATGCTCTGCTCACAGGTGTCATTCTGAATTGTCCACAATGGATAATCCAAATATAATTTCTCTAGTGCTTTGGGATATGTTTAAGGAAAATTAAAAGATGTGGTAAGTGTGATCTGATGAATATAAGACAGGTTTTATAGCCTCCTTAAAAATATTTTTATCTATTTATCTGCAAGGATTGAGACAGGGAGGGTGAGAAAGAGTATAGATAGACCTGGGTTTCTTGCCACTGCAAAAGAACTCTAGCTGCATGTTCCACTTTGTGCATCTGCCTTTCCATCTGGGGAATCAAACACAGGCCATCAGACTTTGCAAGCAAGTGCCTTTAACCACCGAACCATATTCCCAGTCCAAATTTTATAGTTTCTATAGGAGTAAAGGAAGAACTGGGCCAAGTGCTTGAAGCTTTTCACTTTATGATAAAATTGGCATCCATCTTCACTGTTAGTGATAGCGACATTCAAGGGTTTAAAGTGGGAGACGGGTATTGTTCCAAATTGTGCAATACACTTTGCTCAACTTGGCAAACTGCATGTAACCTCAAAAAATAAATGTGTGATATATGTCAAGTGGATCTTGAAAGCATACCTATAACACATGCACATATACAAACATAGGGTTTTAATTTTGTAATCTTCTAATGATATAATTACGTTTTTACTAGAATAAGGAACCACAGTTAAAGAATAATTCATGTTTTGCATACTGACTTATGTTTCTTCTGGTGTAAACAACAGAAGATTGTCCAGTTTCAAATCTCCAACTCCCCTGAGCCATGAGAGCAGTGGAATGATTCAGCTATGTTTACAATATGAGCAAGCATAGAATGTGGACAAAAGGATGGTGGTGGGGAAGGTCTTTTGTCCCTTGGATGCTATGAGTGGCCTTGATGTCATCCTCGGAACAATGTGCAGGCAGCAAGCACAGAGAGATCTTTGCCCATAGCAAGCGAGAGCCTTAGTTTACTTTGCCAAAGACAAGGGGTGTTCGTGTGTGTGTGTGTGTGTGTGAAGTTCAAGGTTTGGACATGAGATGAAACTCTTGCTTGGGCAGTATAACACCAAGGATCAGTGAAGACACATGCTTTCCTGGGTGAAAAAAGAGAAGAGCACTAGTGAGGCAGGTACACACAGGTGCACCTATATGCACCTATGTCCATGCAACTACCAAAGAGGCGTGTCTTCCAGGGAAGCGGAAACTTAAAAGAAAGCAAAAATTCTGTCTCTTATGCTTTCTTGCCTTTTTTGGTATGTTATAGGAGCCACCCAAGTCTATGACTAATTTCATGGAACTATAAGCTCTTTGGATTGTCTTAAATACCATTGTTTACCCGATCATGGCACTTAGTAGGTGCTCAGCAGAGGGCAGTGTGACACAGGGGTTGATATCTTAGATAACATCCTATTCCACGGCCTTCTCTTCCTCATCTGCAACATGGGAGATTAGTTGCTTCCATAGGTGGTGTGTGGATTGGATTAGATCGCGAAGAACAGAATTTGCCACCGCTGGAGACCCATCATTGTTTCCCGGTGTTCTGGGAATGGAAAATGGAATGTTCTACCATCACCCCAGCCTTGGGTTATCATTATCCCACTCCTTCCTCCCTTCTCTGGACTCTACTCAGTCCAGAATTGTTTCAATTCCTTAAGGACACTGATCCTAGAAGATGCCATCCATGCAGCCATCTGAACCCTGAAGGAAAGCTTTGAAAAGTGAATGACAGAAGTTAACAAAGAAGTCTTAATCTGCAATGAAGCTGGCGTCAGGAGACTTGTTCCAACTAAAGTTAAGGATTACTTGGTAGCCATAGCATAATAAGGAAGTGACTACATGCTCCAATTTCAGACCATCTATGTACTTACACATGCTTAAATTATGTTTTACTTTTGCAAACCTTTTGCATACTTATTTCTATATGGTTTAAAGGACCAAGGTTTTAAAAAAAATGGTACAAATCTTAATAAACAGTTAAATCTAAAAATAAAGATAAAGAGTACTGATCCTCTGTTCACAGAACTTTAGCACCAGCTGGGCATCCCTCTGTGATCTCAGCCATCTTGGTTTGGTTAATGCCAGCCACCCTTCAGATTGCTTACTTCCTCGGAGAAAACTTTTCTGAACAGGCCCATCTCCTTTTCCAACTTTCACACAATGCTTGTACCTGTTTCTTTGTGGATCAGTATCAGTATTGTAATATAGCAACTTTTGTAAAGTTGTTTGATCCATATTTCTTTCCTCTTCAAGATCCATAGGACAGGAGGTGGTTGCAGAACTCATGCTGATTCCTCTTGGAGCCGCATTGTCAGACAAAATGGTAGACCTCTCGCTGTCTCTCTCTCTCTCTCTCTCTCTCTCTCTCTCTCTCTCTCTCTCTCTCTCTCTTTCTCTTCCTCCCTCCCTCCATTCCTTGTGCCTCATTCCCCACCCAGATATTTTATGGCTTGGCTTAAAATACTTCCTTCCTTTCTCCAGCTGCTTGAACATCAGTGAAACCAGAGATTTCATTACACATGCAGTGAGAATGTGACAATGTGATGCTGTGATGACTGGCTAAAACTATTCTTTAGTGTCCCTTTGGTTTTTTTCTTTTTTGGCTGGCTGTTGTTGTACAGCTGAAGTTTGTTTTTGTTTTTGTTTTTATTTTTGTTTTTTAAGTTCATGAGATATAGGCCACATTTCTCTTTATTTATGTGTGAATTGAAGTTAAACATTCCCTAGCCTTTGAAAGATTCTAGACTCCTCTACATGGAAAGACAGAAATAAGGGATATGAAAGGGAAACCGGATTATGATTTAGCTCCTATTTTTCCTCCTCTTCCTCCCTTTCCTCTTCCCTCCTCTTCCTCCATGTCTTCTTCTTCTGAGTCTGCTTCTGTGTGGGGGTGGGTGTGTGTTCAGGTATGCACATGGCATGCCACACGAATGGAGGTCAGAAGACAAGTTCAGATGTTGGTCCTCACCTTCCTCCTTGTTGAAGCAGGGTCTTTCATTGGTCATGTCCATATTCATGAGTCTAGCTGGTCTGAAAACTTCTAGTAGATTTTTCTGTCTCTTCATCTCATTCCTCCTTGGTTTTGCAAGGATTAAAGACGCTCAGTACCATTTCTGGCTTTTTACATGAGTGTTAGGAATACAAATTCGGGTTCTCATGCTTGTGAAGGAAGCTCTTCTTCATTCTCTGAGCAATCTACCCATACCCAGCTTATTCTTTCTGTGACTCAAGTTGAGCACTGTCCCAAGGCACTATTTTAAGCCCAATATCAGGGCTGTGTTTCAATAAAAGCATGGAACCAGACTGAAACACTAAGCAGCCAATGACTCAAAGGTCTCTATGCAAAAGCCAGCCAGTGACAGAGAAAGGGAAGAGGAGATAAGCTGATGACTTAGAGACCTTGATTCAAGGGAAGCTTGCAGAGAAACTTCCCCAACTCAACTGAACTTAGTGAATGGCAGGCAGAAGGCTATCCCAGGAAAGCTTTACAGACTTTGGCATGACTTCCTCTTGTTGATGATGTCCCAAGTTTTCCAGATTTAATGTACAAACAGATCTGCTGGGGATTTCATGAGTACCCATTTCTTGGGTCAGTAGGTCTGAAGGAAGGCTCAGAAGTTATGAGATGACACCAGAGATGCTGGCTCAAGCAGTAGGTCTAGGCTGTAAATCATCTCTCCCAAACCTGGAGCTCACATTGAAGTGACTCAGCCAGGCCATTGCTGGTATAAACCAAAACCCGGGTTGACAAGTTTGTGTTTTTCCTAATTGCTCTGTCACTGGGGGGACCCATGTCTCCTCCCATGCTATATAAATGCAAAGCAATCTGAATTATCAGGAAAGCAAACTGGGTTACCATCCACCTGAAATGTACTCAGGATGGGTTGTTTTTATTATTATTATTAATTTTTTTATAGGACCTGGTGTTCAGGACTAATGGCTTACACCTATTTTTGAGGCTGTGCTCAGCACCATTTGATATCTTCTCACAAAATGAGGCATAAATGAAAAGTAGGGAAAGGGAAAGCCTTAAAGATAACAATTAAATTTAGGCATCCATTACCAAGACTTAATTGTTCTTTTATCTACACATTCTGTGTCTTTTAGTTATTTATTTAATTTTTGGTTTTTCAAGGTAGGGTCTTACTCTAGCCCAGGCTGACCATGGAATTCATTGTGTCGTCTCAGGGTGGCCACAGACTCCCGGTGCTCCTCCTAGCTCTGCCTCCTAAGGGCTGGGATTAAAGACTCTAGGCTCTGTGTCATTGAAACACCACAGCTGCTTCACAAAGAGAGAACTTTCTTTCATGGGGACAGAAACCAACACCCAAAGAGATTAAGAAATGTGCCCAAAGTGGTGCATCGGGTGATGGGGCCAAGGGAACCCATAGTCCAAAGTTTCCATACCATTTTAAACCCGTGTTTGTAACCTGGGTATACTCTAATGTCTCTGGGGGAAATTTCAGAAAACATTCACTTTTGAGCCCTCAATGATACTAGCATCATTTCTAGTTTAAAAAAATAAAAGGACTATCTAGTGAATTTAAGGTATATTCAGGGTGGGATATAGTTTTCTAGGTTCTGAATTTTAATTGCTTATAATTGACCACTCACAGAATATAAAGTCAGACATTCAAACTGAGTATCTAGGAGGGCTTGACAGAGTATTTTGACAAGCTGTCTTTTGGGACCACACTGTGTACAGAGCTAACCCTTGGGCCACTACCCCTAGATGTCACAGTAACAGAACAATGCCCAGATTCTGCATGCTGTGTTCATCTGCAACAATAGCTGTGGTAGTGTTGCCATGAGCCAAAAGACATTGTTCTTTCCAGAATGCCTCACAAAGTTGACACTGTATCATACTATGTTATAAAGATGAAAAAAAAAAAAAAAACTAAGAATTTGAGATGTTCAATGCCTTGCCTTGTTACAGATGGTGCTGAGTTTCGAACTGGGTGTTTCAAACTTGCGTACTCAGGCCTGGCTCATGGGACAATCACTCTGCTTCCCCATACATCACGTCAGAGGTCACACTGATTTCTCACCAGCGCAAACTCGTGCAAGTGTCTCCCACCTTGCAAGGGATGAGCAGAGAAAGGGTTGAAAGATATCCCTTGTATCAGAGAATGGATCCATATTGAACAGCATTACGTGGACTTTTGGAAACTGCATCTTTTCAGTTAAAATCTCAGTTAAAATCATAAACCACTTTTCATCTGAAAAAAAAAAAATTAAGCAGAAGAGAAAATGCCATAAGCAGGAATGTGTGCCTCTAAGAATACTTCAGACACTCCCTTAGGTATCTGCATTTCAGAGATGTTGCCGGCATGGAGATATAGAATGGAGTTGGCCTGAAGGCTGCCTGAAGTCTCTTTTAGGTGTGAGCCAGTGTGATCCTATGATCTGACTTTAGTCCTTAAGCACTCCATCGGCAAGTGAGGGATTGATCATTTACAGTTACACAGTGAAAAATTTCCAGGAATGATTTCCCCATAGCATTTTAATAAGGACTCTATAAATAATAATTTATCGAAGTTGCCCACCGTGTTATAAGAAGAATATATTAAAGAAGCCTGGCTAATTGAAGCTGGCAGTTAAGTTCCCTGAATCGAAACCAATCCGTTTATCTACATGACTTTAAAGATTTGGGATGAAAATTGCTTCATTATACTCCAACATCCTGATACTCAGAGATCCAGATGTGTCCCAGTATATTGACATGGCCTTCCAGGAAACCTACGTGCAACACTGAGTTTAAAATGCTCTGATACAATTAAAAACTTGATTGGATCAGAAAGAGCCTAACTTCTCTTTCACTAGAAACCAAAGGAACTTGAAATGTACTGACAGCTGTGTGGTCTGAGTCAGCTAGATTGCTGTTTCTGAGTTGTACGGACACCGGGTATGAGTTCTCAGTGACTGCCTCACTTATACCTGAGGTCTCAGTCTAAAATGACAGAGCCCTCGTTCTCTCTTGAAGTTGATTTGCTTTGGACAACTAGTTATGCAGGCAGTATGGTGATCCAGTTACCTTACAGGGGATAGAATGGTGACACCCAAACTAAAGAGGAGGGGCCAGATTTGCCAATGATGGGAGACCCAGTTTCTGCTGATGAGAGGGCACACAGAGCAGGGAACAAATTTGAGGCTTGAGGAGAAGTGACTTCTCACCATCCTTCAAGCATCCCTACCCCTCCTGTGACTCGGTAATTTCTCACATCTGGTTCTTCTCTCAGCCCAGCTTGTGCATGTGTGCATGGGCATGTGAGGAACAAAACCCTATGATCATCCCTTTTCTATTTAAAGTTCCCCCATCCCAAATTGCATTATTATAGGGTAGTTGAGGACAAATACTCTAGAGTCAAACAGATGATATATAAAATCCTCTGAAGATTTTTGCTTCAGCTGACTTGACATTTCACAAAAGTCTCTCGTCCTGCTTCAGGATTTGAGGACAACTCACACCTTTGAGAAGCTGATCAGGACAATCACAAGCATTATTATTATTATTATTATTATTATTATTGATTTTTCAAGGTAGGGTCTCACTCTGGTCCAGGCTGACCTGGAATTAACTACGAAGTCTCAGGGTGGCCTCGAACTCTTGGCAATCCTCCTACCTCTGTCTCCCGAGTGCTTGGATTAAGGGTGTGCGCCACCACGCCTGGCACAAGCATTATTTTTAATACTCATGGAAATCCTATAAGGTCAGTAATGCCATTTTACAGTTTATATTAAAATAAATTTAAATGATTTGTTCAAGATTGCACATTAAACAGATGATGGTGCCAAGATTTCTACCCAGGAAGTCTTGCCCAGGATCTTTCTCTTTCCCTCCCTCCCTCCTTCCCTCTGTCTGTCCTTCCTTCCTTTCTTTTTTAAAATTTTCATTTATTTATTTGAGGGACAGAAAGAGAAAGAAAGAGAATGGGAGCACCAAGGCTTCCAGCCACTGCAAACAAACTCCAGATGCATGCACTACTTTGTGCATCTGGTTCATGTGGGTCCTGGGGAATCTAACCAAGGTCCTTTGGCTTTGGAGGTAAGCCTTAACTGCTAAGCTATCTCTCCAGCCCCTCCCTTGTTTTTTAATGTTTTGGGGTTATAAAAGGTCTTTATTGAGGACCATGATGGGAGGCTATAATGTCTTGTAATGTTTTCAAGGAGTTCACCCATCGTGTGGTAGCATTTTATGAAATATTTTTACTTATTTGTTTTTTCCCATTTTTGATATTTTCATACACATATAATGTATTTTGATCTTATTCCCCCAAATTCCCTCTTTTATACTCTCCCTTCCCACAAACACTTCTTCATCCTCACCGTTACTTTCAATGTTCTAGTCCTAGCAGGCGGCTGCGCAGAATTCACCAGCAACTCCTTGATAACTTGAGTGGGCGGAGAGCTGGGAAAGGCGTAAGAGATAGATCCCATTGTCATGCAGATCAGCCTCCATAGGAATTATGTGCCAAGCTCAAACAGCCTGAGGAGAGAGCAGGGGAGACCACAGAAGTGGTCCCAGAGGTAGAAAGATGTCTAGAGAGCAAGTGTGTCCCCTAAGAAAATCGAAGTTATTTATTTATTTATTTATTTTTTTTTTTGAGGAAGAGGTCTTAGGGGTTGGTTTTCAGGGGTGACTTTTTTTTACTTTTATTTTTTATTTTATTTGTTTTGAGAGAGACAGATAAAGAATGGGCATGCCAAGACCTCCAGTCACTGCAAAAAGAACTCCAGGCACATGTGCCACCCTTGCATCTGGCTTACGTGGGTCCTGGGGAATTGAGCCTGGGTCCTTTGGCTTCGCAGGCAAGTGCTTTAACCGCTAAGCCATCTCTCAAGCCCAAGGGGTGATTTTTTTTTAAAAAAGAATGAAATTAGAGAAGGACTAAGTAGCAGAATATATAGCTTAAAGAATGGCATTGTCTTGTGGAATAAATACCGAGGCTTAGTTCACAGATCATCTGTAAGCTGGACTGCCAGCAAGTTCAAATGCATTACTGTGATACATATGGATTCCCCACCCTGACTTTTGCTGTTGTCTCTCCTGTGTCCTTCTCTCTATGGTATTTCATCACACCTGTATTCTTCCATGATATTTCAACTCAGTGGTGCCATCCATGGTTTTCTTTCATATTGGAATACCTTGGATACTTTCTTCATATGCTTTTGTTGTTTGCCTCACATATCACTGATTCATGGAAAACTACTCAGCTATTCTAAAATGATATTTTCTCCACTTTGTGGTGTTTATGAACATCCAAATATTTTCCCACTGCTGTGCACAATCCTTAGCATGGAGCGAAAGCTCAAGAAGAATGGGATAAACCCGTAGAAAAGAGCTGGATAGATTAGAAGGAAGCAGCTTTGAGGCACTGGTATAGGTCCAAGTCTTGCTACCCTGGTTCTGGAAAGATCTAGAGGGTGTTTGTGAGGGTGACAGGAAGTTGTGAGGAAGAAGGCTTCCTGGCATGTGGACAGGTGCTTTGCTTGACCAATTTAATAGGACTTGGAATTTCAGACTCTAAATAATGGAAGAGACATGGAGTTGTTAGATCTATTCAAGAATCTCCATCCTATACTTATTAAACTTCTTTTGCAAGGGTTTAAACTTGATAGGTCATAATAAAGGTGTTTTATCATTTCGTGGGAAATCTGTGCTAAGAATTGCATACAGCCCTACACTCAGTCCTTTATCCATTAAATAAGTAGGTGCAATGAATAGATATACAGTGTCAGGACCCTTGGGTGAATAAGGTTGCTTTCCTACCTCAGAAAGGCTTCCAGACTAGCAGAGACAACTAATGCTTGAAACAAATGCAACCTTTTATGTGGAATCATCTATCATGTCTCCCTAAAGACTTGCTGCACAGTCTTCTGATATGAGGTAATTATTTTGTATTTGCTGAATTAGTTGTGGACACTGATAATCTCATGAAAATCTATTAAATGTCATCTTATTCTGACTAACTTCACCAGCACACACTTGCCTTAGGTGTGTGTGTGTGTGTGTGTGTGTGTGTGTGTTATGATGGTGGCAATGGATGATTTGCAATAAGCAGACGCAATGAGATATTCAGTGAGAACATGGAGAACCACTGATCTTCCTCAGTGATAAGTTAAAAGGCACAGCCTTGAGAACTGGTTTCCCTTCACTTTGGGGAAAGTGTGATGTAATAGTCCTTCATTCTTAAGAAATGAAGAGAAATGAGTGGTTTGCTCAGTTCTTGATAAAAAAAAAAAGCCAACTTTAAAGCAACATTTTATTGAAAACATAAGTTTTGTTTGAGAAAAGTTTTAAATCCAGATTTTATTTTCCTTTGGTATTGCTGCAAAGAGTCAATAGGAATTGAGATTTTTTTTCTTATATTTTTTACCCATTTATTGAAGACACATGTGAATGAGATTCATTGCATAGGTGCAAAACACAGTGCAAAGGGGGAAAGGTGCAATTTGGTCCATTGACCTATTTTCCTGCCCTCAGGACTCTTTCAAGCAGCTGGAAGAAAAAGAAGGAGGGAGAAGGAGGTAATTTAGCAGTTCATATCCAGATGTTCATTTCAAACACACCCTGAACAACTTTTGCATGGTTTATTACATTTTCTGAAACCATTTTTCACAATCCTGTTTTCTCAGCTGGGAAACTTCTGGTGTAGTCTTTAAAAAAATATATATATATATTGCATGTGGCATTACAAGAAGAAAAAAAAAAGAGCTTTTGAGACATTCAGAGGGCGATCTGTTTAACCTTGGTCTTGAGAACCAGGACTACAGGAACATAGGGATACTGTACCCCCATAGTATATGTTGCACTTTATAATCCCCCCAAACAAGCATAGGAAGTAGAGAACTCCATTAACTTGACTATTTTAATGTTCCACCATGTATGGCTTCTTCTGAAATTTCAAAGACAGTGGAAGACCCACCATAACTTAACCCAATCCAGAAACATCCATGTGTCACTTCAAACACAGGAATCAATTTCCACAGAACTTTGCACCTTGCCTGGTCCTTCCACCTTCTGAGGTGAAATGGGAAAGATTGGAGAGAAAAAAAAAAATCATTATGAGTGCCAAGGAGTTTCTTTGAATTTCTTCCTAACCCTTCTAGAAGGTACCATCCACCTCCAGGTCAAGACCCAGGCACCAAAGGAGTTAAGAGCATAAGTTGGTCTCTGCGGCCACCACCCCAGAGCAGAGCTGATCCCCTCCCTGACCAATGGTAAGCATCTGCTGGTTTTGCCTACGTTCTTTGTGACAGCTCAAGCTCTGAAAAGGCCTCAGGAGGAAGTGGAGAGCCCAAGAAGAGGAGGTTGGATGGCAGTTAAGAGCTGTGTCTACAAGGACATCAAGTCACAAGGGTGAAATACATCATGACATAATAAAGTGGTTTGGAATTGGATGAAGTAAAACGTTGAAGAATTTTAGGACCCAAACTGAGTCTTATACAAACTACTTGCCCTTCTTGAAACTTGCTTTACCCACACTTATGATTTTAATATTTGCTTAGTATTCAGAATAATGAGTTTCATTATGATATAGGTTCAAAGTTCACTCACTTATAGAATTGGGTAGATGATGCTACAAAGTGTAGCTAATTATTTATGTCATGAGTTTCATAATTTGTGTAGTTATATGTGCCAACTAAAACTAAAGTGTGGGGCTGGCAAGATGGCTTAGCAGTTAAGGAATTTGCCTGCAAAGCCTAATGGCCCTGATTCAGTTCCCCAGTGCTCATGTAAAGCCACATGTGCAAAATAGCATATGCATCTGGAGTTGGTTGGGAACGGCTTGAGGCCCTGGTGCACCCATTCCCTCTCTGTCTCTGTCTCTATCTCTCTCTGTTTGCAAATAAATAAGATATTTAGAAATATTAAATAGTGCAAATTACAAAAAAAAAAAAAGGGGCATGGAACTGAGGATATGATTTGATCTGTGAAAATGCCTTTTGCATTTCCAGGCATGTTACCATCCTCATCCTTCATCTTTCCACATTATATTCCCTTACCTTACAGAGACAGTCATGTATGCATGTGTCTGTTGAGGTTCTCTGTGTCTCCAAGACACTAGAGAAGATATCCAACAAGCAGATGTCTATAGAAATCTCACTCTTGGGAGAAAAATCTGGTCTGAATGTAGAGGTTCAGTGGTCAGTGGCACAGGGGTAATGAACACACACATGTTCCTGAGAGACTCTAGGACATCAGAGGACAAAACATAGAATAAATACCTCTCATCCCAAATAGGAAAACTACTGATAAAAACCAACAGAACAAATCTAAGTGCAAATTCATTGGATTAAGTACAAAAATGCTTCTAAATTAATTTTTTAAATAAAGGTAACTCAAAATACAAGATACCATGGGAAATAATAACGATTATGCAAAGGTGCATAATACACTATGAAATGCTAGGGAAAGGACAAGAGAAAATAAAATGTACTGAATCCCTCAACTAAAATAAGACAATCAAAAGCTATTGTCTCTTGGTGACCTTGATAATTAGAGGAATATCAGACCGAGTAATGTTATCTTAAAAACCGTAGTGAAAATAAAAAAAAACAGGATGATTCCTCCCAAATTATTGCAGGAGATTAAAAAAAAAAAAATCAAAGCAGAGTTCATCTAGCAACAGCCAGGAAATAAGGGAAATGATGGGAAAACATAAGATACGGAAAACACAAAATAAGATCACAGAAGGAAGTACAAATGTAAAGTCTTGTAACACCACTCTTTAGTATTAAAAAAAAAAGTCAGTTTGGTTGCAAAACAAAAACACAACTCTTGGAAAATACAATTTTTAAAACGGTCTCAAAAAGTTTAAATGGGAATCATCTTTGTAACGTGTATAAGGAATATGCAAATGAGAACAACAAATGTGTCACTGTAAATATTAGAAGAGAATCCTGGGCTGAAAAAAGAAAGAAATAGAACAAAAATTAATTTATTTGGAGTTACATTCTATTATGGAAAAAGCAACTGTGATCTTCTTCAGTATTCTCAATAACAGAGAACTAAATAGGTATGTAAATTATGTAACCTTTAGGTAATTCAAAGGAAAATTATGTTTGAGATACTTCTTTATGCATTACTCTCAATTAGACATATCTAAAGATGCAAATAAGTAAGGGTAGGCAAAGATTTTTATTAATATAGTAGGAATATACCAAATAAGTGTGCTACACCAAGATGATGAATGCTTTTCTGACTGGCTATGCTGTGGATAGTATTTTTGACCTTTGAATGTAACAAAGTCTTTTCAAATAATTGCATTTACTTGGAGATATGGTTTCTATAAGAATATGAAACTATTTCTCCTATGCTGCCACATGGCCATATTTCTCTGGTGACATTCTGGGACTGGCACAGTTCTCACATACAAGTAGTCATCCTTTTAAAAATATTTTATTTTTATTTATTTATTTGAGACAGGAGACACACACACACACACACACACACACAGAGAGAGAGAGAGAGAGAGAGAGAGAGAGAGAGAGAGAGAGAGAGAAAGGAAGATAGAGAAAGAAACAATGGGCACACCAGGTCCTCCAGTCACTGTAAATGAACTCCAGATCCAAGTGCTACCTTTCTGCATCTGGCTTATGTGGGTCCTGGAGACTCAAACCTTAGTCCTTTGGCTTTTCAGGCAAGTGCCTTAACCACCAAGCCATCTAGCCAGCCCATAGGTCAGCCTTTTCCAAAAGGATCTTCAAATACTCTCAAAAAAGGGCCAAATTATGGAGGGATGCAAGGAGATTATGTGGGTTCTCATCTTCTGAGAATACACTCCAAACTCTTTTGTTACAGAGGATGGAGGAAATAGACATAAAACAAGAATGTTCAGAGCTGTCCATTTTGCAACAGTGGAGAATAAACAAACATGCTAGACAAGGTGCTCTACTCCTGCGAAAACCCAAACCCAGTCCTATCCTTAATTACAGAGATCTATGACTTCTTTCCTAGAAAACTTTTTTTCTTGCAGGGCATTGACACAGGTTCTCTTTTTTTTTTTTTTTTTTTTTTTTGTTTATGTGTGTGGAATGTGGTGAATGCATGTGTGTGGCATCTGGTAGATACATGCATGCTTATGTGCCCATGTAGTGCTCCATACCCTTACATGAAATAGGGTGCTCGCCCCTGCGGTGGCTGGAGAGGAATTTTGGGTACCCGGCTCTTCTGTCCAGTCTTGAGGAGTCTCTTTTTGACTCTTGGGCTTGCTGTTTTTTTCATAGGCTTGGATGAACTCTCAGGTCTGTTTCCCAGTGGTTCTAGGGTTACAGGCACATGAGGCCATGGCCAGGTGTTTGTGTGGGCACTGGAGATTTGCACTCTCAAAGTTCCAGGCCCTTGTGCTTGTGCAGAATGCTCACTTAACCACAGAGCCATCTATTCTAATTTTGTCAAATTTTCTTAGGGGTAGAAGTGGCCCAACTGGTATTTAAGTCACTGTGTCTGTTTCGTGCAAGATGGCCTTTATTTCACAAACTACTGTCCCTCTGAATCACAGTGAACTTTTTCCCTAGAATAACTTCATTTGCTCAAGGAAGTGGATTTTACAAGCTATGAAATTACTTCACTTCACTATGCTACTGTAAATTTATACTTCTCCGGTGGCATTCTGCACTCAGCCCTATAGAAGTACCCTCACACACGAGTGCCCCGTCACTTGTAGGAAGATCTTGAAGTCCTGCTCCATGTCAGCTACCAGATCTTTCACATGTTCCTTCCACCTGTGTGACTTCTATGTATCCTGACATTTGCTGGTGTTGGAAGATCATGTCACTATACTGATTAATGTCCACACTAGTGAAGTAGGCAGTTTTGAAGATCTCAGAAAATATAGTATTTAGTACAAGAAACTCATAAATTAAAACCTGGAACTGGGTAGCATGACTGCACTAATAGACTCGGGGGTGAGAGAATCATCAGATAGATCAAGGTTCTACCCATGGACTCCTTGGCCTTTGTCCTGCCTACCTGACTGATGCCCCGGGCATTCCCGGACACATCTTACTGCTTAGGAAGCACATACTCTGGGCTCCTACTCTCCGCCCTGTTAGGCTTGGAATGATGCCAGCCAGCTTTGCTTGGTTGGTATTGTGGTCTAAAACAGGGTGGCGGGGGGGGGAAGGGAGTTCAATATGGGGCCACATAGAGGCTTTAGTCATATTATCCACCTTCCCCACTTATTTATTTATATTCTAACTTTGGAACTTGAATGCATAGTAGGTGAAAATTATAGTTGCTGGAAAATAAATAGGCAGAGAGACTGCAATCCTGTTAGGGAAAAAATACAAAAACCAAACAACACCCAATATTAGCAGGTCAAGGGTTTGTTTGTTAGTCTTATATGAGATGTCTGTATAAGGTTTAGTAGGAAAAATTCATTTTTCTTCATCATTGTGTCTTATGCATTGAATCAGAGGGACATAAAACTTTTAACCAGCTTCCACTTCAGTCAATTTGAAATGGCTCCAGGAGTGGGACTAATGATACAATTATCAATATTTTTCTGTGTTTCCTGATTGAGCACTTACTATGTTCCAGACTCTATTAAGCATTTGTCCTGTATTAGTTCATGTATCTTAAAAATAACATGAAGAAAATGCTATTAGTAACCCCATTCCATAGGAAAATGGAGACATAAATAATTATCATATCCTGTAATTTTGGTTTTGTGATTTTCACTTTTAAAATCTCTGGTGATGAATTTCACTGTACCTCTGCATGCTCCAAAGTACTAAATTGATGTGTTGAAATAACACTGCATGATTAGGGCCTTCTGCCATGAGAGATGTTATTGAAGGTATATCTGCAAGAGATTCTACCTTGCTTCCTTCCTGCTGGCAAGCTATTACACTGATAGAAGGTGATATGCAGGCTGCTAGGGGAGAAAAGCTATCGATACTCTTAAATGGCAGTGGATTCTGCAAACTGCATAACTAGCCAGTCAGACAAGATGTACTCACTGGTGTAATAGTGACGTGACTGTTATGGGGGTGACCAACTGCTCTCTGATCTAGTTCGAGACTTGCTCCATGGAAGGTAATTCATGCCTGGCTCTGTCAACCTAATCACAAGCCTGTGAACTGAAAAGGTCATAGGTCCAGAGTTGGGAGTGAGTGAGCTACTACTGTTGATTGGATAAATGGATATTGGCACAGTGCCCATTAAATTGCCCTCTAAATAGTTCTGTTCATGCCAGTCGATTAATGCTACCCTCACCTTTGCTCAGGGCAGCTTCTTTTCATAGATAGCAGCGACTACTGGGGACAATGAAAATGTGCCAAAGTGTTGATAAGTGACTGTGCTCTGCTCAGCGCTGAAGGAGACATCTATCCACCTGACCCAATCCAAGGTTCAGAGAATATTTCTGAAGAAGAGGCAGAAAGCATGTACAAGCCAAAAGATGGGGAGGAGAGCTTTGAAATATGGCCTTCCAGACATAAAGCAGCCATTGTAATCAGATCTGATATAGACTCTTGTTATCTACCAAAGACCAGCACCATATTGAACCCATTAATATTCCATATAGATGATGGAGGAGCATTCTCCCAAAAGACATTAAAATAGAAGAGGGATGAGTTTGAAAATATTCAATACATGGGGTGCAGGGGGAGAGGCTACAAAAGAAGGTAATGGTTGGGGATTGTGATAAAAAGGTACATGTATGAAACTTGCCAATACATTTTTTTTTAAAAAGAATTGTTTCAACTATTTTGCTTCATAGTAAACTTGTGTTATTATAAGACAAATAAGTTAAGTTGCAAAATGGTATAGCTGAGTAAGTAATATGATCTATTTCTTGTATTTAGGAATAGGTTTCACCCAGGGAGATAATTTGTGTCTTGGTCCATTGGTTCTTTCACAAACCTCAACAGGGCTCACAGTGTTTCCCATTCTATGATAGGTGGGAGGCAGCAATGTTTATGAACATGATCATAGAACTGAGAGCTGAATGGCTGAGTCTGGGTCTTGGTGCTACCACCAACTAGCTGGGTGAAAGTGAGGAACTCGGTGTACTATACTGACCAGTGTTGAATAGCGATAATGTTTGCAGTGCTGTAATGGAGGAGACCTCAGTGCATGAATGTTTCTTGTCAATTATTTGGCACATCTTGTTTGCCAGGATCTGCTATGAGACCAGGCACTAATACAAACAAGACATATAGGTGTGAGGACTAAAGAAAAACTATGGCACAAGTCATTCACCAGGTTTAAAGAAAGACATCTGCAGGGGTAGTGCAGAGTTGAATCCTCAGAGAGGTGCAGATGTGTCCCTGATACAAAGGCATTGTTGATAAATGGAGCTATAATGAAAATGAAAATCAGGAGGGTTTTACTATGTGGAGTGGAGTTATAGTGCTGCTAACCCATGGGAGGGAGGCGGCTGTGCCTGGACTTAGGAGCCCAACCAGTCTGGTACTAGAAGGATGGAATTGTGGCGAAAGCCTTCAGAACACAGTGATGGTTTCTGACTATGTGATGGGTGATGAGCAGGCATTCGGAAGGCTCCAGGCACAGTCAATCATGTCTCTGTTTCTTATTCATTTCTTTGTTTGTGTTTTCATTAGACCTTTGCATTTTTTAAAGAAGAAAGATTTTTAAATTCTTCCCATCTAGTAAATATTGTGTAATAATTGCAAACATATTAATCTACAGAAAAATCATAAATAATACCTACACTTACAAAAAAAACCCTTAAACTAGAGAAAGTATATTCAGCTGAACATCCCTCTTGGAACACATGCATGCAATCTTAGTGAACTGATTAATAATGTCTCATAAAATGATTCTGATCAATAACATGTTATAGCAGCTTTTCCATATCAATAAAGGCATATGTTAGCATTTTAATGAGTGCAGAGTTCTCTATTTTGTGGAGGTAATGCAGTTTATATACCCACTTTTTATTGGTAAAAAAAAAAAATCTTTCTCTAATTTCTGCACAATATAAACAGCACTTCCATGAACAGCTCAGAACACAATGCAATAAAACTATAAAGTAATAGAGTAGAAATGCATTCCAGAAAACTAAAGCAAGCACAACCCAAACTTCAACCTGCTAAGGAATAGAAGATAAGCGAGGATTATGTCATTTTTTTTTCCTCAGGAAGAGGTTTATTTAAGCTTTTTTAAAAAAAAAATATATATATATATATATATATATATATATATATATATATATATATATATGTGTGGGTGCATGTGGGGGCGTATGGGTGTGCCAGGGTCTCTTGGTGTGAGGGCCTCTTTGGGTCTGGTGTTATGTGGCTGCTAGGGAATTGAACCTGGACCAGCAAGCTTTGAGGACAAGTGCCTTTAATCACTGTGGCATCCCTTGCTTAATAGCTTTCAGAGCTCTCATTTATTAAGCATCAACATTGTAACTGATCAACATTGTAACTGATCCTAGTTTAAAACTTGGGCACTACGTTCAAATTCCATTGTGTATATGTAGCATATTTTTGTTATCCACTTAGCAGCTGATGGCCATCTAGACTAACTTCATTTCTTAGCTACCGTGAGTAGAGCAGCAGTGAACCTGGATGTGCCAATATCTCTAACGAAGTGTATATATTCCCATAGGAATCCATTTACATTTCCTTAAAAACAATTGCTTATTATTTTAGTTGTACATACTTACAGAAAGCAGTGTATTAAGTCAGTTCTGGTTTCCAATGATCAAATAAGGGATACTGATGACATTCTTGTAGGGAAGACAGGTGATAAATTAATAAGCAAGAAATATTATACAGCCATGAGAACTCTGCAATGGATTGAAGCAGGGTAACAAGGCAAAGAGACCATTTCAAGAAGGTCACCTGAAAAGGCTTCTGGTAAGAATTTTCCTCTACAGATGAATAACCAAAGGAGTCCAGCAAATGAAGCCTGCAGAATGAGAATTCAGAGAAGCAGCAGGACCAAGTGTAAGAGCCTGAGGTAGAAGCTGAGCTTAGCAGGATTAAGGAAGAGAAAGAACAGAGGAAACAGGACCACCAACAGGGCATGTAGATATTCCACAAGAGGAAGGGTGGCATGAGGTGGAAGCGTCAGCAGGGAACAGGGTTTGAGTCAGGTAAGAATTTGATTGCTGTTTCCACTAACAAAACCCAAACTGCTTCCACCAGAGCAGAGCTTGATTTGCAGTTTGAAATAGTACCTTGGCTTCCCAAACTCTAAGCTCTCTAAGGGTATTTTGTCTTTTTCAGCCTTTCATTCATAAGACCTAGAAAAACACCTGGCTCACTGTAGGTGCTACATCAGAGTTAAGAATCAACAATGATTAAGTAGGTAACCAACAAAGAGGAATTGAGAGTGGAAGCAGAGAGTCACTTATTGATCCAACAATAAGAACTAAACATTTAAAGGTATTATACTAAGTAGCGTGATTACAGTGATAAATGAGATTTCGTCCTGATCCTCAAGTAGTTTAAATTCTACTTGATCAAAATGACTTGAATCAACACCTGGGTGATAATGTTACTTCACTTCTAAGTGATTCACTCATCTTTCATCAGAAGGGGCATTTTTTTTTTCCACACTGCAGTCTATGATCTATTTATTCTTAAATTGCAGACTCATAATGGCATCAAAAGAACACACGTGTTCTGTGTTGGACTGCTGATTGAACATGAGGGAACATCATTAACCAGCAGGATCCTTGAGAGAAAGTTACCTGCCCTCCTGGATGTCAGTCATAGCAAAATGTAAACAGCACTCACATTTATTTCACAAAGTTGTAAATTCTGCTGTACATTTGCATAGTAAGAGCTGTGTCATGAAAAGAACTTAGACATCTAATGTCCTTATTGCTTTAAACTGGAAACATCCACTTTTGCTTTGTTTTGGTTTTGGTTTTTTGAGGTAGGGTCTCACTCTAGCCCAGGCTGATCTGGAATTCACTATGTATTCTCAGGGTGGCCTCGAAGTCAGGGTGATCCTCCTACCTCTGCTTCCCCAGTTCTGGGATTAAAGGGGTGCGCCACCACACCTGGCTGGAAACATTCACTTTTAATGGAGTTCCAGCTCCTTTCATCACACATTGTGATCAGTTACACGCTAACAATGGCAGCTATGGTAGTTTATAAACCATGCTTTGTTAATGCCATACATATATAAAATATGTATATATGTATATATATTCACACTTGGTTTTCAAGATATGGTTTCTTTCTAGCCCATGCTGACCTAGAATTCACTATGTAATCTCAGGCTGGCCTTGAACTCACAGCAATTCTCCTACATCTGCTTCCTGAGTGCTGGGAATAAAGTCATGGAACACCACCATGCTTGGCTTGCATTAATATTTTGAAAATTAATTTCTTGTGAATGATTGACACACAAGAAGCCATGTTCAATAGATACAAGTTGAGGGGTTAAATACATACATGTGAAGCCATGAGCACAGTCCGTGTCATGAACTCTCAGTCTCTTCCCAGAGACAGTGGGCTTGTCTAAAACCTGGAAAAAAAAAAAAAAAGTAAGCCTTTATTTTTAAGGACTTTATGCAAAAAGCCACATAAGGTACAAAGGGCTTGTCTCTTATCTTGTTTCAGTCATGTGATTGCTAATGTCAAGATCTGATATGCCCTTTCAACAGAAAAGGTCATTTTTAATGGTTAAAAAGTTTGTGATTCAGGTATCATTTGTTTTTTGAGAGGTAGATGGGATCCCCAACTTCAGAGGCAAGTTTATGCACCACCAGCAACATGGTATTGAGGGCCTGGTGCTTCCTGGAATTTAGACTCCTCAGCTCACCCCCGATTTACTGATTTATGTTGTAGAGTGGGGCTGAGGGGAAAGTCACCCTCTGCTTGCAAGTACCTCCACCACAGGTCTCCTGGAAAGAGCCAGAAAGTTCTAAAAACAGAGGAAATCAAGGGAGCATGAAAAGCATTTTCAGATACTTGCTGATTAAATTATTTCTGTAGGTCATGACATAGGCTGGTACTGGGAGATCTTGGAATCTGTGTTTGTCTTTACAGAGCAAAATGTTCCTTTGGTGACAAGAGAGGGGAAGTCGGAAGCTGACAGTGTCTCTGGATGGTGGTCTGAGTTGGCAGGCCGGCCGGCCCTTTCGGCCAAGCGTCTTGGAGCCTTCAGAACTCATACTGCCTTGACGAGGTGACCCATAGATAGGCCCTATGCTTCCTTACCCCTGGAGAGAGCTTATGATTCTTCTTAAACTCTGCCTGTTATGGGGTGGGATGGTATAATTTAGTTGGATATGGAGGGAACAAAACCAGATACAAAATAATTCCTCTTTTCTTTCCTTTCCCACCCCCAATCTTTCATTTCTTAAACGATTTCTGCCAAAGCCAGCTAGAAAAGAAAGAAAGAAAGCTTTAGATGAAGCTCTCAAACACTTCAGACCCAAGTGCATTCTTACTCTAAATTTGTATCCAACACTTAGTCAAGCTTGGGTTACAATAGGAGGTCTGTAAAAAAAGAAAGCCTGGACTAAAGACACCTTCAATATGTGGTTAAGTTGTTTTGAAAATCTATCTGCAAGTACCACTAAGATGAGCTAGAGGTCAGACATCCCCTGAGATCTTCTCGTGCACGTCCATTGCATAGGAGCCTTCCATAGAGACATACTGCTTAGAGGTCTTTGCCACATCTCAGCTTTGCCTTCCCCCATGAGAAAGGGCAAGAGCAGCCCCACCAGAGGCCCTGGTCCTTGGCACCACTCCGGGTCAGCAAAGCGTCTCCAGCAAGTATTTCCGTGGGAAGCTCTTCCATCTGGAGCTTGGCAGAGAAGAGGAATTTCCTTTGAGGCTCTGCCACCCTTTCTCTTCAGTTCTCCATAAGGTGCAGCTTGAGGGGCCTGGTCTGAGTTTAGGGATGGTGCTGGTGAATTTAAGGTAGTCAGGGCATGAAAATAGGTTCTCCTTATTTTCCTCCACATGTCTGAAAGACACTGAGGGAAAAAAAAAAAAAAGAGAAAGATAATGTTTTTTTTTTTTTTTTTGTTTTTTTTTTCTTTTTCTGCCACCCCTTCCCATCTCAGTGTGCAACAGGTCACAAGATGTGACAAGTTCATGCACTAATTCCTTCCTTTTCAGTTAATAGAATAACACAGATGGGAACACTTAGCCTGAGATCTGACATAAATTGGAGCAGCAACAGAAGGAAGATAGAGGTAGCCTGGTCCATTCTCAGCACTTCACTAAACAGAAATGATTTTCTAGAACATTGTTACTCTCAGCCCTGAGAAGCTGCCCTCTGGCAGGAAGATACAGGCAACTGCCACGGGCCAGAGTCTCAATCCTGCTAAATGCTCACAGTGTGTTACAGACTTAATCATACCAGACAGCAACTTCATTGCTGCCCAGCAGGCTGTGAACAATCGTGCCCTGGTAGTCATTTAAAAACTGCCCCAAGGGTGGTCTGCAAGTTGATAAACAACTACTAAGGAAGCAGACTAGAGGAATAGGAAGGAAGAAGTAGAC
Source organism: Jaculus jaculus (assembly GCF_020740685.1). NCBI lineage: Eukaryota > Metazoa > Chordata > Mammalia > Rodentia > Dipodidae > Jaculus > Jaculus jaculus. Next base: position 119,948,487 of record NC_059109.1, read on the forward strand.
CCCTGAATATACCATAGGGAACTCCATCATCCTGCCGCCACTGCGTGCCTGGAATGCTCAGGTATAGCAGATTTCAAGAGTCCTGCTCCTTGTCGGACTGTGACCTAACTTTCTGATCAAAGGTGACAGGAAATCTTTGGTGATAAAATGGTTGAGATCTAAGGAACATCTTCAAATCTCAGGCCATCATTGATGAGCTGTGAGTTTTGAATAAATTACTCAACTCTGCCTAATCTTCTTTCTCGTTTCTGAAGGAATTGGGACATTTCTGCTTTATATAGTTAGAGTTGAAATTGAATGTTCACAGCAATGATAGAGGCAGAGAAGTAGTAGCTACAATTTACTGAGATATTTAATATGTGCTAAGCACTGTGTTCCCAATATTACTAGATTTCTAAGTTGCTAAGTAAATTTCACCAGGATGCTTTGAGGCAAATGCCTATTCTGCAAAATAAGTAGATGGAAGTTTGGTACAAGATCCCATGACTTGGAAGTGGTGAATCTATTGATCTGTGACTTCAGAATACAATTTCAAATCCACATGTCAGTTGTTCAGCAAATGGTATCTATGATCATTTTCATCACTGCCATCAAAACATCAGCCAGACATGAGGGGCTCTCCATGGCATTGTGGAAAAGCTGTGTACCAGCATTGTAGCATTTATTATCCAAGAATCATTTTAGAATTGGAGATTTCAGAGAATAATTCCAAACTGAGAATTCTTTTTTTACTGTTTATTTTATTTATTTATTTGAGAGTAACAGGCAGACAGAGACAGAGAGAGAGAGAGAGAGAGAGAGAGAGAGGGAGAGGGAGAGAGGCAGATAGACAGAGAGAGAATCGGTATGCTAGGGCACCCAGCCACTGCAAATGAACTCCAGATGCATGTGCCAACTTCTTTATATGGTTTATGTGGGTCCTGGAGAATCGAGCCTTGAACCGGGGTCCTTAGGCTTCATAGGCAAGTGCTTAACTGCTGAGCCATCTCTCCAGCCCTGAGAATTCTTTTTATAAAGCAAAGAAAATATAAAACATCTTGTAGTTGAAATGAGAGTAGGGACTGGAGAGATAGCTTAGTGCTTAAGGTACATGCCTGTGAAGCCTAAGATCCCAGGTTCAACTCCCCAGACCCCACATTAGCCAGATGCACATGGTGGTGCATGCATCTGGGGTTCATTTGCAGTGGCCAGAGTCCCTGGTGTTCCCATTCTTTCTCTTTCTCTCAAGTAAATAAAAAAAAATTCAAAAACTAAAATAGAATGAGAGTAGGCCCCCAAACTACTATCTGCTCCCTCTTTTTATTAAAGCCACCTCCATAGTAAGCAGCAGTTCTTCTCCTACTCTCTAGACACTCATATGAGGATGACTAGTCCCATTTAACATGACACCAGGCCATCACAGTGCTCATCTAGCTATGGACTTCATGAATATAAGTCAAAAGGGCCTATATAGATCATTCCAGACGATACCACATGTGGATATTGGGAGAATGGAAGTATCTATGTTGTTGTCATTGGTGTGATAAGTTGAGACCTTTTTGGAGCCATTTCTGCTTCTCTCTTTCCAGATAAAAGCATGCTATGTTAGCACAGGAGAAAATACAACCAATTCAGAAATAGCCAAGTGTTGTGTGGAGAAGCAGAGAGAAAAAAGTCGTGGGGGAAGGGGGGAGAGGAAGGTGAGAAAAGGGGTAAAGGAAGGGGGAAAACCATTTATTTTCACCTCAGGATCCTGCTGTACTTATAATAGACTCTACTTCTGGATTTCCATATTGTTTTTCCATCATTTTAGAGAGGACTGGTTTTCCCAGCATGCATCAGGTTCTGCAACACTGAAGTCCTGACAAGCTTGAGAAGAAAAATAGCTTCCTAGGCCTAGAGATGTCTAGTGTTCAGGCTTCTCAAACTCCCTCAACTCTCATTCCCAAATCATTTCTTTTTGCCTCTACGAGAGAACCTAGGAACACACCCTAATTTAATTTCAACTGTTACTTTATTTCAGTTGCATGGGTATGATGGAAAGAGAGTGGGTTTTAAAGCAAATAAACCTAATTCCAAATACCAGCATTGCTAGAATGTAGATCTAAGATCTAGAACATATTATTTAACATCCCTGAGTCTTAATTTTCTCATCTCTAAATTGGATATGGGTAAGCAGGGTAATAATGGGGCAGCTAGGCAAGTCAAAAAACTTAAGGTAAAGCAAACAGGAAAACAAAACCTCCCAACATTTTACTGACTCCCCTAGTGACCTCACTCTCCCAGGTGAATATTTATCATAGTAATTGAAGTTTGATATTTAAAGTTATTTTTGGTGAGCCTGAAGACCTTTCTGAAATACAGAACAGTGATATGGCTCATTGGGAAGAAAGTGTTTATGACCTTGACATACAAAATTTACAAAAAAAAAAAAATCACTCAGCCTCAACTCTTAGTATAAGTTTCAAAATTTAAGGGAATACATAAAATGTGTTACATATCACCTAAATGAACATTCGCTGCTTATACATCATGGCCATTCCTTTCTGCTCTTTCTGCCTGGTAGTGATCAAGTTTATAACTTTCCTTCTCCTTATTCATGGGATGGGGAAGGAGCTGGTGGTCTACTGGTTCTCTCTGATCTCAGGGTATGCCTAGTGAAAAAAAATGCCAGGGAAGATTCCAAGGATTTTGCTTAGTTTAGCTCTGTTTGTTGACTTATTTGCAGAAGGGAATTAACATGCTTCATTGCTGGAGGTTGAGGATTTTATAATTGAAGTTGCTTTAGCACCTTTTAACTCTGGTGTCCTCCACAAGATCATACTCTTCAAAGACTCTGTTTCCCCATCTTTGTCTCCTGTGTCTTTATGCCCTAGTTCTAAGCAATGGGGACAAAAATGAATAAGATACAATGTCCTACCTCAAAGAACTCACAGTCACTTTGAGGATGCAAACAGAACAGTTTATGATCACGGTTTCTTTAGTTGGCAGCCAAGGAGGTGGAGTGGAGACCCCATGCCAGAGCATAGGGCTGGCTTCTCAGCCTGGGAGAGAGGTGACATTAAAGGGTGTTTATGCCTCAGATGGTGCCCAGATGCCTCTCTTTGTCCCTTGTGAGCCAGTTAAGAGAGAACTATCTTCCTATAAAAACAGAGAGGCTTAATGCCTGGCAGGCCCTGGATGTAAATTTCAAACGATGTGATGTAAGTAAAACTTATTTAAAGTGAAAGTTGTGGTCTCACTGAAGATACAGCCCGTCTTTGTTTTTCTGCCTTACATAAGTTTATATGAAATTCCTTTCTCTCTTGTTCTTGATGCCCATTGGGTATAGGTATCCTTTTGGCTGATTCAGAACATTCATGGAGAAAATCAGAACCAGGGCTTCATCTCTTTGCCTGAAAATCATTTTTCTCTTTCAAATAAACCTGCTGGTAAAATGTTTACAAGGGTAATATTTCACACAAGGAGAGGATCATATTAGCTGCAAGAAAGGAAGAGTCTGCCACCTCATTCAAACAAATTCCTCCCTACTTCTGGATTTGAGAATATGAAATCTATCAGAACAGAGGATAAAGATATTGAGTTGGGTTCAGCAAACCAAGGGAAATTCTAGTGTGAAAGATCTTGGGTCCACCCTCCATCTTAGTCTTTTGTGGGGTATGTTTATTCATAAATTGCTATTTCTCGATCTGAAGGTATTTTTTCTTCCTTTTCATCTGTGGAAATAAAGTAATGTTTATTTAGCATCTATCCTCCTTTGCAAAAAAAGAAGGGGGATATTAATTATTCATAATATCCACAAGAGTGTCTATGATTCCCTTGGAAAACGTGTCATTGAGGCTCCATCTCTATGAAGGAATTTTCCTTACTAAGCATTTCCCAGGTCTTTTTCAGCCTCTGCTTTCTTAATTTCCTAATTTTACAAATCATCCACAAGGGAGCAGGACTAACAGGACAAAACCAACAGAAGGAGGCCATGTGGGATTTGGTTGCCAAGACTCAAGAGGGTCTTGCTATTGCTGGAGCCTCAAGTTCAACAACAGTCATAGTAACAAAACACAAACTGTTCCCTTGGCACTCATTTGGAGGGGGATGGTGGGGTGTGAGAATAACTGGCTTGTCCTTTAATAGAAAAAGTAAAATCTGAGTGAAGTCAATTAAGTCCACAAGGAAAGTAATTTTCACAGGACTTTCCCAGCAGAGAACAGCAGCCATACTGAAGATCAATTAGGGGAGAGTGAAAGCATTTATCAGGGCCATGGGAAGGATCCTGGGACTAGGGAGGACACAAATATTTATTAAGCAGAATGTTCTTTCCTGGCAAGCGTGGGCACCGTGGAAGCTTCTTTCCTCATGTAAGGGTCAACTGGTTCAGAAGGCTCAAAGCAACAGTGTGGCTAAGAGCTAAGTTGTATACTGAGTGACAAGAAAATGGGAGGACTGGAATTGGGGAATCCTAGTGGGTACCTTCTGGAGTTGGCAGGGGTGGATAGATACATGTTTTAGTCATTTGCTAATTTGGTTTATCAAATCCTGGTCATTGACCAAAAGTCAAGATGAACTGGGAAAAGGGAAGCTCAATGTGGGTGAGCGGTCTAATGCTCTGACCTTGCAACCACAGAGAGTTGACAGTCACACCAGCCGCTATTGAGTTAGGTGTATTCTTCAGGAACAAGGCTGGCAGAGGCTCCAGTGGCATATCATACAATCTGTTGCTGTATAGAACACCTTAGCTGAGACATAAGTGATTATTGATCTCCTATGCAGTGCTAGATACTGTGTCAGGGACATGGTTTTAAGATAGTCAAGAGTAAAATAAGGAGACAATCTTAGTCACAGTTCCCAAAGTAATATAAAGAGTAACCTGAAAGAGAACAGGTTGCTAAAAGTATGACTAGTTAGTCCATCAGTGCAAAAGGCTGTCTTGCTACCATCTCTAAGACCATTTGAACTTAGGCAGCCATTTTTTTTTCATTTTAACCTTGAAAAGTTCTGCACTGATCTATGCACATCTACTCATTCATCCTTTGACATACCTGGTCTCATCACATGCCTACCTAAAAGCCTTTAATGATAACCCATTACAGGGCAGACACAAATACCTTTCATTACAATGCCAACATTGCTTCACTGTGTCTGACCTCTCTCTTAAGCCAAATTCTTTGCCTCCTGCTCTGTCATACACTGTGAAATGAGAACAAGTTAAAAGATTTATGTAGGATATCCAGGGAAATTTATGCAGGTTCATACTTGTTACACATAGAGGAAACTTGGATGGAGGAGAGAAAATGAATGTTTTCTTGGAAATATACTTTCTTGAGTACTCTGGAAGGTGTGGTGGCCAAATTCTAAGCTTTTTCTTCCTCTAATGTTTCTGGTCCTTTGTTTATTGGACATCTGTTATTATAAGCTGTTGCTTCAAACACTAATGTGTGTATTGTCATAAAGGGATTTTTACAAATGCCATCAAAGACCCACGTCTGATCCTCACTTTCAGAAAATTATTTCAGTGAACTTGACCTTATTACAAGATCCCATGAAAAGCAAAGCATTTTCTCCAGTATAACAGAAACTTCAGGTATGAGGCATAAAAGGATTTGAGGTATCATGGATGTCCTGGAGAAGGAGGGAACTATAGCAAGGCACAGGGCAGCCTCCAGCAGCACAGTGGACACTGGCTGATAGTCACCAAAGAAATGGGGATCTCTATCCAACAGCCACAAGGAAATGGACCCTTCCAATAAGCAGAAGGTTTGGAACAGAACCTTAGGTCTCAAATGAAAACTCTAGCCCTGCAAGGTGAGATCCAGAGAAAAGCTCCGATTAATCATCCTGTGCTTAGGCTTAACCTATAAGAACTGTGAGATAATAGTTGTATTATTTGTGAGATTTTAAGTTGTGGCTACACAGGAATAGAAAACTAATACTTCAAAGAAAATTTCAGCTGTCTGAAAGAACTAGTTATACAAGACAAATGAGTACTCCTCTCATTTACCAGTGCCCCCACTGAGAGGTATGTAATCTACATAGACACCTGAAGTAAAGGGAATACCTATAAATTACTATTAGAAATAAGGCAGCAATGAGACATAGTTAAAGACAATTTGAGAGTTGCGAATCTGATTGTTGTTTTTGAAATCCTGACACATGCATTCTTTTTTTTTTTTCAATCTAGAATAGAAGGATAAATAAATAAAGATATTTAGATTAGCTTCCGAATAGCTAGGATTGGGTCAAAGATGAAAATATGTTGAAAGTTCGGCACTGCTCAGAGAATAACTGAGTATCTTCCTTTCACAAGTAAATAAATAAATAACTCCTGTGGTTTCTCCCAAGTCACCAGTTTTGCAATGTTCGTCAAACACAAATTCTACAACTAAACCCAAAACCATCAAAAAGCACCAAGGCCCAAAGCCCGTGTAAATGCAGCATGAAAGCCAGAGAGGGACACCCATGGCTGGGTCTGAACCAATAGCACAAATGGATGATCTTTATTAGCCACTAGAAGAAAATTGGACAAATGCTGACATTTGACCCATGACATTGTTCTCCAAATATACATAGCCTGAATCAAGAAAACTCTTTGCCGAGTGAGAATTGCTGGCCCCTCGCCCAGTCACCAGGCTTTGCTTGTTTTAGAGAAATTTATTACCATAAAAAAGGGGACAAATTGTAAAACCCAGACTTCAGTGTTGAAAAATTAATTAGGCCTTTTGCCCTTTCTTCTCAGCATTTGTAAAGAATTTCCTTATATACTCTGCCAATTTCAGTGTTAGGTGTTAAATGTGTGTACTTTGGAGATTAACACTTGTGTTGGAATCTTTTCAAGAGGGAAACAGTGTTAGAACCAGGGACCTATCTAGTCTTTCCAAAGGACATACCAAGTGAAGATAGATCAATCAATTGGCTGGTTGGTAGAAAAGGCTCTCAAATTAGGGAGGAGAAACTTAAGGCAACCTAAGTAAGGGGTTCCTGACATGTGAAGGCCAAAGTATGAATACTGAAAGTGAGAAGCAGCTGGAACAAAGAATTAAGTCAGTCATAGGAAGAAAAATATATAGTTAGACATGACATTGGAAAAGTTGTACTATCAGAGAAGCAGGCTTCATGCCATCCTAAGAGGTCTTGATTTAACGTGTGAGTCCTGAAAGACTTTTCTGAGGGCATGACATGGTTATTTACATTGTAGAATAATATTTCCAAGGGTGGCAGTTGTGGAAAGTCAATTGCAAAGTCTAGAATAACACCCCATTCTCTGTCTTATCAATGCCATAAACTGAGATAAGGAATGAAATTTGGAGGGGATATCTATTTACTTATCTTTTGGACATGTAAAAGTTTTGTTGTCTGCCATATGTATGTGAAGATGTCATGTGTCTATTACTCAGAACCTGGAAGAAATTGGAGGTTCAGACTAGAGTGGGATGCCTATGACTTTACTGGGGCAGAATTATTTTCTCATAAAGTAGGCATTCCTTTTAGGTCATGTTGCATTGCACATACTTCCAATTTTTTTTTTTTAATGAAGCCAGTCATGCATTCATTCATCAAGCCTCTAAAACTTAATGGGATTTATACTGTGATTGGCAATCTTCAGGTGCTAATATATTATAAACCACAATATAGACAAAGCCCCTTACCTTCTTACACTTTAATAAACAAAGAGCTAAAGTCAAATAACAAATCATAGAATAAACAAATATCAGAAAAAAATACTAAGAAGTGGAAAGTGCTATTCGTTTCAGGATATCAGATGTCAACTTGATGTTGTCTCACTATCTAGTAGTTTGCCCAGTGTATGAGTTATTTTTCTTCTCATTGTGATCATATTCCTGGAAGAAGCAGCCTAAAAGGTGAAAGCTTTATTTGACCTCACAATTTCAATGGGCCCCATCAGTTCAGACAGACAAGACCCAACGGCAGCTAAAGCGGTTTTGTTGGTGATGGGGCCACTCACGTTGTAAAGGTTTAGGCAACAGAGAGAGCAGACAAAGATGGGGCAAGTATGTCTTGCAAGGATTGCCTTGCCTCCTAAAGGCTCCACAGCTTCTGCTCTCCACAAATAGCATTCTAACCAGGGAATAAAGCACTAAAACCATGTAGGGGACATTTCAGATTCAAACCTCAATGGTATCACCCAGGGAAGTTGTTCTGACTTGATACTTGAGCAAAGATCTGCAGGAGGCAAGAACTGAGCTCAGTCATGAGAGAAAGAGTAATGGCCAAAAGGATCTGAGCCAGGAAGAAGATGGTCATGACAAAAGACTATGGTCACTTAGAACAAGTGAATAAGTGGCAGAGGGCAGCAGACAAGAATCAGAAAGATGACTGCTCGTTGTGGGGCCTAGGCCGGTGCTAGTGAATTTGGGTGAGATGGAAAACCACTGGAGGATTCCTAAGAAAGGCTGTGATCCAATGTTTATCTAAAACAGCCTCACTGGTACCCATGGTTAATGGCGACTGCCCAGGGGTTACGATGATTATCATGTTACCATTCTTCTGCTCAGTTGTTTACCTATATGTTCTAGAAATGGGTTGTGAATGCTTTCTCGATGTCAAGTGCTGTGAACGATACTGATAGCATAGAAAATATTAAGACAAGATTTGTTCCTTCAATCATTTATTTGCAGAATTAAAAGTATGTTTGGCTGGGCATTGTGGTGCACGCCTTTAATCCCAGCACTTAGGAGGCAGAGGTAGGAGGATCGCCATGAGTTTGAGGCGACCCTGAGACTCCATAGTGAATTCCAGGTCAGCCTGGGCTAGAGTGAGACCCTTCCTCAAAAACAAAACAAAACAAAACAAAACAAAACAAAACAAAAAGTATGTTTGGGCTGAGAAAACTGCTCAGTGGTTAAAGACATTGCTTACAACATCTTCCAGACCAGGATTCAATTAACAAACCACTCATGTAAGCCAGATACAAAATATGGCACAAGTGCCTGGTGTTTGTTCACAACAGCAGAAAACCTTGTGTACATACCACACCACACCACACCACATCACACACACACACACACACACACACACACACACACACACACACGTAAATAACACTTTAATTTTTAATTTATTTATTACAGAGAGAAAGGGAGAGGGAGAGAGAGAATGGGCACACCAGGACGTCTAGCCACTGCTAAAAAATGCATGTGCCACCACGTGCATCTGGCATAGGTGGGTACTGGGGAATAGTACCTGGGTCCTTAGGCTTATCAGGCAAGTGCCTTAACCACTAAGCCATCCACCCAGATCACATAAGTAAATAATATTAGGACGTATGTTTTTTGTATACATCCCACTTTACACTCTTTACACTGAAGCGACTTTAACCCACTTCCTATTACACACCTTATCTCGTATGCAGTGGTAGAATTAGTTAAATGTCATGGATATTGACATATTTTTATTATTTTATCTAGACCCCCATTTGATTTGTATATGTTATTATTTTGTTTTATTTCCATATCTTATTCTCTTCCTTATTTCCATAATATTTTATGTATTTTTTTTTTGTTTTCAGACATTATTACATAATGCATATTCTAGTTTTGAAGTGACTTTTCTTTCTTCCAAACCTCACATTCCAAGCCAGCAGAAGAGAGTACAATTCATTAAATTTTGTATGGAAGCCAAGAATCTATCATTTAGGTAAAATTTTGTATGAAGACCATGAATCTATTTAGATTTGAGGTTATATATATGTGCGTGTGTGTGTGTGTGTGTGTGTGTGTGTGTGTGTGTGTGTGTGTCTGTGTGTCTGTGTATTACAGATTCTTCCCTTGTTTTTGTTTTTTTGAGGTAGGGTCTCACTCTAGCCCAGACTGACCTGGAATTGTCTCTGTAGTCTCAGGGTGGCCTTGAACTCCCAGCGATCCTCCTACCTCTGCCTCTCAAGTGCTGGGATTAAAGGTGTGCACCACCAAACCCTGCACAGATTCTTGATATGTGCGTTTGCTAACTTCCATGGTGAACTCTTCTCACTTTGACCAATTTCAAGCAAGCCAAGACAATAATTAGGTTACAACAATCACAATTATTTAACCATTTGTTGGAGCAAGTTTACCACTGTCTCAATGTTCAATTCTACCTTCTGAGAACATTGTCTCTATAGCATCTGGGGAATAGAAAGTACCCAAAACATATTTGTGAACAGGATTAAAGTGAGTGAGTGTATGTTACACTAATAAGAAAAGTTTGGGGAAAGCATAGTTTTCTACCTATTAATGTTGTGAAAAACTATCTATAAAGCCATAGTAGAATTTTCCAGGATCTTTAAAATTAAATTCTTTATCACAAATTTGCAAAAAATAAAAAAAGAAAGAAAAGAATAAAAAAAATGAACCTGAAGTATTTATCCTTTTATATTGCTGTGTTTGTCATATTACCAACTTCTACATTTTCCCCCTAGGGATGAAATTAAAAAGCTAAATTTTATTTAAAAATAGTTATTTATTTATTTGAGAGAGAGAGAGGCACATAGAAAGAGAGAGTACCAGGGCCTCCAGCCACTGCAAATGAAATCAAGACACATGCACCACCTTGTGTATCTGGTTTATGTGGGTACTGGGAAATCGAACCTAGGTCCTTAGGCTTCACAGGCAAATATGTTAACCACTAAGCCATCTCTCCAGCCCTAAAATGCTAAATTTTTGTGATTTTGAGATTATTTGGGGCGGGGGGAGCTAAGCGAAGACTCGAAGTAAGAAGGAATCTATATACCTTCCCACCTAGTGAGGCACAATCTTGCCGTTTCCCCTTTTTTTACAGACTTAATATTAACTTACTCTATGTTCTTAATGTATAAACTTTCTATCTCCTGATTTGCTTATGATATATGTTTCAGGAAAGAATACTTATGAATGCATTGGCACCTTTCAAAAGACATTTTAGCCCATTTGGACTAAAAATCCTAGGAAATTTTCACATGGAAGATCAGTTGGCTTTAATATATTGTGTAAGTGTTTTTGGATAAAAATATACTTTTTCTGACCACCAAAAATTCTTCTCAGAGATTAGAATGGATTTTGTGGTGGCAGACTTTATCAAGAGTCTTAAAAGTATGAGACATCTAGTTATGGACACCAACATAAATTGCATACCATCCAGGTCATGTGCTCAGAACACACAAAAGAAGATGTAGAAATAAAAATAAACCTGTAACTTTCATTAGTTCAATCTACACAGCTTGTTTGTAATTAAAAAGAAAAGCTAGAGTAAAAGAATTGCAAACATAGAAACCATCCTCTGCTTTTGCTATTTCGTGGGAGGCAAACAGATCTGTGATGTATGTGGTTAAAAAAAAAAAAAAAAAAAAGAATCCAAGGATCCACAGCTCACTCTGGGGGCTGACTATGATTAGACCCTGGCTGACCACAGTTCAAGTAGATGAAAAGGATAAGTGTATTCTGATGGAATTCTCCTTTGCTTTTCCCTCTGGGGCCAGCGGGAGGGGCCCAGACCATTTGTCCTGTTTTACAAGTGCAGCGTCTCCCTTTTAAAAGGAAGAGCTTGCCACATGCCATATGCCCCACTATTTGTCAAGCAGAGGGAAGAACTCAATACCGACTAAGAAGTACAATGCCCACAGGGGCACCGTCAATCCTTTATTACCACAACTTCCTCACTCTTGAGTTGTTTATATTGATTAATCTCTGGCTCAGGTGTGGTGACTTGGAGTAATTTTCTCCGCAAGAAAACACGGATTGCCTCTGTTCTGACATCTTGCCAGTGTGAGAATCCTTTTTCTGCATCCTGCACAGATTAATTGGAGGTGGAATTTCGGTGCCATCATCTTTTTTTCTCTCAAATTCTGTACTTTCACTTTTTAGAAACTTGCGGTGGATGTCAAAAATATAAAACTGCCATGATTCAAATCTATGTCAATCAACCCAACTTTTCTTCACACTCCCAGTGATGCTTTATGCTTATAGTTTATGTTTGTGTTGCCAGTGCATTCCATGGAGAAATCTTGGGTTTTAATAGTATGCTTACTCAGTATGCCCAGGATTGAGGAATTATTTTGGTTAGCGAATTAAGAGGTTGTTTTTTGGTTTGTCTGTTTTTCCTATTTTTGTCTAGAGGCTGAAGAGATGGTTCATCCATTAAAGGCACTTGCTCACAACGCCTGCTGGTCAGGATTCAAATCCCCAGTTCTCATGTAAAATTGTATGCAAGGTGGCATGTGCCTACGTGATCCCAATTACGCTTAAGACACTGGGAGGTAGAGCTGGGAGAAACTGAGGCTCATGGGCCAGCTGGTCTGAAGTTCTTCTGCAGTCTGGAAGTTCATTTGTACTGACACAAGAAACCCTTCAGCACAGGCAGTTGTCCTTTGATCTCTACAAACATGCCATGGTATGCACACACACGCACACAAACGCATGCACACATACATTTTAATAAGTAAATAAAATGGTAAAAAGAATGTTTTCTAATGTTGTTCCTTTGTGTATCATTTTAGATCTTTCTTTTTTTTTTAAAAAAAAGTGTTATTTATTTATTTGAGAGAGAGAGACAGAAAGAGGGAGGGAGAGAATTGTCACATTAGTGCCTTTAGCCACCGCAAATGGACTTCAGATGCACGTGCCACCTTGTGCATCTGATTTATGTGTGACCTGGGAAGGAATTGAACCTGAGTCCTTTGGCTTTGTAGGCAGGTGCCTTAACCAGTAAGCCATCTCTCCAGCCAGATCTTTCTTTCTAAAAATATGGTTTTATTTATTTATTTATTTGCAAAAGACATAGACACTCACTCACACACACACACACACACACACACACACACACAGAGAGAGAGAGAGAGAGAGAGAGAGAGAGAGAGAGAGAGAGAATGGGTGTGCCATAAATATTAGACATGAATCTCAGAATCAAAAATCTCTGTTACTTTTTAAAATATGTTTTATTTATTTATTTACAAGCAGAGAGAGAAAGAGAGAGAGAACGAATGGGCATGGCAGAGCCCCTAGCCTCTGCAAACAAACTCCAGATGCAGGTACCACTTTGTACCTCTGGCCATACCTGGGTACTAGGGAATTGAACCTGGGTCATTAGGTTTTGGAGGCAAGTGTCAACGGCTGAGCCATCTCCTCAGCCCTTCATTATTTATAAGTTCGATTTTAGATTAACTTACAAGGAAATAATGACAGTTAATAATTCTGAAAGGGGATATCTTTCTCTTCGATGATGTATCCACCAGTAAATAGTGGAAGAAACAGGAGGTCAACAGGAGTGGAAGGGAAGATAAGAGACAGTAATGTGGGTTTATGTATTCACAATACAACATGTGAGTATGCAAATATCAAAGAACAAATAAAAGTCATGACAATAAAAAATAAATATCCTTTTTAACAAAAACCTCCGCTATAGTTTAAATGGGTTTTTGCAACCAGAAATACCTAGTGTTTGCACCAAGAAGCTACTTTGTGAACATTTTGAGAATTTGGTTTTCCTGACAACCAAACCAAGAAAGTTTGCAATTAGTAACTCTTAAAAAGAATTTGGAGGGCTGGAGAGATGGCCTAGTGGTTAAGCGCTTGCCTGTGAAGCCTAAGGACCCTGGTTCGAAGCTCGATTCCCCAGGACCCACGTAAGCCAGATGCATAAGGGGGCACACGCATCTGGAGTTCGTTTGCAGTGGCTGGAGGCCCTGACATGCCCATTCTCTCTCTCTGTCTGTCTCTCTCTGCCTCTTTCTCTCTCTGTTGCTCTCAAATAGAAGAATAAAAATAAACAAAAAAATAAATAAATAAAAATAAAAAAAAAGAATTTGGAGAAAACTCTTGTTCTAGGAAAAGAAATGTCATAATGTTTTGTTTTGGGGAGAAAACAAGATTTTATTTGACTATATACTTTAAAAAATATATTTTATTTATTTGAGAGAGGGAGACTAAGCATAGGCAGATAGAGAGAAGAAAAAACAAAACAAAAAAAAAACCCAGCCACACCAGGGCCTCTAGTCATTGCAAGCAAACGCCAGACGCATGCACCACCTTGTACATCTGGCTTTATATGTGGATAATGGAGAAGTGAACCCGGGTCCTTAGGCTTCACAGGCAAGCACCTTAACTCTTAAGCTATCTCTCCAGCCCTGACTAGAGATTTTAAGTTGACCTAACCCTTTTTATATAATATTAAAGGCCTCGTTACAAAGATCAAATGTGAATGCTTATGAACCATGGGAAGTGCAGTGTCTTACAGACTGTTCTGCTTCCTCTCTGGTTGCATCCCACAGAGGATATATCCATGGCCAGAGCAGGGCTGGCTGCTGCCCAAACCCTCTCCTCTGACTTCCACCTAGAGGACATACCCAACTTCCAGTGGCCCATCCAACAATGATGAGACCATGGCTGACGGGAATCTCAAAGCTGTCAGCAATGAGCACACGTTTTGCTAATAGCCCATTTCCTTCCCCTACATATGTCCCTACAGGGGAAGAAGGCAGGACAGAGCGAGACCTTGGCTCAGCTTATGCCGGTCCTCCTCTTTCCTTTCCTAAACGCCCTCTCCTCTCACTCCAACATCATGCTTGATTCTTGAATTCTCATCAAGTTTTAAGGGAAGCGGAAATACAGTTTCTTACACATTTTGTTGGGGAAGACACTGATACTATCTCCCATTGTTCTGCCCAGCATCCTGTTTGGACTTGATTGAGGGCAGAGAGAAAGGTACGTATCCAGTTGTATCTTGTGCCCTGTGAACAGTTCAGTCTTTACACAGAGCAATCACTGTAGAGATGGTTCCCATTTCTATCAATCAGTGTTGGTAAGATCACTCCATGGATGCTAGAGGAGTCATGGAAATAATTCAAATGTCTACTAAACAGCAAAATAGAATGTCAACTTTTGAGGGAGAATGAAGTCTCTGGTATGCAGGTTAAATATCTAGGTGACTATAAGCATGGAAGAAAGGAAATCAAAGAGAAACAGACTCTAGGAAATGGTGTCCCAGTAACAGTAATGACTGTGCCTCACTAAAGGAGTCACATGCTAGAGCTGAGCCCAGCTACTACTAATTCTATACTTAATGTCATTCCCACTGTTCCTGCCTCTCTATGCAACTGGATATGAAGGTGAAGAAATTAAAGAATACTGGACACAGAACTGAGAACAGTAAGCTATACTCTTCAGATTATAGGAAAGTAATTTTGTTGTGGAATTATTACAGATTTACAAAATAATTAGAAAAGAGAGTACAGACAGCTCACACACACACACACACACACACACACACGCACACACACACACATATGTACATATATATGACTTTAATTTTCCCTTAATGTTGTCCATCATATATTAATATAAATTATTAGTCAAATGAAAAAGTCAATGTTGGTATTTCACTGCAAATCAAACACTTTATTTAAAATTCACTAGCCTTTACATTAATATCACTTATTATTTTGATATCAAATACAGAATAGCAAGGTACATTTTGCTTTCATATCTTCACAGTGTCTTTTCTAGTCTATGAAATCTCTTTTATTTTTCTTGATCTTGGCTCCTTTAAGAAATACTAGTAAGATATTCCTCAGTATATCACAGGTGAAAAAGCCCCCAATTTGATTTTTTTTTCTGTTTTTGCCTTATGGTTTGAAGCAGTTTTGATTTGAAGTAATTTCAGGACAGAATGTCACAGGAGGATGCATAATGCGTATGTGTTAATTTTGATAATAATTAGGTTAATAGTGATAATAATAGCCTTCATTAATGTTAAGCTAATACATCCCCACAGTAGCTATAGCAAATGTAACTATAGCAGCTTAACATTTAGTTGTGATTCACATAATTTCTTCAAGCTTTATGTGTATACCAGAAAATGATACTTTAAAAAATAATATTTTATTTATTATTATAAATAAATAAAGAAGAAAGAAGAAAGAGAGAGAGTGGGTATGCCAGGCTTCTAGCCACTGCAAATGATCTCTGGATACATGTGCCACCTTGTGCATCTGGCTTACATGGGTCCTGGAGAATCGAACTGAGGTCATCCAGCTTTGCAGGCAAGTGACCTAACCACTGAGCCATCTCTCCAGCCCTGTCTTAACGTTTTATTGACATAGTGCAATTTGATTGTATTTCCTTGCTGTTACCCTTTTTGCCTTCCTCACCTAGCACTATTACCCCAAGTACCATCCTTAATTTAAGTAGTCTTCCTTCTTTTTGATGTTTCATTTTTTTTTGTCCTCCTCTATCCTTGATGTCAAAATGATGATGGGCTCAGAAATATGCAGGTTTTCCATAGGTACTAGTAGCCACTGTGAGGTCACTAGTTCACCATACCCTCCCATTCTGGAGGACAGTGCTCCAAATACTTCTTCCACCTACGGCTCTTACATTCTTTCTGCTCCCTCTTCCACAAATGTTCTCTGAGCCTCGGCAGGTGCTATGATAGATGAGTCTCTTTTAGTGCTGAGTTTATCAACAGCCTTTTATTTTCAGCTTTGATGAGATGTGAATCTCCTCAGTATCTCTGCCATGTCTATAACCCTGGCCAGCCATGACAACTGTACTCATATTCATTGTGAAATGATAAATAAGAATCATCTTGCTGGAATCCTGGAGCATGTCTAAGCAGTACCTCACTTTCTGTTGTAACTAGTTCATACAAACCTTGAGGAGTTTGAGGATATTTAAGTTGTGGTGGGTAGTCTAATACATTCAACTTCTAAGTTTCCGCCATGAAAACAGGGTCTGATCCCCACCTCCCAAGAGCACTAGGGTCAGCCTACAGCTGCGCACCCTCAACTGAGCTGCTTCTATTGTCTTCTCTTCATAGTCTCGAGAGTCCTGCAAAACCTCCCACTCTCTCCTCCTATGCACAGAACTCCACCATGCCCTCCTCTCACATCTGGCTTTCAGTTTATACTATATTCTAAGCTTAAGAAAGTTAGGAATGAGAAAGTTTAAGAGAGGGAGCAATGGTAGAAAAGAAAAGACTCTTGTGAGTCTGACCTCTGGGTGGAGTATCTCCTACACTGCTAGTGTAGAAATTAGAATTTCTGTTAGCATATTTCCTGTATTTAATGATGTTCAAAGCGGATATGCCACCTTGCTCATCTCAAGTTACTCATAAAATTTTCATTTTTATTACTTCAGTGTGGTTAGAACTAAATTTATAGGAGTTGAGTACAGAGATTTAGGAGTAAAAATGAATTTTTTATCTTTTAAAAATATGTCTTAGGTTTAATATCATCATAATAGTATATTGAATTTTTCTTTTAAAAAGTCTAGGAATAACAAGAACCCTGGTTTCTGTTTAAGCTTTCTTCTCATGTATGGTTCATATATGCCTGGGTCTGTCTGTCCTACTGTGGGACTGAGTGACTATTTTATATAAAGGGACAATTTTTCTCCTGAGTTTGTGAATATGGGAGATCTTAATTTAAAGAGGAGAATTTTACTTCCCAAGGAGATAAAATTAGGCAAAAGATAATTTTCACAGCTAATGATTTTTCAGTTTCAAAAATCAATATATAAATTATAAAGTAGGATGAAGTTGCCAAGACTGGAATTGCTGATTTGAAAAATATATTTGATGCAAGGCATCATAAAACCAAACAGAATCACATACTGATAGGTTCTGAGGAAAGGTAAGAGTTTTTAGGACAGAGCCAGGAAACATAGCTGGTATCAGTGGATTAACAGGAAGGGAAAGGAAAAGATATGAAAAGGAGTGATTTAAAAGGAAGCATAAGATAATTTCTTGGAGCTAAAAGGAGATAAATATAGCTTTGGTTTTATTGCTTAGTCTCAAGAAAACTCCTAGAAACTTATATAAACTTTTGGAATTCCTAAATCCTAAGCCACATACAAATCCTTAAAGTTTCCACGTAGAAACGATGCTTACATAACTGAATGAAGTTGCTAAGCATCCAACTTCTCTGCACCACATGGAAGCTGCTTGGAAACACCTACAGGCTCTTGAGAGAAGCCAGTGCAACATCAGCATACCACACTTGAGAAGAGCGCTCTACACCTGGTGAGAAATGAGTCAGAGCAGTTAGCATTGAAACCAGTGACCATTCTCATAGGAGGTATCTGTGCACTTAATTCAATTCTAATGCAGTAAAGAGAAGGAGCTCAAAACATTGTAAAATACAAGAGGAAGAAACAATGGCAGAACAATGAGTAAAGAATAGGTAGACCAAATGAAAAGAGAAACGGGTTCTATATCAGTTTATGTAAACACATATGGGCAATTATATAATTACATGATAGAGCTGCTGTGAATTTTTATCATATTAAGTCTTAGAAAGAAAGCACACAGAACAAGGGAAACTTTCCAAACGGCTGCCTCTACCCCTGCCCCCAAACACAAAACAAAGCAAAGAAACAAACAAAAACCCACTCAATAAAATTCGGTGATGGGCATAAGGGCTGAGTGAGTGGTAAAAAGCTGAAAATGAAAACATTCCACAGTAATAGGAAAATACAACTGCTGTAAAGGGAAGATTCATGCTCTCACTAGTTTAATGAGACATATAATGTTTTTCATATGTACTGTTTCAAATCACAAAAGCAGTGATAGTGAAAAGTATTATGTACACAAATGAAATTTGCCTGAACTGAGCAAGTTGCAAATGATTACATTTTAGTCACATCCTAACTACACTCACTTCTGAGCGAAAGATAAGAACTTTTACTTTCCCTTGGGTCAGCCCTGGAGGTGGATGGAGGTCAGAAGCCATTGGCAATTGCATGATGCCAAAATGGGTGTTGGGAAAGGTTCACTGCAATTCTGCAGGCCTCCCTGGGAGGGGAAAACTGAGACCATTGTAAGACAGTTCAGTGGCTGTGGGGATGTGTATATGGGAAGCAGCCATGAAGAAATAGAGGTTCAGTTGAATTGGATGTGAGACTATCCAGACTGAAGATAATCAGTGACAAACAGAAGATAACCAGGAGAAAGCCTTCATTACTGCGTATTAGGTGACAAGCAAAAACATAATGAATGATTGGAAAATATTGATATAATGACAAAGGAAAATCAAAGTCATATGCATTGAGGAAGATAAAGGCGAATATAAAATGTGACAGCCCATAAGTGGGAACTGCAAATAATGTGTGTCCCTATTAAAACAACAAAAAATCTAACCCACAGTAGCAAGATATGTTAAAATTCTAGAAATATGGTAACTTGTTAAAAATCAAATTTCACTGGAAAATTTTAGTGTATTATTTTAGAGTACATCAATGCTTATAAGTAAAATATAGAATGTCTGGGCTGAAAAAGTAGTTCAGCAGTTTAGGTACTTGCCTACAAAGCCCAATGGCCAGAGTTTGATTCTCTAGTACCCATTTAAAGCCAGATGCACAAAGTGTTGCATGCATCTGGAGTCTGTTTGTAGTGGCTGAAGGCCCTGGCATGCCTATTCTCTCTGTCTCTCTTCTATTGTAATTTCTTTCTGTTTGCAAATAAATAAATAAAATACTTTTAAAAACAGAATATTTAAATATAATTGCATTGCATGTTGTAATAAATTTACACAGACTTGTTATTTTAAAATATAAATCTTGATATTTTGATGGAAAATATTTTATGGCCTCATTTTTTTGAGGCAAGCCCAACCAACTGACCTATTTTTTTTTTTTTTTTTATGCTAGAGAGCAAGAGTGCGAGAAAGAGAGAGACAGAGAGAGAATTTGTGTGCCAGGTCCCCCAGTCACTGTAATCAAACTCCAGACCATGGACCATAGTGGGCATGTGGGAACTTATATGCCTGCAGCACCTTATGCATCTGGCTTAAGTGGGATTTGAAGAGTTTAATACAGGTCCTTAGGCTTCCCAGGCAAGCACCTTAATGACTAGGCCATCTCTCTAGCCCTTATGGCTTCAGTTTTCAAGGCTCCTAACCTGGATCAGCCTGAGATGCTGACAGACCTGTACCTAATAGGCATCTTGGTAACTGGACAATAGGGAAGGTGGGGCTGAAGGGCAGGTCAAGAGCAGTGCTGGGGGCACAAAACTGGACCCACATGGAAATGGCACTATAAAATCCTATATCCTGGAAGACAGACTAAAAGGTTGAACCCTCCTCAGGACCTTAGAGGGAATACATGAATCACAGGGCCCTGGAGAGGGTAAGATGAAGCCTAACCTTCATTTTCTCCTGTTTCTTTCTTTCTCTCTCTTTCTTCTTTCTCTTTTATATTATCTTTCTTTTTCTTCCTTCTTTTCCCTTGGCACTGGGCTGTAACTCCCAGTACCAGGATGTGGTAAACCTCTACAATGAGCTGTTCATTAGAGAGACCAACAAGTTTTTCCAAAAGAAGACAGACTTCTGTCAGAGCCCTTGATTATCCACCAAAGGTTAATGGTAAGACCCTACTGCCAAAGACACCATATGCTGTTGGTACAGAACATGGAGAGATCTGGCTGGAATCTTGAAGAGAGCCAGACCCCAGACAGTTAGTCCGTATAGTGTCAGAAGGTGCTACATGAGCTACTGGGGGAAAATGGTCAAGCAACTTGAGGTCTAACATACTTAGCAGCAAACAACTTGACATGATGCTCACCCAAGTGTAATAGTGGCACACAGCCATGTTGGGTAACCAGCTGTTCTTGGATTGGCTAACAGATCCACTTAGTGGAAAGGAACCCATAGCTGGAACTGGGAAGGAAGTCAGAATCATATTCAAATGATGAGTTAGCTCTCCAATATCAAGCTCCCAGCAGTCTTGGGCTACAAGAGGGCCTACACCTATTAAATTATCTCTCAATCAACAATGGATATTCCATTTAGCCAGTGCTGACTTCACTCTTTGTTGGAGAATCTGCTTCTCTTTTTTCAGATGTATGCAGAACCTGAGGACACACTCAGGCCATCGCACATCACCAGGGCCTAGCTGAAACCATAGAGTAATGGGGGAAATGAACAAAAGTGCTGCTTTCTTGGTGAGCCTGATATCAGCACAAGGGTGAAGGAGATAGACACAGAGGACACTCAACTCCTACTAAACCAGAGATCCAGAGACACAGAGACTCCCAAGAGTCCATCACTGAAGTAGACCTAAAATGAACCCAACTTGGCTCAGAGAAATTCGTGGAAGAGGGGACGGAATGATTGTTAGAACCACAGATTGGGACATTACACACAGAGATATTGCCTCTTCCACATAACAGGTGGCTATCCCCAGAATGAGGGGGGTCTCTTCAGGAGGGAGGCAGGGATGAAAGTAAAGATGGTACCAACATGTGCTGTTTACACACTGAGTATGTCCATAACTAATACATATGTATACACACACACACACACACACACACACACACACACACACATATGTAATAAAAATGGATGAATAAAAACCTCAGTAAACAGATTGGTATGTCCCAAAATTAATCTACCTATTTAATGTAGCCACAACCAAACTCTCAGAAGGCTTAAAGATGTGCTCATTAAAAACTCACAAATTGGTTAACATTTGTGGCATACTTCATAATATTATACCAATATCAATCTCCTGCTTTCAACAATATACTAGTTATGAGACTCTTTACAGAGGAGTTATCAAAGGGTACATAGGAAGTACTATTTTTTAGTTTGAATAAATTTTATTTTTATTAATTATGGATTTTTTCTGTATGGACAAATCATGTTATTATTTCTTATTATTTTATTTTAGAGAACAAGAGACAGAGAATGGGCATGCCTGGGCTTTGAGCTGCTGTTAACGAACTCCAGATGTCTGCATCCACTTGTGGTGGATGTGTGACAATGCATGCTTGCATCACTATGTCTGGCTTATGTGGGACCTGGAGATTAAAACATGTGTTCTTAGGCTTTTCAGGAAAGCCACCTTAACCGCTAAGCTATCTCTCCAATCCTCAGGGTATTATTTTTAAAGAGGAATGTTGTTTTGCAGTGTTTTGTTCCTTTTTCTCATTTACATCAACCACCCTAGGGTCTGTATATCTCTATAATTTATCATTGCCCATCTTTTTCTAGCTAGTTTGTAAGTAAGTTCTTGTCAAGTTCTCAGTGATTTATACACAATATGTTCTAATCTTCATTTAAACAAAAGTGTAGAATCTATCTTCTTTTCTCTGTTTTCGTATTGATTTTTGAACAAATATTTATATAGCTGTGATAGTGTGTTTTTCATACACTCAAATGTCTCTACCTTTTCCATAAGGCTTTACAAATTTATTATTTTAGTTCTAAAATCTTCACAAATCCTTTGGTTTTAGCTTTGCATTTAAAATATAAAGCCATTTATTTTTTTTTCCTGACAGATTATTTTAATATGACAGGGTAGATATTTAACTTTTTCTTTTTTGTGATGAAAAAACCATTTTGTGCTGGCATCCTCGACTATGGTTCCACTGAATTGGAATATTGCCTTTTTCATATTTTTAAGCTGTCGTGTTTTCTGGCATCTGTCTCTGGGCTCCCTGCTCTCTTCCTCTGGTTTCTTTGGCTTTCCCAACATTGACATGAAACTATTGTGTTGTGGCCATAGAGTAGGTTTCACTCCCTGCCAAGGAAGTCCTTCTTCATAGCTCTGGGCCTGAGCTGATGGTGAGTGATGCTCCCTCTCCATTGTAAATCCTTCAACTTTTCCAGTGGTGTGCACAGGAAGGATTGCAAGATATCAAATCCCTTTTATAGAAATCATTTCTGCTTGAAAACTTGCAGTGGTTTATGTATACCTGGCTGCTCCCTGACGGATGCAATGGGAATATATCAAGGTAGCTGAATGTCCTGCTAATAGACAACATGCACATAGATTTTGGGTGAGTGATGTTTACAATAGTTAATTTCACAGAGTATCCTTTTCAACAGCAATAAGGGATGAAGTGCACAGGAGTAAATCGAACAAAACCTGTCAAAACACGCTTATGGTACATTTCCCTCAATTTCCATAATTAAAATATTTACATATTAAAATACATTGCACTTGAACGATACATGATACCCGATGTGAAAATCAAAGAAGTGACAAACCCACATAGTGGACAATGGGCTTGATGAAGCAACCTACAATATTTTAGAATCATGGTTATATAAAGTACTTTGTCAAAATGGTGGCGGGGGAGTAGAAATATGCATAGACCAGGTAAGGAAGGGCAAAGCCAATGACACACGGCAAGACAGTGAGGTCCACGTTGCCTGAAGGACATATGCCTTGGAACTGTGGAGGGTTTGCTTGAATTAGTCACTATTTTTGTGTATCACAGTTTTAGTCAACAATATCAGTGAGAAAAACTGTAACTAAGAAAGCATGAGGCTTTGTCCCTGGAAGTTAAAGCGACCCTCACTGCATATTGAAGTCATGACTTGAAACATCTGATCACAGTTGACATTACTCTACGAAGAAATGGATAGATTGACAATTGTACTTGTACATTTTGGTACACTTTTCTCAGTTACTAATAAGCACTCTATGCAGAAAATAAATGATATTAAGTACTTAACAATTAAATCCCAGAGGAAATCACTTGACTTAATCATCTCCAAAAACGTAGATTACTACCTATGACAAAACACAAGTACAGATGGAGTGTTAACAGCGGCAGCAACAACAAAAACACACATGCGTGCACGTGAACTAAGTCCCAAGAAGCTTCAAGGGACTGAAATCTTGGAATGTCCCCTGACACTCCTGGAATTAAACTACAGCCTGATGATATACAAATTACTAGAAAATCTACTAACATTTGTGTGTGTGTGTGTGTGTGTGTGTGTGTGTGTGTGTGTGTGGTTTTTCAAGGTAGGATCTCACTCTAGCTCAGGCTGACCTGGAATTCACTATGTAGTCTCAGGGTGGCCTCGAACTCATGGCCATCCTTACTACCTCTGCCTCCTGATCTGGGATTAAAGGCATGTGCCACCATGCCTGGCAAGAAAATCCACTAACATTTTGAATGGAAGCAACACGTTTCTGAATAATCATTGTGTCATGGAATACATCACAGTTAAGATTACAAAAGTGGACTGTGGAGATTGCTCAGTTGGTAAAGTGCTTCCCATGACAGTGTGAGAACCTGAGTTTGAATCCTAAGCGCCCAGTTAAATACCAGTCATGGTAACAGGTACCTATAATCCAAGCAGTGGGGAGACAAAGATCCTGCAATAACCTACAGCTTCTGAGAACAGCATTATCTACAACCTGTAGGAAGTTTCTGTCCAAATTAGAGCTCAATCTCTCTCTCTCTCATTCTAAATGATATTATTAACTACTTAATGAAGAAGGTTCCTATGACTTTCTCATAACATCTAAGGATATAATGTATCTATCAATACCATCTAACTTTTTAATATTAAATTTATGTCAATAAATGAGTTCTTCTTTCACCTTTGCTCAGAGAAGTTTCTTTTGCCAAATGACAGTAACCATGGAGAGACTCAAGATTCATCACATTGATAAGACTAAGTGATAGTTAAGTATTCTTGCTGTCTGAGACATCTCTATCACACCCTCCCAGGCTCAGGGAATATTGCAGAAGTGAGGGCAGAACAAACGTAAAAGCCAGAGCACAAGGAGGAATATTTTGGAACACTATCTTCCAACTTCATGTCACTCTCATCCCCTCTACAAGACCTCAGCAATAGTGAGCTCATCAACAGTGTGACATGGATAATGGAAGTGGAAAAAAAATGTGTCATTGACATAGAAAAGGGAATAATTGGGAAGGTGTTCATGGAAGTATCTGGCTTTTTGTGGACTCCAAGTAACCACATCCAGGTAATTAGACTTTGCAGGCAAGATCCTTGACTACTGAGCTATCTCTCTCCACCCCGATACTTAATTATATATATATTTTTTATTTATTTGAGAGTGACAGACACAGAGAGAAAGACAGATAGAGGGAGAGAGAGAGAATGGGCGCGCCAGGGCTTCCAGCCTCTGCAAACGAACTCCAGACGTGTGCACCTCCTTGTGCATCTGGCTAATGTGGGACCTGGGGAACTGAGTCTCGAACTGGGGTCCTTAGGCTTCACAGGCAAGCGCTTAACTGCTAAGCCATCTCTCCAGCCCTTAATTATATTTTTTGAGACAAGGTCTCACTACATTGCATGTAGTGGCTTTAAGCTCACAGCAATCCTCCATCCTCAGCCTCCCAATTTTTGGGGATTACAGGCATGAGCCATCATAATGCCAGACTTTGTTTTTGTATCTTTAATATAGAGAAATGAAATACTTTACATGTCATAGGAATTGCCTTATGAACTGTAGGCTGTACCCAGTAGAGTCCATGAGCACAGCTAGTGGTAAGACCTAAAGGATGGCCAGGAAGAAATGTCAAGGACACACCCAAATAAATAAAAATAAAAACTAGGAATCTCATGATTACTTTTAGCAGGCAATGCAAACATGAAAAGTACCCATGAAATCAAAATATCAAATTAAAATTATATTATAATTACATGTCCTATGAATGACAAGTTCCTTTTTTGAATATACGTGTGTTATATATACTAGTGTGTATATATGTACATATATCCTAACCTTATGTCTATACTCAGCAATGGCTTTTCATAGTAGATGTATTTATGATAGCTCCAAACTAGAACAAAATAAACCTAAAGTATAATGGGTAAATTAATTTTGGTACATTCATACAGTGGAATATTACATAGCTATATGTATATACAGTAAGGATGCACCCTAAGATTCAATTAAATATTACAGGTGTAAATTATGCTACTTAGATGAAATTCAAACATCGTCTACACTTCTCTGCAGTGATAGAAACCATGAAAGGCCACATCGTGAAAGGGGCAGCAGAGAGCCTGGGCTATTGATATTTGTGAATGTTCCAAATCCTTGCATAGATAGTGATGACCTATGGAATATGTGACTGTTATATGGATGTGTTTTATTTACATAATACATGCATGTTCTGAGAAAGCTCAACAAAAATCCCAAACACCCAGGACACACAGAGTGGAATGATATCAGCAGGGAGAAAATACAATGGAGAAATCTTTAAGGGTTTATTAAGGAACTAACCATAACATATGAGCATACAGGTGGAAATACATGTGCTGTAAAGAAAAAGAAATACCTGTAAAGCCTTGTACAGGGTATAACCATGATGCAAAACAGTACTGAGGTTTCTGTAAAGCCTATGAGAGACCTCCCACAATCCTGCACTCTCTCTAGCATATCCAAAGGAAATGAAGACTTCATGCCTAAGAGACCTTTGTTTACTTCAAGAGTCAAGATGTGTAGTCAGTGAGTGTCCATTGGTGGATGAATAGATTGAATGTATTATATATGCATAATGAACTGCTACTCAGCCATGTGAAGGATATGTTCTTGTTATTTGCCACAACATGAATGAATTTCAAAGAGAAACTGAAGTGAAATAAGCCAGGTACAGGAAGATATTTTCTTTTCCCCATCAGTCTCTGAAATGGTTTATCTTTTCCATATCCTCTCTTCCTCTCATCCCAGTCTCCCTCACTAACCTCTGCTCATGTTTTCTGCAATTATCTTTCTCCACCTTTGTTTTTGACATACCATTTTCTTTCACTTTTGCCACCATAGCCACCATTGAAGCCTACTTCTTTTTAAACATTCTATTGAGATTTTTTGTTTAATTTTTATTCATTTGAGAGCGACGGACAGAGAGGGGAAGAGAGAGAGAGAGAGAATGCGCCCACCAGGGCTTCCAGTCACTGCAAACGAACTACAGACTCATGCGCCCCCTTGTACATCTGGCTAATGTGGGTCCCGAGAAACCGAGTCTCGAACAGGGGGTTCTTAGGCTTCACAGGCAAGCGCCTAACAGCGAAGCCATCTCTCCAGCCCTCTATTGAGATTTTTAACACATGAATGCACTGTAACTTGATCACACCTTCCAATTATCTTCTTTTGTCCCTTCTGCCACAACATTTCTTGGAACACCCTTCTCTTTTCAAACAGCCCTGCTTCTGTTGTGAAGTCGCATTCAACTTGTCCTTCTCTGTGCCGTACATCAAAATGGTCATCAGCCTAGAACTCTGCAGGTCTTTGGGGAATAAAAACATTCTCCAGGGGGTCATGAATGCACACACTGGTCAAGTCATGTCCAGAGATCAGTGCCCAGCAGTACTCCTTCCCACCTTGTGGCTCGTAGGTTCTTTCTGGCCCCTCTTCAACAATGTTCCAATGCTGGGATTTCTCTTCTCTTCACCAACACCACTTGATTCTCTCCAGAATCTACCACCATCTGTAACTAGAAGCATCTGCAAAAGTGAGAACAGCATTACTCTTATCCCTTGAGGACTCTCTGTCCCTATGACAACCCGCCTTATAAAATTAAATCCTGAAGACCCCTCAAAACCTACATACTTTCTGAGGATTTTTCTCAATTGTCATAAAAGATTATACCCTTCCCTTGCTGGTAACTTCCATAGAACCACTCACATAACATTCGTGGGCGTAGTAATCTCACTGCACACTAGGACATTCCTGAGGGCAAACACTGAGATGTGATTATTTTTTACATTTTTAGCACTGCAACGAGTAGACTAAATTTATATTGAATAATTTATATAACAAAGATATGCATTTATATAACAACATACAAAGAAGAACACATGAAAAGAATACACACATTAATTCCTTGAAATATCCAAATAAGACCACAATCAGGTACCCACAAAAACATCTAGCATGGGCACTGTCTGTTGCTAGAAATCTTCAGTGCTCTCCTGATTCTCTACTGGATATGGACAATGATATAGCCATTCTGGAACACAGCCTGACAATTTATTAGGAAGTTCAATGCAGACTTACCTTACCACCTAGCAGTTCTGTGATTACCAAAAATAAAGAAACCAGCAACCATGATGGCACATGCATGTAATCCCAGCTCTCAGTAGGCAGAAGCAAGAGGGTGACAAGTTCAAGGTCAGCCTAGATTACACAGCTATCCTGTCTGAAAAGTAAAATGCAGATCTGGGCAAGGTGGCTCCTTCCCAGAATTCTAGCATTTGTGAGACTGAGGTAGGTGGATCACTTGAGTTTGAAGCCAGGCTAGACTACATAGTGAGTTCCATGTCAGTCTGGGCTAGGTGAGACCCTCACTCAAACAACAAACAAAACAACAAGACAAAGGAAATAACAACAAAATATGCAAAATAAAATTTATGAATGTTATAGTAACTTCATCCATAATTAAAAAAAAAATCAGGAGGTAATCCAAATGTTTTCCCACTATAGCATTGGAAAACTGTTGTGCATCCATGCATGTGAATTCTATTCAGCAGTAAAATTAAACCAACTACTAATACAAGTGACGACTGGATAAATTTCAAATGTACAATACTGAGTCAAATTAGCACAGCCAAAGGGCTTTATATCCTGTGTGGTTTTATCTAGATGAAATTCTATAAAAGGCCAACATTTTTAAAAAACAGATCAGAATTTATCAAGAGATGGACATGATATTAGATTTTAAGAGTTAGTATCCTAAAATCTTCCATGAACTCTCAGTGCCTAGCAATACCTAGACAGAACTCTCATAATAGGAAAGAAGATGATGACACCAAGTTAAAAGAGAGACTAATGGAGAGAGGGAGGGGATATGATGGAGAACAGAATTATGAAGTGGAAAGTAAGGGAGGGGAGGAAATACCATGGTTTGTTGTCTGTACATATAGAAATTATCAATAATATATATATATATACACACACACACACACACACACACACACACACACACACACACACACACACATATATATATATATATATATATATATATTTGATATGTTAAAAAAGGATTGGTGAAATGTTTCCTTATTTTCCAAAAGTCATAGAATTGCATACCAAAAATAAATTTTTCCACATATAATAGTATACTTTTGTATTTGATAAAACTTAGTAGGAACAGAGCCGGGTGTGGTGGCACACACCTTTAATCCCAGCACTCGGGAGGCAGAGGTAGGAGGATTGCCATGAGTTCAAGGTCACCCTGAGATGACAGAGTTAATTCCAGGTCAGCCTGGACCAGAGTGAGACCCTACCTCAACACCCCCCCAAAAAAAAATTTAGTAGGAACAAAGGGCATTACATAAATAGAGCAAACTCTTTCTCATGACTGGTGGTCCATAGAAAATGGGCCTGGTGGGTTCCCTGCCTTAACCCAGAGGGCACTGAGGTGACAAGGCAAATTACTAATCAGTCAGGGTTTCAGAGCTAGACCATAATGACCTAAGCTGTTTTTCAGATATGCAGGCAGATTAAAAGTGCGTAGTCAAGAGTGACCAAACAATTGACATCTTAGACAGGAAAATAATTGTTTAACTGACATACTTTTTATTGATTTTAAAAAATATTAATATGACCCAGTAGACCAATGGAGAGAATTCAATAAAATTAATGTCTGTCAAAAGACTGACATTATTTAATTTTAAAACAAAGCTAATCAGTCATTCCTTTGGGCTATCCCATCCCCCATGTATATATTCCTTGATTACAACACTTATTAAAATATGTTTTAATAACGTGTCTCTCAGTATTTATTTTCCACAAGGACTTTGGGTCTTAAGTTCCTTATATTTGGTTTTCAGATACACCGGAAGTAAGGGATTAGTAAACTTTTGCTGAGATAATGAAAAGATGAGTGAGTGTTTGTGATTTCTATCTCTTTGTACTTAAGATGCTCCCTGTGTCCTCCTTCTCCAGGTCCTTCTTCCCACATTTTAGTTCTCCAGACCTTCTGCTACTCTCCCGTCTCCCTCACAGCTTCAGAAACAGCCTATCACTGACCACTTAGACCCCTGTTTCTCTCACAGCCTTCCCTCTGTGTACTAGAAAACAACCTTTGTGAAGTGGCCCTAAGACCATGGCACTCTTGGATGGAAGTCCAGCAAGGGTTTCTAATCAGGCTTAAGACAAAAGCTAGATACTTACTGGGGCATTTCAAACCTGACAGTTTCTGACCCTTTCTAACCATAACCCTCACCAATCAATCTAGGTCTGGTACCTTGTAGAGTTTTGTGCCAATGACTTACATATACTCAGTTAGGTATAGCTCAGAGTACCTTCCCCTCTGTACTTGTTCCATCATTCATTCCTTCCCATGACATCTTTGCTACAATAGTTTCTTCCTGTAAGAGGATTTTCCTGGCCCCACCATCTAACTTCACTGCATCAAGTCACATGATCATTATCTCTGTACACATTCACCCAATGGGTATTTCTCAGGACATATGGTTACTAATAATTTTGTCTCTCCTCCTGAAACACATGCTGTGAGAGAATTGGAGCCCTGCCTTTGTTACAGGTGTGGTCATTGAGTGGTTTTTGGTGCCTTATTCAAAGAATCAGAAAAGGTGCACACTAAATTAGACTGCCAAGAGACCTTCTATGGCTCAGGAAACATTGGAGGAGAAAGGGCAGGGAGATTGTAGGAGACATAGGGTGGGTATAAATATCATGAGCCATGGTCCCCCTGCTACTTCATAGGGACTGACTGAAGAGGGTCTCCAGGGTAAAGGGAGCTACGGTGAAGGGATAAAAGACAATAACCTGTTATAATTAATATAATAATCAATATTTTAAAAAGAAAAATAAATAGTAAAGGGGCCTGGGGAAATGGCTTAGGGGTTAAGGGCCTGGTTGCAGAGTCTGCTAACCAGGGTTCAATTCCCCAGTACTCATGAAAATCCAGATGCAGGGTGGCACCTGCATCAGGAATTCCTTTGCAACAGCAAGAGGTCCTGTTGTATGCTTTCTCTCTCTCTCTCTCTCTCTCCCTCTCTCTTAAATAAATAAATAGTGAATCAAAACATTTTGAAAAAAATTATTTAATAAATTTAATAAAAAATAAAATTATTTAATACTTCCCCTGAGGGGGAAAAAGAATATTTGATCACACATAATGGTCACTAGGGAAGGAGAAACCGATTTCTCTGTATGAAGTTGAGAGTACGCACGGCTCAGAGCAGGTGGGTGCCCCGGGTTCCCAAGAGGTTGCAAGGTGCATTGTTTAGGAAAGGAGGAGTATTATTGTCCAAGCCCAGTAGTGTCCCAGGCAGCAAAGATATTTTCATATGCTTACCTGCCTCCCTTTGACCCAGGTCTGTCTGTAACCACGTCTGTTTGGAGATCGTTAATTGTAGGAGCAGTCCCTTGAATAACAGATATGGCTCCTGAAGCACGAGAACAGCCATGGTTTTCTGGAGCAAAGCTATCCATCCTGACCCACAGAAGTCTCTCCCACCCTGAATCACATGGAAGGTGCTATGGTCACCTTGGCTGATGCTTTCATCTGCTGTGAGTTATTTGGTCAGGATCCTAATCATAGGACCAGAGAATCAGACTTCAGCAGAGTGGGGAAAAGGAATCTTAAAATAAAAATGCAGTCGTGAGGGACACATACATGTTGTTACATACTTTATGACCCACACGGCTATGCCTGATCAGTACAGCTTCCAGTTCCCTGGGAGAAGGTAATTGGAGGCATCTGTTTTTCAAGTTTTTACCAGTCTGTCCAGGGCCCAGTGTGTTTGTTACCTTTAGAAAAGGCCATTTAGACCCACGCTTCATTACCCCTGCTCTGCCAACTCAGTGATGGTTAGACTTGGCAGGAACAATAGCAGAAAAAAAAAAAATTCAGTGTTATCTTGTTAAATGGTATTCTGCCTTTCTGAGGCCTCTGTACCTCTGTCCTACATATAAATAGTAATCTGTTTATTTCATTAAAACTTAAAAACCAAAGCAGACTTTAAAAGTATTACACTCTTAGTCATTTGACTGAAAAACAGGCCCTACGCATCGAACATGAGCTTATGTTATATACCCTGGCAAATTAAAACTTGGAATTTCCACAAAGCCAAAATCAGACTGAGCCAGTAACCAGATGCCAGACATTTACAGAATATATTTTCCGGAGCTCAATTGCCTGAGTTCAAACATCACCAGATAAAACTGGGAAGGCACTTAACCGGTGTCTGCTTCCACATCTGAATAAATCACTGCAGGCCCGCTCTCCTGCAGGGGGCGCTGAGGCTTGTGGGAGCGAGTGGATCCAGAGTACTTTGCACGGTGACTACCACACACTAGGTGCTTAGTACCCAGTATGCCTAATGAAGATGATCGTAAGTAGAGAAGAGATTTTCTTTACTTTTTCTCCCCAGAAATACAAATCCTACCACAATTCTTTGAAGCACCAATTACTGAATGCTGCAGTGGATGATTTCCTTCAGTGATGGCTCCACGTCACACCTGCCCTGGCTTTTCTCGGATCCTAGAGATGGCAGGGAAGGACAGGAACACTTCTAGACGCATCTACCAGCAGCTGGTGTGAAATTCTATTAGATGTTGCAGCCTTGAGGTTGGTAAGCAGCCAGGGTCAGAGCCCTGCAGGAAGTAAACAAGTTCCACCCACACCAACTTCCCTCTGGTCTACATCTGGGGACACATGGCCACCCCCAAATTTCTCAACACCCTCACCCTACACTATGACATGTCAACTCCCGCTGCTAAGGTCATGGTAACTTTGTAGCAGGTATCAAGATTGAGGCTAAAGTAGCAACTTTCCATGGTGGCTCAGGAAATCTACAAAGCTCTGGGAAAAAGTCACTCCCTCTCCCTCGAGGGATGAGGGACAGGGTGACATTGCATGTTTCCCACTCACCTCCCCCAGGAGTGCCCTTTCTCCAACTGTTTGCACTCATTCTGAAGTGTACTTACTGACAGCAAGACACGGTGTTGTCATCAAACAAGTTAATCCAGCCAGCTTTACTCCAGCCTTCCACATGCCTTTGGTGATCATGATCTTCATGGACTCACTGAATCCTGTCATTTTCAGCTCATCTCAGTTATGAAAGGCATCCCTGGCTACTCTAGCATCATACACACACACATACAGGCACAAGGAACTGGAGGATCACAGCCCTGATTTCTCCCCCTGTGCACTCTGTCTCACAAACATCTTTCTCGGAGGCTGTTCATCCCAAAGCCAGGCTTCCACTGATCCCTGAGTCAGCCCAGGTGACTCCTTGGCCCACTGTGCATGCTAAGCGCCCTGTGTTCCCGGTGTGCCCTCGGAAGTCCCTGAGCCTTCACACACTCGTTTAACCTTTTCACTGGTTCATGAGGACTACACCCTGACATTCTGCTTTTATTGAGGAAGTAGACTTCATCATTTCCACCCTTCTTCATTGACACCGGAAGCAGGAGGGAAGGGCTGTAAATGAGGAAGGAGCGTGCTACATCCACCTCCCCCACACACATTTGCACACATAAACACAGTTATAATGGATTAGTTAGCAATATGTTTAGAAGTGATAGAAACATAAATGTATATAGCTTATGGCAAGTGGGACTCTTATTTTGTGACCTCATGTAGCAGCAAATGGGATAAATTGTTATTGCCTATGATTTAAGAGCTCCAACTCAGAAAGACATATATTGCTCTGATTCTTTAGGTCTCTTCCCATGGTTGCCAGACCACCGTTGAAGTTTCAGGCTCTATAAAAAGGATATAAACACTTTCAGTTACATTTTTCTTCATATGAGAAATAGAAAGATTTCACCTAATTTGATCTCTCCATGAACATATGACTTCTGTTTAAGTATTTTGAACCCAAACCTGCTGATCATGGCTACCCTCTGATTGGAAAGGAAGAGGCAGAAGGGCAGGAAGAATTTCTGTAAGAGTTCTGGGCCACTTGTCTCAGCCTCAGCATCACTGTCATTTGAGGCTGGAAATTCATGGGAAAGGAGAGCTTTCCTATGAATTATACGCACAAAGAAACATTCTCCAAGTCTAGTAACATGTCCCTAATACACACATGAATTCTGAAATTGTGACACAGAAAAATGTCAACTAGTGGTGCTAAATGTCCCATAGGGAGAACAAAGAATTAGAGCAAAGGAGATTGTTCACTGGTTAAAGGCTCCTGGCCCAGATTTGATTCACCAGCACCACATGAAACCAGATGCACAACACGGCACAAGTGTCTGGAGTTCATTTGCAGAGGTGCAAACCCCTGATATACCCCCACATGCTTTATGCTCTCGCTCTCCTTCCCTTTTGTTTCTTTCTTGTAGATAAATAAAAATATTTCAGGTGGACTGGAGAGATGTTTTAGTAATTAAGCTCTTGCCTGTGAAGCCTAAGGAGCTCTTCAAGGCTTGATTCCCTAGGACTCATGTTAGTCAGATGCACAAAGGGGTGCACATGTCTGGAGTTCATTTACAGTGGCTGGAGGCCCTGATGCGCCCATTCTGTCTATACATCTGCCTCTTTTTCTCTGTGTCTGTCGCTCTCAAATAAATAAATAAATGAACAAAAAAAATTTAAAATGTATTTTAGGGGCTAGAAAGATGGCTTAGCAGTTAAGGTGCTTGCTTGCTAAGTCTAAGGACTCAGATTTAATTCTCCAGTACCCATGTAAGCCAGATGCACAAAGTGGTGTATGCTTCTGGAGTTTGCCATGGACAGAGGCCCTTGTGTGCCTGTTCTCTCTGTCTGTCTCTGTCTCTCTTCTCTGTATCTCTCACTCCCTCCCCCCCCCTCTCTCTCTCTCTCTCTCTCTCACTGCTTGCAATTAATTAACAAATTAAAATATTTCAGCTGGGGAGATGAGTCAGCCACTAAAGTCACTTGCTTACAAAACCTACCACACAGGTTCATTTCCCTAGTATCCATGTGAATCCAGACACACAATATGGGGCATGTGTCTGGAGTTCATTTGCAGGGACAAAAGGCTTTGGCATACCCATACTCCCTCCCCCTTTTCTGCTCTCAAATAAATAAATGAAATATTTTTTAAAAAAATGGACAATTTGGGCTGGAGAGATAACTTAGCGGTTAAGCATTTGCCTATGAAGCCTAAGGACTCTGGTTTGAGGCTCAATTTCCCGGTATCCATATAAGCCACATGCACAAAGTGGCACATGTATCTGGAGATCTTGTGCAGTGGCTGGAGGCCCTGGTGAGTGTCTTTTCTCTCTTTCTCTTTCTCTCTCTCTCTGTTGTTCTCAAATAAATAAATATATATATTTTTTTTAAATTGCACAGATCATGACCCCTTGCCTGGTGTTGGACATGTGGCTGTCTGACATGATGAAGATTACAATATCATGGAAGAGGAGCAAGGCAATGTATGTTAAACAAGTAAGTAACGATGTCTTACCTCAGACACAATTATCTGGTCATGCATGTATTCCGTACTTACATAGCACATGCACACATGTTCATGAACGTAATTGATTGGCTTTGATGTAGATGACATGTTTTACTGTTCATGATGTGGGGAACTTTCAGGTAGATGGTG
The DNA here is from genome assembly GCF_020740685.1 of Jaculus jaculus. NCBI lineage: Eukaryota > Metazoa > Chordata > Mammalia > Rodentia > Dipodidae > Jaculus > Jaculus jaculus. The sequence continues at coordinate 119,983,690 of NC_059109.1, forward strand.
TGATCTGATGTGCATGGCAAGGGGAGATTTGAGGTAGACGGTGTGATCTGATGTGCATGGCATGGAGAGCTTTGAACTCTTTAAATTGCTAATCTGTTAAATCTAGCACTTGTTCACCTCAACATATAAAAAGGTTGGCCTGGGCTATACTTAAATATCAAGAAATTAGCAGAAAGATACAAGTGTGCACTGAATAATAGGTCTTTACTTGAAGGATGCGAAGAAGGAGTGAGGTTTGACGAAGAATCAAGCAAAGAGCCAAAGAACAGAGGGATAGAAGAAGGAGAGGGAGGAAAACAGAGAGCCCAGGATGTGCTCTGACTGTCACGTGTGAACGTGGGCAGGTGGCCAGCACTGACACCACAGGCTTTTTCTGGTAAGAATGAAGTTGGTTAGTTTGGCCCAGAGCAATCAATACAACACTGATCTCAGGTGATGGAATGGAGAAGAGTTTGAGTTCTTTCCCTCCTGAAATCTAGGGTTGGGCTGCTCAAAAGCACTTCAGAAGGAAAAAAGAGCAAAGAGCAGCTGCCCCTGGCATGCACCTGCACCTATTACTGCAGCATTGTGCAGCAGATTCCTCTGAATTTTATAGAGGAAGGAGGCTCCGATTCAGGAAGTCAAGTCTGGGAGAACTGAAACTGAAATCACTCAGCCCTCCCTAAGGAGATGTTAATTAGAAACTGAAACAGTTCTTCCTAGGAGGGGTGGGGGCTTCCAGGAAGTCTGGGCAAGGCCCCACCCTAAAGCTATATAAAGAGAAAACAACTTCTTAGAAAGGAACTCTCTAATTGAGCTGCCTGCAAGTGGGTTCCTTCAGTGTGCTGGGCTCCAGAGAAACAGCCCTTAATGAGTCCTCACTCATCCAGGATGGGGTGAGACTTAGTGATGCGACTGCCTCTCCCTGCTCTGTAAGTAACCCCAATAAGCCTATTGGTTCACCAGAACTGGTCTTGATATAACTGTCCTCTGGTCTGTCATATGTGCCCTATCTGGATTGAGGTCATGTGCTTGTGTTTACCTAGGGAAAAAAGGTTTCTCACATCAAACACAGGGACTCAGAGGAGAAAGATTTTCCCCAGAGGTCATCATTAGCCAGGACTGGTAAGTAGGGACTATGAAACACTTTGCACCCTTAATTCTAGGACGTGACACCATATCCCAGAGTCCCTATATCTTCTAAAAGTATAGAGACCAGAGATGAAGGAAATTTTACAGTGGGACTACAAAATATGATACCAGAATCCTACTGTCCCAATGGGTGAAATGTGTTACCAAGAAGAGGGTCCAAGGATAAATTAGAAAAAGACAATAAAGAGGCATAAGATTAGAAGAGGCATGTTTAACCTTCCCATTATTAAATGAGGATTTCTTCTGTCCCTTCTGATAAATGTTTAGAGTAAACACTTGACTAGTATTATAATTATATACTTATAATTGTAGATAGTGTAATTATATATTGCAATTTCATAGGTTTATGAATTATATACTTATTATGATTACACATTTCAAATTTGGGTCTGAGTAGTATAGGAATTTATATGTGTGTGTGTGTGTGTGTGTGTGTGTTTGACTATCAAAATACGTATCAGTGTTTCAATTTTTGAATTATCTACTTGTGTCTCTCTCACCAGACTGTAATTTCTTCTACAAGGGAAATGTTGTGAATTTATGTAACTCATTTGTATATGCATATGGGTATTAGATATTATGCTAGGTTCCAATAATACAATACCAATAGAATGAAACAAACAAACAAACAAAAAGACACACACCAAAACAGATAATGATGATTGTTTTGGACAGATTTTTAATTATACTCAGGAAAACATAAAGTTTCAACCTACAAGTGTATGGAAGGGTTGCTTGACTGGGAATATATGAGTGGCTTGATTTAAATGAGGAGGTTAAAAACTCAGGCAAGGAGGAGGGGTGAGCTTCCTGTGTGCCATCTGGGTCCTTTTGTGGCAGCTTATGTGGCTGGAGGGTAAAGGAATTTAGAAGGGTTTGTGAGAATGAGTAAGCTTAACCATGGCCAGGGATCATTCCCACTGACTGTCCCAGCAACTCTCAAGCTCTGGTTAGTTATATGATGTGGAGTAAAAGGCAAGTAATGTTCTGTCCTATATTTCCTCCAGCAAGAACACGTTTCTTTGTGGAATGAATAATTTCAAAGACACCAAGAGATCTGTCTATGCTTACATTTCTGCAGTATATAAGGCCCATTCAGGATCTACTGCAAACACATGAGAGCGAGACCTTTGTGAGGAACAAACTCAAAGATGGATGGCAGATGAAATGGAAACATAAACATTTCTACCCTCATGCATAAGCAGTAGAAAAAAAAAAAAACTGCAGCATTTAAAAGGCAGGCTGTAGACAGGGTGTCCTGGATTCATCTGAGAACCTGACTTTTACTAGGTAGTAAAGGAGAGTCCATTCAGCGAGCCTCGTATTCCTTATACATAAAAGGGACTAGCAGCAGCACCTACCTCTTAGTGTTGTGTGGATATTAAATGGTTCTAGAAGAGTGACTGTCACTGAGAAAAAGCAGTAGAGTGGAGATGTCTATGTAGAGAGGTCATGTTGGTTTCCTGTCCACGTGTGACGTGTGCTTCAGTGTTCTTATCTGCCTGTCTGGGGGCAGAAACTACACCCTGCAGTCCTAAGAAGCTTCAGCAAACTGCTTGAGAGCTTCTCCTGCTGGTTTCTGAGCTGTAGGCTGAGAACAGGCTCTCTAATGGAGAATACAGAGAACATGCTGGAAATTACCCCATAACATTCAGAGTGTCCTTCCCCAGCTTGCTTTCTCACTAGAAGCCTTTGGGGTCTCTGAACCTGAGCCATATGGATTTTGAAAATGATCTAATAAGGAATGAAGGGAACTGTGGCCCAAGTGAGTTCTCCCAAGCTGGGAACATCTTAGGACTGCCTGTCTTAGATGGTGCTTGGGGTCAGACATCAAACGCCTTCTTTCTACAAGCATCTGAAATCACCACTGTGTGTGAACCACCAATAACATGATGTCATACCCATAACGAAGCTGGAATTCTTGAGATTAATAGCTGGGGTTTTCCATTTGTGCACTCGAAACAAAGACTAGAGGTCTTGGATGCCCCCAGAGGAACCCCACTACTTCACTTCTCTCTATTACACTAATAGGACTCATTCATTCTGTTACAATCCTGGTGTCCTTCCCATATTATTCCTGGCACATCCAAAGGCTTTACAACAACAAGAACATGAAATATCCCCTGAGAAACCTCAGGTTATGTTTATTTAACTTTTCTTTCTTTTTTTTTTTTTAAGTAAAACCAGTAGAGAAGTGAGGCTGCAAACAAGTTATTTTCCAGAGAGAGTTGAAGGAGGCAGTCTGTGGTGAGACTGAGGTGGGTGAGGCTGGCTGCCTGCCGGATCACACAGTCTTCTCCCTGTCACTATAGGAACATGGGCTCATGGGTCTGGTATTGGGGTTTAGGCTTCTCTTCCTCACTTCACAGAAAATGTAGGAAATTTGAGGGACATTGAAAATTCCCAGAACCATGTGGGTTTGGTGATTTTCCTGGTCTGGGTACTCAGTCTTCAGGGAATTGGCAAAACCAGGAAAGGATGACTGACTCTGAAATAGAAGTTGGTTTAGTATCAAAAACTACATAGGATTGTAATGACTTTTTTCTGTTCATTTGTTCTTTGAGATTACAATCCTCTTGTTTCACCTCCCATGTGCTAAAATGAGCCATCACACCTGGCATGAATTGGGAGAACTTTCAGATATCATGAGATGATGTATCTTGCCAGTGTGTAGGACAAACCAGCTAATCCCAGCAAACAAGGACTCAAATTCCTCAAGGGGCTATGTCTTAGGTGCTCTCAGAACAGGTTTATGTATTCTGAGTATAACAAGGCTGGAATTATCAGCCCTTTCAATATAGGTCAATTTAACATAAGGGAGTTTCATCTGAAAGTGAGGAAAAGAGAAATTATGATGAACAAAGTGATGGGAATTATGACAGACATCCCTGCCACACATACACCACTAGAAAGCTGAACTTCTCCTGCCTAGCAGAATTAGTATAGGGTTTTAAAAACTGAAAATAGGATGGGCTACATGCACCAGTTTTGAAAGGAGACAACTTCCAAAGCAGTTTACATATGTACATACATACATACATACATACAGAGTTTACATCTAAGGTCGAAACCACATGTGGATTGCATGAAGTCAGGCCATGTACAGACCATTCATAAAGCCTCTGATGACAGCACTCCAAACCAGAGCATTCTGGATCCTGGCTGGAAACTCACCCTGCCCTTGCCCACAGTCTGAGGCTAGAATCTGGAGAGAGAGAGATCACAGGGCTGGTTAGCTTTGGCTCATAGCACACTATGCCTAAAGCTCTATAAAGGTAAACATCATTTTCTTCTCATGGTTCTCCAAGATTCATGAGATTCACGGCCATTTGGCTGGGAGTTTCTTCTGGCTATGGTTGGCTTGACTGAGGCTGGGTGGTCTCCAATGGGCTCTTCACACATCTAGTGACTGGTGTAAAGTTAGCTGAGGATGTTGGATTGACCTAGCCATGTGTCTTTCATCACTCAATAAGCTGGCCACCAACCAGCTTAGAATGTTGATTCCTAACTTCTTGTGAGTGGCTAAAAGGGCCATGTGTACTTTTTTTTTTTTTTGAGGTAGAGTCTCACTCTAGCCCAGGCTGATCTAGAATTCACTATGTAGTCTCAGGGTGGTCTTGAACTCACAGTGATTCTCCTACCTCTGCCGCCCAAGTGTTGGGATTAAAGGGCGTGTGCTACCACACCTGGTTCCATGTGTTCTTTCTTTCTGAACATCAACTTGGGCCTTGTTGGTCAAAATGAGTCAGAAGGGAAGTTCAGAGACAGTATGGGAAGGCAGGGAGCTACCCCATGCCATGGGGAAAGGGTGGAAAATAACCTGTCTCTCTCTCTCTCAGAGAGTTAGATCTCCCTTTATCCCACCCAGATTGTTTGATACTGACAGAATATTCTCTTGTGCCACGCAAAATGACTGCTCTGAAAGAGAGCATTAGGAAGGACTCTCTTCTCCTGGGGCTGGAGAGATGGCTCAAGCACTAATGCACTTGCCTGCAAAGCCTAACGACCTGAGTCTGATTCCAGGGTATCCATGTGGAGCCAGATGTACAAAGTGCTGGAGTTCATTTGCAGCAGCTGGAGGCCCTGGAGGAACCATTCTGTCTGTTTCTCTTCTATCTCTCTCTTCTTTGAAATTATATATCTTCTTTGAAATTATATATATATATATATATATATATATATATATATATATATATATATGGACTCTCTTTATAGGGACTCTCTTCTGCATGCATGAAAACCATGCAGACATCCTATGTCAGTCAAGAGCTAATAGGTTCCTCAGGGTTGGACTAACCAAGGTGGGTTAGCATGCTTCATCCTCTAACCATTTAAACGGCAGCAGCTGTATGCCAACTACATGAAAACCACAGGCTCAACACCAAGGATACGTGCTATGGTTAACTGCTGAAACCATTGTTTTTCCAAGAAGAATCTTTCTGGAGTCTTTTGTTCTTTTGATTGAAATTTAATCAGCTTGATGTTTGACAAAAATGACAACTGCGTGAGAGGGGAAAGAGAGTTTGGGCTTTGCTAATCCTAATTCCAATCAAACAACAGAAGAAAATAAGCACTTTCTACATAATGTTCACCACTTTGTGTTTTAGACTCAAATTTATCACTTAAAGACAGAGACGAATAAAAACACCCTGTTTAAACTTTAGGGGAAAAACAAAAGGAAATAAAATGATTGTTAACTCCTTCTCTCCAAGAGTTTTCACAATGAGTACTTTTTAAGAGAAAATATTTTACTAATATTTTAAAGTTGATCACATAACAATATTTTTGGCATAGAGAATAAATGCAATATATTGTTAAAATTAATTTTTGATTTTCACTATTTTATGTTTATATATAAAGCTATTAGAAAAATTAAAATCAACATATGGTTTCTGGACATATCTGACATATCTATTGGAAAACTATTTTCTTTACACACACACACACACACACACACAGACAAGTTGTACTCTTTTATCCAATTACTCCCAATTCCTATTACTCTGGGGGATCCTCCTCAATGGGGTTATGGTATTCACTGTAGGATCATGAAGGCCTCTGTAGGTCCCTGTGGGGTAGCATGGGAACTGAACCTTGGGGTATTCCTGCCCGCTATTAAGTATTTTTTGAATAGTAAAGCTACTTAAGTTTTTGACTTTCTTTGGCGGTATAGAGACATGGGAAAGAAAAAGATTGGCAGATCTCTTCCACATGATGTGTCCTGACATTTGTCTGCCTTTGGTACTGAAGGTTCACCCTGGAATGGAAGTTTGCTGTCTCCCAAATCTCCCCCAGACTTTGAATTCTGACCCCTGTGCCCTCACACTGAATTACATGGAGACAGCCAGCACTTCTAGTTCTGTGACAAGGGAAGGTCTCTCTGAAGTCATATGCACATTCATCTCTGAGATGCTTACTGGCTGTGTGATCATAATCAGATTAAGTCCATCATCTCTTCTGTGTCTGCATCTATATTCCGTCTGCATTTGAAGAGTGATCGGAGCCCAGCAATCAGTAGGGGCTTTGCAGATGGTTTTCTGTTGCTTTCTTTCTTTCCTGTTATTGCTTTCCATGTTCTTCCCATATTTTCACAGAAGGCTAGTGTATATCTCTCTGGATGGAAAACTGAAACTCATACTGTGTGCCTGTGTGATCACACATATGGCAAGTTCTCAAGAGAGATGCAACTTGGAATGAGGTTCATGGCTTTGGTGGTTATTAGTCATGGGGGTGGGGCATTCGGCTCTGTATCATCCAATAAGACAGATGAGGAAACCCACCTTTCCCTGATGTTATAGCAAGCAAGAGAAAAGCCTATGTTTGAGCCCCAGAAATAATGGATTTCAGAATCCAAATGCTTTTCTACTAAAAAAAAAAAAAAAAAATTAATGTTTGGAAATATAAACTAATACATTCGCTCACTTATTAGCATTTCAAAATATTTCTTGAAAGTCTATGAATGCTGAACATCATGGTGAATATAGAATCAGAGCCAACCTAGTATGGATTGCAGAAAGGAAAACATTGAATTTTGTCTGGAGGAATAATGCAGAGTACAAGTCATGTCCTGAGCTCATCATTCCTAAAACTTGTTATTCTGTATGTTTGACTATAAACTGTGGTCTGCACTTTGTTAATAGGGTGATGGGGACACGCCTGTAGATCTATCTTTAGAGGTCAGTGTAATGAGTCAGGCAAATGTATGTGGTAAAACACCTAGCCTAGAGCTTAATATATGTAAATTCAGGACTCAGCAAATATTTCTAAAGAAATTTGACAGAAGAGGAAAGTCCCTGTGCATATGCACATTTTTTTTCAGAGTCTTGAAAGAAACAGATGTTAGTCTGAGAATACGGGGAAAAAGAAGACATAGGTAATAAAAGCATGGTGCTGTCACCAAGCTGCTTGGATATGGGGGACAGTGAAACTAGCCCTAAGGGTGGGCCATTTGGCTTTTTGCTGTATTATTCATATGGTATATCTTCAGAAAGTTATCATTAACATATTAATGCATAGCAAGTAATGAGACTGTTAGTGGGGAAGGTTGGCAATGCTACATAAAGTTTTAGAGTTTTCGTCAGAGCATAATGCTCAGGTAATTCTGATCTTCGCAGAACCTCCAACATATCCTGTTGGCTCCAAGTCAGTTTTTACCTCTTGGTCTGTCTCTGATTTGAAAGGATCTGCTTATCCCCACAGCTTCCATAAAGAACCTTAAGTTATAGAAGAAAAACAGTGTAGGGGCATAAATAAGACTGACAGGAAAGGTGGGGAAAGTGAGAGAGGGAATATACTCTGTGTGTGTGTGTATGTGTGTGTGTGTGTGTGTGTGTGTGTGTGTGTGTGTATGAATGAAAACTAAAAATGTAGTAAATCTAAAAATAGCCCTTTCTTCTCATCTCTGGTTTTCTAGCGCTGCCTCATTCTCTGTCTCAAATAAATTACATATATAAGGATCGTATCCCATGAAAATCCCTCTCAGTTGAAAACACAGAGCCATCAAAGCAAATAAAGTAAAATGCTTAGAAAACTTGTGTGTCTCTCTTTGATGCCCTTAGAAGACCTAGAGTTGACATAAAGGCAAATTCTATGTTGAGCCAGGGCTGGCCTGATGCTCCAAGGCACACCCAGGCTTCCTTGTCTCTACATTGTGAAGAAGTTTTATGACTTTGCTAGATACCAGTTAGAAATAAACATGTGGCTCTGTCCCACCCAGTGAGACAGGTGGGGAAGTCCTGCTTGGCACTTTCATGACAGTTTCACTGTTTATGTGTTTACGTCCTCAACTAGATGGAGTTCTTTCAATGACAGCTCTTCTCTTTAGTAGACCTATAAATTGTGAAATGAGGCCAAAACAAACTTCTATACATGATGACCAAACAAATAGTCAAGAATATAAATAAAGAGGCCTACAGATCTGCGACAGAGAAAGGCTGAGGATTTGCAGGGACAGCCTCAGCATATGATCCCCCAGGGAGAAGGGAGAAGTGCAGACCTACAAGGAGAGGAGCCAGGTGTCTCTACAAACTTTAAAACAGGAGAAACAAAACCAAGCCATATGAACAAGTCAGTGCCAAGTGGGAAAGAGACATGGGTCTTTCCAACAAACATGGCTTCACCGGGAGTAGTGTCCATTTTCTACACACTTTCTCCTTCCTCACTGTGGTGATTTGAGTGTACATTGTCCCCCACAGCCTCATGTGTTTGAATCCTTAGTTAGTGTCCTTTAGGAGATGGAGATGTCACTGGGAAGTGGACCTTGGGATGTCATAGTCCAGCCACATTTACTGCATACAGTTCCCTCTTGCTACTCCCCACATGCTGCTGTGAAGATGTGATGCCTGGTTTGTCTGCTCCTGCCTTACTTCCCCTGCAATGAAACTCAAAAGCGTAAGCTGGAAGCTAACCCTTGCCTTCCATAAGTTGCTTCCATGGCAAGTTTTGTTTCAGAAATGAGAACTACTGCTGTATCCACCAAGATAAGGAAAGCTAGACCAGAAGTCTTCAGCTCAGCCGTAGCAGAGCACAAAATTGGGTGTCACGTGTCATCAGAAGACACAAGGGAATCTCTTCCTGTGAAGAGATGGTTCTGAAACGGCCTCACCCTCATAAGCAGTGAGGAAAAGAGAGTGAGGGAAACAGGAACAAAAGAGGTTTGGATTATGACATAAGTTGACACTAGAATTTTGGACAAATGACACTGCATTCTAAGTGGAAACTTTCCACATGTACCAAATGTCAGCGTTGGTTTGGCCTCCAGCCCAAGCCCTTGTGTCTGTAAGACAGGTGAGAAGCTCTACTATTTCCAGTTCTCCTTAAAGGAGTGGGCAGACAAGAGAGAGAGAGAGAGAGAAGGGAACGAGAGTGAGGGAAGAGACAAAGAAAGATTGAATTTCTACAAAGCAATGAGGAGAGCAAGCACAGAAGCTCCTGCAGCTGCCCCGCTTTTCTCTTTCCTTTGTAATCTTGCTTGAGATGTTCTGGTAAAATCATTACAAAGGCCGTTTATTTTTAAAATTGAAAGATTGGGAAGAGTCATAATGAGATATTATGTGTAAAAGTTGCACATAAATTTCCTCCTGTCATATTTTGGGCTTCGCTAACGCATCCCCTTGGCAGGATGGAGGGAAGTTGATCGCTTTAGTATAGATCGTGTGCGCCTCAGAAATATTGCCCTAGGAGGGAGCTCCTGGGTGGCTGAGCTGGCTTCATGCTGATTTAGAAATTAGCTGGGCTTTTATTGGCCACACTAAATTGTTCTCAGGGAAAAAAAATACATTTTTATTACAGAACAAGGGGCGGATGATTGAAACAAACCTGCCTTCTCCCCCTTTTGGAGCTGTGCTTTAGACAGTTAAGTATACTTTCTTCTCTGGGGTTCTTGCTGCTGTTTAATGGGGGCGTGCAATATCCACCAGTAAAGAAATTACCTCGTTTCTTTCAGCATCCCCAGGGAATCCCTTATCCTTTAATAATGTTCTGTTTGAGTTCTCTTGAGTGCATGAGTGGGCAGCTTGAGGAAAATGGACTCCCTGCATATTTTTTTCTTCTTTTTTTATTACAAGGGTCCTGAGGAAGGGGAAATGGGAAGTAATTTTTTTTTAAGCAGAGGTCAGTGAAACTATGAATCTGGCCACTGGCCATTGACTCCACAGATGGTGTCCAACTGGATGCCTCAGAGATATCTAACCATGGGGTCTTACTCAACAAAGGGCCATGCTGTGAACATACATGTGAGGCTGAACCAATCAGATATGACTTTGAGAGCAAAGGAGCCACTCATTTGTCAGCGACACCATGTCCTGAAGACTATCTGACGCCTTGCTCTGACTCTTACTTTTTTTTTTTTTTTTGCCATGGAGACCACAGCTTCTTCTGCAGTTCTGAGAAGCCTCGGGACTGTTGTCATGAAAGTGTCCATGAATATGGGCCTCACCTCTCCTGATGTCAGACAACCTCATGATCAGTATCTGTTCCAGGTACTGGCCTGACTATATTCCTCTTAGAGGAGAAACACTATGTCCACAGAGACGGGCACTGATGTCTGAAACTTTCTAGAGATTAGTAATATCTAGGGAAGGTTAAAGGCCAGACATATAGGATTACCCAAGGGAAACCAGCAGAGAAACGCAGAATTACTGGGGTGGTGGAGGAACGAATTGTTTGGTCCGCTGAACCATCTCATTAATTCTTGCTATCCAATCCTTGGTTTTAATTTATTAAATTCTTGCGAAATACACCTCCCTGCATTGATGATGTGTAATATAATAGAACAGGTAAAGTCTCAAACTGGTGATTAAGTTAGGTCTGTGTATGTTACGTACCTTGCCATATCCAGATCTGGGCTCTTAGGCAAACCACATGGGTTTCCTGATCCTATTTCCTCTGCTATGAAATGAAGATAACCATAGTCCTTTCAGTGAGTCTTTTACAACCAGCATATTTAATTAAACAAACATAGAAATACATCTGTTATATATGTTAAATGAATACATTCATTAATATATATTAAAATGTGATTAACATAGGCTAAACTGTATATAATGCAAATAAGCTACATGAAGCTAGTGTACAATGTAAACTCACTAAACATGAGCTGCTATTATTGCCCACCATCAGCATTCCTTGGGAGAAAGGTAGAATTATTTCCCCCACAAGCTGAACCGTAGAGCAGAGCCAAGTCTCACAAGAAGTTAGCGGTTCAGCTAAGACAGAAAGCATAACTTTTGATTACTTATCCTCCTCCACTGAACTTCAGACCACACTGCCTCCTGTTAAAATTAATTTCTGTTCTCTTCGAGTGGAGATTTAAATTTGCCATGCCTCCCTAAGCCACTGGACCCCAAGCCCCATCATTGATTGTTCCTTTGGGAAGCCAGCACTACTGAGGTAATTAATACACTGCAGGCTCCCTTACCAGGACTGAGAAGGAAACACCAAATTCTACTTGGTTTCTTTCTAATTAGGAACAGAGGGTGGGAGAGAAGTAGAGACAGACTAAGGACAATGGGAAGGGCTTGAGCGAAGTGGGGTGTGGTTCACATGTGTTCCCAATCATGACCACACAATGAAAATGTTTTCTTTCTGGAGCAATCAGGCGAAATCTTGGAAAGATGAACTCTCCCCCCACCCGCACATATGCACGATAATAACAATATCCAAAATTTGAAGCTTTTTTTTTTTCAATCTTGGCATACTTTGGCTCGAAAATTTTGGAAAAGATCTCTTCAGTGATGGCCTATTCATGACCCTTTCTCCAAGGTCCAAGGCATCATTCCTTTATAGTAATAAGCAAACATGTTGGATGCATATCATGCTCCAGACTTTGTTCTTAAGGTTTTGCACATGCTATCTAAAGTTCAGCATCCTTAAGCAAAATTATAATTTGGCAGTATTATTACATCTCTTGAAGAGATGAGGAAACTGAGGCCCCAAAGGGGTTGAGAATATTTTTTTCTAAGTTAATCAGCTAGTATGAGGCAGCAGCAGGACTTCCACCTCAGGCAGGCTGCACCTCAAGTCAGAGCTCAACACCAGCCACACTCCTCCCACACACTTTCATGGAAGAGGGGCTAAGGCAGAAGCAGAGGGGCAGATCAGATCAAAGACCCAAAGAAACAGGAGACATGAATCTAAGGTGAGGACTTCGTGAAAGGAGGTAGCAGCCACTGCCAGCAGACTCGGTACTAGCCCATTTTTGTGCTAAGGCTCTGCTTGTTTTTTTTCCGCACTGTTCTTTCCCAGCTCATGGGCCAAACATCTGTCATTGCTGCCCTTGTCCACTTTGCCTGGCCCACTCCTGGGCTCTCCACTTTGATTGACATCTAGTCTTCATGCTCTTATACTCCTGACCTTGGATTCCATTTCTAGCTTGGCTTTCCCCCAGGCCCTGACCTCCATACCTCTAACTCTGGCCAAGTACCCCGATCCTGGCTCCTAATTGCTCCCTTTGCTTGACTGTCTAGCCGCATGGTTCAGGTCCTAAACTGGCCCTTGGCTCTGATTAATTGCAGCATGGGGCTCAGCAGCAGGGATATGAGGCGCTTGCTCATCACTAGACTAGCCAGCTATGATTTCCAAGGGCTAAACAACAGAGGGTGCCACACTTACCTATAAAACACAAGGATTCTGTGAAGACCTCTTCCTGAGCTGGTTCCTATGTCACAGCTATGGCACTTCCAGCAGGAAGGCTCTCAGGGACTGGTGCCATCTGCTAAAGGGACGATAAGGATGGATGGGCAGATGGATGGATGGGGTCTGACCTGTGATTCCTTGCAGGGTTAACGTTTTTACATACCTGTGTATCCAAAGGCCAGGGGGAACCACTGTTCTAGGAACAGCTGGCCGAGCTATCACTGTTGGAGCAATTGATGGTCTTTGAGGGCAGAGATTAAGGTGTGTCCAGGAAGAAATGCACAGGCTTGGATATAGAGCAGTGATTCAAAGATAATGAGCCTGAGCTGATGGAGAAGGAAAGAATCCCATGATATTGGGGGAGCAATGATGGTGGAGATACTCCTAGGGGCAGTTCCCAGTCAACATGCACAGTTCAACTCAAAGGCCTCATTTCCCATAAGTGTGAAGTACACTGGGAGGCATGTTCATGTCTCAGGGCATCAGAAAGCAGAACCATTGCTTCCTGCACTCTCCACACACACACTAGAATGTAAATGCATGGAAAATGTATGAAGCATGCTCAGGGAAGAAGCAGGTATGTTCCTTGTGCATGCTGGCTGCCTGCTGCATGTGCTTGGCTGCTTTGGAAAGAGGGGTTGGCCTCACTGATGGTGTTTTTACCATGTGAACATGTGCTTTTGCCTATATTCTAAATCATATGCATACATCAACTCATTGGCTTTTCACTACCACTCTATTGGGGTAAAATCATTAGGATGCTTTAGTTTTTTTTTTTTTTTTCTGTCTTACAAGGGATGGAATTGAAACATCGGTTGTTATGTGACTTTTCTGAGGTCACACAAATAGTCTAGAGTGCTGAACACTACTCCCCACTGCCATCAGGGTACTCACGACATCTCCCTTCCACACATCCCACATTCTGCTATACATCCCCCAGTTAGTTACTCGATGGAAGGAGAATCCTTAATAATAATCATTTCTGCTCCCAATGGACACTTTAGGGAAACTAGTCCATCCAGTTCAACTACATGCACTCTACTAGAAATTCAGAATTTATCCACAGAGTGAGTGATGGTGAGAAATGTGCTGCGGAGTAAAAAATAAAGAATGCAAAAGTCGATAACCATGTCACACACAATCATGGGTACTCGTTGCTTCTGGAACAAAAGCAGCTATGAGATTTCCTGAAAAGGGAAGGGTCAAGCACAAGTCTGGGTCCAAGGCAAGACAGAGGTCATGGAGATCGCAGCTTCATCTTCTGATTCACAATACACAGCCCTGTGGTCTGGTTATGCTTTCTGCCCTTGGTAGTCAGGCTGTTCGTTGACCCTGTGAGTAGTCTGTATTGACCAAGTTTCTTTTCCTTTGAATTAGAACAATCCACGATCGATTAGGAGATGAGCTACTTTAAGAAAGAAGTTGAAGACTGGAGAGATGGCTTAGTGGTTTAGGCACTTGCCTGTGAAGTCTAAGGACCCATGTTCAATTCTCCAGATCCAGCATTAGCAAGATGCACAAAGGTGAGGCAAGCATAAGCACTAGGTGGCGCAAGTGTCTGGAGTTCAATTGCAGTGGCTGAGGCCCTAGTGCCCAATTCTTTATTTCTCCTCTCTTTCTCTATAAGGAAATTAAAAAAAAAAAAAGCATGATACCTGAGCTCTTGTGAATGAAATTGAAAAAAATATATATTAATAAATGGGAGTAGCAGTAGTGGAAATCCCTTGGATATTTATCATGTGATAAGCTCTGAGCTAATACTTTATATGTATTACCTCACTTAATTCACATGATAACCCTATAGAGGAAGTATTGTTAATACTATTTTAAATGCAAGGAACTGTGGGGTTGTAGAGGTACATTTACAGAGATTATTTGCGCTCACAGTTGCAGTTCTGGTGGTAAAGGGAAACAAAACCTTAATCATAGTGAATTAGTAACTTCCATAGGGTATTAGATGGTGAGGAGAACTGTAGAAATAAATGAGAAAACCGAGTGGAAGCTACATGGAGTGTCAAGTAATCTAGGTAGTGGATTGCCATTTTCAACAGAAAGAGCAGTGTGCTTCCTTGAGAAGCAAAAAGAACCATGAAGATATGTGGGGGAGAATATTCCAAGCAGAGGGAAGAGTGAAAATGTGTACTGTGACTGGGATGGAGGGGCTGACGAAGGAGCAATACAGGCTAGAGAAGTAACAACAGCAGAAAACAGGAACTCGGAGACCTCCCTTCAGACGTTTGATTCTCAGAGTAGTGGAGGAACATCGGAGACTTTTCAACATATGCATGACTACATCTTACATACGTCCTGTAGTGATTGATGTGGATACTGTCACAAAGAGAAGAGTCCAGGTCCTTAATCTGTGATGTCATCCAGGTAAGTGGCAGAGCTTGAATTGGATCTGATTTTCTTCCCAGGTGTTATCCTCTGTTTCCTGGGCACACCTAAAGGTCCAAGGCCATGAATGGCATTTCAAACAGTCTTCCCCTCCACACGGTCTGATGTATTTTCCTGTGCTTGCTCCATATATTTCTTATCCTATTGAACTGCCATTGGGATTAGAAAAAAATTAGTGTGAATGTCAGCTCAGTTACTTTCTCTTAAATGTAAGGTTCTCACCACTTCGCAGGTGCTGAACTAAGATTGTAAATGTTCCGTCTCATGTGACCCCAACAACAAAGTGACCACCAGACAGTTGTAAGAGTGCGCAGGTGTCTACATGAGGATCTGAGGCTCACCTTGGTTCCTGGGAATTTCAGCCACTCTAAGAATTGTATTGGGATCATTTTCTTTTTTTTTGAAAAAACAAAACAAAAGCCTTATTACTGAGGACTCTTCTAGCATCTTTAGATCAGAGATGCTTCTCTTCACTGACTGTTCCTGGGACAGAATCCTACACAAGGGAAAACCCTAACATGTTCTTCTTAGATGATTAATCTGTACTAACATTAACTTGTTCAATAGATATTAGAACATAAACCTCAAGGGCTGGAGAGATGGCTTAGCAGTTAAGACATTTGTCTGCAACACCAAAGGCTCCCTGTTTGATTCCCCAGTATGCACATAAGCCAGATGCACAAGGGGGCACATGTGTCTGGAGTTTGTTAGCAGTGGCTGGAGGCCCTGGCGCTCCCATTCTCTCTCTCGCTCCCTCTGCCTCTTTAAGCTCTCTCTGTCTCAAATAAAAAATAAAATAAAAATTTAAGTTAAAAAAAAAACACAACTAAAACTCAAGACACATGATTACAGCATTTGCCATGTGCCATTTTCTATGGTATAAATACTTCTGTTAGGACCAGAGTCAAGTTAGCAAGGTGAAGTCCCAGGACATTGACTTGGAAAGATGTGTATACTACTGTCTCCTCTCTACCCAGGCCCAGCGCCTCTGCTAGCCTGCTGCAGCTACTCCTCGTTGGCCTTTCTTTGACTAGTTCAAAATGATCCAGTGACCCGACACCATGCAAGCGTGGCAGGCTCAGCCTCATCTTTGAGCCACAGAGGGACTTAAAATTGCTATTCAAATAAGCTAGGTAATTTGATCTTTTAATACATATCTTACTTAGAGGATCTTATACATATTTACTCACTTAATCTATAATCATTTTTCTTTTTTATTGTGGACATACTTAGTATGGATACATCATGTGTTGGTACCATCTTTCCCTCGTCTCTGCCCCCATTCCACTGGGGCCCTCCTCAGTGGGGCTGCAGGTATTTCCCTGTGGGATTGTGGGTTACGTGTTGTGGGAGCAGCACTCAGTTATTGGGGGAAGGCAGTGCCTCTGGGCATGACATCCCAACCTATGGCTTTTACAATTTTTCGGCCCCCTCTTCAACAAAATTCCTTATTCCTTGGCGGGTATGTTTTAAGTCTACTTCCTTGATGAGCTCTATAATCACTTAATTTTTAAAATATGTTTATTTAAGGGACAGAAAGGAAGGGAGGAAGGGAGGGAGAGAGAGAGAGAATGGGCACATCAGGGCCTCCAGTCACTGCCAATGAACTCCAGATGCGTGCACCACTTTGGGCGTATGGCTTTAAGTCGACACTGGGGAGTTAGTCGAAACCGGTCCACTTACTTTGCAAGTTGGTGTCTTTAATGGCTGAGCCATCTCTCAGAGAAGGATGTGCCTTCTACTCCCATATGGCAAAGACAAAATTCAAGTGAAGCAGCCTGGCCTGAGTCCATTTTCCTCCCTCTTCTGCTGGCCAGACGCAGGAAAGTAGAGCCAAGTCACTGCCCAGAAAGGAAGGCCTGAGAGAGTCCTGTTGGTCACTCTTAAACCCTTCTGCTGGAGGAGGGACTTCGGCTCTAAACCTTTCCTGCTGCTGTAAACCAGTTCTACTCAGAGGTCATTATACAAGCCAGCCTGCGCTTTCAGGCCTCCCAAATATCCCTTGCCTCCTTTTAGTGACTAATCATCGTGTCAAACCTCCCTGTTCAACCCGACGGAAGGAAAGCCCTGCAGGGAGGCTGAGGTTCAAGTGCTGGACTTCGACCTGGGAGGCAGCACTGAGGCACTTTGATAAAACCGCCTCTGTGTGTCCCATGGAAGGTGCAATTCCCAAGGCTTCTTCAGCTTGCCTTTCACAGGCCCAAAAGGCAAGCCCTGCTCTGCGCCCGGTTTTCCCAAGGTTGTTCGGGCAGCCACAGCACAACAGCTGCTCAGCCACGCGATGCTCCAGCAACCCCGGAGGAGCATGGGTGCATTGAAGCCTGGTGCCCTGTGCCAAGCCCAGCACCCACCAGCTGCTCCCTCCCCCTTCCCATGGAGAACGGAATGTATTAACCCTGTCAGCACCAGTATGCAAAGACTCCTACTACGGAGGAGCTGAGTTTCCTAGATGTTACGGGGGCGCCTGTAATCACTCAAAGTCGCCTTCACCCTCTTCACTTTCAGCTTTTACTGTCCGTTTGGTCCTCAGAACCTCTGTGTTGTGCGTTCTTGCTTCATCTTAAGGTATGCCATTCCTGCTTGCTTTTTAACCAGCACCCTGCAAACCGTGGACACTTACACTGCAATGTGAGCCACGAGTTATGATATAGAAGTACTCATGATAGCAAGGTGAGCAGAGGCTAGCATCTAGAAAAGTCTAGAGCCATTAGTAAACCCATTGTGATATCATTTCTTCATCTTTGCAGAGTCACTGGCAGTTTTTTTTTCACGACTCCAACGCACAAACAAAAATCTAGTGAGCTTCCTTCGCACTCGTTGGTAGGCAAAAGGGGAATGGCTTGCACACTCACCGTTTCATTTCCAAAGGATGGAGGGGAGACCTTCGCATTTTTGCCCTGGCACCCAGTCCAGCTTCAGCTATGTGGGTGGGGCCTGGATTCTCAAGAAGCTCTAAGCCAAGTAGAAAACAACCCAAACAAAATAACACAGACACAGACGCAGACAGGAATTAATAAGGCAGACAAACCCACATATGGGCAGGCTCCGGTCCTGCTCCCAGGAGGCGGGCTCCCAAGGCCTTACAGATGTCAGAGCAGAAGTGACTTGTGCGTTCCAAGTTGTGCAAACTTAGTGCTCATGGTTACTCTTGGGGGGCGGGGGGGTTGGAGAGAAGAGCAAAGGACATATCTTGATTTAAAGAGAGATCTCCCCAGCCCCAGCCCAGATTCCTCTCAAAGTGGCTGCAGTTGCCCTTCATTTTTTGAGATTTGCCACAAATGGGACTTCTTATGGTTCTTCTTATCCCTCCAACTAGTGGCTAAGTTGAGGATTCATACAATATCATTGGAACTGGCACAAGGCTAGCCTGGTTCCTGGCCCATAAAGGTATAGCAGAACAGACCAGGTCAGATAGAATTGAGGACAGATATAGTGTCTGCACTGACCTGAGGCTCTGCTTTGAAAGGCTACAATCACAAAACCTTGTTGAATATGCATATGTGGGTCTAAGCCATCATCAACTCAAATAATGATCAGTGTTATTTTCCCGAAGTTAATTACAAATTTTAATGTCAAAAATAAAGGTTATCCATTATCAATTAGGAAAATCAGTATTAAACAGAAAACCACACTGTGGTGTCACAGTAATGATTTGATATTTCTACTTTCCATTCGGCTTGTTTGTATGCAAGTAGTCATTTTAAATAAGTGTAAGCCATTCAGTACCGACTTTTTCTTTCATTTAATTTGTTTACATATTTGTTCATGTTTTTACAGACTTTTGATCAGCCAGACTTCAGAGGATATATGATTTTCTAGTGAATAGAGATACCATCATTTGCCAACTCATTCTGGACTTACCAAATTTCTAGGTTGAGTTCATGAACTATATACATTCTTCGGCAAAACTAAGTTTTGGTTCTGGTAAGTCATGCGTTAGAAGAAAAGTTCACTGAATTAAAAACAAAGCTACTATTTTGTGACTGTTGTTATATGTTGTCATGCTGATGTCATAAAAGCTTGAACTGATTTTTGAAGAAACACCATGATAAGAATGGAGAGCCTGAAGACTAGATCCTAAAGTTTAGACACATTTAAATTTCTTCTCCCATTCTTGGCCTTTGTCATTATTAATATAACATAACAAGAGCAAGGATGGACTGGGGCAGTGTCTCAGTTGATAAGATCACTTGCCTTGCAAGCATAAGGACCCAAGAAGGCCTGAGTTGTTTTTTTTTAAGATTTTAATTTATTTATTTGATTATTTGAGAGTGACAGAGAAAGAAAGAGGCAGATAGAGAGCGAGAGAGAGAATGGGCGCGCCAGGGCTTCCAGCCACTGCAAACGAAATCCAGACGCGAGCGCCCCCTTGTGCATCTGGCTAACGTGGGACCTGGGGAACTGAGCCTCGAACCGGGGTCCCTAGGCTTCACAGGCAAGCGCTTAACCGCTATGCCATCTCTCCAGCCCAGGCCTGAGTTTTTGATCACCAGCACACACATAAAAATATTTGGTGTGTCATTTGTACCTTTAAGTAAGCCCAGTCCTGTGGGAGGCAGAGACAGGAGACTTGCTGTGACCCCTGGTCAGCAGCTTTGGGTTCAGGGAGAGATTAAGTCTCAAGGAAACAATGTGGATGCGTGATGGCAGAGGAAGGCACCAATGTTCTCTTTTGACCTCCTTGTACTTGCATACAGAGGGCACCAACATCTCTGTGCATATACCGCACACACATGCACAAATACTATATGCATTAAACCACATAGACTATACACACATGCACACACACAAATCCTTGAAGATATACTACCTGATTTTAAAATATTTTAGTAAAATAATTTACTAAAGTAAAATTTTAGTAAATAAAAACTGTATGGCATTGGCCTGAAAACTGACAGAGATCAATGGAACAAAAAAAAAAAAAAATCCCAAAAGTAAACCTATTCATATATTGCAAAAAAAGCATTCGTTGGCAAAATGGTAATTTCTTGAATAAATACTATTGAAACTGAATATATAGATATATAAAAACTAAAATAGACCTTTATCCTCTCATTATATAAAAATAAAATCAAAATGAATTGAGGATTTATACTTAAAATCATAATAAATTACAGATTTAAGTTAAACTTGTGCAAACTTATGAAAATGGTAAAGAATCTTAGGCGGAAAGCTTCATGACATCAGTTCGGGGAAACTCTACACATCAGCCAAGACGCATCACTCTAGAGGATGGAGCTTGTTTTTCCTAACTTGGAACGCAATGGTGAGATGCAATGTTGAGACATTTAGAGACTCTTCTCCAAGATAATTATTGCAGTTACCTTAGTGTTGCTAGGACCAACATCTGACCAGAAGCAGCTTAAGGCAGGAAAGGGTTTATTTCAGGCCTACAGGTTTCAGGGGGAGTTCTGTCATGGCTGAAATAGTTGGCTCCCTTCATCGCACATGCATGGCAGAGATCTGACAGCCAGCACCCACAAGGCGAGCTGGCTGGACTCAAGATCGGCTCCCAGTGATGCTCTACCTCCAGCAGAACTCCGCCTGTAAGAGACTAAGTAGGAAGCTTAACCCAAAGTATGTGGACCAGGATCCACTGATAAGACAAAAAATTAGCCAACTGCCCACCATGAGTTTAGCCATATCTACCACACCTGCCAGGGTCCAGGAGAAATTATAGGGCAAGGGGCAACATGAGCACTGCTTTTACTGCTTGCCTGACAATCAGCCCCAGGTTTGTGGTGACAAACATGGGGGTCAATCAACACCTGTCAAAACAGAAATCCAGAGGCTCCAGAGAACTCATCACTGAATCAGACTGTCATGGCTCAGGGAACATTGTGGAAGAGGGGGCGGAAGGATTGTAAGAGCCACAGAGTAGGTAGGAATATCCTGAGACATAGTTCCCTGTTATTCCATAGGGACCGACTGAGGCCTTCATGACCCTACAGTGAAGACCATAACCCCACTGAGGAGGGTCTCCAGGGTAATGGCAGCTGGAGTGAGGGTATAAAGAGAATAAATGATTACAATTCATATAAATTAAAAATTAATACTAAAAAAATGTATCTGCGACTTCTGAGTATGGTGGCACACACCTTTAATCCCAGTACTCAGGAGGCCAAGGTAGGTGAGTTCGAGGCCAGCCTGAGACTACACAGTGAATTCCAGATCAGCCTGGGCTAGTGTGAGAACCTACCTAAAACCCTACCTCACAAAAAATGTACCTAAGACTATGGGTCCATTTACATTTAAATCACAATACTCTATAAATATTTCTTTAATGACAGTACTGCCTCTGCTAATAAAAATAATCAATATTTGTTGACTATTATATGCTAAGCACTCTAATTTAAATGGCTTTATTTAGTGATCATAATGTGACTCAATTAAACAAATGAAGAAGAAATGCTTATGAGGCCTTAGAGACTTGCTCAGGTCTACATAGCTTGGTCACCAACACAAACCTAGTCCGTCTGAATCCACAGCCTTTGCCTACCTCCTCCATAAGATAGTTGAACTTTTAAGTAAAATTTCAGTTCACATCTCAATTCCTAGAAACGTATAGTCAGAATACATATTGTGGGTATTGGGGCAGGCCATGGTGACTTACAGATGTCCACATAGATTTTGCACTGGCCTTAGACGCCTCAAGCCTGACCTCTGTCTCCACCTTCCTGAACATGCCCTCACTCTCTGGGGCATGCCTTTCCAACTTTCTTTGAACTGATTTGACTTGGAAGCCAATGGAAAACTTAAAGCTTCCCCTTCATCGTATCTTCCAGAAAGCCCATTTAATCCTTTTGCACAAGAAGAAAAAAAAAAAAATACTAGTAGCCTATTTTGGCTTCTGCCCAACGGCATGTTTATAAGACTGTCTCCCTGAAAACATGTGACAGATACTGTCTCCACGTGCCAAGGTCAGAGGTCCAGTCCACACTCCATCTTCTGCCAGTGAAGCCATGTGAGCAGACATTCCTGCTGCAGCCCTCGGTTAGGCCAAGCACTTATCTGATGTTCTCGCAAGCATCCGGGCTACGTGCAGGAAACTATGCTAAATTGTTGGGAAACATGTGAAAGGTCCGTCAGCTTAAGGAAAGTACTGAATATGGATATCATAGGTTACTTAGGACATACGTAAGAAGCACATGTCAACTGTGTAAAATTTGACATGTTTACATTTTTTTATTCACTTTCCAAATAAAGACGAAAATCAAAAATTTATGACATCAGAACGACAATACAGGGTCCTATAAGAGATTTGCTCTTCCATTGTTCATTTAGTCTAATTTTCAGTGAAGTTCCATTGTATCGTAGACATAAAAAAAAAAAAAAAACAACTCAGGAGGGAAGAATACCTTCATAGGGGCCTGGGAGATGGGTCGGGGGGCAACGTGCTTGCCATGTAAGCATGAGGACCTGAGTTTGGAGCTCATGTTTGGGAACTGGAGAGATGGCTCAGCAGTTAAGCTGACTTCACACAAGCATGAGAGCCCAAGGGGCCTGGGATGGCCTGATTCAGTTCCTTAACACTCACATCAAGCTGCCGGGCTTGGCGGCACATGTCTAACCCTACTTGAGAGAACCCTAGTCCTGCAGTGCGCATAGACTGGAGAGTCACCAGGGCTTGGCTAGCTGAGCCCGTGAGAGAGTCTGTGACTTGGAAATGCACTGATGGGCCTCAGAGGATGCCCAGTGTTCTCCTCTGGCCGCCACACACATGTGCATAAGGCATGCACATCTGCACAAATGTGTGCACTCACCATACGCATAAGTAACAGTATACCACACAAACTACACACAAGCACACGCAAAAAATTAACAGCCACCATCCATTACCACCACAACAAAAAGTCAGATGTGGAAGCATACACCTGTAATTTCAACACTTGGAAGGCAAAGATGGGAGAATCCCCATCTCCAAGGATTACTTGCTGGCTAATTTAGTCAAACTGGTGAGTTCTATGTGCAGTGACAGACCCTGCTCCAAGTTCCCATTGCTACATTTAAATATATATATGTATATATTTGGGCTGAAGAGATGGCTTAGCAGTGAAGGCATTTGCTTACAAAACCAAAGGACCTTGATTCAATTCCCCAGGACATACATAAGCCTGATGCACAAGGGGCACATGCATCTGGACTTCATTTGCACTATTGTAGTAGCTGCAGGCCTTGTAGCACCCATTCTCTTTCTCTGTATGTATGTTAATGCCTCTATCCCTTTCTCAGATAAATAAATAATTAAACGTAATTTTTAAAAATCAGTTATTTATTAGAGAGAGAGAGAGAAAGAAAGAGAATAGGTGTACCAGGGCCCCTTTCCACTACAAATGAAGCCCAGACACATGTGCCACGCTGTGCATCCAACTTTTTGTGGCTACTGGGAAATCAAACTCAGGCCACAGACTTTGCAAGCAAGTACCTTTAACCACCGAGCTATCTCCCAAGCCTTATTTTTGCTAGCCTGGGGTCAAGAGTACCATCCGTAGTAGAGTGGTTGGTAGAATCCTAATTTCTAGTCCTACTTCAGACCCATCAAAATAGAAATTTCTGGAATAGAGGTTTTGGAATCACAGATTTTAAATTTCCCTCCTTGAGTCTCATTGGGTCTTTCTTTATTCGTTGCCTCACTCCACACTTTGCTGGACTCAGATGAACTCAACAGGCTGAAGGACCTATGGAAGATAACCTGCTATTTGGTTCCTCTCCCAAACACTGCACATATTTCTGCCGTATTCTGAACTCTCCTGTCTGTTAACACTTTACATAACATTCACTTGTCAGGAGAAGGTTTGAATAGATTAACTGTGACATAAAAGACTTAGCGACCTCTAAGTATCTGAACCTACTACTGAATAAACATTGTTATGAAGCCTCTTAAATGCCCCTGCTGGTCTTTTCTTCTCAGGGTGAAAAGGGAAGGATAAGAATTAAACACTGATGTCCTGGGACAGCCAATGCCAAGACAGGCACAGAAAGGTTGACAGAGGGTTGGGTAGAGTTTAGAAAAGTCTGGGCTAGAGAGATGGCTTAGCGGTTAAGGCACTTGCCTGCAAAGCCAAAGGACCTAGGTTTGACTCCCCAGGACATACGTAAGCCAGATGCACAAAGGGGCGCATATATCTGGAGTTCATTTGCAGTGGCTGGAGGCCCTGACGCACCCATTCTCTCTCTCTCTCTCCTTATTTCTGTATCTCTCGCTCAAGTAAATAAATAAAATGTGTTTTTTTAAAAAAAGTCTGGCTGACTCTGAAGAAACAGCAACAAACAACTTCCAGTCTCTGGAGTCACTTTACTCAGTAAAATAGTTAATTTTAAAAAAAAAAAAAATCTTATTTATTTGAGAGAGAGAAAGAAGCAGAGGAAGAGTGAGGGAGGGAGAATGGGCATACCAGGGCCTCTAGCCACTGCAAACAAACTCCAGACACATGCACCATCCTGTGCATCTGGCTTTACAAGGGTACTAGGGAATTGAACTCAGGTCCTCAGGTTTTGCAGACAAGTGCCTTAAGTGCTGAGCCATCTCTTCAGCTCTAGAGGGAGGTTTTAATAGAACTTTCATGAGTCCTCTTTAGTCCTCAATATTCTGCCTGAAGTCACCCTGCCCCCACCTATAATATACAGGGCACTTGATTCAAAAGCACCAATTACCTTTTTTTTTTTTTTTTTTTTTTGGAAGATATCATCGAGTAGCTGCAAGAGAACTGTGAGCGCTTTGTGTTGTTTAGCTTTTGTCGGCTTGTGAGGCAAGACAATTACTATAATTCCGATTCATTAACACCTAGCACCTTGTCTTGCCTGCATGCAGCTGGTATCCCATCCCATCAGAAAGATGCCGAACAACCAATGTAATTTGTTAACTTGCCCATTCCTGTATCCATTTGTTAAAATTTCATTGAGTACTTCCTCTAGGGTCCATGGATATTCTCTTAGCTGTTTTGGGGGTGGGGAGATGATGATATAGTGGATGTAGTCCCCATCTACACAGAGTTCTTGATTTAATGAAAGAGTTTATAAGTGGACGACAGAGTTTATAAGTGACAAACAAGCTCATTGTCAAGTCACTGTTGTGAGAGGACAACATAGTTCCATGGAGGGAACTAACTATGGGAACACACAGAGGTGTTTGGGATCTCTGGCAGCCACCCACATGAGAGTGGTACCAGGGAGCACCAAGTGCCATCCATCTTCTTTGATATTTTCTGCTCATTTTTCTTTCTAAGTATTGAAAGTTGGGGAGAGCCTAATCACTCACTTCTGTTAATGGGCTCTAATCCATTAATCAATGACCAGAAGGCCAAATGTGGACCAAAATGCACTAGGTAGTAGAAAAGCTGGGTCTCCTGCCCTTCACTCCAATTTGAACTTATCCACTCAGCTGTAAGGCAGGCAGAGAAAAATAGAAAGCTCTTTTAAAGTGAGTCACATGCACAGTCACAAAGCCAGGCGATATTGCAGCCAGAGTTTGTTATACCCTCTGAGTTCATGGCCTTTGGTTGTGTCCTCACAGTGGACACTGGGCTTTGTCTTCTGTTCTGCATGGACGTGTAGAATGTGTGGGAAGTGGCAGCGTGCCAGTGCTGAGCTTGGGGCTTGCGATAACCTGTGCTCTTCTTCCAAATTCTCTCAGTACTGCTTCTCCCATATGGAGAAGCCTAGGCTACATTGCTGAAGGATGAGAAACTGTGAGGGAAAGAACCACATGCTCTTTCCAGGGTCATCCCAGGTCCACTTTAACATGCTGGAGTCCCAAACATGTGAAACAGACCAATCAGAAGACTTGACCCACAGCTCACCACTTCGGTATCAGTGATCTAATATGAAATTAAAACCACTTGGTTGACCCAAACATAGACTTTTAACCAGTACAAAGCATTGTATTGCACAACTGACTTTTGATATGGCTTATTGCATGGTGATAGTTAACCATATACTTCGTGAAGTCTTAAGAAATCACACAGACCAGCAGAGACGGGCAGGTGACGGCACCTTCATGACGGTGACTTTGTGGCTTATTGCTTGGAGTTAATTCACACCAGCTTCTCTCTGGTTCAGTAAACCATCGGATCTGAGGAAGATCGGTTAGAGAGGTCAAACACACCTTTGTTATTCTTGAGTTCTCATCTGAGAGAGACTTTGTTGGAGGAAGAACTTCTTTCTTCTGGATACCAGCTTGTTCACTAAACCTACCTCTTTACAAGTTTATTAACCATTCTTCCAATGCATCACTCTTTGGAGAATATGATGAGGTCTTTTGACATGTGCATTGGCTAAAACCTAAAAAAATAAATAAAATCGCAATGTCAACAAAAGAAAAATTCAAAAAAGCAAAGCTAATAGACTTTTCATCCTATTTCTTTATGTCTCCCTAAAATAGAACCTATGCTTGAGTGTAACAAAATATATAGAAAAACAAGCTGTCAGGTTTCTGATACAGCCAATGCCTAGAGGCAAAAATATTTCTGCTAAACTTCTGATGGAGCCCTGGGGAGAGCAGTAGAAGTCCCAAGCGGAGGGGGCTTGGCAGCTGAGCCAGGAAAGCAACCTGACGCTCCATTCCCTTTTCACAAAGAAGGTTTTGTTTGGATTGTGGGGCATGGTGAGTGACTCCT
This sequence comes from Jaculus jaculus, assembly GCF_020740685.1. Taxonomy (NCBI): domain Eukaryota; kingdom Metazoa; phylum Chordata; class Mammalia; order Rodentia; family Dipodidae; genus Jaculus; species Jaculus jaculus. The sequence goes on from NC_059109.1 coordinate 120,010,467, forward strand.
TAGAGCCACGGGAATATTCTATGTTCAGGGTGAACATCTGGGCTGCCAGTTCAAGCCAGGCTGAAACTCTATCCTAGCCAGAGCTATTCCAATGAATCAGGTGTAGGTGTATTTTTCCAGGATGTTCAAAACCACATCTTATCCTGAGAAATAGAATTTTGTCCATAGAAGTTTCATTCCAGAGGGCAAGCAATCCTCACGGGTTCCCATGAAGGGTATGTTTGCTGAGGCTTCTTGCCCAAAATATCAAATCCAAAGACTGAAAGCATGACCTCCACACATCCTTCTTCAAAGTGTGTTAAGAAACCTCACCAACAAAATCTCTACTCTTGTCAACAGATTTGGTCTCCTCCGTTCCCACCATATATTTATAACACGGTTCTAAGAGCTGGATCTAAGGCTTTGAGCTAAAGGATTGAATTTTTAAATCCTTCCTTTTTTCTTCTTCCAAGAATATTTCCCGTAATGTCGTCAGGTTCTTTGCTTCTTACCCCACCTTGATGTTGTGCTGTTGCTAATAATACAAGCTACTCCCAAGTCTTTCATCTCGCTGTTTACCATAGGATCCAGGGACAAGTAGGTTATTATATTACAAATGTCAATATTTGCACATAAAGATCCTCTAATATTTAAAGTCATTTCACATGGATTAGTTTAACTCAATGCTATTGACACATGAGGAAGGTACTGAAATATTTCTGTATCTTATGGCATCCTAATGAGGTTGGTAAAGAAAATATCATTCCCAGTAAGAATGAAGTAACGAGTCATAGATGATGAAAGAGGGATCTGGTACTGTACTCGAGGGTTCTGATGTTAGTTATTAACAGTGGGTCATTGCTGGCTTGAGGATCTGTAGGCCATGGGAAAAGGACCAAGGTGATTCCAACAGGGTACAACATGCAGGATGAGGGGCAAATTGCATGTATGTAGAACAGGTAGGTGTCTGCACTCATAAGCAAATATTTGCTCTCAGATCTTGGGGTGCCATAATAAATGTCTATCAAGAACAAGGTCAGAGTGATTGTGCTTTTCTTGCAAATTATACTGATGTAAAACTTTTAGAAGCAGTGATTATTTTGGAAATATTAACATAAAACTTTTTGATAAAACAGAAAAAGTAGAGGTCATATTTAAAAATTTGTTGGCATGATTCCAATAGCTTATAAAACTGGAAGTTTCGGTGTATTCATGTCTTAAGAAGTTCAGTTAATACCTTATTTTTCTTGTCATCTACTAACCAGATATCTACTATTTGTTTGCCCAGCATTTAAATTTCTTCAGTTACTCATAATTTCCTCTTATATTTTGATGATCCAGCATCTTTTCCACTTCTCAATTGTGTAATTCAACAGAGAGAGACCCCATTTTCAACAATAGGCGTGGGTTCAGACTGGCATGTCTGTAAGGTTCCCTTTTGTTCTTGAGATATGGTTTTGCTGTGTTGCTCTAGCTGTCCTGGAACTAAATATGTAGGCCAGACTGGCACAAACTGGCAAAAATCATCCTGTCTCAGCCTTTCAAGTGCAGGAATTATAAGGTGAGACACAATGCTCTGTAAAGTTAGCCTCCCCCACCCCACCCCTCATTACTATGATTTGTTAAGAGAAAGGGAATTTAACAACCACTGACAATGACACATTAAGGGAAGCTGTATGTACTTTCTAGCACATAAGCAAAGATAATGGAGTATGAGCCTCTGAGCTGTCTGAATCCCATCGGCTTCAGGAACTTTATTCCTGACTTAGCAGCTAGTATTAGTCTGTTTTGGAGAAATCTCCATTTCTTAGTAGGCATAATAATTAATTTCTCAGACCTGGATTTGTATCTATCTATTTATCTTTCTATCTATCTATCTATCTATCTATCTATCTATCTATCTATCTATCTATCTATCTATCTCTATCATGTAACTGTCTATCTATATCTGGGGACCCATAGGAAAATTCTCCTAGCCATTGGACCAAGTAATTTCTCCTCAAATGATGACTTCTTGGGAGACTATTCTAACATCAAATTCCAGATGACTAAATGGAAAGAAGTATAAGGAATAGAAGTAGAAATTCAGTTAAAATATTAAGCAAATAACATATTAATATAAATATCTCTGGGGATTTCAGAGGTGTTTAACTTAACTTATTTTAAAATATTTTATTTTTATTCATTTATTTGACAGAGAAAGAGGGAGAGAGAGAGAGACAGAGAGAGAGAGAGAGAAAGAGAGAATAGGCAGGGCAGGGCCTCCAGCCACTGCAAATGAACTCCACTCCTATGTGCCCCCTTGTGCATCTGCTTAACGTGGGTCCTGGGGAATTGAACCTGGGTCCTTTGGCTTTGCAGGAAAATGCTTTAACCACTAAGCCATCTCTCCAGCCCTAAACTTAAATTCTATTATAGAAATAATATACAAGTCAGTAGTAATCATATTAATGACTATGGGTGAATAGATATTGGAAGATAGATAAGCAATGGAACCTAACAAAAATCAACTAATCAAATATTTCATTGATTTTATATTTATCATCAAGTGGCTAAGTACCATGGACTTGTAACTGCCTCTTGAACTGGCATCCTTTAAACTAAAATGAAAAGTTTACCAAGGAAAGGATTTGTTTTCTGTCTTTCTTTGTTGTTGTTTTGTGTGTGGGGGGGTGCACACACATGTGAAGGTTAGGGGCTAACACTGAGTATCTTCCTTGACCACTCTCCACCTTTAAAGATTTTTAAAATTTTTTTATTTATTTTTAAGCAGAGAGACAGACAGAGCGAATGGGCACACCAGGGCCTCTAGCCACTGCACCCGAACTCCAGATTCATATGCCTCATATGCATCTAGCTTATGTGGGCCCTGGGGAATCAAATTTGGGCCCTTTGTTTTAGCAGGCAAACACCTTAACTGCTAAGCCATTTCTCCAGCCCAATCCACCTTATTTTTTAAGGCAGGATCTCTCACTTGAACTCAGAGCTCACTAGTTCAGAGCTAGTCTGCTTATACGCTCACTCTGTGGATCCTCTTACCCTGCCTCACCTGACCTGGGATTACAGATAGGTCACCACACCCATCAGCACTGACATGGGTGCTGGACACTCAAACTCAGGTCCTGTGATTACACAGTAAACACTTTTCTGACTGAGCTATCCTCCCAGTCCTTAAAGTTTTTTTTTTTTTTTAAACTAAAATTTCAGGCTAAGGTATTTATACTAAGCTATAAATTAACAAATGTTTCTTTTCTTACATTAAACTTAAGCAGTAGTTTTGTGTCTTCAGTAATTTTCTGTTGTCACACATTAATAAAAATATGTCTTAATCTCTATGATCACACCTGAGCACTCTGAAGAGGCTCCTGGCATTCTCTCAAATTTACATGTAATATATTAGTTGTAACAATGCATGCATATATATAAGGGAAATTTTCATCTTACTCACCACGTGTTTCTCTTTATAATTTGGGTTTTGAACTCACAGATTTGAACTAGCATCCTTATTAGGTTAATTACTGCTTTAAAAAGTTTCTTAAGCTATGTAAGCTTTCTATATCGTTATTTCTAAAGTGGAGTAATGACTAAAGTCTTTGGTTGTTAGACTGAACAATTGAGGCATTTTCTTTAAAATGTATGATACAGTGGGAACTTAATGACAGCTTAATGAGTGAATAAATGGATTAGTGACAGAAAGTAAACAAGACAGAAAATTATGTATGGTCCAGTTGAGTGATTTATTAAATTTTGAGAATTAATTTCACTATGGGAAAAAGTGTTATATACATTATAGGCAGGCAAACATGACTAGATGTGTCTCACAATTCATGGTTGTGCTTAATTTTAGGAAATTCAGCCTAATAAAAGTGGGACATTAAAATTATCACAATATGTGATTTAAATTGTGTGTCATGACATACTTTTTCATAATGATGAATTTAATTTCAAGGTTATAGTGTGTGCATAGCTAATTTACATATTTAGATATACTTCCTACGTAATCAAAACTTGAATTATAACACAAGCTTTAGCTACATAGCTTAGAGCCAAATTCTTTCTTCTAAGTTTTCTATTTTTTTAATCTATGAAAGGGCCAATTTACCTATATCTTTTGAAAGTATTCTAGGGTAAAAGATGTAGATCATCAAACTGTTTAATAGTTTGCATCAAATACACTAAGACTATGTGTAATGGCTTATAAAACTGGTAATCATGCTTCAAATTACTCTCTTCTATAAAATACTTGAATCCAATTATTCAACAGGAAATGTGTGCTATTAGCAAAAAAATTAACAATACAAAACTCATTCCAACTTAGCATCTCAATGGTTATTAATCTTTAAAATATGCTTTCATGCTAAGCTTCAAACAAATGGGTAAAGACTCTTACAATGATAAAATATTATTTTGCCACCCGTTGGATATGCAAACTATCATTTGGTGTCTCATGGGTCATGTATAACTATACAAAGAACTTTGATACATGGCCTGTAGAATCACTTATTCTTAATGTCTTTTGTCCTGTTGTATTATTTTGTTATTGAGACTGGGTCTTGCTGATAGCACAGCCAGGATAGAATCTACTATGTAGCCAAGGATGTTCTCCGATTATTGATCCTTCTGCCCCAGTCTCCCAAGTGCTCAGATTAAAGGTGTTAACCATTATAAATGGTGAAATATTCCTCAACCTCAGGGGAAAGTACATCTGTTCAGGTTTGAGAAGGTCTAGGTCTTGGGTCTCAGCCTTCTTTTGAGCAGAAACAGGATATAGGAAAATAAGCAATGTGACTTCTTCAATTTTCTATTTCTAAAGGAGTTGAGTCATTTTTCTCTAATGTAATGAAAAATGAGATTTAAAAAATATGAGAAAGAGACTGGGGAGAGAGGCACACACACACAGAGAGAGAGAGAGAGAGAGAGAGAGAGAGAGAGAGAGAGAGAGAGAGCGCATGGGCACACCAGGGCCTCCAGCTACTCCAAACGAACTCCAGATGCGTGTGCCACTTTGTGCATCCAGCTTTCGTGGGTCCTGGGGAATCAAATCAGGGTCCTTTGGCTTTGCAGGCAATGACTTAACTGCTAAGCTGTCTCTCCAGCCTGAGGTTGTTTTTTGTTTTTTTTGAGGTAGGGTCTCGTTCTAGCTCAGGCTGATCTGGAATTCACTATGTAGTCTCAGGGTGGCCTCAAACTCATGGCGATCCTCCTACCTCTGCCTCCCAAGTGCTGGGATTAAAGGCATGAGCCACCACGCTCAGCTTGAGACATTTACTATAGTAAGAGCACCTTATGTTCTCCCACAGAGGAAATCGTCCTTATGAAAATACCTTTGAGAGCCAGCTCAGAGTAGATGATAAAAAACAGAATAGATACAATGTAAAACTAACACACACTTTCCCCCACCCCGTGTTCATTTTCCTTATCAGGTGACATTGTAGCCTTTCCTGTCAGGATGCAGAGTCTCGTCTGTGCACCATTGATTCAAACCTGGATTTGTGACTTGCATTAGCAATACAACGTGGCAGAAGTGACATTCTACCTGAGTCTTTGCATGTCTGTGCTTACTGTCTTGAAATCCTGGTTTGCCATGCCAACCAATCTAGGCCAGTCTGCTAGGTGATGTGTGACTCATGATCTATATAAACGTGCATCCATAGTCACCATTCAAACAGCCAGTGCCCTGAAAGTCATTCTGTTCAGTGACTAGGTGACTGCAAATGCCTGAACAAAGCCAGCTGAGGTCAGCGGAGCCCAACCTCAAATGGTGGAATGATCCAACTCACCAACTGATTGTGTACAAAGTGGGTATTTAAGCTTTTGAATTTGGGTGTGACTTACTATTCAACCACAGCTCACAGATATGTGTAGAAGCAGGAAGATTGCCTGGAATGAGAAGATCAGAGGCTATGGCCAGAACAACAACTGAGTATTGTTTTGTTCTGTTACTACCAGCTCCGATGGTGAGTGTTTTGAGGATAAGAAAGGAGGGTGAGAGGGCTGGAGAGATGGCTTAGCGGTTAAGCGCTTGCCTGTGAAGCCTAAGGACCCCGGTTTGAGGCTCGGTTCCCCAGGACCCACGTTAGCCAGATGCACAAGGGGGCGCACGTGTCTGGAGTTCGTTTGCAGAGGCTGGAAGCCCTGGCGCGCCCATTCTCTCTCTCTCCCTCTATCTGTCTTTCTCTCTGTGTCTATCGCTCTCAAATAAATAAATAAATAAATTTTAAAAAAAAAGAAAGAAAAGAGGGTGAGAATAGCTGACAAGGTATCATAATGACAAACATATGTGACAAGATCTGGGAGAGCCAGGAACTGAACTCCCCATGGTGACAATTTGTTCAGACCACTTTGAGGAATGTGAGTTTTGATAGCTAAGGAAGTAAGCATCCAGTCCATATTCATCCCCCACTGCAAACAAGATAACATGCATGTAAATGTATGTATAAATCAATGCTTATCATTGATGAAATGTATGAGTAGATGAAGACTTGCTATTGCTGGCAAAACCAAAAGGCAGGGCTGGCCATTTCTGGTAGGGAAAGTGATGTCATATAAAGATTGCGTGTTTGGAAGTCAGAGCCTGGGGTGCTGAGCCAGCCAAAGGATGTTGATGCTTCATTGCCATCCCTTTGTGAAAATTCACAGAAACATGTTCAGGAGTGTTAGGATGTCCATAGACTATCGAGTACGCAAGGTTGGAGAGGGGGGTATGAGCCACGTTCACCTTTATCTCTAGTGGAACAGAGATCTATAGCTGACATTCACAGTGCTGTCCTCACATGCCTACGGCCAAGGAAGCGTATCAGCACAGGGTGAACACCGAAGCCTCCTCTTACGTGCCTCTCATAACCGCACAGAGAAGCCTTCTGCTCACTGTGTTCTATTTGAAAGGGAGCCACGTTTCAGAGACATTAAGGGACATGCTGGGTTTCACACAGCTGTGGAGTAAGAAAGGGTATTTTAAGTCCAGGATTGCTTGACCACAACCTAAGAATCTCTCAGTCCCACTACAATGGTCAGAAACATTCATCCACACATCAGGTGTATCCAACAGATGTTTTGTTTGTTGTCACTGAAATTTAAGTTTAACACCTCCCTTAGCAACTGAAAAGGCCCTTAGTTACCTGCAATGTTTAACAGCCACTTTCCACACAGCTTCATCTTACCCCACAGCCGGCTCATGATAGCGTTCATCTGAGATGTTGCAACACAAGGAGAAACTTGGCAGCTTCCCTGCAAGGGGTCAGTCAGCGCTGAGGGACTACTTGGGGAGTGGGGAATGCTAGGGACATGCATACTCCAGATGGTTGACAAATGTCTTCTACTGGAAAGCAGAGTTAGCTTTGACCCTCACCTTTAGGAGGCAAATACAGGTGTCCTTAAAAACTTGGATACCCAGCTCTTATTTTATGGGTTAGTAGCACTCCATGGAAGTTCTCTAACAAGACAGTGGTAGGAGGAAGAGAAGTTGAATTACCATCAACTACAAGGAAGCAAATAGAAGAATGTATAGTCATATTTTTGTCTTTATGATCTACATGTAATATTCACAGTCTCATTTATACATGAGGAAACAGAGCCACAGGAGATTTGAAGAAATGTCTCAGTACATCAGGATGTTTTTCACACTCAATTTAGTTCCATAGACCATGCTCTTGACTACCATGTATATGTTTCTTCAATCAGAGAAACTGTTTTCAAAATAGCTTACACACACACACACACACACACACACACACACACACATTCACGTGTGCGCGCACCTTCGTGGGACTAGCGTATTAAACGTGCAGCAAACAGAACACAATCACAAAATGATTCCATTTTCCCCTCACCTTCAGTTGCCCTTGCACCCCTGTCCAGGACCTTGTACTGACCCTAGATGAACTCTCAGGCAGACCATAGAGTTCCCTAGTGCCCTCAAAGATCGACGAAGGAACTCCAAGCCCTTTTAGCTGTCTATATCAGTTTCTGGTCACATGCGCCCGCTGTGCAATCATCATAACATTAAACATCACTGAAAGAAAGTTAGAGCTTCTCTCATCGCTTGACCTGGCAGCATGTTGGAAGCCCGCTGATAAGGAAGAAAGACTTCTTTAGACTGTCACCTTCCTGCATTGCCTGTCATGGCCTGTGCTGACTTCAGAACCCCTTGTGCAGAGGACAGAAGAAAAGTAAGAGGCTACAGTTGGTCAGCACCCATGCACATGTGGTTTGAAATTCTCTCTGCCTCTACTGAGTTGTTCTCATGGAGGTTTTACTACCTAAGCTCTTTAACACAGATATTTTATTACCCAGCTGCTCTTATGGGGTTGGGTCTCTTTATCCCACAGTTACTTACTTGAGCATCCTTCAGCTTGGAGAGGGAAATGCTTATTTACTTATATCCATCTTTTTATTTATTTTTACTAAACTCTAAGTAATACTGCCTATGCCCATCATTTATAAATGTGTGGATTCTACTGGAAATTTACCTATTTTTTATTACAAGTACAATTTAATTAGTAGTACTTGTGACATTGTCATCAATGAAATCATACATTGTATCATACCACATTGCAGTTATGAAAATATTTCAAAAATGCTGTTCATGCTTATCTCTGCTTCGAAATTATAAAAATTTTATTTATTAGTACTGCTCCTATATCTGGTTATTTATTATTGTAGGAATTTTGAAATACTTTGACAACTACACTTAAATATAAATGGCTTGTTTTGCAATTCTATACCTTTAATTCATGCACTCAGAACAGTAAGCTGAGGAGGTTACCCATAGCCAAAGACTCTGAAATGTCTATAGCATAAATATTCTATTTTGGTGAATTCCCTCTCTACCACAGCATCTCTATTGTTGTCTGATATCCTTTCCAGTCTTCTTGGGCAAAATCCCTTTAATGAAGATCAATTCTCTGTCTCTTGCTCACGTGGCTGACAGCTCCATGGGAAACCTGCCCCCTTTACCCAGGCTTGGCAGCAACTCCCTGACCAAAACTCCTCCCCTCTGCTATCCAGGTCTGCTCATAGACACTGGCGGAGCATGTTGTCTGGGCATGTGTCAAGGTGTTCTCATAATAATTGGTAAATAACTTCGGCTCCATGCTCCCCTTAAACTTAACCCTCTGCCAATATCTTTGCCTTCCCAGCCTCCTGCCAGGGCTCCACACCTCTCACTACTCTGTAAGCTAGGAGTAAATACTTGGCAAGGCAGGACCCTGTAGGAGCTGACTCCTATTGCACAGCTGACCTCAGTTCTCATTTATCAGCACTCAGGCTTTTGGTTGCTGGAAGCCTTTGGACCGTCCGTCCAGCATATCATATCCAAAGAAGCAATCTAGCAACCCTCTTGGGTTTTTCCGACCTCTCTCACTAGACTCGAAGCACAGGGACACAGCCCTTCTCCCCCATCTTGAGGGGCAGTAATAAAATATTCCAAACATTTCCCCAAAGAAAGTCTCTCCTTGATCTACCACCTCAATCTTATTATACATTCTAGTTAGCTATCTATCATCCATCTATCTATCTGTCTGTCTGTCTATCTATCTATCTATCTATCTATCTATCTATCTATCTATCTATCTAAAATGTTCATTCATTGAAATCATTTCGGACAACTTATTCCATACCACACACACCTATGCTTAGTTTACAGTATTGAACTAGAGGTTTTAGCATTGGCTTTTGAAAAACCCTGACACTATAAGGAAGGGAAAATTAATAGCCCAAGGTCTCCACTCTAAAGGTGGATTGCACTAATCCTGGGTGGGTTACCTTCCTCTGCCTAAGAGACCAGTTCCCGTGCCCCCCTTGTATGTATCTTCCTTCCCTGCTATCTGGCTGGCTATCCTTAGCATACTTCCTAATCCCTAGCACATCTGCGTTACCAAATAGACAAAAACTGCCAAGCCAGAGAACTGCATGCTAATTTCCTGGGTGGCCAGACTGCCTCTCTTAGGCCCCAGTGTCATTTTAAGGAAAAGAAATTCCAGAATGTGGGATAAACAGAGGGAAAGCCCTGCTTCATTTGTTGTGAATGTGTCAGCATTCTGTTTTTGTGGGTTTGACTGTTAGAGGGAAGGCCTTTGTTTCCCAACCATAATCCTTGTCACTCTCTGGCATTGAATAGGGTCTGCCTTCTGTGACTCAGCCAGGGTTTCCTTAGACAGTAAACAGCCACTCATTGCCCTTTACACCACCAAGAAAATAAGATTACTCTGGGAGGTGATCAACCCCTTGGGGCTGCTGTCAAGAGGGTACTTTGCCTGTTTGTTTGGTTGCAAGGCACCACACAGCCCAAGCTTGTTTAAAATTAGCTGCCCCCATAAATCTCTTCCACAGTGAAGTGGCTGCCTCTGCCCTCTGACATACTTGTGTCTCTGTTTATTTTTAATGATGACATGGCTTTTTTTGTTGTTTGGTTTTTTTTTTTTTTTTTTTTTGTTTCCATTTGGCTCTTCATCCTTCATGCCCCAAGTACTGAGTTCTGTGCCAAATGTACAAAATTTAAGAAATGGTAGGAAAAAAGGGACTTCCTTTGCTTTTTTTCCTTTTTTTTTTTGGCACAGAAAGGTGATAGGTAAACTGAGTAAGCCTTGCGTGTCTTTCTGTAGGAAATTATCTCTTTCTTCTTTAATCAAATTATTATATCCACCAAAAATGTGTGATGAGAGTGATTGTGGAGTTTGTCTGTATCTTGGTAGGGAACTGAGCTACACAAATGTATGTGTTTGCAAAACTCAGTGAATGTGCATTTGCTTAACATTTCTGGGTGGATGATGATTTACATAAAAATAGCCAAATAATAAAATCTAATAATATGTACCCAGAAACATTTATCAGTAAATATACTAGTGTCTAAAACTTACTTTTCTGTGTATTCAAAATTTTGATAAATTCCTTGCTGGCTATAGGGACAGATAGACTTGTGATGTAACAAACAGAGCAAAATGTTAACAGAGGAATGTAGGTAAAAAGTACAAGTCTGTCCCATAGAAAGTTATTTCAACTTTGATACATCTATGAAAATTTTCACAATAAATGTCAGAAAAAAATGTCTCTGGCTAAATCCTTACACTACAGAGCTATTGTTTCTACAATCCTGTATTCCATCCAAATTTTGTTTTAAAAATCTATTTTTATAGAGCTCATGTCAATAATTTATAATAATAGGAAAAATATGACCTCTGACCTGGTAAAAGTCCAAAATATAGAATATTCTTAGAGACAGGCCAATTTTATTAGTTAGACATAAAGGCACCTTCTTCAATTTAAAATGCCTGGAAAAGTTCCTGGCACCAGTGCTCCAATCCATCACAAAAATAAACCCCACAAACAAGAGCAGCTAAGTGAATGCCATGACCAAGATCCACGCAGGAGGAATTCAAAGACCTGAGAGCCAAATGTGTCCATGGTAACAAAAGTTCACCACTGGTGAACCCATAGCTCACAATTAGAAACAGAAAAGTTACTCAGAAAAGTCTGAATGGAGGTGAAATGCAGGGTTTTTTTTTTCCTTTTTTTTTTTTCCTCCTAGTGATTGCTGCCTTTTGTGAAGGAAGCAGTACTTAAATTGTTTTTTTCTTATACCTAATTTTGTAAGCATCATTTTACAGAAGTCACCAAGAGAATTGAGGAAGATATGTTAGCACACATTGCCATGACAAAATGACGTTGCTGTGGCAAGAATATAGGCAGGAGAAAGCATGGCCGCTGTATGCTGTAGGGGTGATGGCTGGAGAAAAGCATTCGCTGATTCTGGGAGGCTGATTCCATGTGGTCATTACTCTACAGGCTGTGTAATGAACTTGTCCTCTAGTTCAGGGATGTGTCCACTCCTACCTTAGGTGAAGGAGTTCAAAAATTAACTATTAAATTATAATATCCTGAAGATAGCTTTTCTCACAATGAAGGTGATGCACTCATTTGTTGACAGCATTTGCTCTCAATACACACACACACACACACACATACATATATATATCTTATTTATTTATTTATTTGATACTGAAAGAGAGTGAGGGAGAGAGAATGGGTGCACCAAGGCCTCCAGCCAGTGCAAATGAACTCCAGATACATGTGTCACTTTGTGCATCTGGCTTATGTGGGTACTGGGGAATTGAGCCTCAAACTTGGGTCCTTAGGCTTCACAGGAAGTGCTTAACCACTAAGCCATTTCTCCAGCCCCTCAATACATTTATATTTTTTTAAAAAAATTGAGGCAAGCCCAATAAACTGGCATATTTTTAATGAGAGAAACTAAGAAAGAGAGAATTGTCACTCCAGGACCTCTAGCCACTGTAATTGAACTCCAGATGTGTACAGCACCTTGTGAAATTGTGTCACTTTGTGCATCTGGCTTGAGTGGGACCTGGAGATTTGAACATGGGTCCTTAGGCTTCATAGGCAAGCACCTTAGCTAGTAAGCCATCTCTCAAGCCCACATTTATATTTAACTAGATATATGAATGAGTCTATGACACCTGCAGAGAAAAGAACAAAGTAATCTGAGAAAAGGTAAAACAAAGAGATATGAAAAGATTTAAAAGAATCTTACAACAGGGGCTGGAGAGATGGCTTAGTGGTTAAGCGCTTGCCTGTGAAGCCTAAGGACCCTGGTTTGAGGCTCGGTTCCCCAGGTCCCACGGTAGCCAGATGCACAAGGGGGCGCACGCGTCTGGAGTTCGTTTGCAGAGGCTGGAAGCCCTGGCGCGCCCATTCTCTCTCTCTCCCTCTATCTGTCTTTCTCTCTGTGTCTGTCACTCTCAAAAAAAAAAAAAAAAAAAAGAATCTTACAATAGTAATGAAGAGCAGAGTCAAGACTGTGTCAACTTAAGATGTGGAACAGGGGTATCATTTGAGATGGTCTCCAAGATTACTGGTAGAAAAGGCAAGGGTGGAGAGAAACAGGATACAAATGAATGTATTCCTGAGGAAATACCCAAAGTATTGGAAATGAAACAACAAAAATAATCAGTAAATAAATCAGAGGAAAACATCTTAGAGTACATTGCCAAGGAGATCAGAACATTTCAGGGAAGTGGGTGAAAAAGAGCCAACTGTGGTTCTATGCATAACCATGTGTAATGGGCTCAAAGGTAAAAACAAAACCAAAAAAAAAAAAAAAAAAAAAACCCTGGACATTGGAAAGTTATGGTAGCTCAATCAAAGCCAAGAGTTAGAATTCACACTCAGGAAATTCATTTTCTGAACCATATATAAGAAATATCAAGGCTGTGTGCTATGATTTGGAAATGCCAAAGTTCGAAAATCACTTAGAGACTCACTGACTGAGTGGCCACTTCCTTCTGTGGCTCACTTAAAGTCTTTACAAGGGAAAATCCAAATAAGGCCCTTGCCCCATTTTGTTCATCCATTTCTTTTTACAATAGGTATTGATTCTATGGTGTGTTATGGGTCACCAATACAGCTTGTTCATCCAAAAGCACACTGGACTAATAGTATGGGTAAACAATTTCTATGTAACATGTGAAGCATGCTGCTGAATTATGAAGGGAGAGAGAATTAAAAATTATTATTTGTATTTCTTTATATTTTCCCTGCATATTTATCATTTTCTTTGTTCTATGTCTCCTGGCATCCAATGCTTCCCATCTGGGATCATTTTGTAATTCCTGTTGGTAGCATCTGCTTGTGCTAAACTGTTTCCATTGTTCTTGGCTCTAAAATATCTTTTTTTATATTCATTCTTAAAAGATATTTTCTCTGGATGTGCACTTATATGATGGGAGTATTTTTTTATCAGCAAATAGAATATTTGTTATGATTTCCACTGTAGTTGTTGAAAAGTCAGTAATGATATGCATTTGAAAGGAACATGTCTTTTTTTTCTACCTCCTTTTTGTCATTGTATTTGGTTTCCTTCAAAATCTTTACAGTATGCCTAGAAGATTTTTTTCACTCTTACTTGAGATTTGTTTTGTTTTCTCAAATGTGTAGATTAGTGTCTTTCATCAATTCCGAAAACTTTTGAGCCATTATCTCTTCTAACATGATATCTACTTCATTCTTTGTCTTCTTTGCTTCTCATAGTCCTGTTACTTATATGTTAGATTTTCTACATTCATCTTCTACAACTGCACTGTATAATGCATTAATCTTAAACCATATATAGTTACATGAATTTAAATTAGTAAAACTAAATTTAAAACATAAGTTCTCCAACATGAATAGACTACTATAAGTCCCTGGGCACCTTCATGAGTGCAGGGCCCATGGTACTGAATAGGACAGTACTGGCTTTTTTATTTCATAAATTTGTATTTGATTGAGCGGTACTCATGATTTGTTTCTTTTATATTTTCTCCCATTTTTGGCCTAACACATAATTTTCTACAGACTTTGAACTATTTCCTTGTCTGGTAGTTTGATTCAGGTGTCCCCCATAAACTTAGGTGTTCTGAATGCTAGATTCCAAGCTGATGGAGATTTGGGAATTAACACCTCTTAGAGGAGTGATTGTTGGGAGTGAGCTTATGGGTGTTATAGCCAGCTTTCCCTTGCCAGTGTTTGGCATACTCTCCTGTTGCTATTGTCCACCTGATGTGGGCCAGGGGGTGATATTCACTTTCTCCTCATGCCGTCACTTTCCCTGCCATCATAGAGCATCCCTTCAAGCCTGTAAACCCAAATAAACCACTTATTTATATTTTTTTGGTTTTTTTCCATTTCTTATTTTATTTTATTTTACTTTTTTCTCAATTATTAACATTTTCCACGATTATAAAAAATATACCATGGTAATACCCTCCCTCCCCCCACTTTCCCCTTTGAAATTCCATTCTCCATTATCTCCCTCCCCATCTCAATCATTGTACTTACATATATACAGTACCAACCTACTAAGTGCCCTCCTCCCTTCCTTTCTCTTCCCTTTATATCTACTTTTTAACTTACTGGCCTCTGCTACCAAGTATTTTCCTTCTCACGCAGAAGCCCAATCATCTGTAGCTAGTATCCACATATGAGAGAGAACATGTGGCGCTTGGCTTTCTGGGCCTGGGTTACCTCACTTAGTATAATACTTTCCAGGTCCATCCATTTTTCTGCAAATTTCATAACTTCATTTTTCTTTACCGCTGAGTAGAACTCCATTGTATAAATGTGCCACATCTTCAATATCCACTCATCTGTTGGGGGACATCTAGGCTGGTTCCATTTCCCAGCTATTATAAATTGAGCAGCAATAAACATGGTTGAGCACGTACTTCTAAGGAAATGAGATGAGTCCTTAGGATATATGCCTAGGAGTGCTATAGCTGGGTCATATGGTAGATCAATCTTTAGCTGTTTTAGGAACCTCCACACTGTTTTCCACAATGGCTGGACCAGATTGCATTCCCACCAGCAGTGTAGAAGGGTTCCTTTTTTTCCACATTCCCCACCAACGTTTATGATCATTTGTTTTCATGATGGTGGCCAATCTGACAGGAGTGAGATGGAATCTCAATGTAGTTTTAATCTGCATTTCCCTGATGACTAGTGACATAGAACATTTTTTTAGATGCTTATATGCCATTTGTATTTCTTTCTTTGAGAACTCTCTATTTAGCTCCATAGCCCATTTTTTGATTGGTTTGTTTGATTCCTTATTATTTAACTTTTTGAGTTCTTTGTATATCCTACATATTAATCCTCTATCAGATATATAGCTGGCGAAGATTTTTTCCCATTCTGTAGGTTGCCTCTTTGCTTTACTCACAGTGTCCTTTGCAGTGCAAAATCTTTGTAATTTCATGAGGTCCCAGTGATTAATCTATGTAAACCATTTATTTATTTATTTATTTATTTATTCCCAAAACTGCTTTTGGTTGGGTAGTTTCTGCCAGCAATGCAAACCTGACTGCAACACCTTGTTTAATGGTCTAATATTAATTCTTCCTTTTTTAAAATTTTTTTTTATTATTTATTTGAGAGCGACAGACACAGAGAGAAAGACAGATAGAGGGAGAGAGAGAGAATGGGTGCGCCAGGCCTCCAGCCTCTGCAAACGAACTCCAGACGCATGCGCCCCCTAGTGCATCTGGCTAACGTGGGACCTGGGGAACCGAGCCTCGAACCGGGGTCCTTAGGCTTCACAGGCAAGTGCTTAACCGCTAAGCCATCTCTCCAGCCCTCTTCCTTTTTTTTTGAGGTAGGGTCAAACTCTATTTAACACAGGCTGACCTGAAGTTCATGATGTAGTCTCAGGCTGGCCTTTGAACTCACAGAGATCTTCCTACTTCAGACTCCCAAATTCTGGATTTAAGGCATGCACCATCTGCCTGGTTTTTTCCTCTTTGAAAAGTATCCATTTAGCAGCTTCAGTTCAATTTCATATGAATATTTCATTCTCCCTTGGATCTATAATGTCACCTTTTATGGATTGTGATTCCATACCAGCATTTGTTTTTGTATTTTATATTTATTTATTTATTTGAGACAGACAGAGAGGCAGGGAGAGACACAGAGAGATAATGAGAATGGCTATGCCAGGGCCTCCAACCACTGCAAACAAACTCCAGATGCATGCTCCACCTTGTGTATCTGGCTTATGTGTGCCCTGGGGAATTGAACCTAGGACCTTTGGCTTTTCAGGAAAATGCTTTAAATGCTAAAGCATCTCTTCAGCCCAATACCAGCATTATTTTTCTGGGTTCCCTTCTATATTTCATCTCTTCCTGTATCTGACCATCTCTGGTTGTGTGTTGGGCATTGCTTTAGAAAACTGACTTTGAGGGCTGGAGAGATGGCTTAGCCGTTAAGCGCTTGCCTGTGAAGCCTAAGGACCCCGGTTCGAGGCTCGGTTCCCCAGGTCCCACGTTAGCCAGATGCACAAGGGGGCGCACACGTCTGGAGTTCGTTTGCAGAGGCTGGAAGCCCTGGCGAGCCCATTCTCTCTCTCTCCCTCTGTCTTTCTCTCCGTGTCTGTCGCTCTCAAATAAATTTAAAAAAAAAGAAAAAGAAAAAGAAAAAGAAAACTGACTTTGAATAATAATTCAATACTTTCTTGAAGTTAAATTCATTTGCTTTTGCCAGACTACTGGGCATACTCTTTTTAGCTATTTTGAATCAGTTGAATGCTTGAGCTTTTCTGGATACTATGAACACTTGCTACCTACATACTTGCTACATACATATCATCAATGCTTCTGTCCACAATACTGCAATCTTACCAGATCAGTACCCAAGAGGACTTTTAGCTTAACTGACCAATCAAACTGTCAGTTGCTTCTCTGAATCTTCACATGACTGGGGGAAAGTGACTTCGTCTAGCAGACACCTCTTGAGACTCAAACAGTTACAGATCTCTACCATATAATCACTCAGTGGCTTATTAGTTCATTAAGATTTAAACCCTATCCACCTAGTCTAATTTCATTTAGAAAAGTAGGGTCAAGGGTCTTAGTCTATCACCACCGATAGCAAAATTGTCCGTCATTATTTAAAGTCTATAACCCTGGGGCAAATGATATCAAAGCTGCAACTCTTACCATGCTTCTCAGGTGACTTCCGGAACTCCGTATAAACACAACTCTTTGTGTTGTGCCAAGTCTTCCCCAGAAAGCCATGTCTCCCGAATGAAGTCCCATTGGAGATTCCAAACTCCTGTCATTTATCCATGGACTTCAAGCATTGGTTTGTGTCTGAAATGGCCACAACTGTTGTGGGTACCAGAGACACAGGGATGGGGTAAGCATAAAATGGCAGAGACAAGGAATGAACGCAAGAGAGCAGGGGTTATAGCAGAGCACCTGCAGGTAATGCTGCTCTGTATGCTTAAATATTTGCTAGGAGGCTGTGCTTTTAATAAGAAAAAATGGTAACTAAAGGTCAAGAGGCTCCTTTTATAGGCTATGAATATATGTATAGAGTAGATTTTGGGAGATAAGTTTCAGAGCTGTATTCTCTTCTCCAATCCTATCAATATGTGGTGTATTATAATATGTAAATGTCAATCATAAAGTACATTAACAATAATAAAAATTAATGGGCTGGGCAAATTGCTTAGTGGTTAAGGCATTCGCCTGTGAAGTCTAAGGACCCTGGTTTTATTCCCCAGATGCACAAGGGGGCATATGCATTCAGAGTTGGTTTGCAGTAGCTAGAGGCCCTGGTATGCCCATTCTGTCTTTCTCTCTGCCTCCTCCCCCTCCTCCTCCCCCCCTCTCAAATAAATAAATAAAATTAAAAAATAATTAATAATAGTAAATAATTCCACACACCAATATTGAAAGGAAGAAGTGACAGTTTGCACACTGAGAGGGAGGATAATATTACTGAGATGATACTATCAAGAAAGATGTCACTGTGATTATTTTTTAAACTAATGAATGAATAGGAGAAATTAGTAAAACAAATCATGCAAAAAGGCCATAAGGCTTATCAATAAGTTAATTATAAAAATTATAAAAGAAGGGGTTATAGGAATCTGTGGAGGCTTCTAGGCTGTTGAGTCAATGTCATCATTGGTCTCTGTGACTCTAAACCATATTTTGTGGACCATGGAACCCCATCTACAGGACATAAAACATGTTCCATGGATATATAACCCCAAGGATCATTATTTCTGGAGGACTAAGTCAGGAAGAAGTGCAGTATAAAATTAATGATAATTATAAAGCAACTATACAGAATTTTTTTTAGTCTTGACTTTGTGATTGAATACTTGGTGAAACTGAGAAAGTTCTTCAACCCGACATTTAAGCTGCCCAAATGTCAAAGTAGCCCTATGTGATCTGTAAGATCTTCTCCACTTTTAAACCTCATGGAAGCATTTTATTTTCTTAGGAGACATTAGCTTAATATGCATATTTCTATGGTCCACTAGTTGTCTAGTAATATTTTATAGGTATATGTGGTATCCCCTTTTATTATAGAGCACTTGGTTTATTAGACCATTTTATTTGTTTAAACAACATGAAATTCCTGAAATTCCAAGTCATATGCTTAGTATAATTTGGAAGTGGTGTCATATGTCAACGAAGTTAAAATTTCCTATGGTACTATGAAAAGGTGATTACAAAAATATATGGAAAAGGTCTTACTAGGTTTGTTTTTGTACTTTTTCTCTTAAAAGCTTTAGTATAGTTCATCAACTTTGAGATGTGAAGATAAAATGGTACCCAGGGGGAAACTCCTAATTCATAGTTTTGAATATAATGAAAATAATGTAATAACCCAAGCATTTAGTTGAAGGAATTAAAAAGTAGCCAAAAAATTCTCCCTTAGTATACAGAAACTATTAATAACAGAAAAGCAGAAATAAGAAAATGGGAACTAATAAACAATGGAGAGAAGTAGCCAAAAATTAAAAAAGGGTATTTCACAAATAGAAAGACTAGAAATTTATTTTGAACCATAACATAACCAAAGAAACACAATACATGGGCACTGAGCAAGAAAATGTTATAATATTTACTAACCATTGGGTACTAAAAATAGAGGCTATGAAATGCTTACAATTAACTAATCTGTACCTTTCCACCCTATCAAAAATGTTTTATAAGATGTTACCTAAATCTTTAAGATACAAAAAAAATCCTTTCTATCAAAAACTATTTCAGTGAATGTATTTGTTTCAATAGCTATTCTAAAAAAAATGTTGCCTTTGTCAAAAACCTAAAAAGGATAATATGAAAAATATATGTATCAGACAGTATCATGTGTAAACACAGTTATAATTGTTCTTAACGCTAATCATTTTAACTAATAAGTTAAAATTTTGGTATTACCGATGACATTAAAGTTACAGGGGAAGCTGATATAGTCGTATTTGTAAGTGGTTTAAAAATCTCCACTGAAGTTGGAGGTGTAGGGTCAGAGAAGAAAATGTGTATAGGAATTTGTTCATGGGAACAATATTACAGAAATAACAGAAAGCAAAGCAAATGCCCCATAGTAAGTGAATGGCTTAATAGGTTGTGTATATCAATATGTTGTGATTCTTAAGTTCTCTTGTTAACTTGATCTGCTTAGGAATCCACAGTCATTCCACTGAGGTTGCTTCCAGGAAGAATTAACTGAAGGAGGAAGTCCTTTCCCCAGAGTGAGTCCTTTTATCACACAAGGGCCCTAAGGAAGCTCTGGAAGAATAGTCTCTTGCTCCCACCTAGCTGCAGATGCTGCTTGCTGGTGAGAGCTTCAGCACTGGAGCCAAATTTCCTCAGTCTTCTAGCACAGACTGAAGACCAGCAGCACTCCAGGAAGCCTTCAGGCCTTCAGTGCTGGATGTGGACTGTCCTGAGGCATCCAGCTGTGTTGACTGAGCAGCTCCTGGTCTTCCTTGACTCTCAAGCCTGCAGACTGCTATTGTTGAACTGCTGTAAACTAATCCAATAAATTCCCTTTTATTTAATTCAATTTATTCTATTGGTTCTGTTCCCCTAGAGCACTTACTAATATATATGCCAAAACACCACAGAGCTGTTATAATTAACGTGCTGTTTCATGACTCAACATTCACCACTTTCAAAACTGCAACCTAACAAGTATGAGGGAGAATCCAAAAACAATTATAAAATAATTTGAACAATTTTTTCAAACATAAAATTATATAATACAGTGTTAATATATGGATAGATATATACCGCACTTCCTTTCCAATGACATAGGATTTTGTGGAGATCACGTTATGGCCTGCACAGGGATAGCATATTTAAACAGGAAATATATACACAACAACTACAGAAGAGAAATAGTCTCCTACGAGGAACAATAAAAAAATAATAAGATCAAGAAGGAGTACTTTAGGAACTTGGAATTGGTCTGAAAATAAAATTTTATCATTAAAAAATTATTTAAGCATTGAAAGCTCAACATAAGTCTTCGATATCTAAGTAGAGGGCATGTATTAAAGGCAATATGAGGCCCTACTATGTAAAATTAGCGGACTAAGTGAGATAATATGTTTGTGAACACAGTAGGTGATCGCCTCATGTTGATCACTAGTGGCTGGATTTCTGGCTTAAAAAAGTAGATGTATTGTGTGTCACTGTGTCCATAATGCAGATTATGGGGTCTGGCCCAGGGATGTCCAGAAATTCCGTTGTATGCACATACATTTTAAGTTACTCTCTTCATCTCTGTCTCCCAGTAGTTCTTACCTACTGCCATGGGCGTAGGTGAGTGGGAGGAGCTAATAGATCGGCAGTAACTACTGGTAGAGATTTTAGGCCCTTGTATTTGACTCACACAATCAATTCCATATGTGACCTGGTTTATGGTTTCAGGAAAAGTGATTACTTTTTTAGTAACCAACCAGCAGAGTTTATATGTGTTTTGAGATTCTTGGAAGAAGGTTGATTACATAAATGCCAACTACATTAGTATTGATTTTTCACAGAATCAAAAAAAAAAATACCAGAAACAAAACAAAAGGAGCTGAGTTGACTATTTATTATTCCTTCTATTCTTGACCAATTCAAGAATTTTAGTGGTGAGAATTTCAAAGTTATTTCAAACTCATCATATACAAAGCATTCCTTAATATACACAGCCTTAAGGAAGAGAAATGGTCTTTGGCTGACTTCATCATCAGGCTGAACTCCATAAATATTATATAGTTAACACACGGTCCAGTTATGTTTAACTTCACAGAGTTCAGGAAAGAACAGCTTTTGTTTATGGTGAGTTTTCTTGTGTGTTGAATATAAAGTACCAATTAAAGTATAATCGGAATAGTTGTTTGAATTTTTTGGCAGCATATCAGAAGGAGTTACAGAAAACAGGGCCTTTCCAATGATATATGTGTGTGTGTATGTGTGTGTGTGTGTGTGTGTGTGTGTGTGTGTGTGTGTGTGTATGATTTTGTAGTGGTCATGTTATGGCCTGGGCAGGGCACACCTGGCATGATTTCAAACCAGAAATGCATACAAATCTAGTGAAATAAATTCTATTGCAGGGCTCCATGCTCATGGCTTAGAAATGTTTTCTCCAAGGCAATTCTGGTTTGCAGGATACTTTGCATGGAACCCAACCTCTACATAAAAAAGAGAGCCACTGAGGCTCAGAATGCTTATAACACCAGGACATTAAATTTTAGTATTGCTTCTGTACAACTCACTGTAGATACTTGATTTTGGAAGTGTCTAAGCCTATTGAAAACTAAACCTTTCCTCCCCTCCATTTCTTATTTGATTCATTTCCATCCATTTTTCATTCTATTAATTTTTTCACCACAGGCTTTCATAGAATTCGGTTCTTCAATTTCAGTTCTTACATACATGTGCAATTATGCATCAAAAAGTTTCCTTAGCTGGGCCTGGTGGTGCACGCCTTTAATCCCAGCACTCGGGAGGCAGAGGTAGGAGGATTGGCATGAGTTCGAGGCCACCCTGAGACTCCATAGTGAATTCCAGGGCCAGAGTGAGACCCTACCTGGAAAAAAAAAAAAAGTTTCCTTAATGGCAGAGAAAAAACTGCAGAGAATTGTGCAGTTTAATGACTAGAAATACAGGTAGAAAAAGCAAAAGCAGAGGCCAGATAGCCGTAACTAAGTCAGAACAGGAACTACAGCAGTAAGTTCCTGGACAGAGTAGTTGAATTCAACTCATAGTCCCTTTGTAATCTCAATTAAAATCTAAAAAGAAAAACCTGCATAAAGCTAAAGGTGTGTTCATTGAGTAGCTAAAATTGTAATGGCTTTCAAGAGCCAAAAACATGCACTTGACCTTGTAAAGTAGTATTGCATATGGCATCCAGCCAATGTGTACCAGCCCTCTCCAAGGCAGAGTGACAGCTTTGCTGCCCTGCAGCTGAAACAGGTTGGAGCACATATTAAGCTGTGCCAAGGAGGGTCTGTCACTAAGCTGAACACCTGTAAACCACCCATCTGCATCCCTCAAGTCCTCACCCCAAAGTAAATTGATTCTGAGCTCCTAACAGCTGTGTGGGGGACTCTGATGGGCTGTTCACGGCAGGAAAGGGCTCTGGGAGATGACAGAAGCTTTGGGTGTGTTCCCAAGGTCAGAACCCAAAGAGAGATATCCCTTTGATTGTGGAGTTGACAAAAGTAGCACTGGGTGGGATGAAAAAAATTCAATATCATTTGAGTAACTGCCATCATCTGATTTTAAAATTAAAAAAAAAATCATCGTAGATAGAAGAGGAAACAGCAGGGGCAATGAAGTCCCATTCATCTAGGAGTTAAAAGCAAAAGTAGGGGGAAGTAAGAGACAAACATGGGCATCTGAACTCATTTGCTGCGTCTATGTGAAGGTGAATGTCAGAAGTTATTTAAACATACAGAAGGTAGAGGCTGCTAGCACCACAGCAATGATAGAAACATAGATGTGGACATCATTTAAAATTGGCCAGACTATGGGGAAAGAAAACACATAGACTAATCACCTACTAGGGGTATGTATAATCTTGAAGACGTAGCATTTATAACAGCAGACTCTTGCTAACATCAGCAGCCAGAGACATAAACAGATTATTATAAATAGTAAAACATTTGTATTCTATATAGATGATATATTAAATAAAGTGGAACCCTAAAGGCTGAATAGCTGAAAGTCCCTTGTGACTTGAGTCATAATCACATTTTCTTTTGTCCTGCATGATCAGAGAATTTTCATTTCTTTCTTTTCTTTAATTTTTTTTCTTTTAGTACTTTGAGTAAAGGACTTGATGCTTCCGTTAGTGTTTTACCTACTGGTACTAAAATAAAGTATCTTCATTTATTCATTTCTCCACTCACCAGTCATATATTTGTTAACTTGATTAAGAGAGTAAGTGGTTTACTTATTGAGAATAGAGTAGTAAGTAAGGGAAATAGCATTTTCTTTCTTTCTCTCTGTCCTTTTCTTGTCTTTGTGTACACACGAAATAGAAATATTAAACATGGTGTTGTTTAAATCCACAGGAAGCCGGCATTGAACTGACGGTGCATCTGTGTGGAAACATGTGACTAAGTTAAGCTCATCCTTTATAGGGCCCCATTCCAAAAGAGATCTACTTTGAAGGAACAAAGCTCTGAAGTCTTATTTGCCTGACCCTCAGTTTTGCTTTCATCTGTGTACAACTGAGTTTATCAGCCCATTACATTAGATACTGTGATAGGTACTATGAATGAAAAGCATTTTGCATCTTTCCAATCATCTGCCTATCCACAACTCCTCTATTTTCAGGACACTCAATGAATGTCAGTATGTGTTATGTGCTTATGCTAAGCCGTGTAGAGAAAGTAAAACATAGGCAAAGTCTGCAGCTTGTGGAGCTTGTGTTACAAAAGCAGAAATGGATAAAGTATAAAGAAGCAGCAAGATGCACATAAAATAAGTTTTGACATTTGGAGATTTTCTATTTTAAGAAATATTAATGACAAGGACTTCTAAGATGCTTTCTAGATCTACCATGAATAATCATTTGATGCTCCACAGTTTGTAGAAAATGTGCATCACAAATGAAAAGTTAAGAAAGATCCCAGAGGCATACCTCAAAGGGCTTCCCTCTACACAGATACAAAACAGAACAAATAAACTAAATTATAAATAAATGGCAAAGAAAATAACAAGGAAACCTGAAATAGACTTGGAATAAAGCACAAAATGGCTAGAAATAGCTTGAAGACAGAATTAACATAGATAGGGGTACAAGAACCACTGTGCTGAAGGTTACTGGGATACTACCATCAGAATGTAGAGTCTGGGAGATTGAAAACCTGAAGTAACAACTGTGGGGAGTCAGAGTAAGAAGACAGAGCATCAGTGCTTCTAAATGACTGGAAACTGAGACAGTCTCGTTGCATTAACATAGATTAATACAGCAATGGCTCCTAGAAGAAACCTGAGATTAGAAAATTAGAGCTCATAGTCCATGACCAGAACTGTATACAGGATTGTAGATGTCCCTGACTTTGGGGAAAGTAGAACACACCACTATGTAAAGCCAAGGTGGGACTATAGAACTGTCAAGTGATATGAGGCAACAATGATATTACTATAAAGAATAATCCACATAATGGGCTGCAGAGATGGCTTAGTGGTTAAGTACTCGCCTGTGAAGTCTAAGGACCCCAGTTTGAGGGTCAATTCCCCATGACCCACGTTAGCCAGGTGCACAAGGGGGCGCACGCATCTGGAGTTCATTTGCAGGGGCTGGAGGCCCAGGTGCACCCATTCTCTTTCTCTGCCTCTTTCTCTGTCTGCCACTTTCAAATAAATAAGTAAAAATAAGAACAAAAATGATTTAAAAAGGAATAATCCACCTAAGAAATCAAACCACTGGAGCTGATGATCAGAAAAGGATATGGAGCCCTTTACGGTGAAGTTCTCAAAAACAGAATGTAGAAAATTATGATACCAAAAAACAAAGTGGTGGACACCCAGTGGCACCACCAC
The DNA here is from genome assembly GCF_020740685.1 of Jaculus jaculus. NCBI lineage: Eukaryota > Metazoa > Chordata > Mammalia > Rodentia > Dipodidae > Jaculus > Jaculus jaculus. Next base: position 120,035,777 of record NC_059109.1, read on the forward strand.
CATCTACCAGCAAAAGTGAACGAATTTCAGCAGAAAAAAAAAAAGGAGCAAAAGAAAACACAAAAAATGGTTTAAAAAATTTCTGAGAAATGCTGCATTTAATGACAATGAGACCGAGAATAGAATGGGGGAAAAGTTAAACATTTGTTCATTAACAAACTATAGGCATTTTCCTTGCAACTACACAGATAAGAGAAAACCATCCAATATGCTTAATATTTAGTGACACTTTCTCACTTAGATTTTTTTCTCAAACACTAATGGCCACTCGATGTCTGAAAAGCTAAGGTAAAAGAAATTTCTAGCAAATGAAAACTTATGCTCAAAGAGAGTTGAGGAATTGCTAACGAAAACATTTTATGATAGTGGCAAAAGTGTACATCTACATGAACAATGAAACTAGATCCCTATCTCTCATCTTGCATGTATATCCACATGAACAAAGAAACTAGATCCTTATCTCTCACCCTGAATGTATATTCACATGTACAATGAAACCAGATCCCTATCTCTCATCCTGCATGAAACTCAACTCTAAACAGACAAAGGCAAGACCTGAAACTGAAATTGTTAGAGAAAAAAAGTTAGAGAAAACATTTCAAAATGTTGATATAAGCAAGAACTTTCTAAACAAGATGCTAGATGCTCTGGAAATTATGCTTACATTTGATAACTGAAGTTTCTTGAAATATCAAAACTTCTATACAGAGAAGAAAACATTGGAGTAGAAAGCCTACAGAGAGGGAGAGAAATGTATGCTAGCTATGTAGTTGAAGAGGATTATAAAAAGCTGGGACAAACTGGTCTTTTTTCAGAAGATGATAACTTGATTGCAAGAAGATAATTTGAATTTCTATGTTAAGAAATAACTGGCAGTATTATCATATTTCCTTAGAATACTTTTATCTTTAAAAATTTATAAAAATAGCCCAATTAAATATAATGCATATATTTAACAGTAGATAAGTGTTTGTGAAAGGATCCAACATTCCATTGAAAGGAGATGTAGTAATCTTATATCACTTCAAGAACTTTTATAATTGGATCTTCTATAAGACCTAGCAAGGAGAAGTTTTATTAACTAACTGGGCACTCAAATGGACCCCAGAAGACTAAATCTCAAAGCTTGTGACAGATCCACTTTCTCCAGAGGCTGATCTTTGTGACTTGAATTATTTTGACCCTGCTTAGATTAAGAGGCTTGGCCTATTTTAACTGTGTGCTAGACTTTAATTTCTGTTATTGTTTTAAATTGAGTATATACTTATTAATACCATTCTCTCATTGGGCATATAATGATATTTGTAACTATGCCTTCCTCTGTAAATGGAAATGAGTACAAAATGGATCACATACCAACACAGAATTTAAAATTATAGAAGTTTTAGAACAAAAAGAGAAAATCTTAAAGCACATTAATTTGAGAAATTTTTTATAGCAATGTTATACCATAAAACAAAACAAACCAATAAACTGTCTTCGTCACATTTCAGCTTCCAGACAGGGAAAAGGGATTTTTACAGATTGTAAGAAAATATGTGATATGTTATGGTGTGCATACACATATGTAGCATGTGTAAGAAGCAGGAAAGATGGCCTAGACGTTAAGGCGCTTGCTTGCAAAGCCAAAGGACCTTGGTTTGATCCCCGAGGACACTTGTAAGCTGGATGCGCCTGGTGACAAGTGCATTTGGAGTTCATTGGCAGAGGCTGGAGGCCTTGGCAAGCCCACTCCCCCACCAGACCCTCTCTCTTTCTCTCTCAAATAAATAAATAAATAATGAAATATTTACAAAAGCAAGGCTGAGGACTACAAAAGAGTTATTGGGAAAGAAAGATATGGAATACTGCTTCCAGGTTACTTTTCTCATAGCGGCGAAAGAATACATGGAAGAAACAACCTAAAAAAATGGAGAAGCTTATATTAGCTGTTTCATTGTGAGAAGGAATGGTCCAAACTGAGGCGGATGACTTGGGGGCAACTTGGTGCAAGGCTTGTTTCCATCTTAATAGACAGGATGCTGTGAGAGCCTGGGTCAATCCTGCATATGCCAGCCATGCTCCGTCTCCCAAAAGTTACATAACCCCTTAAAATAGCATCACCAGTTTAGGACTAAGTTCTCAAATACCTGGGCCTGTGGAGGGGCATTCACATCTGTCATGGTTTGATTGAGGTGGCCCTATAAACTTAGGTGTTCTGAATGCTAGGTTCCCTGCTGATGGAGATGTGAGGATTAATGCCTCCTGGAGGGAGTTTATTGTTGGGGGTGGGCTTATGGTGTTATAGCCAGTTTCCCCATGCCAGTGTTTGGCACACTATCCTGTTGCTATTGTCCACCTTATGTTGGCCAGGGGGTGATGTCCACCCTATGTTCATGCCATCATTTTTCCCTGCCATCATAGAGCTCCCTCAAGTCTGTAATCCAAAATAAACCTCTTTTTTTCCCATAAGCTGCTACTGGTTGGTTGATTTCTACCAGCAATGCAAACCTGACTGCAACAATATCCTAAGAGCTAGAGAACTAGGATTTACCAGACATTCTTTTTTATAAAAATCATATATATATATATATATATATATATATATATATATATATATATATATACAGAGAGAGAGAGAGAGAGAGAGAGAGAGAATTAGCACACTAGGGTCTCTCTAGCCAATGCAAATAAAGTCCAGACCCATGCACCACCTTGAGCATCTGGCTTTATGTGGGTACTGGGGAATCGAACCTTGGTGCATTGGATTTGCTGGCAGTCACCTTAGCCATTAAGCAATCTCTCCAGCCCCAGACAGTCTTTATGTATGTGAAACTCCTCAGTGCATGAAGACCCTCCCTGCCTTTACAGACGACCTGTGGCACTTAGACAGATGAAGCTATTTCTCCACATTGGAGAGACATCCCACAGGTTTAGTTTTTCCTTCAGTCCTTTGACAGATGAGTCAGTCTTTGCCATATGCAAACCAAGAGTACACGTCGGTTTTTCAGTGTGTCTTGGCGAGTGTGGAGGGTAGCAGGCTAAGGGGGGCCCACAGGAGTCTCCTCTGCCAGCGTGTGGGGTGACCGCCAGCCCTTTCCTTCTGCCTCTGTCCCTGAAACTAGAGATATTATGGTGGGTTTCATTCTTTCTAATCTGTTTGTAGTGCTTACCTTAAGATATTAGACCTAGGGTAACAGCTAGGGTATATATTTAATTCACATAACCTGAACTAACAAGAGTCAATAATCTAGTAACAGGTTATGTTGAATTTTACCATTAATTTCTACTTTGTCTTTCAAATCTAAAGTGCCACTCCAGCTTTGTGTGGTGGCGCATGCCTTTAATCCCAGCACTCAGGAGGCAGAGGTAGGAGGATCAGTGTGAGTTCTAGGCCATTCTGAGATGACATAGTGATTTCCAGGTCAGCCTGGGCTAGAGGGAGACCCTACCTTGAAAAAAAAAAAAAAGTACCACTCCATAGTAATGAGACTTAAATCTTATCTTTCACTCTTGCTATCCAAAGTGTGAGCTTTGCACCAATGGGACTGGCCTCACCTTAGTGATTGTTTGAAATGAGAATCTTGGGGCCTATTCAATGCCTATGACATCAGAATCCCTCATGTGCATCAAGTCTCCAGTTACTTACATACACGTTAAAACTTGAGGCCATATGAGAAAGTTTTTTTTTGTTGTTGTTTGTTTGTTTTGTTTTGTTCCCCCCCCACCCCCCACCCCCCCCCACCCCCCCCCCGGTGCTGGAAACCAGGGTTGTTTGAAAGCCTGGGGTTGTCTATGCTGCACTTTCTCACTTGTTGGCCACATGGAAGTCTTTAGACAAGTCATTTAGCATCTATCTATCATGATATAAAAAAATCATGTCTACTATGTCTTCTTCCTCTTCTGATCTTGCTGCAAGATGGCGTTCAGAAACCACCCAGAGAAATTGCCGCAGTGCCATTGCTTCCCAGAGGTGCAGTCCTCTCAAGTGGTCAATAAATAATGACTTTATTTTGCATTAAATAAATAACAAAAGTCAGAGCCTCAAAGCCAATACAAACCTCTGACATTTCCTCACATCAAGAAGCAGAATCATTTGCATCTTTTCTACCTGTAATTTTTTTTTTTTTCTTGGCCCAGTGGTCTCAGTCAATGAAGGAGGGCAGGCAGTGCCAGGAAGAGCCATTGCCTTTAGATGGTGGCCTCCCTCCTTCCCACATCCCCAACAGCCTACTTAATAACAAGAGCAATAACGGGGTTCATTATGCATGCAGCTCCACCATCATCGCTGAGGAGAAAATTAGTTTGATGCCCTGAGCGACAGCTGAACTCTAGAAAGTGCCTAAATAAAATAAAAGGCAAGGGAAATATATACATACCTATAATAGAATGTGATAAGGGAAGAGGAAAATCACACACACACACACACACACACACACACACACACACACGATGTGGAGAGTGATGAGGAAAGTTGTAAAGAGGAAGGTTACAAGATTTTGCTCACACTTCCCCAACTTATTTAAGATGGCACATTGGGTATTTAGAAGTATGTTTACTTAACCGACAATTAAGTTTCAAACATTTTCCACAAACATAATACAATGGTCCCATGTAACCTTTACCAGCTTCTGCAAATGTTAAAGCTTTACGTAACATGGTACAGGTTTCCCACTCACTGCTCTTTAGCACTTTCCTGGACACCACACTGCATTTAGCCATGCTCCTTCCTCTCCACCAATCTGTGAAGGTTATTTTTTTAAAAATTTTTGCTTGTTTATTTTTACTTATTTGAGAGCGAGCGAGAAAGAGAGAGAGAGAGAGAGAGAGAGAGAGAGAGAGAGAGAGAGAGAGAGGGAGAGGGAGAGGGAGAGGGAGAGGGAGAGGGAGAGGGAGAGGGAGAGGGAGAGGGAGAGGGAGAGGGAGAGGGAGAGGGAGAGGGAGAGGGAGAGGGAGAGGGAGAGGGAGACAGGGAAAGAGGCAGAGACCAAGAGAGAGAATGGGCACGCCAGGGCCTCCAGCAGCGTGAGCCCCTTGTGCATCTGGCTAACGTGGGTCCTGGGGAATCGAGCCTCGAACCAGGGTCCTTATGCTTCACAGGCAAGCACTTAACCACTAAGCCATCTCTCTAGCCCTGTGAAGGTTATTTTTTAATATTTTTATTTGTTTATGTGTTTATCTGTGAGAGTGAATGAGAAAGAGAAAGAGAGAGACAGAGAAAAGGAGAGAGTGGGTGCTCCAGGGCCTACAGCCACTGCAAACAAACTCGAGATGCAGGTGCCATCTTGCGCATCTGGCTTACGTGGGTCCTGGGGAGTTGAACCTAGGTCAGGCAAGCACCTTAACAGCTAAGCCATCTCTCCAGCCCATAACCTTGATATTTTTAATATAATTAATTTAGCATTTTGTGCAATATCCCACAAATTTGGCTTGACTGGTGTTTTTTTTTTTTAATTTTCATGAATAGAGAGGTTAGTGATTTAGGAAAGAGAATTACAGAGGTGATGGGTCTTACATACAGCATCAAATAAGGAGCATATGATATCTCCATATCCTATTGTGATGGTATTGACCTTGTTATTGTTTAATGGGTTTGTCCATTATAAGGTTGTTATGTTTCTATTTCTGTACTCTTGTCAGAAGCAAGTCACCAAGCCAATTCCTCACTCAATAAAAGATGAGTTAAGTCACAGTTATTGGACAAAAGAATATTAAAGAATTTTTATCAACTATTAAAGCTATTAATAATAATCAGATAAAAGTACTGGAAGTGATGCAAAGACCTGATTCTTCTTTAAAGGCCTGCGTACTGACTATCACATTTGTGAACAGCATGTCTGCAGCAGTTATTACTGTGACGTTCCAGTGACTTCGATTTCTCTCATCCTTCCCCTTACTTTATCAGTCCCATTTCTGTCATAGGGAAGACACGTTGCCCCTCCTTACTTATGCAGTGATTTACTCATGTCTACATTTAACCTTGTTTTTGCTATGTTTTTAATATCACTATTTTGTTCTTCTAATTGCTCCTTCTTTAGCCTTCAAGTTTTTCCGGTTTCCCTCTGCCCTCCTTTGGTATAGTATGATCATTTTGTCCTTTGGAAACTATCCTTCCTCCTAGCAATGCAAGTTTCTCCAGACTCATCTTGTATATGACCAGAAATCAATCATTTTTTTTTTTCCAAGAAGGCATGGCTCACTCTAATTGGTAAGGGTTATTTAGTACAGGATGAGCATCTTTGATTACAGAGTTATTGAGTACATCCTTGAGGTTGAGTATTATGCCACCTGCTTAAGTATTAATGGCCTCATTAATTTCTCACCCTATCCCTCAAAGAGGGTGACAGAAGGACACTCCTTTTTCCCATGGTACTTTTTTTGTTGTTGTTGTTTGGTACAATAGAAACCTAAACTCTGTCCAATCTGAAAGCTGTCTAATGTCTATCTTTCATGTCACATGCATGCACTCTCTGAATTCCCATATTTATGATGCTCTCCCTTCTGCTTATAAGGTCCTTTCTACCTTTGCCTCTCCTTTCTGTGCCCAGACCATCAATCAAAATTTTCAGATTCTCATACACATACATACATACTCTTATACACGTAGTTAAGCACACACATTTAATATATACATGTGCCCATATAGGCACACACTAGACATAAAATTTATTCTCCTGCCTCAAATCATGTCACTAAATATCCTTCCAAAAATCAGAAGCTTGCATATGGCTTCCTTGATATGCTTCAAGAAAATTTTTACAATGAATAATAAAAAGCAGGGGCCTGGAGAGATGGCTTAGTGGTTAAGGCATTTGCCTGCAAAGCCAAAGGACCCTGGCTCAACTCTCCAGGACCCACGTTAGCCAGATGCACAGGGGGCACATATATCTGGAGTTCGTTTGCAGTGGCTGGAGGCCCTGGTGTGCCCATCCTCTTTCTCTCTCTCTTTCTCTCTCTCCCCTCCTTCTCTCTCTCAACTAAATAAATAAAATATATTTTTTAAATATGCACCAAATTCTATTCTAGAAAAATAAGGAATAAGGGCTGAGACAGAATCCAGATGCAAAAATAAATTGCTGGGTGGACGGGCTTTCCATGTATATAGGAGTTCAATAGGCATCAGAAGCATTGAAGTTATTCATTCATTCATTTCTTCAAAATTTAGAGGAGGTTATTTTTCTGATGTTGTTTTTATTTTGTTTTTGTTTTGAGCAAAAGAATGAGTCCACAAAACAGAGGAAGGACTACCTTGAAAGAGGAGGGCTCTCACTGGAATGTGGAAGGGGTGAGGGGACAAAAAGGGATAACCATTACAGGTTTGACATTCTGATGAATTGTCATGGAGATAGCAGTAAATCACTTGAGAATGCTTTTAATGTTATCAGGCATACATATTCATGGCACTCTTGATTTTTTTTCTTGTTTTTCACCTTGGCTTTTTTTTTTTTTTTTTTTTTTTTTTTTTTTGCAGTTATCCCTCATATCCACCAGAATTGGTTCTTGGAACAAAAATACTGGAGCCCATTATGTAAAGTGGAATAGTATTTGAAAGAGTTGCATTTTAGTTTTTGGTTATTTTTTTTAAAAAAATTTGTTATTGTGTGTGTCTGGGTTTTTGTCCTACCATGTAGTACAGGGTGGCATCACATCTGAGATTGTCCTACCTCAGCTTTTGGAAGGATGAGATGGCAGGCACATACTACCATGCCCACTGCTCAAGCATCCTTTCAGCCATCTCCAATTTTTTTAATACCTTGCAATGCCATGCTTGTTTAATGACTGTAAGTTTTATACAAGTAATTGTTTTACTATGTTATGTTGAAAATAATAAGACAGAACTTTGTCCATGTTAGTGAAATTCATAGATGTAGAGCACACAGATGCCAAGGGCTAGCTACATTTCCAGAACCTGAACATGGTGGCTAAGGCTTTAGGAAAGGATGATTTAACTTCACTGGTCTGAATTGTTATCTTAAGGAAAACAATCCTTGCCTATTAGCATCCTGATCCTGAATCTCTTTTATGTCAACACATACCCTTTTAGATTTTGAATGTTAAGGTTTAAAAACATATTTGAGTTATCACCTTGTCAATTTGAACTTCTTTTGAATTTGAATACCTTATCTCAAAATGCTAGAATTAGTGTTTATTATTTTAACCACATAACATGCATATTTTAAAATGTTTAAAATGGATGATTTAGTGCAGGTTGCCCCCCATCTTTATGTGATCTGAAATTTTCTACATGTTTGTCATATTTGTTTATTTTCCCTCCACTCACACCTCAGCTTCCTGCCCAAGACGTAACTATGCCAAATATAATTCTGCATATTTTTGTGTTTTAAAAAACTACATATTTTCCCTGAGTGTAAAGCAACTTGGTAGAATACTAAAAAAGAAACAAAAACAGAAAACCCCACAATAAATCAAAAGCAAACTTAAGTAAAATATTCATTTAAGAATGGACAAGGCCTATCTTTATCAATAATCTAGGAGCATGATGATTTTCTCTTCTAGCATTCTGTGTTTAGAATTAAATATCTTAAGGTACATAATATTTGCTAAAAAGTGCCAACATATCTATATGTAATTGTTTAAAATTGATATTGTAGATATTATTTTTTTTTGTTCATTTTTATTTATTTCTTTGAGAGTGACAGAGAGAGAAAGAGACAGATAGAGAGAAAGAGAGAGAATGGGCGTGCCAGGGCCTCCAGCCACTGCAAATGAACTCCAGATGCATGCGCCCCCTTGTGCATCTGGCAAACGTGGGTCTTGGGGAATTGAGCCTCGAACCGGGGTCCTTAGGCTTCACAGGCAAGTGCTTAACTGCTAAGCCATCTCTCCAACCCCCAGATACTATTACTTTAATCAAAGTTACTTTTGCATTTAAAAATTCTTAATTTTTGATAAAGAACTATGTGGAGAGATTAGGAATGTAGCTTAGTGATAGATCTTGCCCAGCATGTAAGAGGCCTCAGACTAAGCTGCATCTTCAACAGGAAAAGAAAAAAAAAAGGAACAGAGAGGAAAATAGTATGGAGGAGTGGAGAGAAATGGGGAGGAGGAAATGGAAAAGAGAAAAGGACATACCTGTGGTTCCATTGTATAACTTTGACCTGATTCTCAGTAAATAACTTTTCTCCTGTTTTGTGAAATTTTTTAAACTGCATTTATGTATGTATGCATGTACGTATGTATGAGTGTATGTATGTATGTATGTATGTATGTATGTATGTATTGTGTGTGTCAGAAAGACAGTGGGAGAGCCCATACCACTACCCATGTGTGGCATCAGAGGACAACTTTGTGAAGTCTCTTCTCCACCAGACCCAAAGGAACATCAGACTAGCTGGCCCAGGAGCTTCATATTCTCCTGCCTCTGCCTCCCAACCTCTCAGGTGCTTTGACATACATATGCCACTTGGCATCAATCCTTATGTGGGTACTAGGGAATTTAACCCAAGGCCGCAGGCTTTGCAAGCAAGCGCCTATAGCTGCTGAGCCATTTCCTCAGTCCCTACATTTTCTTTTATTGCAAATACTTTTGTCTCTTTCTTCATTTTTCTTATTTTTCATACACTGTTTCCTCAGAGAGCTTACTATTTTTACTTTTATTCTCCACCAATTGTTCACTGGAAATTTTGTTTTCTTGCAATTTTCATGTCATTGTTTCTTACTTTTTATTCTCAGATGACCTCTCAAAAAACCTCCTATTAATGATTCAACATCCCAACAGCCTCAACTATATTTTTTTCTATACCCAATATGGATTTTATTAGAATTTTTAAAAATCCACTAATTCTTACTTTTAAATTTTACCTTCAAAATATCTGCATATATTTATTATATTTATGTTATATATATATGTAGTATTACATATATATCCAAAAATTTAAAATCTTAGTTATTTTTCATGCAACTAATACTCATGACTGTTTGTATGGATGGATGTGATAGTGTCTTGAAATTTTCTTCTGGATATCATCGTTGATGAATTTTAGTAAGTTACTTTTGTTTTTCAAGATTTCAAGCTTCCCCTCCCAATGAATCATATCCTCTATTCACTTTGGGTGTATTTTTCCATGTATCTTAATCTGTGTACTTTTGTATGTATTTATTCTTCAAGAGATGAAGAGATTCAAAGATTTTTTTCTCTCAAAATGTTGTGTATTTATCTTTAAAAATATGTGTGAAACCATAATGCCATTTAAATATGAACTTCTTTTAATTATTATAGGTATTAATTATTGGAAGTTGTTTAATGAATTTCTAATTTCCTGCCTTCTTCTGATGTATTTATAATTTTATAGTTAGCTGTGACATATTTTCCTTACAAAAATATGAATGCTTTAGCTGGGAAATAATTAAAACATAATCTTTGTTCACTTACAAGGATTTTTTTTCCACTGACTATTGCTTTTCATGAGTGAATAGCATTTTAGAGCTTTTATAGTCTCAAAACCATCTATTTCTTCCTTTTACTTTAGAAAATATTTTCACAATTTAAGACTCAATACATTTTTGTTTGTGGCAACAACACTGAAGGCCTAGATGGAGAAAGTAGTGATGGGATGGATTGAAGGCCAGTGCTACAGAGACTATTGCAAAGGGTTTGATTTAACTGGATGTGGTATCTGATTTGAGTGTCAAGTAAGCCATAGAGAGAAGTGAGTTCACATCCTATTTTCTGCCTTGAACCTATACAGGGTTGATGCTCATTGAGCAAGAAAACAAGCAAGTAATTAAAAATATTTTTAATAGTTTAATATTTTATTTTATGTATTTTATTTATTTGACAAAGATAGAAAGAGAGAGAGAGCATGCATGTGGGCATGCCAGTGCCCCTAGTCACTGAAAATGAACTCCAAACTTAGGTGCCACCTTATGTCTCTGCCTTATGTAGGTCCTGGGGAATTGAACCTGGGGGCTTTGGCTTTGCAGAGAAGTGCCTTAACCACTTAGCCATCCCTCCAACCCTGAAATATATTTTGAATATTTTATTTATTTATTTACGAGAGTGAGAAAAAGGCAGACAAAGAGAAAGAATGGGCACACTAGAGCCTCTAGACACTGCAAACGAACTCCAGACACATGGGCCACCTTGTTCATCTGGCTTATGGGTATACCATGGAATTGAACTTGGGTCCTTAGGTTTCACAAGCAAGTGGCCTTAACTGTTCAGTCCAGTAATTTAGAAATTAAAAAAAAAACAACCTACATTTCCAGAGGGAAATTGGATTGGAGAAGTAGGCAGCTCTGGCACATTTATAGGCAGTGAGTAAAAACCAAGAGGAAGAACAAAACACCCCAAAAGGATAAAAAACGGGAACAGAAGATGGTGAGAGGAAGAGCTTCCCCATGTCCTTCAGTGGTAGCTGGGGTTGGAGGAGAGAGAAGAGGTACTGGGATTCAAAATCTGTGGGAGACACAGCAAGGATGTGTTCCAGAGATCAACTAGACAGAGACTATGTGGAGAAGTCCTGTTTATGGCAACCCTTCAGCACAATGAATGAATGAATGAATGAATGAATGAATGAATGAATGAACAACCAGATACACATATAAAGCTGTTGTCTTCAGTTTTACAACCTGCCTTAGAGGAGCTAAGTCTCTTTCCCAAAGCCACACAGACTGATACAGGGGCAACTACTACATACATCTCTTCGTCTCTGGCACCAATGTCCCGTTCAATCTACTACTGCCAAATCCACACGTGCACCTCAGGTAGATGTCAACATGGGCTACAGCAATACCTGAGACCCATGCTCACTGCTGGGGAAGTTAGCATCACAGCATTGGCACGAAGCTTGTTATTCTCAGTTTAAAGTGGATATGTTATCATTACCCTGTGCAAAGGAATCTGATCATTGCCCCCGAGGACGATTGATTTCCTTATCTTGCATTGCATGTGTGATCATTACCTGGAGGGCAGAGATAAAATCATTGCCCTATAGGCATGCCTATCATTATGGCCTGGTGAGTGGAAAAGCAGGGGTAATTAACTAACCCAAATAGATGGGATCATTGCACTACAGATAGAACTGTTATTGCATTTTCCAGAGAAATGCAATCTTTAGTGTGCAAAAGACAATGTGTTAATTACATTTATGGGAGCGATATGCTCATTATATTGCCTGTAATGATGATATCAATTGCATTTCAGGTAGAAATTGGGATCATTGTGGTGCTGATAAACCTCTTATAATTACCTTGCAGGAAGAGATGGGATCATTCAGTTGCATATGGTGCATATGGAGATGGGATCATTATAGGATAGGTGGAACTGGAATCATTATGCTCTTTATCCATGTATGTGTGTGTATATATATATATCAGGGCCAGCAGCTGAAGATAAGACCCTTTCAGATAGATTATGAGAGAGGTGATCATTGCACCAAACAAAAAAAAAGTAGCCTCTTTTAAATATTTTAAGTGTTTCACATACATGAATGTGACTGCTACACTGAGAATGTGGTAATGTGAGATGACTTATGAGGGAATGGCTAGATTCTTTACATTTAAGATATCATATGGATAGGTAAACTCAAAAAGAAGAAAGACCAGCAAAGACAAAAGAAATCCACCTAGCCCATTGTCATTCCAATGATGCTCATGGAAGGGCCAAACATGAGTGCTAAGGTACCTGAGATAATTCAAATATAATAGAGTTTCTAACAAGATTCAGTCCAGCTAATGCTAGCTGGGGCAACTGCAAGCCATTCAGCTGAGCCCAGTCCAGATTGCAGAACCATCAACAACAGGTTTTTAAATATTTATTGATTTTTGACAATGACATACATATATATAATTTACTTCCCATCAATGATTATGCAATAGACCCTAATTTAAATCATCAGGTCAAAAAGTTATTTTAATGCACTAACTTTTTAGGGTCATTTGTTATAATGTGATAAATAACAGAAATAACTATGCATACTTTAATACTATATAATCAATGCATAGTGTTATGATAAGCCTTTTCAAGAGAATGGAAATGATATCTTCTCTCCATTTAGATTGCAAAGCAATTTAATGATAATAGCTACAACTGCCCTGCAATGATCTAAAGCCTCATGAAGTTGATTTAATATATAGACACTCAAAATGCCTAATCATATGTCCACTTGATGAATAGTGATTGCATATCTGTGAAACAATATAATAGGAAACATCCCTTTTCCTTTCTCTTGAGCTCTCACTCTTGCTCTCAGTCTCTGAAATTGAATGATCACATTTTCATGGTGAAAAAGTGAAATCTGCTTTTCCTGGGCTTGTTCAAATTTAGGTTGACATCTCAGCTTTGTTTCATGAATGTGAATGATCTTTGCTGCGTCACTTAGACTCTAAGCCTCCTGTTTAAATTGAAGAAGAGTTCCAAACTCACAGATTTATTGGGAGGGTTAACTAAAGATAATTTCAAAACTATATTTATTTATTTATTTATTTATTTATTTATTTATTTGCGAGAGAGATTGGGCCTCTCATCCAGCCCCTGCAAATGAACTCCAGACACATGTGCCACCGTGTGCATCTGGCTTTTGTAGGTTTTAGGGAATCGAACTTGGGTCCTTTGGCTTTGAGGAAAAGCACCTTAACTGCTAAGCCATGCCCTCTAGCCCTAACTAAAGATAGTTAATGCAAAGCATTTACCATCATTGCTGGCACATGCAGCAGCATTTAAGCTGTAACCTTTCTATGTTTCTAATGCAATCGACAAGAGTCTTAGTTGGCAGGATATGTTCATCTTTTCTGTGTCTGGATACATTAAATTAGTCATGCTTTAATGTGTTTATCAAACATTGCTTAAGCAAAATAATATCTATTCTATGTTATTACTCTGGTTGAAAAGCCATATAAGTTATACTTGGATTAAAAATGGAATGGCCACTACAGAAGAAAAAAAAGACATGCAGAGGGAAATTAAAGCCATTTGATAAGAAGAAAGCATGAGATCTCTTCTGGCATTGAAGAAGATTGAGAACAACTGCTGTTATTTATATATTTATCTGTAAAATATTTTATTTATTTATTTATGAGAGAGAGAGAGAATGGCAAACAGAGAGGGGAGGGAAGAGAATGGGCACTCCAGGGGCTCCAGCCACTGCAAAGCAACTACACATGTATGCACCCTCTTGTGCATCTAGCTTTATTTGGGTACTTGGAAATAGAACCCTGGTCCTTAGACTTTGCAGGCACATGCCTCAACTGCTGAGCTATCTCTCCAGCCCAACCTCCATTATTTGTGATGATAGAATCCCAATGGTAGTTATCTATGAGTAGAGGGAGTGTTATCACTTATTTGAACCCTGCCCCCCCCCACCATCATAGGTCTGGTCTCTAGCTGACGGCACAATTTTGGGGGGCCTTGTAACCTTAAGGAGGTAGAGCTAGCTGATGAAAGTAGGTCAGTAGGGGAGACCTTTGGAGGCTCTCACATTTTTTTGTCTCTGCTTCCTAGAGTAGCATGAGGTGAACACTTCCCACTATATACTGCTGTCCCCATGAACAGATCTGCTTGATTATGCTTTCCCTGCCACGTATGATTGAGACCGCCTGGAATCACAAGCCCATATAACTGTTTCTTCCCTTGAGTTGTTCACCTCAGTTATTCCATCACAGCAATGCAAAAGGACCTGATACTGGGAGGGTACTGACTATGGAAGAACACAAGGAAACCTTGTAGGCTGATGACAATATTCCATGCCTTCACTGGGGTGGTCACCAGAAAATCAACTGCATACAAAATCACACACTCAAAAGTTCTCTTCTACTGGCTGTGATTTACCCCTAATTGCACATAAGCCATGGGGTCAAAAGTACCATTTTCTGAGTTCACCATAGAGAGGGTTAGTAAAGCTAGTTTTAGGCATGTTCTGTGGATGGTAAGTGAGGTATCCCCTGAGACCAAGAAGCCCCAGTGCTAAAGAGTCAAAACAATTCTGCTTGACTCTTAACCAGCCAGAAGGTCAGAGCTCTTCCTTCCTGCCACAGGACCAGCACTGTGTGATGAGCATAACCCTCTAATGAGATGCTACATGTCTCAATATCCTCACCAAGACCCTATCTCACTTTGACCTGCCAGTTCTGACCAGTCTGGTTTGTTTTCTGTTCAGGCCTGGAAAACTTTCAGGACAGAATATCTACTCAAACCAAAGGACAGGAAGCAAAGCCTACAATTAGATGCCTGCCAGTCTCTGGGGAAGGGCTGTGCTACTAAACTATGGCTGGGCTTCCCCACTGGGGTCTTCTGGTACAGCCTGGGGCCAAGCATTGGTGGTTTCTTCTTACAATCTGGCCTTTAAGAGAGCTCAAGATTGTCTGGACAGGACCTGGAGACAGCATCCAGAGCCTGAGACCTTTGATCTTCAGCCAGTTGAGTTGCCACACTGATGGATTTATGACCCTTTAGTTGAAGAACTGGCGTACTTGTGGCCGTCTTTCAGCCCCTTCCTTCCCACATGACTGTATCTCAGTCCAGGTCCTCCTGTCCTTAGATGGCTTATTGCCTTTTGGTAAATTAGAAATTAAAACAAATAAGCACATTCATGGGGCCTTGTGTTTACTCATCCTGAACCCCTTCTGGCTGCAGGCCCACTGACCCCTTCCTGTAGGAACTTATTACATTGATGCACAAAGAATATTCTGTGCTGACCAAATGAAATCTCCTCCCCTGGGGAATCTGATTCTAACATGGAAATGCTGAAAGTTATGAAGTCTTTGTTAATTTGTTTTTTAAATAGCTTCAGACTTTTTCTAATATACTTTTAAAATTATTTGCAAGGAGAGAGAAAAAAAGAAAATGAAAAAGCAAGAGAGAAAAAAAAAAAAAAGAGCCCGGTGAGTGTGTTTATGGGTGTGCCACGGTCTCTTGCCACTGCAAACAAACTCCAGGTGCAAACACCACCTTGTGCATCTAGATTCACATAGGTACTGAGGAACTACACGCGGAACTGCAGACTTTGCAAGCAAGTGCCTTTAATAGCTGAGTCATCTACCCAGCCTGGCCGGAAGCCTTGCTGTCAGTGAGGGTGATGGTGTTTCCGAGGCATGTGGCTCCTTATACTCAGATTAGTCTACTTTTAATACCTTTAATTATCATGTACGGATTTTCTTAAATTTTTTTCAGATAATGTTCTCTAAATCCCGTCTATCATGTGGTTATTATGAAGTGAGACAAAAATGAGAGTAAAAGCTGAATAAAAAGAAAAAGTTAGAAGTTTTGTTTGTGCTCGAAACAGTGTGATTTTTCTTAGTTGGAAGTTTTACATATTCAGATGAGTCATTTATACATTTACCTTCTAAATTGATTAGTTCTATACTTCCTCCATTTAATTTCTAAATTCAAAGAATCATTTTCCCTAAACCCCTCACTTTAGATGCCATGGAGGCATCTTTGCATTCCTTCTCCTATTGCATTCATGTATACGCAGTCATCAAGTCCTATTGACCCTGTCCCTAGCCGGCCTTCAGTCCATTCTTTCTGGTCAAATCCTTGTCCCCATCATCCTCATGGGATTCCTCTCTTCCCATGGCATCGCCTACTCTGTTGATTACCACGCATTACTGTGCCTTCATATTCTCTAAACTCGACTTCAGAACACCACTTTTCAATTCCATAGGGAAAAAAAAATGTCAATAATGTATTTCTTCTGTCCAGTTCATTCCAAAGACTCTCAGTCCTTCCTCTTGGAATGGGCCCGCATTTTCCTTCCCTTCTAAGCCCACCCAGCTACAAAAAGTACCAGGATCATGTGCTCAGAGCATTGGTTCATGGCTGGGCACCTGATCTAAGATGAGCCCTCAGAATCTTTCCTTAGGACTGCAGAAGCACTGCGAATCCAAAATAGTATGCCAAATACTGCTTTGAATTTAGACAAGAAAGTAGTGTGTGATAGTATCTGATTTTCTATGCTGTGGACTTGAAAACATTGTCTACAGTTTAAAAAAAGAATGATATATGAAACCTAGTGGAATATATACAGATAGTGAGACACAGGATGAAAACCATGATTCACCTCACTCTTACGGTTCTTTCTGAAGCTGATCTTTTTATTATTATTTTTTTTTTTACTTATTGTTGGCCTGCCTTAGATGTCTTCTTTTCTTGTTTTTGCTAATTCATAATTAGTTTTCTAAAGTATTTTCAATCTAAGGACTCTTATTTATTTTAGTACCCAGATACAAATTGCCATAAAGTAAATTGATATTTAACCATGTAACTTTTTCAATTGATTGTAAAATAAAATGACAAAGAAGTTTCTCTAATATTTTACGGTCATTGACACATGCATAGTAATATAAATGGAAGTCTCTGGACCTTTTAAACTTTGAACTTTCTTATTTCTTTGAGCCCTAACCCAACCTCCTCTACTTTTATCCCTTTCTCTGCTTCTCTTTTCCCCACCATCTTCCAAATGTCAGTAACATCCAATAGAACCGTCTTCTCTTTTGTTTTGGCCCATCCTCGCACAGTGTTTTCAGTACCTGACATCAATGATAATGTCCAGGTGACAAACCTCCTGACCTTTACATCTAACATCCTTTTGCTGCTCTAATCTTGCACTGATGTCCTAGCCAGACATCTACACATGGATTCCCTTGCTGTGCTTCAATCTTAAAATGGCAGATACAAATAGTTTTCAGCTGGAGGAGATTTCATTCCCCAGGGACATGTGACAATATCTAGAGACACTTTTGATTATCGCAACTGAGATGGTGGCGCTACTGGTATCCAATGAGTAGAGAGACTAGGTATTCTGCTAAATATGTTAATGTGGAGGATAGCCCCTTAATATACACACTCATCAGGCCAAGGCAGCTTAGTTTGTGAAACTCTGTTCTCCATACTGTCTCTGTTTTTCTTGCATGTCATAAATCTGATAATCATCTTGCATGTTAATAACTAGATCATAAATTTTGTTAGATCTAGGCCAACTATTTTCCAAAGATGACCCATAAAGATCCCTACAATGAGAAGCAGATAGCAGATAGAGGTAGATACTGCTCTAAAATTGTGTGCATATATATATGTGTGTGTGTGTGTGTGTGCATATTCATATATGTATGTATATATATATATATATATATATATATATATATATATATATATATATATTCATGTATATATATTTCAACATTATCAGTTTCTTGAACACATATTTTATAAAACAGAAATTAATACATCTGAATACATGGGCTAATAAGACATTTAGTTTAGTTCTGAATAAGCTGTTTACCTATCAAATTCTGGTTAGGTCAAACACTCTTCTCTTCGGAAACAAACATAAATGCTAGCACCAGTTCTTGGAGCCCCTCACTTACTGCTGTAGTTTCTTTGCACATTAAATTTAGGGACACAAAGGACAACTTTCCATGATGAAAGCAAATCTTTAATAACTTGGAGGTTGGGACCATGTTAGTCAGAAGCTGCAGGAGCATTCTTGTGTGTGTGTTGGCAGGGAAATCCAAAGCAGAGGCAAAGGAAAGAAACTGGCGTATGGGTTTGCCTGTAAACTTTTCTGCGTGCAAAGTGCCTCCCGATAGTCAGCTCCCGGCACAGCATTTTCCCCCTATCTGATGCGTGTGCCTGGTAGTATGTGTTAACTTGGTTCCTTTCTGGTGTCTCCCACCATAATGCAAAGCTCATGATATCCAGAGTTCTATCTGTTGCCTCCAGGTTGTGGCATCCTGAGGCTTAGAATGATGTTCTGTATTAATTAAGCCTTCTGTTCACTGAGCAAAAGAGCATATTGAATGGGCATGAGGCTGAATAAGCATGTGAGTGACAGGGGTCTTGTGAATGTCCATACGACGTGAGCTCCCACCCATTTTTCATACATCACTACTGAAGAAAAAGGAAGCGTGGGGTGTCACACAAGTACTCATCCAAGGTTGTCACATTTTAGAATCAGACATTTCGGAATTTCAGATTTCACCCTGTTAGTTTATAACTCTGATAGAAGTATTTTCCAATCTTTCACTTATGTATGTATAAAACATTGCTTTATGATGAGTCTTAGTGGAGATTATAGAAATTAGTAGCAGAGATAACCAACAGGGCCCCTGGAAAATGGACATGGAAAGCGTTCATGAGGGAGTGCACTGCATTGAAGGGAAACGGCAAGGTGGCATGGGATGAAATATAGGGTGATCTAGTTAGGTGTGGTGGGCGCTATGTGTATCTGCTTCCTAATCTGCAAAGATGTTTCTCTAACAGTGCTCTTCTAAGGATGAAGGTAGGTAAATTGCTAAATGATCTGGAATTAGTTTTAGTTGCAGGAATGCTACTCAGTCCACATTGGCTCCATCCATTCTTATTCTCTCTGAATACCAAAACAGCTTTGAGGGCTGTGACCTAAGGCTAGAGCTACCCAAGTGGACAAAATGCTTCTGGGACCCATATGGATGGGAAGACCTAATCAGGGGATTGATCTGTACATTAAGAAGAGCTGCAGTCTTACTGGCTGACCAGAAGGTTTCTTTATAACATTGCTTAAATCATCTTCCTGCCTTCCCTGGGATGCTAGTTTTGGGGTACATCGAGTCCTTACACTCTCTGCAATACATTCCAGAGGCGGTGCCAGGCTCCTGAGCCTTCGTTTGGTTACATTTTCTCTTCCTGATGCAGTAACTATCAGCAATGGTCCCTCCTTCAAAAGAAAGGTCTCCCTGGGTTCATTCATGAAGACTGTAAGAAATAAAGCTCTGAGGGGTAGTCCTCAGGAAACTGTAGCCTCTGGCATTAAGCATTATGATTTGGTCACCTCTCAGAAATGACACCACAGTCACTGGCATCTGCCGTTCTTATCAAATGTCCTAAGAAAGTAGAGAGATGGAAAGGAGAATATAAGAGTGGCAAACACCAAGAGTTTTGGTTAAACTCAGCAATGGCCTATACTGAATGAGATAAAGAGAATGTATATGAAACTGTAGATGAGGCCATCATCATATGGGGCTAGAATAATTAGGTTGTGGTATCTCAGGCTAGAACAATTAAAGGGGATGTGGTGAAACCCCATGATGTAGGAGGCACCCATGGGGCTGGTCAAAGTCTTCTTCAGGGTTCTGTGGAAAGAGTGATTTATTTCTCACCTTCCCTGCTTGTGAAATAAAATGGAGATAGGTGTCATGTAAGAGCCAATGCCATTCCCCAACCCTCATCATCTCATGTTGTAGTCCTAATTACCCTGCGACAGAGGCAAATCTAGTATCTACATATTAGAGAGGAAGAAATTGGACAGCCAAACGATTCAATAAGTCTTCCAAAGTGACACGGACCATAAACAGGAGCTAAGATAACAGATCTGTCAATCTAACACCAGCCCCATTCTAGACATTACTTAATTATCCTGCACTCACAGAATAGATCTGAAGATTGAACAAGATGTTCACTGTGAGCATCTAGGCAAAGTAACTACTAGCTCTTCTTGTTCTTGTTGCTATGTTTCTCACCAACACCATCGCTAGGAAACAGAGGAACGATCCTTACTAAGATCCAGGTAACAAGAAGGTGAAAATAAAGACGGACAACATTAAGTCCATGAAAGGAGATCTTGCTTGTGCTTGTTTGAATCAGGTGTTCATTATAAACTCTTGTACTTTGAGTGCTTGGTGCCCTGCTGATGAGAATTTAGGAGCCATGCTGGAGAAAGGTGTGTTGTTGGGGGTGGGCTTTGGGGTTGTTATAGCCAGGTCCCCCTTGCTAGATTTCAGTTGACTCTCCTGCTGCTGCTGTTCACCTGCTGTGGCAGATTGCAACGTCCAGCATCTGCTCGAGCCATGTCTTCCCTGCCATCCTGAAGCTTCCCTTCAAGATTGTTAGCCAAAGTAATTCCTTTCTTCCTATGAGCTGCTTTTGATCAGGTGCTTTATCCCAGCCACGAAACAGTAATGACCACATGACGCATCACTGCAGGTGAGAGAAAGCCTCAAACGCTGATAATAGCATAAGAATCACCTTCCCCAGGGGACTGAGCCCCCATTTTCTAAGTTCAAATCACTCATCTGTGCCAAAGAAACTCAAATGATCTATTATCTATCATCTACCTAACTGTCTGCTATCTATCTATCTGCATATATGTATATATACACATACATAGCACAAATCCATGTCTTAGAAATGGAAAAAAAAATCTATGCATAGAGAAAAATGAGTACCGATGGCCCAAGTTGGATTGGCAGAAAATGGATATAGGGGACCTTTGCTAAATGATGGACATGTTCTAAAGATCAAATGAGATGTTAGTTATACAAATGTATAAATTTAATTAAAGTAACTGAGCTATGAAGTATCATGTTTGTGATATGTAAATTATACCTCAATGCAGCAGTTCAAAATAAACAGTGCCTAAATGAGGCCCAGATTTCAGTTGGGTCTAAATGGCACAGT
This sequence comes from Jaculus jaculus, assembly GCF_020740685.1. Taxonomy (NCBI): domain Eukaryota; kingdom Metazoa; phylum Chordata; class Mammalia; order Rodentia; family Dipodidae; genus Jaculus; species Jaculus jaculus. The sequence continues at coordinate 120,057,147 of NC_059109.1, forward strand.
TAAAGATGAAGTTCTTGTCCTCCAAAGGTGATTCAGATGCACTGCTGTTCATTCCCATTAGGATGCGTGTGCCTGGCTCCTATTCAGCATGTGGTCAGCTGGTCATCTTGTTATGTTCTTTCCCTCTGCATACTGTACTTGCACTTTTGACTTAACATCACCAGTGTATCCCTTTAATTAGATCCTTGCTGTTGTCTTGAGACTGTGTCTTTTATTGTCTGTGTCCGATTTAAATTTCATCCTTTATTCAGAATTTTCTATGACTACCACATTTAAACTACGTTAAAGTGTGTCTGTGAAATGAGGAACACACACTTAGCTTACTTTTTCAAATCCACTGTTGAGTAGATCAACTAGAGGGAAAAAGATGCCAACTTCCCTGGTCCCCTCTGTCTTATAATGAGTTCCTTACCCAAAGGGATACAACCAGAGTTCAATCTCATAACGGCAAACAGAAATGTGCAGTGCCCTTATCATTAAGCCAATACCATTAAAGCCAGTGTTTACTGACACTTCAGGTGACTGGATGATGCCTCTCCAGGCCGAGCTAGTGAGGAGAACCTCTCCATTACCTCTTACCGAGATTGAGCAGTATCTTCAGCCACCCACTGAAGGGGGAAATTACTGGGCACACACTGACATGGGCCAGATGCTGACCTCAGTCAGAATGCGCTCATGGACAGGTTTGTGGACTCACACGTCAACCTCTGTTGCTTTTGTTTCTCTCTGTTGTTTGACACAGCTGAGCTCCCAGGAACCCTGCTGCATGCCACAGTCTGGTGTAGAAGCCATGGTTCTCAAGGGTCTGTCTCTGCTGCTCATTAGAAACACACACACACACACACACACACACACACACACACACACACACACACTGGAAAGGTTTCTCTTTCAATTCTTACATTTCTGAGATCCCACCACAGTTGTTTACTGACGGGATTTTATTTTCTTAAGTCCGGTCATCTATAAACCACCTGTGTAAGCTTGCCCTTTCTGTACACTACCAGCCATTAGTTACTTTATTTCTTTTGGGGGGAAATCAGTTCACATTTAAAATGTTGCTCATAAGGAAAGTGTAATCTTACTCCCATGAATCAAAGATAATATTCAAGGAACATTAAAATATGTAACTGCTCAGTGCTGTTTGCCTACATAATATGCTGCCTTAACATTTTAATATTAACAGAAGTATTTTTTTTCTATAACAGCAATGTGGTCAGATTGAAGTATGTTTCACAGCCTCTTTGAACTTGGGTTGGCCAAGGATATGGTTCTGGCTACAAGAATAAGAAGAACTTGCTCAAAAGGGATGCTGAAAATATTCTTTGAAAGCATATGGGAGGGCTGGGAAGAGGGCTCAAAGGGCAGAGTGCTTACCAAAAAGCATGAAGATTTGAGTTCAAATCCACAGGACTTATATTAAGCTGAATGCAATCACACACATCTATGGTGCCACTGAGTCTCTGGGGAGTTGGGTGATAGAAACACGGGAATCCCATGAATTTCTCAGGCCAGCTAGCCTGGCTTACACAGCAGCCTTGGCCTGAAATGAAGCGTAAGATGAGGGCTGACACCTGAGGTTCTCATCTGACCTTTGCACATGTGTCATGGCACACACAGTCTTTTTTTTTTCTTTTTTAATGTGTATGAGGGGACTGGTGTGTCATTACTTGTTCTCCTTTATCTTGCCCTAAAATCAGGAATGATGTCTGTGATGGTTTGAATGTGAAATATCCCCTATAGCTCCATGGAATTTCAATGCTTGGTTCCCAATTGGTAGCTGGGTATACACCTTGAGGTTTATGAGTCCAGACTTCCTGGGTGTTCACCAGCCAGCTCCCTCTGACCACTTCTTGCTGCTACTATGTGATGAGCTGTGATACACCTGCTGTTAGTTCGTGTGTCATACTTTCCCCACTGTGATTAAACTTCCCCTTGAAACTATGAGGTAAAACACAACCTTTCCTTCCGTAAGGTGCTTCTGTCCAGGTGTTTTGTCACAGCAGTAAGGAGGAACTGAAACAATGTGGGTGATTAAATGGCTACCTTGAGTCAAGGCAGCAGTAAGTATGAGATTGGCAGCCACACTCAACCCGTGTTTTATGGGTAGAATAAACTGAAGATATCTACTGGGCAATATAGTGGCTACTATCAGTAACAATGTAGTGTGTTCATTTTGAAACAGGGTCTCACTAAGTAACCCAGGCTGGCTTAGAACTCAGTATATAGTCCAGGTGGACCTCAAATCCCTGACCTTGCTGCCTCTCAAGTCTTGGGATCACAATTCTGTGCAACCACCATGTCCTACCAATCTGGTGGATTGTTGATGATGACTATGAAGATAGAAACTTTTAGGGTTTTCATCACAAAATATAATGTTAGACAATGTTATACTAATTAGCTCCATTGAATTATTCCGCAATGTTTATCTATTCATGTTGAGCATAATAAGTACATATAATTTTTATTTGCCAGTTAAAATAATCAATTGATCAGTTCATTAAGAAAGATGGTTAAGCAGAAATCTAAACAGCATAGGGCCTATGGTTATTGCATAATTAAAAAATCAAGCTACAAAGTTACTTAAGAAAGTTTCAAATCAAATTTTCTTTTACTACTCATCAATATAATTCTGAGAAATGTATCCCTGTTCTATTTAAAGTTATCTTATGTATTACCATTGATCTGTCAATCACATTTTGATAATCAATTTTCTAACTGAATGCAGCATGTATAAAATGCCTCCCATCTACAAAGGCCATTTTTTATTGGTCAGTTGATATCCAGTCAGGTAGAGATACATTTGGGATGTCCCATGTGGCATTTCTCCCTTGTGAGTGTGAATTGTTGGTGGATAACCTTTATATTCTTTGTAATTAACAGTTACTTAAAATGCTTATGTTATTTCAAAATATATACACAATATCAAAGGGGACTGCCCACAGAAAATATTTCAACATAAAGTGGTTTTTCTGCATAGAAATAGATATATAGGCATCATTTTTAAATTTTAGTCACAAATGTTGCCTTGCTTTGAGCCTTAAGGAAGATGATATCTCTGACTATTCAAGACCATGCTTTAAATAAATATATATATTTGACAGAAAGAGAGGCAGATAAATAGAGAAGGAATGGGCATGCCAGGGCCTCTACTCACTGTAAATGATCTCCAGATGCATGTGCCGTCTTGTGCATCTGGCTTTATGTGGGTACTGAGGAATCTAACCAGCAAGTACCTTAACTGCTGAGCCATCTCTCTAGTCCTTGCTTAATTGTTGAGCAGGAATTGAAGTTCCCAAAAGATCAGAGAGCAAACATTTATATGACCAGAATTTTTGAGCTTCTTTCTGTATAGTTTCTTATTCTTCCAAACAGTAAACATGTGTGGGTAGTTTTCCTCAATGACGAGCGGTATAAATTGCCCCATAAGTATACACTCTTATATTTAACTTCCAAAGAACCTCATCAAGTAGCTATGATTATTTTTATTTTACTGTTATGATTGTATATCTTGCATTTGAGGAGATTAAATCTTAGATAAATTGAACCCAATATCACACAATAAGCAGCAGGAATGAGAAATAAAATTTTTCTCTATGTGAGCCTAAAGCTAAGCTTCAAATATGGCTATCATTGATGGATCTGTATGTGAAAATATCCTGACATCTTTGTATGTTGGTTAATTTCTATTAATTATTTATAATTAAGTTACTATAAAATATTGATGTGTATTCATATTTTACATTAATTCAATAAAACCCTTAATAACCCTTAATAACATGAGCCAATTAACTGACTGACCCTGGGCAAATTATTTATTTATATTTATTTAGATTTAATTAACACACATGGCCTTAACTCTGTGCCAGGCACAGTCTTAAGGATTTTATAATTATTACCCACTTAATGCAGATTCCAACTCGATGAGCTAAGTATGTTATTTACACAATAGAAATCTGAGGCATAGATGGCTGAAGTGTCTTGGCATACAGTCATGTAGTATGTAGTAGAGTCAACATCATCATTCCTTTGCAGAAGAAAGGTTGTAATGTATGACCTCTGAACTCTTGTGACGCCTAGTATTCTATGAAGGATGAATTTTGAATTTCTGGTTCTATTAGTAACTACTTTATCTGTTGGCTAGCTGATTGAGTATATGGAGACTGTGCCACCACAGAGCATATCTCGTTATTAAAACCTTTCCTACAGTGAATATTTTCCTATCTTAGCCAGAGACATCCCTTATGTATTTATGTTTGTAGGTACATATGTGTATATAAAAACTCTATAAATCATTGTTTGTTTGTTTTTTTTTTTAATTTGTTGTGAAGGGTGCATGTCTCAGTATGCATTAGGGAGCTGGAGGACAACTTCAAAGCATCTGTCCCTCTCCTTCTTTGAGATAGGGTCTCTTGCAAACAAATAATAAAAGGAAGCTCATAGGAGGTATTTCCATGCATGTCTACATTTTACCCTGGAAAAGAAAGAAGAATAATTTAATGTTCTGATATTTGGAAACTATCTTCTAATGTAATGAAATGTGATTTGCTTGTATATGATTTTGAAATTCAAATGATGAAAACTTTATGGGCAAAATTATCTCTTCTAGAAAATGGTGAGATAAAAAGCAAACCTTATTGAAAATAAACTTGATTATAAGCTCTTCAACAAATATTTACCAAGGACTCATGCAGGCTGAAAAGGATATTTAAAAATGGTGAAAACGTACAAAGAGCAGCGCGATACTAAGGCGGACACATGTCTGAGTGTTAGGGAGTGCAAAGGTGTCATAGAGGAAATGGGAGGTAGCTGAATAGGTAAGAATTGCAGTTTTAAGCCTTTGTCCATTATTTGAAAAGGGTCTCTTCCATCCTTTTGCCCCTTTATTGATTGTATTCTTTGTTCTTCTTTGCTTAAGTTTTGGGGTTCACTATATGTTCTGGATAGCTACCAAATGTGGTGAAGATGCAGAGGAAAAGAACCCTGCTGGCAAGAATACAAAGTGGTCCAGCCACCCTAAAAAGTAGTACGGAGGTTCCTCGGAAACCTAAACTAAGAACTCTCATGTGATCCCACTATCTAGACAAATCAAAGTCAATTTATTATAGAAATATCTGCATACCTTTGTTTATCATAGTATATACTATTCACAAGAGCAATTTTCTTTACACCTCTCTCTCTCTCTCTCTCTCTCTCTCTCTCTCTCTCTCTCTCTCTCTCTGTGTGTGTGTGTGTGTGTGTGTGTGTGTGTGTGTGTGTGGTGTGTATGCATGTGTATGTGCCCATATGGTGCACCGTGTGCTTGCCTGAGAGGGGTGCAGTTGTCTGCAATGCTGGAAATGAATGTCAGGTCTGTTTTTGATCTGGGGACTCTTACTGATCCCAGAGCTTGCCCCTCCTTCTTTTTTCATAACCTCCAGCTATCCTTGCTCTTTGAAGGAACTAGGGTTTCAGATGTGGTAACCACACCCAGTTGTTTATGTGATTTCTGGGGATCTTAACTACTCAGGCAGGATCTCAGGCCTCATGCTTGCCCAGGAAGTGGTCTTAACCACCAAGCAGTCTATCCAGCCCCCATACTATAGTTTTCAATAAACTACTGTGAAGAAAGAAACATGTATACAAACTGTAGAAAAGTGATTGGGATCCCCAAGTTACTTTTCACTAAGTTTTATGCAAGCCTTTTAAGCCAGATCCTCCCAACTATGTCTCATTACCTTAAATAAAATCCCACAAATCATCCACTCTGATAAGAAATATTCTCATATATAGGGCTGGAGATCTCTCCATCTGGCTTAGTGGTTAAGTGTTTGCCTGTGAAGCCTAAGGACACCAGTTCAGGGCTCGACTCCCCAGTATTCACGTTAGCCAGATGCACAAGGTGGCACATGCATCTGGAGTTCATTTGCAGTGGTTGGAAGCCCTGGTGCACCCATTCTCTCTCTCTTTCTCTCTATCTATCTATCTATCTATCTATCTATCTATCTATCTATCTATCTTTGCCTCATTGTCTATCACTCTCAAATAAATAAATAAAAATAAACAAAAAGAAATATACTCATATATAAAAATTCTAATAGCACATGACTTAAGATGACTTCAACGTACTTTTGTTTCTTTAAATACATTCACAAAGAAAAATATTTGTGATAAACAAACAAGGATTAAAAGCCTAAATAAAAAATAACTTTATAAAACATAAAATCAGAAAATAGGAGCTTGAATAGTTTTTATAAAACATTTAAATCACTTTCAGGCTAAAAAAAAATGAAAGAAGATGAATGAACATCCATATGAGGAATTGGCTTAGTAGTTCCTTCTTATTCCAAATATTCAGTGACCCAGCTAAGTAAAATGAACCACCAGAAGAATGATGACTCTCTACCTGTACATTTTATTTTTATTTATTTGTATATTTGCAAGGACAGAGAGGGGGTGGAAGGGCGGAGGGAGGAAGAGAATAGTCATAACAAGGCCTCTAGCCACTGCAAACATACTCCAGATGCATGTGCCACTTTGTTTCCGTGGGTACTGGGTAATTGAACCCAAGTCCATTAGACTTTGTAGGTAAGCACCTCAAATCCTCATGTAGAGTAAATAGCTTCATGGATTCTGGGACAGATGGAATCAGTTAAGAAGAGTACACATTGAGAACATCCCCTAAACTGTGGAATGATAAAAGATGAATGGGTAGGGATGAGAGGAACAGTCTCATGTCAGCATGGAATTACAGAGAGAGATCCAGGTCAGCCTGGGTTAGAGTGAGACTCTACCTTTAAAAAATTAACAATAAATTAAAATGAATGGGAAAATATTAATTATGAACTTAGAAATGGCATGTGAACAACTTCTACTTTGGGAAGATGGCTTGTGATACAAAAGAATGAAAGAAAAGTAAGATTGGAAGTAAAGAAAGGTTGAAAAACAGAAAAGAGATTTAGGGAGAAGAAAGGAAGGAAGGAAGGGAAGGAGAAAGGAAGGAAGGAGAAGGCTTCAAGTGGTTCTTTGTACAAAAGGAAAATTAGTGAAAATAGAAGCATAGCTTACAAATATGACAAGGAAAAACAAATAGTAACTTTTCCAGTCATGGTATCAAGAAAACATAACAGTACAACATCATATATCGCTGCTGTGACACAGGTCTTCCTGCATTCCCCTTAAAGACTTCTCCTGTAATAACCAGGGCCAGCTTTCTCCACGTGAATTTCACTATGGGTTCCTTGCCAAGAACCCTGCTCTTCCAGCTCCCTGGTCCGCCTAGTGGGTACCAGCATCTCAGGCAAGATGACTTCTGTGTCTTGCCTGGTTCCTTACACTTGCAGACCTCCCACGATCCCAGCCACCTCCCAGCCTCATGCTAGTCTACCTCCCACAGGGGTCCTGCCCATGCCTTTGTGTCTGCTTAACTCTTACTTCGTGTTCAGAATGTCGCTCCTATGCCACTCCCACCTGAAGCTTTCCCGTATCCTTCCATCGAGTGACAGTGTTTGAGTTTCCTGAAGCATGGCTAGAGCTAGAATGACACTTGTTTTGTTACAATTTTTTAAAGTAGGTTTTTTTTTAAATTTATTTATTTAAGACAGAGAGAAAAAGAGGAAGAGAGAGAGAAAGGGAAATAATGGGCATGCCAGAGCCTCCAGCCTCTGCAAATAAACTCAACTCATGTGCCATGCCACCTTATGCTTCTGGGTTATGTGGGCACTGGGGACTTGAACCTTGGTCCTTTGGTTTTGCAGCCAAGCACCTTAACCTCTAAGCAATCTGTCCAGCCCTATTTTGCTACTTTTGTGGTATGTTGTTCTTTTCTGTTTATACTATGCACTTTTCCCCTTGGAGGTAAGTAGATATCCTAGCATTTAACTTGGTTTCTACTTTTATAATGAGTGTAAAATTGTATTTGTTAACATGAGTCATGAACAATATCTTATGAAGCAGAAGAGAACTAAAGATAAGAAAAGAAGTGCTTTTAGGGTGAGGAACTCCAACGTGCTTGTGCATTGTGAAATTCGCCTGTCTTTCCTGTCTCTAGCAATTAAGACTTTTTGTGGAAGAATAAACAAAATAACAAAAGAGTCAGAGGATGAAGAAGATTCTTTTGAATATTGGGTTCAGAACACGACATAACTTGTACATGCATAAGCCTATGGCAACTGTAGTTACCTACATGAGACCTATATAATACTGGACCTATCAACACCCCATCATGGATGGGGGAGGGGCTCATGAGTTCCCAACCCTCTCAGATGATCTATTGGCAGTTAGTGTTTACTCGGGTTGGGGATGGAGGAGACATTTTCTTCAGTAGTGTAGTCACTGGTAAGTTGTCCCTGCTCTGGTAACTTTCCCTTGCAAGAAATTCCTCCCTCCCCCCAAGAAAACCTCAGTGGGTCTCATGTAACAGTAAGAGGACACCAAAGTAGAAGGGGTACTACCTGGGAAGAAGAAACGATTCAGCAGTTTAGGAGGAGGGCATGAGAAGGTAATGGTATCATATATGATCAAAATACATTGTGTGCATGTATGAAATTGTCAAACAATTAATTAAAAATAACATCATTATACAAATTTTAGAAGCAGTAATGTTATACCAAGCTCTTAATTAAACATGAATTTGCATATTATAAAACCATGTGGATTTCATCTTAATTATGTCATTTTTATCTCCATCCTGGAGCAGTGGAGTCTTAGGCTATACTGCAGCAAATGGAGTGAGCTTTGGGCTACAGTACGCTGGTAGGCCTTCTAAGAAGGGCACCATGTCTGAAGTACAGAATGCTGGCAGAGAAATAAATAGAAGCTGAAGTCAAAAGGGTAACAAGGGGGGCAGATCATTGGCCATTAACGGGTTTGATATTCATTTTGAATGCAACATAGAGAAAGAAGCTATTATTCTTGATTTTTAAGATTCACTTTGGCCTTCTTGAGTAATTAGGGACAAGGATAGAAGAGAGAACTTAACATCTTCTACAGCTACCCAGTCAGGAGATGATGGTGACTTAGTTAAGAGCAATAAACTGGGGGACATGTTTGGATTGTGATATATTTTGAATATAGAGAAAACACAGGGTTTTTCTGGGAGACAGTATGTGACTCAGTCCTGGAGAGGAAGAACGTGGAAGATAAGAAGAAGAAACAAAAAAAAACAGAGAGCCTGGTTAATGGAATTGGTGGTAAGACGTATGCCATTTTAAGAAGTCTAATGAGTATGAAAGAGATACAGATAGATGCCAGCTGTGGACTATAGAACAGCTGGATTCTAAGACCCAGTGAGGCCTCTGAAGCAGAATCATCATCTATGTTTCAGAGCCTCCACTCTCCAGGACTGCTCCAGAGAACCCAGACCTGTAGTACAACTTAGTGTCAATGGATTGGGAAGTAAGGGTTCACTTGAAGGATATTTGGGAAGGAGAATGCTGATACTCAAGATGTTATTGAAGTCCAATACCTTCATCCTCGAACAAAAGAAACCAAGGGTCTTTTTTTTTGTCTAAGAGTCAGAAAATACCCACAAAGGAGTCCAGGAAGGTGAGCCTGGCATTTACAGAGCAACCAAGTCAGAGCTAGGACCATTCCTCCAAACCGTTTGCTGATTTTTGTTCCTGTCATAAGTTCTGATAGTCTTTAAGTAACTGAATTCCCTGCACCCTCTTCAATGTGGTGTGCTTCACTTTGTCCTATCACAGTATCTGCCTGTAGCTCTAAGACAGCCACACAGCCGAGAGGTATTTACTTGGCAGATTTCTGTAGTACACATAACAACTTTGTGGTGAAGTCAGAAAAGCAAACCCTCTCTCCTCTATGTTTCTTTTCATCTATGGCTCATGTGTCTGGTATTGTCTCAAGGAGGAATTCTCTGCTCTCGTTCTTCATTTGGAGTTCCTCATACCCTAGGAATGCCTACCTAGGTCTGTATAAACATTAGAGATATTTTAGATAGGCATAAACAGTCTTAGAATCTCTGCATAACATTTATTTTCCTAGTTATCTGATTTGCTGCTTACGTATCTTGCACAGACTGGGCCACTTCAGATTTCTTTGAGAGGAAACAAAATATTCTGTAAGCAGCTGTCTACAGTATGGACATACAAGTATACATAGATAGATAGATGATAGATAGATAGATGATAGATAGATAGATAGATAGATAGATAGATAGATAGATAGATAGAGTATCTAGTTGTACAGTTATCCTTCCATTAGATGAGATAACTTAGTCCCTACTGAAATCATGACACAAACATGCAATTATATTTGTTTTAACATGATGTAACTAATACAATTGAATTCTAGTTATTTTTATTGTTATTACTTCAAAATTCCATGGCTCATGACTAAGAACCAAAGGAAGGGTAGGACTCCTTACAACGTGCTCCTTCCTGTATATCCACGACCTCATAGTGCCTGACACTACCTACACAAGACCATCATAAGAGGAGGAAAAGATCATGACATCAAAATAAAAGAGAGACTGAATGAAATGGGGAGGCAATATGATGGAGAATGGAATTTCAAAGGGGAAAGTGGGGGGGGGGAGAGAGGGTATTACCATGGGATATTTTTTATAATCATGAAAAATATTAATAAAAATTGAGAAAAAAATTTCTATGGTACTGATGTTACTGATATTTCTTTCTCTGATCTTTGTCCTAACTTCCTCTATCTCTAGAAAACTTTCTTTTCTCAACTTCCTAGGTGGCTTTCATGATACTGCTGTTCATTGTACAGATGAGGAGTCTGGGGAGAGTCAGAATCATGCAGATAACAAAGATCAGGGTAGAAAACAAATCTAGACCTTACAGCCAGATTCTGGGATACTGAAGCATTCACGTGTAATAAGTGCATTGAAATCATTAACTTGGGTCTGAGAATCAATAGATTCTAACTGTGCTGGTATTTCATTTCTAAACTAAATGTAGATAAGTTAAGAATATATCACAAATAAATAGTTTAGACTTATTCAAAATCCTTGATAGACTGACTTGGAATGAGGTCCTAAAGAAACAGAATCTAAACTTGCCCTCCTTTCCAAAGACAGGAAGTGGTTGTGGTAGGCTCTTCTTTAATAGGAGTGTTTTTCTCAGCAAATATAACTCTGATTGCAACATGTAAAGAATTGAATACTATGGGTCTTTCCTGGAGGAACAAAATGAAGAGTAAGGTATTCATTTTACAGAAGAAGAGATCATTTTCAACAAATGCTACTTCAGTAGGAAAGCTACTTTGGCAAAGATATTGATATGTCAATAAGGGGCCCAATTGCTGCTATGAAAGCACATAGTATTGAAGTTACCTGGATAATTTTAGTGAACATTCTTGTGGACCCATTTATCCAAAGTGGTTGTGATTTTGGAATTTGTTTTTCTTGGGTGATAGACATGTCTTAAAGATGAATCTTATACACTGAGGATCTATCAGCCTGGGTTCTAACACATAGTACACATATGGCCATGGCTTAACATGAATTAAGGAATTCTTACTTATTTATTTGACAGAGAAAGATAGAGAGAGAGAGAGGATGCCAGGGCCTCCAGCCACTGCAAAAGAACTCCAGACATGTGCATCTGGCTACCTTGGGTCCTGGGGAATCGAACCAGGGTCTTTTGGCTTTGCAGGCAAATGCCTTAACTTCTAAGCAATCCCTCCAGCACATGAATTAAAGAATTCCTAAAGCCCACTGCTGAGCCTTGCTGACTGAAAAGATGGTCAGTGAAGGCCCTGGTAAGAGAACTCAGCAGCCAAGGGCTAGATCACAGAGGACTGTACCTGCCCTCTTTGAAATATACTGATAAGAGAAAGAAAGCTAACAATGGACATGATACTGATCACAGAGTTTAATAATCAAGCCTTTAACTTGGACATGAAAGCTCTGTGGACTTTTATTCACTTAACAAATGTTAAGACATCATTTCTCTTTCTTTTTAAAAAAGTATTTATTCATTCATTCATTTATGACAGAGAGAGAAAGAGAAAGAGAGAGAGAGAGAGAGTCATTATACCGGCTCCTCCAGCCACTGCAAGTGAACTCCAGACACATGTACCACCTTGTGCATCTGGCTTTCATGGGAACTGGGGAATCAAACCTGGGTTCTTTGGCTTAGCAGGCAAGCACCTTAATTGTTAAGCCATCTCTCCAGCCCAAGATATTATTTTTTTTCTAACTATTAACCCTTGCTATAGCCTGGGTTAACTGGTGACTCATTTTAAACAAACTTTTTGACAAATATGTCTAAACCACTGTTCTATGACCTGCCATCTATTCCTTGCTCCCTCACTGAACTGTCTTTTGTCAACACAATTAAATGGAGGGGCTTGCAACACCCCATGGCATCAGGGACACCCAGTAGATCAAATGCCTCAAAGGAGAAAATAAGAGCAGCTAAGTACTCAAGACCAAAGGAGATTTCTACCACACCCTCCAAGACTCAGGGAACATTGTAAGAATGTAAGAGCTATAGGGTATATAAGCGTACTTTGGGTCATTGATCTCCTGACATAAACCAACTGAGTCCCATGACCTCACTGTGGTTACCAATACCCCGACAAGACCAGCAGGGCTCTGAGCCCATCTACACTTTAACACAGAGGATAGTGGAGGGTCCTCAGGGTCTGGGGGTCTGGGGAGAAAACAAAATATAAAAAGGATAAAGACTACAAGGCAATCAAATTACTGTATTTCCATATGTTTATGTTCTCAATAAAAAGCAGGGGTTTTTGTATTTACCTGGATACTTCATTTACATTTTAGTAAACAAATTCTGGGCCTGGAAAGATATTAACAGTGAATTAGAAACTACATTTCCCATCCTTCATTGCAATTAAGAAAACTATGTGACTAAGTCCTGGCCAATCCAATAAGGAGAAAGTAGGTGTTGATGGGTATGTGTGTGGGTGATGATTGGAAAGGCTTTCGAGGGCAGTCTAGTAAAATTTTCTTTATGCCAATTTTTAAAATTTTATTTCTTTTTTTCTTTTCATTTTTCAAGGTAGGGTCTCACTCTAGCCCATGCTGACTTGGAACTCACTCTGTAGTCCCAGACTGGCGTCGAACTCACAGCAATCCTCCTACCTGTGCCTCCCAAGTTCTGGGATTAAAGGGGTGCACCATCATGCCCAGCTATATTTTATTTCATTATAAGAGAAAGAACGTTGTGTATTTTTATACTTACTTCTTCTGGTGCTTGACAAAAGTAATTGCTGAAGAAGAAGAAACCATCTTGGAGAATAAGGAAACAAGAAATTTAACTAAGGCTAAATTAACTAATTAAGGCTATTGGACACCCACCAGAACTAGATGATAAGACCCTATTGTTGAAGAGACCACGTGTATTGGTTGTAAAGCATTGACAAATGAAGCTGGAACTGAGCTAGAAGCCCCTTCCCTGTTGACAAGAAGTCATGGAGTTGAAAAGCCTGCTGGGAGAGAAAAGTCTACACTGGTCTTTACTGGAAGTGGACCTTGCAAGCTACACAACTGGCCACATAGGCAACATGTGCCCACTAATGCAATAGTGGAATATCTGTTTCAGTTGTAACCACCTGTTCTCTTATTGAATTTGAGGCCTGCTCCACAGGTGTGAATTCATTTCTAATACCAAAAGATAAGTCAAGAGCCTATGGCTGGGAAGGTCGCAAGTCCTACGGGGGAAGTTACTACTGGTGTTTGGCCACATCTATATATTAATATAACCAATTGCCCTCTAAACACTTGTGCTTATATCTGTGTATTTGTGCTGCACATTAAGCTTCTCTTTTGAGATGGCGGTAACTGCTTGGAAGACTCAAAGTTCATCAAAGTGCTGAGAATAAGTAACAGTGGAGTGTTCAGCACTCAATAACACATCTCTATCACTCAGTAGAGCAGAAGGAATATTAGGGAAGTAGAGGGGACTCAGTGGATGGTGTCTGAATATTTAGGAGTGAGTTCCCAGAAATAAAATAAGCAAAAAGAAGCTGAGACTCTGCCATTTACTACAAACTCTTCTTGAATACCTTGCTGACTGGTAAGGCACACATGGGTGACTCTGGGAGCCAGTATGCACATAAAAAGCAGCAAAAGATGTCCCTGCTGTTAAAAGACTGTACAGAGAGAGATTTGCCATTTTTTAAATGTGCACATGCTGATGGGGAGAAACTAGGTTATTTAACCTACAATACTCATATGTTAGGCCAAAATGAATGTGCATAGGAAGCAACAGCAATATAAAGAAACCATTACAAAAAACAAAGTCAACAAAATTCACTTCAGGGTGTGCCTGATGTCAGATCTAGTAGTAAAAGACCTTTAAAAGCCATCATAAAAATGTTCCAATAATTAAGAAATTTAAGAACAAATAAGGTAAAGTGTCTCAGTAAGGGAAGAGAAAAATAAGTATTATCAAAGATAACAAAAAATATACAAAAGAACAAAATGGCAATTCTTGAGCTAAAGTTAGAATGACAGATGAAAAACTTTATCATATAAAGTTAAAAGGTGTATACATGCCAAAGTAAACAGCACACAAAAAAAGATAACCTATAGATGAAGATATAAAATGCTTACAAGCCCTATATGTCTGGTTAGGATTAGTATCCAAAATATATAAGAAGCATATAATTTAACAGCTGAATACAAACAGCAAAACTCTCAGACATTATTTAGTTAAAATTAGTAAGTATAGGGCTGATGAGAAGGTACTGACCACATCTAATTATCAAGGAAATACAAATTAAAAGCATAATGAAACCCCACCCCATACCCATCAGGGTGGAGGTCACCTGTGACTAATGGTATTAGGAACTGCTAAAGGTATAAAGGAGAGCAAGTAGCCTATGTTGTCTGTGGAGATATAAATTGGTACAGCTACCATAGAAATGGTAGGAAAATTCCTTTAAAAATTATAAATAGAATTACTATGTGGCCCAACAATCCCTCTGTTGAGAATATTTATCCATAGTAAATGAAAGCAGGATCTCATAGAGAAAAGAGAAATTACTTATAATAGTCAAGATATAGAATGTACTTAGGGATCTGTGGATAAATGGATGGATGAACCAAGAAATACACACATATAAACACATGCATATATATGTGCATTATGTATACATTGAAAAATGTACTCACATATAGATACATACATATACATATATAATAATTTCATCTGTCAATGGACAAGTAATATATAAAGGCATATCAGTCAGCTTCATAAAAAGAAATGTTCACATTTGTGACCAAGATAGACCTGGAGGACATTGTGCCTCAGAAAGCCAGTTACCATGTCATCTAATTTATATGTGGCACCAAAAACTGTTGACTATTGAAACTGGGAGTAAAAAAAAAAAAGTGATTGTTAGGACTAATATTTTGGGAAATGAGGGAGAAGTAGGTCAAAGTGTATAAACTGGCAACTAATTTAAGATGAATATCTAAAAATATAATTAATGTGTAGCAATGAGTCTATGGTTAATGTTGTATTATAGAATTTTTTAAACCACATACTCAGGGTAACCATCATAATTATTTTCTTCATTACTGTGACCCAATACTTGAGAAGACACAATGCGAAAAGGGTTTTTTTTTTTTTTTTTTTTTTCAGTTGGGGGTCGTCATCCATCATGGCAGAGAAGGCGGCGGGAGGTTGAGGAAGTCGGTCTTATGGAATTCACACGGAGAAAACAGAGTGTCGAATGCAGCTCCTCAGCCAGCTCTCCTCTTTACGCAGCCCAGTAACCAGGCCATAGGAAGGCCCCACTCACAGTTAAGGAAGGTCTTCCTATCTCCAAGATCCTACGTAAGGTACCTCCATGTATGCCCCAAGGCTAACCTAGTCTAGACAACCCTTCATAGGCATGTCCATCCGCTACTTTTCTAGGTGATTGCAGGGCTTGTCAAGTTGACAATCAAGAGAAACATCACAACTACAAAAGGTGCTGGATATATTATTTTCTTCACAAGAGCAATCACTTAACAATATGTATGCATGTATATGAAAGAATAATATTGACCAGACTAGTCATATGTAATAAAACAAAATAACACCTAAATCTGTTCAATTGCATGTCAGAAAAGGTAGAAAATGAAACACTTCCGTAGCAGTTGTACAATGTGAAAAGAAATCTTAAAAACGACTAAAGAAAAGGAATAAATATCATAAACCTGGGCTGGAGAAATGGCTCACTAGTTAAAGGTGGTTGCTTGCAGAGCCTGAGAGCTCAGGTTCTAGTTCCCAGTACCCATGCAAAGCCAGATGCACAAAGTGGAAAAGGGTCTGGGGTTCATTTGCAACAGCAGAAGACTGTGGAGCTTCCATTCACTCTCTCCCCTTCTCCCTCTCCTTCTCCCCTCTCTCTCTAAAATAAGTAAAAAGTAAATAAGTAAAAAAGAAACAATAAGTTCAGAAATCTAAGAGAAAAGGTCAAGAAATTTAGCACATGCTATCAAAGAGCCCAGAGTAGAATTAGAAGGGAAAGAAAACAAAATTATATACCTGAGTAAATAGTGTCCAAAAACTCTGAAATTTAGTGAATGCAACTTGCACAGCAACAATCCCTAATGATCCCTAAATAATACAAATAAAAACAAAATGACATCTGGGCACACTATGGTCAAATTGATGAAATCAAAGAAAATTTAAAACTACTAAAAGCAACAAGAGAAACAATACCATACCATGGTTAATGGGTTCCTTCTCCTTGGTAAAAATGGAAGTGAGATGGTATTACAACGCTAATTAAAAATATGCCTTTGAGAATCCTATGCCCTGCAAAATGATACTTGAAAAGTAGAAATGGGATGGAGGTGGTTTTAGATTAAAGCTTATTTATTGTAATTTATTGTAAGTTATCACCAGCAGGAGAAAGTAACATTTTCCAAGTTCTTTTAAGAGACTAGGATTATAATGATACTAAAGTTATGAAAAATAAATTAAAATGATAAATCAAGATTTCCTATGAAGACTGATGTACTCATTCTTTCAAAAAAATCAAATAAAACCCAGAAATATGTGAATCAGTTTCAGATTACAACCAGGTAGATTTAATATGAAGACTACATGAGTAGTTTGATATAAAGTATAAAAAGGGCAATATAAATCAAAATGTGCTCATTGTAATTGATGAAGAAAAACATTAGCAAAAATTAAAAAAATTACTTATGGTTTTAAAAGTCTCAGAAGCCTAGGATATAAGTTTTATATTTTAACATGTCATTTACAAAGCCAAGTGCAGTCAACATAATACTTAGCAGTGAGTCATTAAATCCTTTCTCCCCAGACTGAAAATGAGGCAAGAAAGTACACTGCAACTGTTTGGATTAAATATTGTCCTAGAACAAAGAGTGTTAAAGTTAGCAAAAATAGTGAAGAAAAATACACTAAAAATTTATTACATTAGCAGAGAAAAACC
Source organism: Jaculus jaculus (assembly GCF_020740685.1). Taxonomy (NCBI): domain Eukaryota; kingdom Metazoa; phylum Chordata; class Mammalia; order Rodentia; family Dipodidae; genus Jaculus; species Jaculus jaculus. The sequence goes on from NC_059109.1 coordinate 120,074,526, forward strand.
AAAATGTCTATGAAACATAATGGACATAATGATAGTTTTAAATGCTATCAGTTTATATGCAGTAAAACGCATGAAAACTGAATTACTTGATACATGTTTTAATTTTTGAATTTCATTAGAGGGGGTTACATAAACCTATCTTCATGCACATATTTAGTATACTTTTAGCATGTCCCACACATACTCTCCCTCTTCTGCCCCTTCTCTCTCACATAGTTCCCCTTGCTCCACATACATGTTTGCTTCGACTTTCTGCCATCTAGATGCACATGACATCATGTCTCCATGATGACAAGGACTTGCAAGTGATCATCTCAACAGATGCAGTGAAAATATCGGACAAAATCCAAACACCCTTCATGATTAAAACCATACAATAACCATACAAAAGTCAATTGTATGTGCTAACAATAGTAAAATGAAATATGAAAAACAAAAATTGGTTTAAATTGTATGTGAAATTATGAAAACATGAGCAACTCTACATAAATGTGTGGTTGGGTTATATCTTGATGACCTTAAATAATACCCAACAGAAATTAATAACATAAAGTAAACTTTCAACTATATTATGCTCATGAATGTGAAGAGATTATTATAATGCCAGTTCCACCCCAGCTATTCAATAGATTCAATGTGATTCCAAACCAAACCCTAGAAGTTCTTTTTTGGGGGAGGGTAAATTTTGACAAATTTATCTGGAATAGTCAAGTAGACTTTGAAAACAGCAAACAGAGAAAGAGAAGTTACGCAGCATTGTTTCGAGTCATTGAGATACTGTTCTGTTCACATAAGTGTTCACATATCTTCACTTAAATTAATATTTGATGAAAGTGACAAGGTAATTCAATAGATAAAATCTAGTCCTTATAACAAATGTGGTTGAAACAAATTGAAGATTCATACTAACAAGTTAATGAACCTCACCCTGACTTTTGTACAAAGAATAACTCAAAATATTTTTAAAAATCTAAATGTAAGCAGTAAAACTATCATAAATAAAAAAGAAAACCCTCCCAATAAAAAGAAGATGACAAGATTAATTGTGGTGTAGGAGAAGCCAAAGAGAGGGCACAAAACATCATTTTGAAAATGAGAAGTTTGGTTACAAACTGGCAAAAATGTTTATTTCTAGAATATCTAAAGAATGCTTCAAACGCAGTAACAGGATGACCAATAACCAACCTTAAAATGGGGGAAAGCATTTGAACAAACACTTCAACAACAACAAAAACATAAATTACCCAAATGACATTAAAAGATATTTAAAATTCTTAGTCATCAGAGAAATAAAAATTAAAACCACAATGAGGTACCACCATAAACCCACAAGCAACTATAAGTTAAAAAGAGTGAAACTTTACCCACAGACCATCTTGGTGAGGATGTGAAGCAATGAGGAGCATGGTACATGGCTTCTGGAGATGTGACCTTGCCTGACCTCTGTGGAAAACAGCTTGGCAGACTCTTGAAGTTAAATGTACATTCATCCTATGACCCAGCAATTCCATTCAAGATGTTTATCCAAAAGTACTGAAAATATTTGTCTAAATAAATATATACACAATCATTTCCATAATAACTTTATTTTTAAGAAGCAAAATCAAGACCCAGTTCAGCATCCTCAATAGAAGAATGGATAAACTAGTTTTATTGCCCCGATATGGTAGAATGTCCCTGAGCATTACAAAGGAACAGACAATGGATGCTTGTGGCAACTATAAACTTCCCCAAAACATTGTATAGAGTGAAAGTACCCAAATGAAAGATTCCATTTAGGTCTAAGTTCAGAAAGAGGGAAATGAACTTAAAACAAATAAAGGCAGATTTATTTTTGCCTGGTTCTGGAGCAGGTTAAGGATGATGATATAAAAACAAGGCATATGGAAACTTTAGATATATTTTTATTAACCCTACATCTTCTTTACTTCTTTGGGTGGGAATCTCATATAAGACCCACTGACCTCAAGCCTTAAGATGGATATGTTTAAATCCATGTCCATTAACGCCAAATATAGTTTTTTAAAGGTTTTTATTTACTTATTTATTTATTTGAGAGTGACAAACAGACAGAGAGAGGGAGAGGGGAATGGGTGCATCAGAGCCTCCAGCCATGGAAAATGAACTCCAGATGCATGCACCATCTTATATATCTGGCTTACGTGGGTACTGGGGAATTGAGCCTCAAATGAGGATCTTTAGCCTTACACAGGCAAGCACTTAACCACTAAGCCATCTCTCCAGTCCCCAATATATCTTTTAAAAGAGGAATCTACTTAACTTTGTAGGATTAGAAGCTCTTCTTCCAAAGTTTGGGGCAAAATAATACCAACTACTATTCTATCACTGTTCATTGCAATATTGCTGAAAAAGTAAAATATGTGAGGTTGAGACTTAGAAAGAAAGAAATACAATTCAGTAGACTTGAGTATTTACCTAAAATAGTTCATAGAGGATCTAAGCCACACATAAAAATTGAACCTCAGAATTCAAGAACAAAAGCAAAATCAAAAGTCAATTCATATTACTATGTTCTGCAACAAGACCATGCATCTGAACCAGTGAAAAACATGTTGTCAATTATCCATAAATAATTCTTTCAAAGATATCAACCTTATGGAGAAAATGAAGAAACTCTCAGGAGAGGCTGGGGAGATGGTTCAGTGATTAAGGCACCTGCCTGATAGCCTAGGTTCGATTTCCCAGCATCCATGTAAAGCCAGATGCATATAGTGTCACATGCATCTAGAGTTTGTTTGCAGAGGCAAAAGGCCCTGGTGCACCCTTCATCTGTCTCTCTCTATTGCTTACTCTTGCAAATAAATAAAAAATATTGTTTTTTTTTTAAGTGAAAGTATCAGAGGAGTTAGTTGAAGCTTAAAGGTAAAAGCTATCTTACAAATAATGAAAGAAAGAAGACTTTAAAAATGAAGTTTGTTATTTTTATGCACTACTATATAATACAAATAAATCAGATTTATTAAGACCTAAGCCTGGCAATGAGTAACTTTGAAACTGCAAGAAGAGGATCTCTGGATAATAATATTGCTATTCATTGAAGTTTCCACAGGGCTTTTGTTTCTGTTTTATTTATTAGATTGCAAGGAGGGGAGGCAGGTGGGAGAAAAGGAGGGAGGGAGAATGAAAATAGGTGTGCCAGGGCCTCTTGCCCCTGCAAATGAACTCCAGATGCACCATTCTGTGCAACTTGCTTTAGGTGGGTACTGGAGAATAGACCGCAGGCTGTTAGGCTTTCCAGCAAGCACCTTTCATGGCTAAGTCATCACTTCAGCCTGTCATAGCACTTTTGCACTCACTGTTTCCTCTGCCTGAAGTGATCTGTTGCAGAGTTCCCTTAGCTTTTGGATGGCTCCCTTTTCTTCACCAGGTCTCTGCTAATTTATCACTTATCAGTCTGTCTTTGCCTAATCAGCCTGAATGGAAGCATTCTCTACAGCCCCAGCAGCAGATTTCTCCATGCCCTTACTTTGTCTCCCCACTTTCCAAATATCTACCACTTTGAGGAACAGGAATCTTTCTGTTTTAATTCTTATTTCTCAGAAGTCTAAAAAGAATATATAGTTAACATACGAAGGAAAAGATCACCAATGTCCATATATCAATATTTTAAGATTTAGCTTAAAATAGCCACTAAGTACTTGGATGGTAAGTATATTACTGTTTGTCATTTTCTGTTTAATATTCATGACTTTAGTTCAAAACAGGATGTATAGGATGTTTTCTATTAGGAAATAGTTTAGTGTTATTCATAATGATAAAAGATGATAGCTAAGGCTGGGCATGGTGGTGCACACCTATAAATAATCCCAGCACTTGGGAGGCAGAGGTAGAAAGACTGCTGTGAGTTCGAGGCCAGCCTGAGACTACATAGTGAATTCCAGGTCAGCCTGGGCTACAATGAGACCCTACCTCAAAAAATCAAAAAAAAAAAAATGACAGCTAAGGTTCCACATATACACTTAACATTTTGCAAAAAGCCACAGAGTTCAGCACCTACTCCTGGAAAAATAGAACACAAAATGCCACTGAGGAAAACATTTGTTTAATATAGCAAAATATAAAGGTTTTAAACTTGTGATTAAAAGACATTTGAAAATTAGGAACACTCATCACAGCTTGCTATATGCCTTCATTGCAGCTGAAGTATTTTTTACATATAGTTTCTTATCTTGAAATCTTACATAATATAATAAAATGAAAAATGCCCCAAAGTACAAATTTTGTAGTAAAGGCATCAGCCTAATTCTCTTGGAAGATAAATACATTTTCTTAGACAAATTCAAGGCAATCAACCTGAGAGCTCTTAAAACAAAGAAATTCAGTAACTATTTGATAGGGGGCTGGACAATTGTTTTCTGATACCCAAACAATAGCTGAGAACTTTCTAATGGAAAAGACAATCCAATTTGCAAAGGCCCACCACCTCCAAGGCAGGAGTGTGCACAGATGTGAACATGCACACACAGGAAATAAACTACAAGGTAAGTGCAGGCATCTGAGCTCAAAACGGGAGAAATGTGCACGGCTTCCATTGCTCTTGATTGAGTTCCCCATGGCTGCCGTGTGCTTGCTCAGTGAGTGTCTTTAGAATAAATGAAAATAAACTCCTGAATACACGTTCTAATTGTCCTTTCTATGGAAGAGCCACCAATACACGAGGGAGGTTCTCAAAAGTATGTGGAAATCAATGCATCGAAGTTCCATTTGAGTGTGAGGACCCTATACATCCGAATATCAAGCAAAGGGACATATAAAAGCTTTTGAAATTGTATTAAGATTTTGGTTAAACAATTGGAAAATTGTATTTTTAATATGTTATTTGCTTGTTTTTGCTCTACTGGAAAGTGAACTCAAGGCCTTGTGCATACTCAACAAATGTTCCACTCCTGAGCTACATACCCACTAAAAGTCTTTTAATTAAGCATCATCAACTAAAAATAATGTCTTGTGCCTCTTTTATGTTCACAATTATTAGAATTGAGAAAAGTTAGATGAAAAAACTAATAATTAGAAAACAATTGAGATGCATTTCTGCCGTAAGTGTGCTAATAATTATTGTAAGAAAATTATATTTTGTGTTGTTAGTGGTCTTTCTATTTCAAACAACTACTAATACATTTTATCATTATGTATTACCAAATAATAGATATTTCCTAATTCCATCTGTCCTTTGACATCCCCTAAGGGGGTATTTTTCTGTCTTTTTTCAACAACCAAAGTGTTATTGATTTCTGTTTTCTGTTGTTATTTAACTCAATATATTAACTAATTACATTAATTGGGACACTCATTTTATATTCATATACATTCATAAAACATAGAAAATATTTTAATCTCCAGACTAAAATTCCAAGACAAAATGCACCAGTCATTGTAGCAAAATTAGGTATAATTAAATAAAATGCAATAGAGTCGCTAAAGAGAAAAAGTATTGTTGGCTTTATAGATATAAATACAATTCACAGTGTTTATAAAATAGTCATGAAATTTTATGTGCCAAACGCTATAATGTCAAACTATATAAAGCAAATCCTATATGCAGTAAAATGATATGATGGGAAATGAAATTTTGTTAACAACCTTAAATACAACATTCTGTATATATGAAATATTACACAAATGTAATACAAATAATTTTCTCATTCAAGAACATTCCAGCATCAGTATAGTGGTAAATTTAAATGGCATAATAATAGAGGGATTATTAAGTAATTTTGATAAGTTAATTTATACTACCATGCAGTCTTTTAAAACACATTCTGAATGATATTCAGAAATGTGGAAATAACCACTGTAATATTGTTTTTAATTATAGTCCTTAGGAAATTTTAAAGCCATAGCAAACCATGAACAAACTGAACTGTATCAAATCACTTCAAAATGATAGAGTGGAGCAAACATTCCTCATCATTACATGAACAGAGCCTCACTCTCCTTCTTGCCCCTTCCACATGCCAGCTCCATTTTCTTTTCCCTCTCATTTGCACAAATAAGCTCTAAAAAAAAATTACATGCTCTAAATAGGTTTAATCCACTCTACATATGCCAGTGCAAACTAATTAGAAAAAAAATGTGTGGGTGCAATTTTGTATTTGTATATGAGTATTTACTCATATCAATAATAGATCATTATATCATATGGATAGTAACTTATTTTTCTGATTTTTTCATCCTAAAAAAAAAAAACAATTTCCTTGGTATATATTCATTATGTAAAGGACTGGGTTACATGAGGACAATCTCATGCAATTAAATGCTGTATCTTGAGCACGTTCACTTTATAACCTCTCCTTTTTCATCCCACCTGTAAGTCCCTTCTGCTCCCCTACACAGATTTGTTTCCACTTTCTTGTCATGTAGTCATACATGGTTTTATGCAACAGAAAATCCAAGAAGTAAAAGAGAGAAAACGTGTGATCTATTTTGCTGAGACTGACTTAATTCATTTGATGATTATTTCCCTTTGTATCTATTTTTCCAGCAAACGAAATAAGTTTGTTCTTTGTGGCTGAAAAAATGTCATTGTAGGGCTGGAGAGATGGCTTAGCAGTTAAGCGCTTGCCTGTGAAGCCTAAGGACCCCAGTTCGAGGCTCGGTTCCCCAGGTCCCACGTTAGCCAGATGCACAAGGGGGCGCACGCGTCTGGAGTTCGTTTGCAGTGGCTGGAAGCCCTGGCGTGCCCATTCTCTCTCTCTCCCTCTATCTGTCTTTCTCTCTGTGTCTGTCGCTCTCAAATAAATAAATAAATAAAAATGTCATTGTACATAAATACATTTTCTTTGTCCTTTGCTCCATTGATGGACACCTTTGTTGGTTCTATAACTTAGCCATTTGAATAGTACTGCAATAAACATCGATGTGCAAGTGTATGTGTGATAAGTTGACCAACAATATTTCAGGTAACCTACCTACATGTTGCATAGCTGGTCATAAGGTGACCCACTGTACGTTTTTTGAGGAAACTCCATACTGAAATCCACAATAGCTGGACCAGTTATATCCCCCCCATCAGAGTCAAAGGGTACCCTCTTTTTTCTATCCTCTTCAGCATTTGCTGTTAGTTATTTTCTCAATATCTGCTAGCCTGACAGCAGTGAGATGGAATCTCAATGCAGCTCTAATTTGCATCCCTCTAATGCCTAGAGGTGTTTATTTTTTCATGTGTTTATTGGCCATTGTTATTTCATCTTTTGAGATCTGTCTGTTCATTCCATTAGCCTGCTTATTAATCGGGTTGCTTTACTTCTTGTTATTTAGTTATTCAGTTTTGTATCCTTTTATATTCTAGATAGTAAGCCTGTGCCACATGTCTAACTAGCAAAGATTTTCTCCCATTCTCTACACTGTTTACTTGATTTTTCTGTGCAGATTTTTAATTTCACGAGATCTCATTAGTCAGCTGTTGCCACTATTTCCTGACCAGAGTCCTATTGAGAAAGTCCTTGTGGATGCCCACAAATAGAAGTGGTTTCCATTCTTCATCATCTGGCACTTTCAGAATTTTAAGTCTTACATTAATGGATCAGGTCTGTCATCCACTTGGAGTTGTGTTTTTGTAAAGGGTGATAATTAAGGACCTACTGCCATTCTTCTATATGTGGGTATCTATTTTCCAAGAACCATTTGATTAAAAAGCTGGTCTTCTCCAGTGTATATTTTGTTATCTTTATCAAAATTCACATGATTATAACTGCATGCATTTATATCTGGGTCTACTATTCCATTGATCTATGTGTCTGTTCAACAAGTGCCATGCTGTTTATTGTTATTATTATCATTATTATTATTATTATTTAATTAATAAGATTTTCAAGGTAGGATCTCACTCTAGCCCAGGCAGACCCGGAATTCACTATGTAATCCCAGGCTGACCTTGAACTCACAACAATCCTTCTACCTCTGAAATTAAAGGCGTGTGTCACCACACCCAGCTTAACTAGTACTTTTTGAGCTTGACAAAATCATATTTCAGAGGTCCAGTCACATTAAAAAAAAGTGGCTATGTGTTTAAATACAAATGGTTGATTTTAGTATCTTGTGCCTTTGCCTTACACTATACTTTATCTTCCTATTTTCTACCCTTGGCTACAATTCCAGAATTTTATTTGTATTCTTTTCCTGAAAACCTTCTTTGGTCATATCTGCTGTGCATGTGTTCTAGGATTTTATAGGCTATACACTTACAATCAAAACTATTAGACTCTAAGGGATGGCTATTTTCAATTGTCTGTGACCTGCCAAATTGCTTTCCAACATGGTTGGACCAACTCACACAGCTGACTTACGAAATGCCCCTTTGCTCAAAGCCTTCATAAATCTGGTTTTGATTTTTTCCTGTTCAAATTGCAGTAAAATGTATTGCAGTGCTTTCTAATTTTTATTTTACTCATGTTTCATAAATTTGTACATTTTCTCAGGTACTTTTGATCCTAAAGCTCTTGACTTAATGACTCTGCACACCTTAAATCTCAGGGTGATTGGCTCTCTGTTTTCTGGTTGTCTTGTTTCTAATTCAATAAAACTTCTTGGTAACATGCAAATAATTACTGTTTGTGCTAGATAAATATTTTCCTAACACAATGAGATGCTGTTTTTATTTTATTTACTTATTTTCTTTTGAGTTTCTGGCAGTCTTCATTTTTAAAAAGTCCTTTGTAACCTTGAGATCATAATAGTCTTTCTACCAGGCTGAAGTTTGCCTTCATTGTTTAATTTTCATTTGCTAATGTAGTTCTTAATTGGTTGAATTATTTCACTTAATTTACTGGACATTTCATTATTTTCCATAATTTCATAGTGTGGAGTAAGTTTACTCATATCAAAAACTGGACATGGTTATTCCACTTACCAAAATTTTGTAATGTCTTAGCTAGCTGAAAAAGTCAGTTTTCTCTCAATGTTCTTCTAAATTTAATTCAGATTTATCATGACTTTAAAATAGTCGGTTTAAATTTTAAAATGAATATGGTGAATTTCATCAGTGAAATCTCATTGTAACCTTTTACCATTTCTAGAGAAGCCTTGGACACCTAAGAAACAATTTGGTGTGGCTCCTATCCTGGGTCCTTGCGGGCACCTCTTCTGCATCTACACTTGATTTATTGTGGTTAAGAATGATGCTTTACAAGTGGATTTCCTTCATTGTAGTTGCTGGTATGCAGTTTATAGTCATTGAGATGGGTTTCCAGGTAATTTTCTTGGCTACCCTAAGAGTGTTAAACTAACATACTTACTCCAAAGTTTTCTATGTAGACAAAACAAGGTCTGCAGATAATGAAAATTCAAAGAAATTTTTTTTTTTTTTTTACCTCAACATATGTCTTCTTCCTAGTCTTATATCATTGGCCAAGTAAAGCACAGCCATGTTTAGCGGAACTGTGATAACTATAATTTGTGTCTGCTCATCTATTTTATTGGAAATGATCTTTTCTACTACTCAGTATGTTGACAGTTGTACTTAAATAAATACATTTTACCAGGTTATGGAAGTTTGTTTTCATCTTGATCTTGGTAGAAATGAAAATCACCAAGAGTTGACATATTTTCTTTACTGTGTTTATTCAAATAAACATATTATATTTTCTATTTTAGTATACTAAATATCAGGATATTCCTTAATATTAATCCATGATTATGTATTCACCATAGCTTAGATATTCTTGTCCAAGTATTATGTATTTATGATATTAAAATATTTAAACTCTCTAATGCATTTTTGAATTTTGACGTGCTAATACTTGCCTAAGAGTTCGATGTGAATGCTCATAAGTTGATTGAGTTATAATTTTGTCTTCTTAAGTTGTCCTGTATTGAGGTTAAAGCTAATGACATTATTTTATTGTGCTTTTGTTGTTGTTTTTTGAGGTAAGGTTTCACTCTAGTCCAGGCTCACCTGGAATTCACTATGTAGACTCAGTGTAGCCTCAAACTCATGGTGATCCTCCTACCTCTGCCTCCTGAGTGCTGGTTAAAGGCATGTGCCACCACGTCCAGTTTTAATATGCTTTTTTATTAAAATAAAGGAGAAAACTTTACCCATGTTTTTAGTTTCTGAACTCATTTACTAAAGAGAAAGAACATAATCTCCTTCATTGGTAGAAAGCATAGAAAATTCTAGAGTAATCAAGCCTCCAAATTTATAATAAATTATTGTTTGTTTTAGTTTTTCAATATTTGTATTCATTTATTTGCAAGCAGAGAAAGAGAGAGAGGCAGACAGAGAAAATGAACACTACAGAGCTTCTAGCCACTGCAAATAAACTCCAAATGCACATGCCACTTTGTGCACCTGGATTTATATGGGTACTAGAGAATCCAAGTGCCTTAACTGCTCAGCCATCTCTTCAGCCCTAAAATACTATTTTTGTCATGAATTTAACATAAAATGCTAATCTTTATATAATAATTTGCCTCTTCACTGAGTTTTGGATTGTTTTTCTTTGTTCTAATTGCATCTAACTTTTCTTATCATTTTCCATAAAATTATTCTGATACTTATTCAAACTCTCCCAAGATGTTATTTTTATTTATTTAAACTTAATTAATTAACTAATTTTTAAAATATTTATTTTTGTATTTGGAAGACAGAGAAAGAGGGAAATAGAGAAAGAGAGAGAGAGAGAGAGAGAGGAAGAAAGAAAGAAGGAAAGAAAAAAAGAAAGAAAGAGAAATTGGAATTCAGAGCTTTTTGACACTGCAAACGAACTCCAGAAACGTGAAGCACCTTGTATATTTAGCTTTACTCGGGTACTGGGGAATCAAACTCCATTCCTTAGGCTTGGCAGGCAAGTGCATTAACTGTTGATCCAGTTTTCCAGCCCTAATTAATTAATTTTGAGAAAAAGTTTGATGTTGTAGCCCAAGCTGGTCTAGAATATGCTATCCTCCTGCATTTAATATCCATGCCCTTAGTGGGGGCAATAACAAAAATATGTCACCACCTACAACTTTCCTCCATAATAATTTCATAATAATTTTCACAATTTATTATTATTATCTTCTTGAGCTGTTTGGCTGTTTGGCATGTTTTTCCCAAAAATTTTGTTCATGATTTCATTAAGGACTTCTAACTCATGTGCATATTTTAAAAATTATTGATTTGAATGACTCTTTTACTATTTTAGCATTTCAGTTTTATTTCATTTTTCTTTTAAAGGATCTTTCTGATATTTTAAAACTAAATTCTTAATTTTTGGTTTCAAAAATTTTTGTTTCTAAAAAAGTCCACTAAATTTCTTTCATTTCTCTTTAAATGTTAGCCTAAGTGCATAATTTAATTTTGCCATACAATTTCATTTATATTAATTTCTATAATTAAATTTTGGCTTTGGGAGCATTATAGAGTTTGGACTTTTGGATTATTGATGCCTAACCAGTTGAAGCACTGGCTGTACTAAGGTGTTGACTGTCTAAATTCTACGAAAGTATCACTAATCAGTGTGGAAGCAGGCCATGCACACTGCAAAACGGAACCCTTCCTAAGGCCTTGACTCACATTTTTTAAGTTTAATTTCACTTATTAGAGAGAAATAGAGAGAAAGGGGAGGGGGAGAGAAAGAGAGAGAGAACGGATATGCCAGGGCCTTTGGCCACTGCAAACAAACTCCAAATGCATGTACCACCATGTACACCTGGCTTATGTGGGTCCTGGGGAATCAAACCTGGGTCCATTGGCTTTGCAGGCAAGTGCTTTAACCACTAAGCAATCTCTCCAGCCCCCTGCTTCACTTTTTTAAGAAAAGAATTATAAAATGCTATTTGTGGGGATAAAATAAGGTCAATTATGCATAGTTGGAATAACATCCAAATAATTTGTTGTAGTTATGACTAAAAAGTAAAACCCTCAACTGACCTTTCTGTACATTTATAGAAACAGGAATATAACATTGCTCTATGTAAATGTAGCATTTTGAGACAGTTCCTTCATGTAGCCAATGAAAACAATTTTGTGTCATGGTTAAATCCATATTATTAGATTCCTCAAAGTGTCCCTCTTGCAGGCATTTATTTTTTAATTAAGTTGCCATCCACACCTTTCTTAGCCTTACACTAAGCAGTCAGAGAATGAAAGTTTGAAATGCAGACTAAAGTTCCTCTATTGAAAGACACTCTTTCTTCTGAAAGTCATCCCTATTTCCAGGGACTATTTTTGCAAGTTGCACAGTCTCTAAGCAATTTAAAAGAATGATACAGACTTAATCACTTCATTTAACTGTGCTCGTTGGCATTTGTTCTGCAACTTTTTTTTGTCAAATTTGCAAACAGTCTTTGAACTCTCACTATGTGTATTATCGACGTGTCATAGCTCCCTTTGTGACATAATAACAGAATGTCCCCTGCAGAACTCTGTCAGTTCATAGCTCTAAAGGGAATTCAAGGAGGGCACACCTTGTGAAGGCCCGTATACTGTGTATTGCAAGGCAGAGGCATCCCATGGAGGCCCAGAAAGGGGGAGAGGTGGAGAAAAGGAATCTAAAGTGACCCTTTTATTAAGAGCCCATTCTAGAGATAATAAGCTCACTTTCAGGATAAAAGCATCATTCCACTTATAAAATGAGAGTCTTCACGGTCCCATCTTCCTCCTAAATGCCTTAGCTCTTCATGATATCACCACAGTAATTAAATGTCAACATCATTTGGAGAGGAAAAAGAATGACAACTATAATGATAAAAATGATAACAGAGATAAGGAGGAAATTTTGCAGAAAACACAGAAAAACTTTACTAAGGCCTTTTATCACTCCTCTACAAATGGATAGCTTTCACATCTATAATTATTATCTCAGGGATCTCAAATTTAGTAGATTGGGGAGATTCAATTTTGTCTACTTTCAGTGCAAGATGATTTCACTAGAGAGATTTGAGGGGCATTTAAAACTTTTTAGTTATATTTTGTAACAGCTTCAGGCTCACTGAGATGAACTTCCAGACCAGGCACAGTTATGGAGGAAGGCATATCTATTGAAACCTACAGATCCAGGGGAAGTTCCATAATGGCAGAAGAAGCTGGCCTGCCTTCACAGGACCAAGCAGAGAGAGAAGAGCACCAGCCAAAAGGTCAAAAGCCACAGCACACTTCAGGAACTCTAGCTAGGCACACTTTGCATATCTTTAGATTGAAATCAGAAACCCACCACCACACCACACCTTAAGATCACCCAGTGACACTGCCTCCAGCCAGGTAGCCAGCAGATGCAAACTACAAACAATAAAGAACTGAATATATCGGGGGCCATCTATTCTATTCAAACCACCACATATTTCCTATAATTTAATAATGCATATAATGCATTTTGATCTTATTGCTTCAAATTACCCCTTTATCTCCCTTTTCCTCCCATTAACACCCTTCTACTTCTGGAAGTGAGTAGCAATGGTGTTCCTTACAGTAAAGAAGAGCTCTGAAGAGGGTCTCTGAGGGACTTATAGACAGTAGTTCAGAGAAATGATGCCTAGCTAAACAATTCTGTTCTTTTTCTAGAATGCAATTCTACTCATCCTCCATTGGTAAATTTTGTGACAACTAATCTAAATTGTCATCTTGATTAGATCTGTAATGATAGCCAAATCTCTGGGAATGTCTGTGAGGAAATTTATAGATTAGGTTGAGGTGGGAAGATGCATCCTAACTGTGGGTGATGCTATTTCATGGGATGGGGTCCTCTACTGAATAAAAAGAAGACAGGAGCTGGAGAGATGGCTTAGCAGTTAAGGTGCTTGCCTGCAAAGCCAAAGGACCCAGCTGTGATTCCCCACAACCCACATAAGCCAGATGTACAAGGTGACCGACATGTCTAGAGTTTGTTTGCAGTGGCTGAAGGCCCTGACATGCCCATTTCTCTCCCTCTCTCTCTCTCTCTCTCTCTCTCTCTCTCTCTCTCTCTCTCTCTCTTTCTCCTTCTTTCGCTCTCTCTTAGGAAGATGAGTCCAGCACTGATCACTTTCTAATGTCTGACTATGGGTTGAATGTAAACTATTGCTTTGTGTTCCTGGCAATAAGCCTTCTTCATGATGGTGGCCTATATGTTCCAACTAAGGGCCAAAATAACCCTCCCTTCCTTAAGTTGTTTTTGTTATGAATTTTGTCCCAGAAATGAGAAAAGAAACTAAAATAATTGGTGCCAACAAGTAGTATCATTGTTGTGATAAACTACACTATGTCATTTGTAGGTCTTTGGAACTAGATTATAGGACAAAGGTGGAGAAACTTTGGGCTAGAATAGTCTAGGATACTGTAAATAAAACTGATTGAACTGTTGTGGATGGGGTGTGGAAGACCAGAATGCCAAGAAACATACAAACAGTAGAGCCCTGGCTCATAGGATTCAGAGAGCAAGAACTCTCTCAGTAACTGGGTCAGAGAAAATTCAAATTATATTTTGACAAAGCTTTTAATTATATTATTCCCATGTCCTGGGAACTTCATTGAGACTGAATTCAAAAGTGATGGACTAATTCATTTGTCACCAAAAAGTCTCAGGACAGGGTAGCCTTCAGGCTATGTATTGGTTACTGCCCACTATTCTAATCCAGATGTTCAATGAGTGATAGCAATAGTATGACAAAAAAAAAAAAAAAACAAACATGAAAACGGTGCCCTTTGGTGACAAAGGTGACTGCTGTAGTTGCATTCTTGGTGCTGGGACAAAACACTGACCAATAGCAGCTGATAGGATTAAAGTTTTTATTTTGGCTTAGAGACTTCAAGGGATGCTTCATGATGGCAGGGCAAAGCATGGCATGAGCAGAGGCTGGACATCATCTCTGCCACAGCAGGTGGAAGATAGCAGTAAGAGAGTGAGTTCATCTGTGGCAAGGGAGAACTGATTAAAAGCCCACCCCAACAACACACCCCTCCCAGCAAGGCTCTACCTCCCAACTTGCCAACAGCTGAGGACCAAGCATTCAAAACACATGAGTTTATATGGGGGACATTTAATGAAAACCTCCACAGGAATTATCATGTTGCCAAGAAGACTGGCAGTGGTCAAGTGGTCAACAAGCTGTGCTTGTTCAAGAGATCTAAAAAGAAACCTCCCGCATTGTATTAGAACAATCAGGAAAGGATCCTGAGTCTAAAATCCCACCTGAATTCATTTGAAAGAAGAGAGCCTAAACTGAAGCAATTCTGTCTCTGAACACACCACCTAGGGAATTATTACCCCAGGGATATCCTGGAAGATACAAAGAGATTGAGGCAGTTGTGATCTAAGGGGAGCCAGGCTGCATCTCAAGCTAGCAGCTGAATTCAGCAGTATTGTCCATGTGGCTCAGGTTTTGAAGGTCATAAAGCATGCAGGATTGAGGGGATCATTGTACCATGGATCCAGAGAGATGCCTAGGGTAGACAGTATATAGTGAGTGAGGTTGGATTTCCTGAAAAGAGTCCCTGAGACACCACTGCATGAAGCTGTGAAAGGGAACCCTAAGTTGTAATGAATATCTAAGGATGTAGTAAGTTCCGGAGTCATGGGATGTCTGCTAAGGAACACTGCCATTAAGGAGTATATCAGAGCCAAGGGAGAAGCTATGTGTACTGCATGCAGAACACATGGGAGGGTGGAGCTACCCAAGCCTTGGGAGCCCAGATAATTCCATTAGGAGGTACATATGCCAGACATGGGACTGCAAGATTTGATGTTTTCCCTGTTGAGTTTAAATCTTGCTTTGGTCTTGGCTTTTTGTGTTATGCCCCTGTTCCTCCCATTTAGAATTGGGAAGAATTGATTTTTTGTCATTGTTCATTGGAACTATGTAATTTATTTTGAATATTGTAGGCACATAAGGTTAAGAGATTTTCTTGAGTCATACAGGAGAGTTTGGACTCTGAACTTTGAAATAGTATGGAACGGTGAAAGACTGTGAGGATTCTTGAAGCTGGGCTGGGTGTCTTTTGCTTCATAGATCACTGTTAGTCATTGGAGACAATGGGTGGAAGGTTATGACTTAAGTGATGTATTTTGAGCATCGGGTAGACAAGAAGTGGTTTTATGATAGCTGATCCAAATTTGTCATCTTGATTGGATCTAGAATCATCACCTGGGAGGCAAATCTCTGGAGATGCTTATGAGGGAATTTCTAGATTAGGTTAACTGAGGTGGGAAGACCCACTCTAAACCATAGGTGACAACATTCTATGGTTGAGGTTCTCAACGGGATATAAAAACAAAAGCAAGCTAAGTAACTGTAATAATTGCTGTCAGCTTCCTGACTGTGGATTTAATGTGATCAATTGCTTCCTGCCTGCTCCTGCCATGTGCCTCCTTCATCACAGTGATCTATATGCTCCAACTTTAAGCCAAACTAACCCACAAATGTGTCCATCCTGAAGTGTCTTTTGGTGGGTATTTTCATTTTCCTTACTCATAAGTTTAAGGCATAAGGTGGGTATTTTCAAACAATAGGAAAAGATAATTAGTAGATGGTCCCATTGCACTGAGGTCCAGTTATTTATTTTTCCTGTGAGGTGGACATCAACACAGCGACTCATCTACATGGTAAGCTAATTATCTGTATACCAACAAATGTTTGAAAATGCCTATCCTATATTATTTGGGGAACTTACATCTTGAATTTTGAATTGTAGTAATGAGAAAAAAATACATTAGACCTGACAAAAATATTCAGTCCCAGAAGAAACTGCAAAAGATTGATGATCCTTATCTTCACTGTTTATTGAAATATGTATTTGTTTTGTCCTTTGGGCATACAGTTATTTGAACTAAGAATAAGTTATTAATTTAGAGGATTGCAATTACTAATTTTCAGAGCAGGCCTACATTATAATTTACTAACTTTGGAGATTGATACATCTCCTTAAATCTGCCTTAATAATACCCATTTAAACAAGAGATCAGACATTGGTAAAAGAAATATTAAACTAATTTAGATAATTAGCATTTGTTTAAAGAGACTGATTTATGAAAAAAATCCTTACTTTTTGTGCAATGAATGAAAACCTACAGACAAGATGTTCATAACATTGTCCAAAAGTCATTGTGTGTTTGTGTATGCATGGTGTACGTGTGTGTGTGTGTGCACACTCATGCACCCATGTGTGTACTTTTGGTAACTATGGAAACAAACCAAACAGGTCCTAAAATTAGGGAAACCTTTGTCTACTGAGAGGGAAATAGAGGAGGAACTCACGCTAAATAAGGAAGTTACAAATGAAACAGGGAAGATGTTTTGGAGAAAACCAAAAACGGAGACATGACTTTAACTGATGGAGAGATTAAAAAGACATGCAAATATAAATCTAAGTCATATAACTATGAAGCCATATTTCTGGTTTTGTAGGTTTTAAATAAAACATGTTTACCTTTGTGTTTTATTCTGCTAGAAGCTAGAGCCAAATTTACACATCTGTTACCTACTGTAGTTATCAAATTCTTTATGATACACATTCTAACTATGATTCCTGATCTAATAGTTGCTAACCTATAGCTTCCATTTGTTCAATTGCATTAAGTCAATTGTTGCATTTTATTCCATAGTTTAAAATAACAGACATAAGTTAATTCAGGAGAAATAAACCATATAATTTTATGGGCATTTATCTAGATAAAATATACAAACATTAACTAACAGTAAATAAAATCTTGCCTTCTCTGTATATGTAGTGCATATTCTTATAATATTACCTCTTTCTTGCTTTGTACTCTGAAGGAAAATTAGCTTGGCCAAGCACTACTTTAATCTTATTAGGAGGATACTTAAATATCTATCATCTCTCTTTCTTGCTATCTATCATCTATTTATCATTACCTCTGACTGTTCTTTGAGGCCTATGACAAGCCAAGACAGGAGCAGTCTCAGAATGAATCCCCCAGAATAGACACTGAGAGGAGGCTATGAATGCCAGTAGCTTATTTGGGACATGATGCAAGGAAGAGCAGTGAGGGAATGGGCAAAAAAGAGAAGTTAGACAATTCAGCTAGGGCTTCACCTCACTGGGGATGTGTGGCAATTGTTACTACAAGTGTTACAGGTATCCTAACTAGAAGGTAAGAGATGAAGTATTTGTCCAACAACACTTACCTGTCACTGAAGACTGTACCAAGGCACACTGGCTTCATGATAGTTGGCAGTTTGACCTGGTGGGTTGGGGATAAGCTTCACTGCAATATCTGCTGGAGCTGTAGGGGTTTTCATGAAAAGCCCTAGATAGTCAAAACAAGAGTCTAGGGAATATGGGGAGGCACCAGGCGTGAATGACCGCTACAGAGGGCATGAGAGAGAACAGGAATCAAAAGGTTGTTTACATTTCTTAGAGCTGTCCTTCAAGTCATTTGATAACTTGTGTTCTGTAGTTTTCTTTTGAAGACAGGCAGGAAGTGACCAGTGGTTTAGATGGGATAGCAGCATCATCATGCTTTGGCTGTTTAGAAATTACATTTGTGGGCTGGAGGAAATGACTCAGCTGTTAGGGGCACTTACTGTGAAAGCATGAGATCCGGAGGAGGCTTGAGAGGCCACTTGAGTCTGGTCCCTAGGACTCACCCAACATAAACAGCTGGGCATGTCGGTACATGTCTGTAACTCCAGCCCCTTAGGGGAACAACCCTCACAAAAATAGCAAACTTCAGGATCAGTAAGAGACTCCAGCTCGTGTAATAAAGAGTAGGCGATAAATGGAGCAGGACCCCTGACATTTCCCTCTGGCCACTGTCGGTGAGTGCATGGGGCACACATGGGCACATGCATGTGTATACATCTCACACACACACACACACACATGCACACACACACGGGAAACAAAAAATTGTATTATTTATTTATTTGAGACAGAGAGAGAGAGAGTGAGAGAGAATGGGTCCACAGGGCCTCTATCTACTCAAATGAACTCCAGATGCATGCACCACCATGTGCATCTGGCATAAGTGGGACCTGGAGAATCAAACCTGGGTCCATAGGCTTCATAGGCAAATGCTTTAATCGCTGAGCCATCTCTCCTGTCCTATATTCTTAATGTATTTGACCTATTGGGACATCAGTGCATGAGCAAATTCTCAAGTCAGAAATATCAGTGCTGCTCAGGTGGCTGCTGTGCCTTGTTTCTGTCCCCTCTTTTTAATAGTGTGTCTTCTGGATATTCGTGTAACGTCAACAATCCTGAGAGCAAGGAGGCCATCTGGAACTGACATTTTGTCTCCTTTCTTGTGGTTGCTTCTTTCAGTAGCTCCCACAAGACACCGTTCGCCAGATTCTAGCTAGTCCCTGTGAATGTAGCACTTTCAGTATTTGTTCCATCTCCTGGTATAAACTTCTTGTTAACTTTTCTTAAGGCCTTCTGTCCTGATCCCTTTATATCTCCAATACTCAGCTGCTGTCAAACTTGTGGGAAATAAAAGATTTTTACAGATGCTGAGAAAAAGATCAGAGGCGCAAACCTAGTTTAAAATTCTAAAGTCGATAATTAAAAAAAAGTGTTGAAAAACCCCGTGAAACCTCCAGGTCGTCTGAGAAGTCTTCAGTTCAAAGATAGTAATTCAGGGATGAACATAAGGATCTGGGTGTCAATAGGATCTGGGTTTGATAGGAACAGAACGATCTATTACAGTGTGGTCTGGGACTACTTGACTTTATGACCATTGTACAAGGTGAAACTACGTGGGGGTGTTGGGGCCAATGGAAGAATGTACAGAGGAAAATCTCTCATCCTATCTCCCTCTGATGCCCACTCCTTAATTTTTTTTTTTCTAGAAGAAAAAAAAAATAGGCAAAGAGCTTGATGATAGGGACTTTGGCAGTTTATTCAAAGATTCCATTTTAATACATTTCCATACTGGTAGGGTCACCAATGACCAATTGAATAAAGAGGTGGTTACTGGGTTGTATACCTTGAGAGCATTTACATGTAGTCACCAAAATTCTGCAAAGAAAGGATTGTAGAATCTTCTGGAACTGGTACAGTGCAAATGCTCACTCTTTTAAGCAAACATGCCCATGTTTCCATCTGTACAATTGGCTCAGTTTTGTCTTGGTGAAGCAAGCTGACTGTTAAAAGGCAATAATTAGAGGTCAAGAGTCAAGTTTCAGAAATGCATCTCCTGCTAATCTGTTGACACAGCTCAACAGGCTAACAGGCTCCCTTGCTAGTCTTGCCTACAGAATCACCTCAGACTCAGTTCTCCAGTCAAATTCTCTTGACCTTGGAACGGTTGGAAGCCCCGTCCCTGAGCAGTAGTGCTTTTGCCTTTGGCTTTCTCGGCACCTGAGTTTTTCCCAAACCCATGACCTCTGCCTGAATAGGAAATTTGCTATAGTGTCAGCATCACTATCTGGGGTTTCTCTACTATTAAGTCACTTGTGGAATATGTTGCAAGGTTATAGCATCTTTACTATCACAGTTTTCTCCACCACCATGTCTACAAACCAGTGGCTAATAAATTCTTGATTGCCCATATATATTGTTTGGAGCCTCAGTGCAGAAGTCCTGAGGTAGGGGGACAAGTTACTTGAGCACATGATAAAAGTGCTCTAAGCACGTGGGAGCTGTATCATTTGTGACACTACATTCTGTTTCTAAGGAAAGGGCTAAGAATACATTTATTTTGAGCTTATTCTGTGTGCATACATGTGCAGGGTGTATGTATGACTCTATGTGTGCTTACGTCTGTGGTCACACGTGTGTGTGGGTTTGTGGATGTGCACCCATGTACAGGTTCAGGCCAAGTATCTTGCCCAGTTGCTTTTCCATCTGATTCTTATTTTTTTGATATAGTTTCTTGCTAAGCCCAAACTCGCCAATTCAGATAGACTAACTATCTAACATGACCCAGTGATCTTCTGTCTCTGCCTCCTCAGTGCTAGAATTACAGGCAACTGGGTTGGAGAGATGGCTTAATTGTTAAGTGCTTGCCTGTGAAGTCTAAGGACCTCAGTTCAAGGCTCGATTCCCCAGGACCCACGTTAGCCAGATGTGCAAAGGGGCGCACACATCTGGAGTTTGTTTGCAGTGGCTGGAGGCCCTGGTGTGCCCATTCTCTCTCTGTCTATCTGCCTTTTTCTCTGTCCATTTGTCACTCTCAAATAAATAAAAATAAACACAATTTTTTTTTTAAAAAAAGAGAGAATTACTGGCAATTGCCACAATGCTTGGCTTTTACATGGGTGCTGGTGATCTGAATTCATGCTTGGGCAGCAAGTGCATGAACCACTGAACCATCCCCACATCCTCCCAAGCAGAATTTTAGACCAGGAGTATATAATGTCAAAGGTAGCCACACTCCTGATTTTACTTTATTATTATTTTTTTCACAGCTAATGCCAAGAGATCACATTTCAATGAAACCTGCATTATAGGTCCAGCGGAAGGCTTGCTGCAAAAGCAGGCACATACAAAAGAAATTGCCGGGCTCCTCCCGGGAGGGCAGGTAGTGCTGAGGAAGGACCAGGCCTGCTGGTTCCTCCCAAGGGGTTGAGGAAGAGGGTGGACGTCGGACAACTCAGAACCTGTCCTAGTCACCGGAGAAAAACCACACTGAGTCGGGAGTCTTGTGGAAGCAGGAACTCACTTTATTGTTACAGGTGGTTGATTATGTAATGTTGGGGACAAAGGCGGGGGTTCTAGGATGTGGGGGAGAGGTAAGGGCCAATAGTAAACTGTGACTATTGAAATGATAATTCCAACTCCTGCGTGGAAGTAGCTGGCAAGAAGCCATTAAGCTTCTTGCTGAGTCCTAGCTGGCCAGAGACAGCTCGCCTAACTTTAGCTAGGCTCAGGAAGTTCCACTAGGCCTCACGCCTGGGCCTCTCAAGGCCCAACAAGAAATGTCTGAGATGACCCAAGGAGTTACTTACCGTGTAAACCACACCAATGGAGATATGATAGTGAACTAACTGGGGAGGAACAACAGGTGGACCACACTGAAGGACCACTAGGAACAGAGAATCTATTGTGACAATGCCTCAAGGGCATTCAATTGATTGATTTCAGCTCATTTCAATTCTTCAGCAATCCAGGTTCAGGACCCCACGGTCCAGAAAGCAGAGAATGAATTCATTCAGATCTGGGAAATCCCAGGATAGCGATATAAGGAAGCACAAAGGAGTACATGGGAAGAAATTCTTATGTCATGCTGTGTGTAGGGTGCCTATGCTGGATGGCACCTCTTCAGATTCTTGTTTGTAATGGTGAGAGCACAACTTGCCAAGAGCAGTGACTCCTTCCAAAGCACTCTGCCATGTGATAGAAGTGGCTCTTCTTTTGTGTGTGTGTGTGGAGAAGAAAATCAAGCACTCTGATAAGTAACCAAGATGCAGACAAGTTACTGTTACAGCACATGAACAATGACCATGTGGGCCTTTATGTAAACTCCTAACTTGCTGCAATTATAATCCTTTCTATACAATTCATTCTATACTTCCACCGGATCTTCTGCTCCCGGCTTTTAGAACTGAGATCACAGCTGTAGCATGAAGGTGCCAGCACTTAGACAGGCACAGGAAATGGTCACTGTCTAAGATCAGTTCTAGTTCACCCTATACCTACAAGTCTCAGAGTAGTAGAAAGTAATATTATTATGGACCTAGACAAATCCTGCTTATTCTCAAGCATCTCAAATAAGGTATCCAAGCCTTGTCAAAAATTGACAAAAGAAATAAATTACCAGTGTCTAACATAGTATGTACATGCACAGAATAATGCTTCTAGAACTTTCTGTTATGCAATTGAAATTTCCATTGCACTGCAAGGTTCTAGAATGCAGGGCAGTATCACTTTGGCAAATGTTCCGGAAACAGAAGCCAAAGAACTTCTACAGACATCTCTATGAGCGCACTCCACAAAACAGAAACGCAGCTCATGCATGAAAGTGTCAAAATATGTGCAGAAACTTGTGTAAACAACACCCAACTCAGAGTGAGTACACACACACACACACACACACATCTAACCATAATGTCTTCCAATTGCTCATATGATAGTTAACATTTACGTGTTAAGACATAAAGCTGGTGCCCAGAGGATCCATTTCTGAAGCAGGTTCAGCAATGTCTCTTTCAAACTCCATTTTGAGATCCTAGAATAAATGCCCTTTCTTGTTACATTTAAGCCAGCCAATTTTGCAAATGGTCTTGGAAAATTGCCCTCAGAATTGAATCTCTCTGGGGAAGGCTTCCTGGTAGAGAAAGCAACGATACAGGGGCTTTTCCAAGACCAAGCAAAAGGCAAAGTAGGCAGCGGAAAGGTAACGAAACAGGTGGCATCAATTTCTCACTGACCAATAGTTCTGTTCATTATTAGCGGTTTCCACTGTGTGAAGAACAATTTTGTATTAATCCAACTTAACTTAAAAAAAAATTGACAAAGTTCAGGGTTTATATGCCAGGAAGTATACTGTGGGGAAATTTTTCCCACATAGCCACAAAAATTTTCTGTTTTGGAATCCATATGCAATTGAGTCTAACTAACAAACACCTGAAGGTCTATAATGTGAATACTCTCATTCTTTCTTATTAATACACCCTCAGAAATACTAAAATTTACTGAGTCAAAAATGTAAAGTAATGCAACTGGGAAAATATTGAGTAACAAATTATTCAGATATGAAAAAAACAAAAAAATATTGATTCAACTGAAATAATCAGGAAAGAATGTAAAAAGTATACAATCTGAAATTGATTCAAAAAGGGGAACAGATCTTCAAGAAAAGAAGAGGGATTCAAAAGGAATCACCCAGTGCAAGGAAATGTGGATAGACAGGGACCTTAAGAGATGTGTATTGGGAGAACAAGATTAAGAAGCTATTTTTTTTGATTTTGGAAAATATGTGTAAGGAAAATTCCACAATACTTTGTTGTGCTCAATACATTTTAGTTCAATCTCTTTTCAAAGTAAAAAAAAAAAAAAAAAAAAAAAAAAAACTGGAGAGATTTCTCGGTGGTTCAGACTTTTTGCCTGCATAACCTAAGGACCTGAGTTCAATTACCTGGTACCCATCTAAAGCCAGATGCATAAGGCCGGGCATGGAGCAGGAGTTCAGTTATAGTAGATACAGGTACTAGGACACTCACTTTCTCTCTCTTTTCCTACCTTTCTCTCTGTGTCACTCTTTCTCAGATAAATAAAATATTTTAAGAAAGACAAAAAAAAAAAACTGTAAATGAACACATGACTAATTTGTCATGATCATTATAGCTAAAGCTGTTTGACCAGGCAAACCACACCAATGTACAGTTACATTGAATAAGTCAGAGTGAAAGAAATGTGAACCCAAGAATTCAAGTAAAGAAATAGGTATAAAACAGACATAAATAAAATAAGAGTAAACATATCAAAGTAGAAATAAATTAAAATAAAATCAAGGCAAGCAAGCAAATCTTCGTGTTATATGTATGTGTTTTATAGAAGAGGGAAGAAAATATATCAGCAATCATGTACTCATAAAGGAATTGCTAACTTCTAGATATTGGAACAAATAAATGAAAATAAACTTTTAATGAAATGGCCAGTAGAGACAATTATGGCTAATAACTCAGAATATATGATCTATTCAGACACCCTTGAATTATAACATCAACTAACTGTAGACTAGCTCATATATGGTGAGCCCACACATATTAATACTGGCATTATTTGAATTATTTCATCTTTTATTTATTTTTATTTGTTACAACCATAGAAAGAGAAAGTGTGTGTGTGTGTGTGTGTGTGTGTGTGTGTGTGTGTGTGTGCGTGTGCATGAGAGAGAGAGAAATAAAGAGACAGAGCAAGAATATGGACACGCGAGGATCTCTTGCCACTGTAGACAAACTCCAGACACATGTGTCACTTGGTTTTTCATGAGTACTGTGGAATTGAATATGGTCCCACAGCCTTTGCAAGTCAGTGTCTTTAACTGCTGAGCAACTTCCTGGGCCTAAATTATGTTATCTGCTCACTTTGTAACTGTTAGAAATCACTACAAATATTAGAAATGATAATGCTAAGAATTTTGAAATTATGTCAGTTATAGGTAGAAGAAGAAATCTTAATAAGTCATCACCAAAGACTTAAATACTACATCAAGAGTAATAGCAGGGGCTGTAGAGATGGCTTCATGGTTGAGACACTTGCCTGTAAAGCCTAATGACAGGGCTCAATTCTCCAGTTCCCATGTAGAGTCAGATGCACGAGTTTGTTTGCAGTGACTGGAGGCCCTGGCATGCCCATTCTCTTTCCCTTTCCTTGAAAATAAATAAGTAAAAATTTAAAAAGTAATAGGAGGCAAAGGAAAACTTATAGACAAATTTTATCCTTAAGTTCATTGTGATAATTTTAAAAAATAAGGAAGTATGCAATTTAGGAAGGGGTATGTATACTTTTGTGTTGGTATTACAGAAAATGTTCTGTGGAAACTATATCAGGAAGTGGGCAACAAAATAAATCCAAATCAAGAAAAAAGGGAGTACTTACAGGCTCAAAATTGGATGAGTTGTCTAAGAAGATGAAGAGAACCAGTAAGAACACAGTTTGATTTATTGAAAAGATAAAAATTAAACTCAGCTCTGGAAAGGCAAGGAGGCAAGAGGTAGAGGTAGAATAAATATGATACTGGGAAAGGAGAATAAAATTAGAGTTTTGGGAGAGCAGAAAGATAAAAGATAATTAAGGAAATTTTTAGAATTTTAGAAATAACTGGATTTTTTTTAATTTAATCACTTTTATATGGGCACCATACTTAGAACCACAAACTCTGGTGATATAGCACTGTACCTGAGACAGCCAAGGAAGGACACAATGATTTTAGAACTCAAGAGACAGAGGTAAACATAAAGGACATTTGCAGAGTTGATCTGATGCTTAGCAGTAAAAAGAAAACAAGTTAATTTTAGGGTCACAGCTGGGTATCAATCTTAGAATTAAACCTACAGTTTAGTATTTTTCACTAGTTCTTCCTTAACAGAATTTTATTAAAAAACCAAACAACTTACCAAACCAATCCAAATAAAACCTCAGTTTCTTCTTTAATTAGCTACCACTCCAACTCTGGTTACAGAATTATGAAGCAGGTTAGCCTAATAGCTAGAGCAAATTCTCTGGTCATCAACTTTGCTATGGAGACATTGACTAAGCTCTAACTGGATATTTTTAAGTGGGCATTTTTTTGTATGTCAGGGTCACATTGTGTAGTCCAGGCTGGCATGAAGTTTATATTTTGTTTAAAAATGATTTTAAAGGTTCTTTTAAGTTGTCATATTGATTTAATTTATTTATGAGTCAGGTTTGGAACTCATATTTGTATGCATACTAGTAAGAGTCTAAGCACCAGTCTGTCTCTGCCATCTATGGTCATTCTCTTTACTTTTTTCTTTTTGTTGACAATTTTACTATGTGGACATATTGCATACTGGTCATAGTCCATTGGGTTATACTGTTATATACCGTATCCTCTGCCCCCAATGCCACTGAGGGCCTCCTCAGTGAGGTTTTCATCAGTAACCACTCTGGGGTTTTGAATGCACCAGTCAGTCTCTGTGGGAAGGACAATACTTCTAAATACACCTTCCCCCTCTGTATCTCTTACATTCCACCCACTCTTCCTCAATGTTCTCTGAGTCTTAGAGGGTGTGTTATACGTCTCCTTCAGTGCGGCATGCTCAGCAGCCTCTGGTTTTCTGCTTTGATGAGTTTTGAGTCTCCTTATCTTGTCAGTCTCTGTGGTGACATAAATCAAACTTGAGAACATGTGTACATTCAAAGAATGGTGGTGCTTATTGGGATCGTCTACAGAAATGCACCAACTCCAGACACTTCATGGAGAGTAGTGAGTTCTGGAACACAGAGAGGAAGCACGACTCTCTCAATCACCAGTTCTATATCATTTTCCCAGACAGCCTTCCCCAAGTGTTAACCCCCCACTTCCTGGAATCCACAAACAAATGAGGTAGAAGGGTAGAAATAGATTGGAAAACTTAGTAATATCTCCGCTCTATCTACTTTAGGAGCCTTCTGAACAAAATTATTCATGTGTCAACCATAGCCTTAGTTGTTAATTTTTATATTTATTCAAAAATATGGGTCTAGAGAGATAGCATAATGGTTAAGGCACTTGCCTGCAAAGCCTAAGGACTCACGTTCTACTCCCCAGATACCACATAAGCCAGATGCAAAAGGTAACGCAAGTGTGCAAGATAGCACATGCACACAAGATGGTGCACTCATCTGGAGTTAGATTGCAGTAGCTGGAGGCCCTGGTGTACCAATTCTCTCCCCCCTCTCTTTCTGTCTCATAAAAAAATACAAAACAAAAAACCTGTCTCCTCATATTTCCCCACTGTTAGTCTTAAGTTATCTCTGGAAATACCTAGGTTGTGGTGATTTCTCATCCCACTTTTAGAGCTCCAGACATGTGTGGTCAGAGCCTGTGAGCCATGGATCTTCCCTTTTACAAGCTGAACAGATCAAATTCTTTTCCAAGGTCCACATATTGATGGTAACATGGTCCCCATTCTCTACTAACTCACATTTATTCTCTCAGCTTTCCCAAGGGAAATTAAGCTGTCTTTAATTATGTACTCCAATGGGAATTCCAAAACTTAGCCTCATTTATATTTAAAAAGGAAATAGATAGCCATTCTACATAGATACGAGGATGTTAGCTAGGGGAAACATTGCTCTAAACATGCTATGAGAGAACATTCCTGAAATCTAGCACATTCCAATAGTGCATGGTAATACACTAAGGCCCCTGGACTCTGGGGTCATGTTAGGTGATTGAAACTTCTCACCTCCATGAGTATATGACGGATTCTCCCAGAAGTGTTTGTTTCTGTTGGTTTTATTTTGGCTCACATATAGCCAAGAACCTGATGACAGCTGAGGTCCAATGGAGAGATCCAGTCCTGGGTCCTATTGTAGATCTGTAGGCTAAGCCAAAATTGCTTTAAAAAAAAAAAAAAACAATTTAGTTGAATAAACTCTTAACCTTTAGCGGTGGGGGGTGTTGATTTCCCTGGCTGAGCTGCTGAACTCTGGTAACACAAGACTCCTGGTCCCCAGGGAACCGCCATACACAGCATGCCTAAAATGTGGCTTGGAGCTGCAGTCACCCAAGTGGGCCCTTCTGTTTTCAGCAAAGACCAGGAAATCTCTGATGGTTTCCTGCATTCCTCTACTCAGGACCAGTCAGTCCCTCCTCCCCACTGAAGACCATCATGCTAAGCGGCCCGTGTAAGTTGCTGTGTCTGCCTGCTAACATTCCAAATGCTCCCAGGGAAATGCGGCCACCACTCTGGGTGCCTTGCTTTGCTTGGAAAGGTCATGGGCAAATGTAGGCTATAAATATACTAATGTTACAACCGGTTCACTATCGCTGCCCTAAATACCAGTCATTTAGCCAGCTATACTAACCCTACATAGACTTAGCTTTCCTGGCTGTAGAGTTCAAGCTGTATGCTCAACAGTATGAGAAGGCAAGGGAAGTGGTGGTGGTGGTTGTATGTAAACATGGCAAGGGTAATAAAGAGAGCCACCTTTCATTCTTTGGAGTGCCTGGTTTAGAAGTTAAAGACAACTAGATGCAAAGGCATATCCTACATGGCACAGATAATCAACATTTAAAAATTATCTATTTATTTGAGAGAGAGGAGGAGAGAGAAAGTAGCAGATAGAAAGAGAGAATGGGGGCACCAAAGCCTCTAGGCACTGCAAACAAACTCCACATCCCTGGGCCAACTTGGGCATCTGGCTTATGTGAGTACTGGGGAATCGAACTTGGGTGCTTAGGCTTCCCAGGTAAGTCTCTTAACGGCTAAGCCATCTCTCCAGCCCCACAGATAATCAACTTTTTGTTGAATTTTTGAATTGCCTAATTTCTCTGTCATGTTTATTTCTCTGAGCCTCCGGTCCCTCTTTTGGCATCACTCCCAGAAAAGCACTGCCCTCTTCCACCTCCTACAGGACTCTCCCCTGTTCATACCCAAGACAGGTCCTCCTCTCTTCCTGCCTCTAGCACTGAAGGTGAAAGGATCCTTGTATTGTTTTATTAGCACCTGAGAGCCGTTAGTTCTACTAGGAAGGAATTATCCAAACTTTAGCACATGCTAACCATTTCCCTCCTGCAATTGAGCTTGACTTTTATCTTTCCCTGGGAAATGTGTTTGCTGGTTGGCAAGGGAAAGTAACTTGATGCTTTTGTTGGAGCAAGGGGGGAAAGTCAGACCATGGTGTTAGTGTTTAACTAACACAACAGAAACAGAATTGTGCATGCATGCATGAGTGCGCACACATACCCCTCCAATCCATTTGACCTCAGCATCTCAGTGCATCGTGGATGCCTGAGATAAATAACTTACACATCCCTTTTTAAGAAAATTAGCCAGTTAATTCAAACGAATTACTTAGACCTGGGCTGAGTCAAGAAGGCAGTTTGTTGGGTCTAGGAGAAGGATTTGAAGAGATAAAGTTAGAGCAAGATAGCAAGGAAACCAGGACTATAAATGAGGACCCATATGGTCCACAGGGATGTTGCATAGAACTCCACAGATACACTGCCCCAAGGGAGCAGCCCAAAGATATCAAATCTCATCTCCAAGGTGTTTAGCTTGCAGAGTGATGCCAAAATCTTAGCCCATATTTATTTCCTTCTCCACTGATGCTGGAATGAATTGACAACTAGTTCCAGTTAGGGAAGAAAGAAGAAAGCATAATTTGTCTTAATGACGGGGATATGAATATCTAACATGTATGATTTATTTGTTCCTATTAGAAAACCAGGTCCAACAAGAGGACAATCCAAGATGTCCAGGCAGCAAGAACCTGAACCAGAAGATGTCAGCCCTGCCCCATGACAGTTCCTTCCTCCGAACCTCCTTCATAGAGCTGGTGGTAAAATCAACCCACCAGAGCCACACCATGTCCAAGTGTGCTAAGGCAGCAGAATGTAATAGTTACTGAATGTGGAGCCACTTCCAGTTACTCATGCTGTGGCCTTGAACAAGTCACCTCAATTCTCCAAGCTTTACTTTCTTTATTTCTATGTAGTTGATAGAAATCATTTCTCCCTCATTAGGTAACTTGAGTTTAGATGAGGTGATGATATCAAAACTTCAAGTTCTTACTATGTGCTGGCTAAGGTGCTGTGCACTTTTCTGTATCCAAAATCATGCACTTGTTAGGGTAGATATATGAAAGAGCTAGTACTAAACCATCAGTTAATAAAGGAAGAAACTGGGGCAAGAGGGTTAAGTAGTTAATTAGTTATGGAGAAGAGGATCCTGATTTCTGTGGTCTGATTTGAAATCTGTTTTAATTTCTCTTCTGACTTTTCTAATTAGCACATTGGCATTTGGAAGGAGTTTAAGAAATACTACTATGATCATGGCATTCATTTTATCTTATTTTTATTTACTTATTTGAGAGAGAGAGGAAGAGAAGGGGGTAGAGAGTGAGAAAGAATGGGTGCACCAGGGCCTTCAGCCATTGCAACAAACTCTAGATGCATCTGGACTATGTGGATCCTGGGAAATTGGACCAAAGGGCTTTGCAGACAAGCACCTTAATCACTAAGCCATCTCTCCAGTCCATTTTTATTCAATGTGTGGAAATTCAGAGCAAAAACATTGAGTGCTTGGCTTCTATTTGAACCTACAGTTAAGGAACCCTATTCATGGAGAATCTCCCCTTCCCTACACCTATTTTAGCAGCTATGGCCATCCATCCTACTTCTTGGTAGAGATACAGCACAGAATTCAAAAACAATGTGTGAAAATGTCATAATCATTTTCATGTATATTCTCATCAGTAACTATAATAATTAGGTAATAAAGGCAAGTGTACTGGCTAGCTCCTGGTGGGAGTATTGCCACAAATTTGAGGCTCACCAGGACTACATAGCCAGTTCCAGGCCATCCTACACTATATGTGAGAATTAATTGTGGGATATGATATATCACACATAGTGTTTTGCACACACTAAGGACTCAAACCACACTTTTCATGTAAAAATAGGATTTGTACACTGTATCCAAGGTTATCAGGTTATTTCTTCTCCATCTATATCCAACATCTTTCTCTAAATGCTCTCAGACACAGGCAAATGCCTCCCATTCAGAGGTCTGTATCTACTGGTCCCATATTCAAGCATCACTATAATATATTTGAGAATGGATTCAAGACATGGCAAATCAACCGCCAATGGAGAGGGGGTGTCTTGAGCTCTTTCCACTGTTTTTCATTATGTCATGTGAGGTGGTTTCAATTCTGTCCTAGTAGGTCTATCAGATCACAAGCTCAGCCAGTGTTCCACACAAAAATCCACTACAAGCTTCATGCCACACATCTTGAATTACTTCTTCATGGAGATGCATGTGCCGCAATTCAGTCCTTATAGTGATCCTGTAGAGTTGGGCTGTAGTATGTTCTCTAAATTACAACTACCTAGACTCCAGGTGATGAAGAGTATTAATTCAGAAGACACAGAATAAACAGTGTAGCTGGATTGTGTGAGTGTGTCAATCACAAATAATTCCCTTCTTTAATTTTTTTTTTTTTTTTTTTTTTTTTAGAGAGAGAAAGACAGAAAAGGAGAATTGGAGTGTCAGGGCCTTAGCCAATGCAATCAAGCTCCAGGTGCCTGCATCACCTAATGGGCATGTGTGACCTTGCACTTTTCCTCACCTTTTTATGTGTCCAGCCTATGTGGGATCTGGATAGTTGAACGTGGGTCCTTAGGCTTTGCAGGCAAGTGCCTTAACCACTAATCCGTCTCTCCAGCCCGATTCCCTTCTTTAAATGAAGCACTCCTTAGGTCAAACATTATCATCTCTGTTTATTCTTAACTAAATGACTTATTCTATGACAAATCAAGGGTCATCAATTTACCATTTTTTTTTTTTTTTACCCCTGATAACATACTGAATTCAGAAGACCTTCACCCCCATGGGTTTTTGTTATTATGTGGGATAGGAATGGAAAATGGATAAAGAATAATAAACAGAATTATTTTTGAATTTCCAACTTGCCCTATTGAAACCAGCACTCATTATTAAGGACAAAGACAGGTGAAGAAGATATAACTA
Organism: Jaculus jaculus; assembly: GCF_020740685.1. NCBI lineage: Eukaryota > Metazoa > Chordata > Mammalia > Rodentia > Dipodidae > Jaculus > Jaculus jaculus. The sequence continues at coordinate 120,106,551 of NC_059109.1, forward strand.
TTATAATTGGGATTACCAAGGCTACATTAAATATGTACCAGTGAAAATAACTGCTAGCCATTACATTTTGGCTATATTGTTGCTGTTGTTGTTCTTGTTTTGCATCTAATAAATGCAGAATCCACATTTATTTGAAGTGCAAATGGAACATTTACCAAATGGACCAGCTGCTGGGCCATAAAGAAAGTTTCAATAAATTGTAAAGTATTGGAATAACACTGAGCATGTTTCCTGACTAGGGGAATTAAATTAGAAATCAATTACACAAAGAAGACAAATAAAAGTCTCAGGATATTGGGGAAGGAGACACCTAAAATCTAAGACATAATTTACACATAATCAAATCTACCTCTTTCGGTTGGCAAGTGTTAATAACGCTACACAAGGAGATAGTCACCATCCTAAGAAAGGACCAGATGCTTTCATGTTCCTTTCTCCAAAACTTCCCAAGCCGGGTGTGGTGGCACACACCTTTAATCCCATCACTTGGGAGGTAGGAGGAACACCATGAGTTCAAGGCCACCCTGAGGCTACATAGTGAATTCCAGGACAACTGAGCTAGAGTGAGGCCCTACCTCAAAAAAAAAAAAAAAAAAAAAAAAAAATTCCAGTGCCTCCTTACAGACAACTTTGCCCTTCAAGTCTTGTCAAGACAACCACTGGTCTACGTTCCATTTTCATAATCTTCACCTCAGGTCTGGCACCCTTGACTCTGGTGCAGTGTGTCTGAGGTACACAACATTGTGGAGTACGTCAGTAATATTTCTCGTTCGGTTGCGTAGTATCCCACTGCCTAAACCTGAATCGGTTTGTTCATCCCTCCACCAGATGATTTATAGCTAATTTCCAGTACATTGTCATTACAAATAAAGTCAATATCAACATTCCTATGTAGAACTGCTTATGTAAGTGTATCTTAAACTTACTAAGAAACTGTGAATTTTTTCAATGTAGACATTTTATTTTTCATTCTTACCAGGAACACAGGAGAATTTTTTTTTTTTTTCTCTCCACACTGGCATATGTATTTTTTCACTTCCCAATGTTGGAACTTTTTTTCTTTGCCCTTTTTTTCTTTAGACAAAAATCTTGCTATGGAACCCAGGCTGGCTTGAAATTCATAGCCATCCTCCTACCTTAGCCCCCCATGAACTGGTACACCGATATTTACCTCCATGCTTTGCTGCCAATATTATGTTTTTGTTTGGTTGATTTTTGTTTTGTTTTGTCTTCTTATTAAGCATGCAATTATTTTTAAGTGTGATTTTAATTTGTATTTTGCTAATTACTACCATTCTCTTTATGCCCTTTTAAAATAATTGGTATATCCTAATTGGTGAAATTGTTATTGATTTTTATTTGAGAGAGAAAGAAAGAAGCAGACAGAGAGAAAGAGAGGCAGGTAGAGACAGAATGGGCAGGCCAGGGCCTCCAGCCACTACAAAAACATGTTCCACCTTGTGAATATGGCTTACATAGGTCCTGAGGAATCGAACCTAGGTCCTTTGGATTTGTAGGCTAGTGACTTAACTGCTAAGTCATCTCTCCAGTCTAAAAGTGTTATCTTTTGCCCATTTTAAAACTGGATGTTTCTTTTTAAATGTCATTTTGAGAGTTTTTTAGTTAGCATGAATTAAGTCCTTTATGAAATTATATTTTCCCAAATGTTCCTCCCAGACTAGTTTGATATGTCCTTTTGAAAATGAATAAAAACTTAAACTTTTGTCATCATTTTAATTTTTTTAACATTTTTTCCTAAGAAACATACTACTACAATGTTTCAAAGAATTTATTTCATTTTTCTATATGATCACAAAAAATGATAGCCCAATTGGCTATATTTACTCCTTTATACTGTTATTGTCATCCATTTGATTTCCACACAACCTGTGAATATACAACATCTAGTTTGCTTTAGACAGTCAGTTATCTTTTTTTTGTGGTAAATCTACCGCACAGAATAAGGCTCTTTCTCTTTAAGTAACTTTTAAACATTTCTTTCAGTGAAGTTTTACTATTAATGGAGTGTCTAGATTTTTCTGTGTGGTAGTGTGAGTGTATTTGTACATGCAAGTTTGTATGTATGTGGGCACACATGTGTGGGTATACATGAGTAGGTGTGTGCATGGGTAGGACGGAGGACAACGTTGAATGTTCTAAGCAGAAAAGCAGTCAGTCCCTTTTTAAAGAGGATCTCTCACTGGCCTGGACTTCACCAATTAGCCAGCAAGCTCCAAGGATTTTCCTGTTTTATCTTCCCAGTGCGGCACAAGGCACCACACTCCTCATTTCATGTAGGAACAGGGGCAGAACTCAGGTCCTTACGCTTATAGGGCAACTGCTTTTCCCACAGTGTGTTGTATTTGGCTTCTGTAGACCTGTGTGTATGTGTGTATGTGTGTGTGTGTGTGTGTGTGTGTGTGTGTGTGTTCTGTGTTTTTTAAATTTTATTTATTTGTTGGAGAAAGAGAGGCAGATAGAGAGAATGGACATGCCAGGGCCTCTAACCATTGCAAATGCACTCCAGACTCATGTGCCACCTTGTGCATCTGGCTTACATGGGTACTGGAGAGTGGAACCTGGGTCCTTAGGATTTTCAGGCAACTACCTTAACTGCTAAGCCAACTCTCCAGCCCTAAATTTTCTTCATTATTGCATTTATTTGGGGAGAAATATGGGTGCAGTAGTCTAGATTAACAGTGTTTTTTGTTTTTGTTTTGTTTCAACATTTTAAAGATGTCACTGGATTTTCTTCTTGCTTATGTAGTTTCTGGAAATATTTATTTTACTTGTTACATCTTCTCCTAGGTGTGTTAACATATTTTCCTGGCATCTTGTGAGATGTGATTTTCACATTTGATTTTTAACATTTGGAACACAATGGCTGTGTGTATCTGTGCATGCATATGAATAATAGATGTGTGTTTCATTCCTTGCCAGGCTTGGTGTTCTCTAAGAATCTTGGCTTTCTGGTTAGTGTCTTTGTGATTCCAATCATCTCAGTAACATATATGTTCGTCAATACTGTCTCATTTTCTGAGTAACCTGTTCTTTTTACTTTTCTTCTCTTTTTGTTTCTCTTAGTGGTTTCATTAGATAAACTCTTGTAAACCCATTTACGACATCCTTTTTCATTATTTCTAATTTCATTTTAATATTTTCCCCCTTTCATTTTTTGATGTACCACTGGAAATTGAACCTGCAGCCTGTGCATAATAGACAAGCACTTCTTTTTACAAGTTCTGACCTCTGAGTTCCTGTTACTCCTATTTTTTTTTTACAAACAGTAGGCCTGAATGTTAGCTATATGAGTGGCAATATTTATTTATTTGTTTATTTAGAAAGATAGAAAGAATATGGGCATGCCAGGTCCTCTTACCACTTCACACAAACTCCAGATATAGGTGCAACTTTGGGCATCTGGCTTTATGAAAGTAGTGGGGAATTGAACCTGGACCAG